>NC_138539.1:9683178-10391928 GCF_964234715.1 Podarcis melisellensis | reverse complement strand
CAAGCATGGACTTACCTTCTCCTTTTCTAATTCCCAAACAACTGTATTTTCCTCTCTTTCCAGAGCTCAGTACTCAGTCTTTTGTATCTCAATTAGGCCATGCCTTGCAACTTCTATGAAAGATGCCCACTTTTACCTTCTTTTGCAGTTTTTCACTCTTTTTTTCCCTTTCAAGTAGAGAAGAAGCACTCCCAACTCTCTACTGAACCCTGCAGTGTTCACAGTGGATTCTAAAATGCAGCCATCTTGCTTCAGATAAAATGGAGCCTCTCATCCACTAGATACCTCCCATGTGACCAACGTTAGCCAATCCCATGAGAACTACTAGAGAACTCTCTAGAATTCAGTCACCAACCAACCAAATTTAAATACTTAGTAACGCCTACAAGCATTTACTATTCCAGTGAATTAAATTACTAAACGCATGTTTCGGAATAAACAATAATTTAAAAAACAAACAAACCCAGGTCTGGCAGTAACAACCATTTTTATATCTGCCAGGGTATCTTGTGGGGAAAGATCATGGAGGGAAGTCCCATTATGAAAAGGATTCCCTCACATGGGTGCTCTAACATAAGGTTACCAGACGTCCCTGTTTCCTGAGGACAATCCCCGGATTTACAAACCAGTCCCCATACAAAATCCATTGAAGTTGAAAAGTGTCCCCAGATTCATTGGAAAAAAAATCTGGTAACCTTAATCTAACACCCTGGAGAAATCTCTCTCTCTCCTTCCTCCATAAGAGGTCAAAATGGTTAATCAGAGGCTTAATAACAGAACCACCATGAACCTATCTATGTCGTGAGCAGAGAGGCCACTGAACTAATTTACTTAGAAGGCAGAGGTCGAGACTTTGTTGGAGCCTCGTAGAGTCCAGAGAAACAGCAGGCTCTTGGCATTCAGGAGATTTGAGAATAGCTGGAAGCCTGACTTCAAAACATTGCGTGACTGGAAAAGCAGAGGTTGCGAGAGCCTCTTACCGTATTTTTCGCCCCATAGGACGCACTTTTTCCCTTCCAAAAATGAAGGGGAAATGTGTGTGCGTCCTATGGGGCGAATGCAGGCTTTCGCTGAAGCCTGGAGAGCAAGAGGCATCGGTGCGCACCGACCCCTCTCGCTCTCCAGGCTTCAGGAAGCTATCCGCAAGCCTTGCAAGCCCGGCGGGAGTTCCCGTGGGCTCACAAGGCTTGCGGGCAGCAGCCTGCAGCCCCGCGAGTGTCTGCAAGACTTGCGTGCCCGGCGGGAGGTCCCTCCCAGCGCGCAAGGCTTGGGGCGGCAGCCTGCAGCCCGAAGCACGCGGAGCCCTCCAGAGGCTGCCCCGTGCTTCGGGCAGGTGTGTGCAAGGCTTGGGGCAGCAGCCACAGCTGGGGGGGAAATAATTTTTTTTTATTCATTCCCCCCCCCAAAGAAACCCGAGGTGCGTCCTATGGGCCGGTGCGCCCTATAGGACGGAAAATACGGTAATCTATTTGCTTCTTGGTCTCCATTGACAGGCAGAAACCAGGCAAAGACATCAGCGATGCAGACCAGATACTCTTTGCGATTTGACTTTGGATGTGTACGTGCCACGTATTTACAGCACATGGCTTTGCCCCAAAGAATATTGTAGTTTGCCCCTCACAGAGCTAAGGTTCCTAAGCACCTCTAAGAAAATGCAGGTCCCAGGATGCTTTGGGGGAAAGCCATTTGCTGTTGATACACAGCTGTCAGGAACAAGCAGGAGTCTGAAGGATGGACAGAGAAGGCAGTAAGGAGAGAAACAGAGAGGAGAGAGGGAGACCAAAAATGCAAAATACAGTGGTACCTCAGGTTACATACGCTTCAGGTTACATATGCTTCAGGTTACAAACTCCGCTAACCCAGAAATAGTGCTTCAGGTTAAGAACTTTGCTTCAGGATGAGAACAGAAATTGTGCTCTGACAGAGAGGCGGCAGCAGGAGGCCCCATTAGCTAAAGTGGTGCTTCAGGTTAAGAACAGATTCAGGTTAAGTACCGACCTCCGGAACAAATTAAGTACTTAACCCAAGGTACCACTGTACATTAGACCACTAAGTCAGTTAGGGAACAAAAAATGACAGCGGGTGACTCTTGCAAAAGAGGAATTGCTGCTGCACACAGATTTGCAGTGAATGTTCAGAAGCCACGTGGCAGCCTAGTTCTTCCTCAACGTGGTCCTGGGCATGTTCCCAAGAGATACTCAAGTGTGTCACAGCATATAAAGAATGAAGCGACCTGTTTGTAAATCAGAAATAAGGCCAAGAGATTGTAAGCAGATGACTTATTGGCTGAAGCTACTGGACAGCATCCACGGTGCATATTTCATTTCGGGGCTGTGGAGTGTGTGTTTGTGTGTGTGTGCGTGTGTGTGTGTTTGTGTGTGTGTGTGTGTTTGTGTGTGTGTGTGTGTGTGTTTGTGTGTGATCCCTGTTTACGCATATACTATGCACCTTTGAAGCAAGCCAGCTGAACACAAAGTGCTAAAAAAAGCCCTCTCTTTCTAACAGTTTCCTAAAGAACGTTCCAGAATTTAGCGCTCCAACTATCAAGTAGAGATTGATTTAGAAGAATTATTTTGGGGTGGTTTTAAAACGGCCAAGCCGTACTCTCTCCAAACGGGATGCTTGCCTGACTCTAAAACAAATAATTATTTTACTTGACAGTCCAAGCGAAAGTCTGCTGTTTGTTGTTGATTCCTTGGGTGTTTCTCATACAAGGCTTCACACCAGTCCTTCCCTTCAATCTGGCTGTCAGATCTACAGGGGCCAGAATGCTCACTTGTATCACCAAGGCCAGCTCACTGGTGTAGTGGTTAAGAGCAGTGGACTCGTAATCTGGTGAACCGGGTTCGATTCCCTGCTCCTCCACATGCAGCTGCTGGGTGACCTTGGGCCAGTCACACTTCTTTGAAGTCTCTTTGCCCCACTCACCCCACAGAATGTTTGTTGTGGGGGAGGAGGGCAAAGGAGATTGTTAGTTGCTTTGAGACTCCTTCGGGTAGTGATAAAGCGGGATATCAAATCCAAACTCACCACTTTCTCTTCTCAATTAGCAACCAGGACTGGCCCAAGGCACTGAAAGCTGCTGTCCACTGATGCCAGACTGTTGACCCATTTGGCACAGTAATGTCTACACTGACTGGTAGCAGCTGTCCAGTATTTCAGGCAGGAGACTTTTCCCAGCCCTACCTGGAGATGCTGGGGACTGAACCTGGCGTGAGATAACCAACCTCATATAACCAAGATGCTTAAGTCTAACTGATACATGAAAGGGTTAAGACCATAGAGTAAGCTGTCTTGTCAGACTTAACCTAGGTCACTCCCCCTCATCTTGGGAGGAAGAGTAAAAAGCTTTTAGTCTACCTGAGAAGCTCAGCATGTGAGGAGGTCTCAGCTGGTTGCTCCAAGCTCAAACCGCATGGCTCTCACAAGCCACTCTTGTGCTAGGAACTTTCACCACTTTGCAATGAAACCAAATTTTACTACCTTTGCAACTTTTCTGGCTGATGTATGGAAAAGCACATGAACCCGACCTTTGAAGAGTTTGTAAGAAAACCGATTTTTAACTCACCAAACGTGTGGACTTTCCCCCCTATACCGAGGGGAAAGGAACATTTTGGAATTCACAAGTTACCAAAGAGTACTTGTCCCAAACCTGGATCTTGGCATCCAAGGAATTATCGTTTTATACCTATTTTTTCCTTGTACCAAAACCTGGGACCTTCTGACACAGCGTGGCTGTTCTGCCAGTGAGCTACAGGCCGCCTTTCCCCTTTTGCTGACTGAGGTGAAAGACACAATGGAGCTCACTCAGAGATGAATGAATCTGTCAATTTTGGTTTCCCTTTGTTTCTCATTTTTTGAAGTCTTACGTCCAGTTCCATGCATTTCCACACAAGTTTGTGAGTTCTTTGAAAAAAGTCCTCATGAAAATGTGCCACCATTTTGGTGCAAATTTCTCATAAAATACACACTTTAGAGAATCTGCTGCTACAGGGTGTGGTTATGGTCACTGACGGCTTTACTAAGGGCTAGGCAATTTCACTGAGAATATCCATCAGGATTAGTAATGATAACTGATTTTGAGAATATTCAGAATTGGTACATCTCTGAATTCCAGTTGCCAGGGAACCAGACAGAAGGGCAGCTATTGCACTGATGTCCTGCTTACAGGTTTCTGAGATGCGTCTGTTTTCATAATTTAATACTACCATTTCAGAATTTGCTTTTTCACTTCCTTTATTTTTTGCAGCAACAATAGGTAAAGGGACCCCTGACCATTAGGTCCAGTCATGACCGACTCTGGGGTTGTGGTGCTCATCTCGCTTTATTGGCCAAGGGAGCCGGTGTACAGCTTCCGGATCATGTGGCCAGCATGACTAAGCCGCTTCTGGCGAACCAGAGCAGCGCACGAAAATGCCTATTTATCTACTTGCACTTTGACGTGCTTTTGAACTGCTAGGTGGGCAGGAGCAGAGACCGAACAATGGGAGCTCACCCCATCACGGGGATTCGAACCACCGACCTTCTGATCGGCAAGCCCTAGGCTCTGTGGTTTAATCCACAGCGCCACCCACGTCCCTGCAGCAACAATAGTCTTAGGGTATTTCCCTCGTAGAACCACAGTTGCCAGAGTTCCTTTGAGAAGAGCGACTGATTGTTAAACCACTCTAGGAATTGCAGCTCTAATGAGGGGGATAGGAGACCTGCTAACAACTCTCACACCCTTAACAAGCCACAGCTCCCAGAATTCTTTGGGGGAAGCCTGGCGTGCCAACTCTATGGGGCTGAGGCCTCTACAGCCCTTCCAATGTCCACTGGGAGATGACTCAGCCTCCCCCAATCTTGAGGGGGCAGAGGAGGCCTGGTGGGATGTCACCTTGACATGGCTTGGCCTGGCGGGAAGTTGACCCGGGCTGACCAGTGTGGCCTGGTGCGCAAATATCGCATTACGAGGAGCTCTGGTTGACCTCTCCTGATGTTGTCATGCTGTTCTCGTGGACTCCTTCCTTCCATCGCCCCTCTTTCTGGGAGCCTTGGGCTGCACAGCCCCCATCTTGACAAGCGTTTTGGATGAGATTTGTATCACTCGCTTGCAAAAAAAAGGAAAAGAAATATTGTTGTTCCAATCCAGCCAGGACCTGTTGGCAAGGCCTCCAGTGCAGTGCTCCTTGCTGTGTGCGGAGAAATGAGCAGGTGTTTTCCATTAGCGGAGAGATGGAGAAAGCACAGAGGGCATGTGACCTTGGCTGGCTTTGGGGGAACAGCAGCAGGAAGCTAAAAAATTGAGGAGGGGAAGGGGTGGGCAGGGAGCCAGGGTTGTCCTCAAACCATTAGCAGTGGTATGTTGAGGACCTCTTGGACAAGGTGTTAAGAGCCGAGACTGAAATGTGGCACCGTTTGGTCTGCAAGGTGAGCAACAAACACCTTATGTGCTATAAAGGACATTAGCCAGAAGGAGATTATCTATGACTCACCTACGCAAGCCATTTAGCCTGGGAGGAAAGACTGTGAGTCTGGGGACATTAAGGGAGAAGCTTGTGGCAGGCTCAGCCTTATAAGCACCAACTTACCAGCCCACATAAAAAGTGTTTTGGAGGCAAAGGCTCCATCTGCCTCACCTTGCCCTATGTCTGTTCATGGGGGATAGGGTTGCAATGGCTTCAGACCTTGAGAGATATGTTCTGCCTCTGTTGTAGACAGTAATGCTTCCGAATACCAGTTTCTGGAAACCACAGGAGGAGAGAGTGGTGTTATGCTCATTACCTGCTTATGGGCTTCCCACTTGATGCTGGCCTGGATGGGCCACTGGCCCATAACTGTGCGGACCATTTATAGCAGAGATGGGAACCCTCTGCCCGTTATTGGATTGCAACACACACCATCATTGAATATTCCAAGGAAAAGTAATAATAATAATAATAATAATAATAATAATAATAATAATAATACAGTGGTACCTCTGGTTACGTTCTTAATTCATTTCGGAGGTCTGTTCCTAACCTGAAACTGTTCTTAACCTGAAGCACCACTTTAGCTGCACGATTTCTGTTCTCATCCTGAAGCAAATTTCTTAACCCGTAGTACTATTTCTGGGTTAGTGGGGTCTGTAACCTGAAGCGTATGTAACCCAATGTACCACCGTAATAATTATTCTTATTTATACCCCGCCCATCTGGCTGGGCTTCCCCAGCCACTCTGGGTGGCTTCCAGAAAAATATTAAAATACAGTAATGCATCAAACATTAAAAGCTTCCCTAAACAGGGCTGCCTTCAGATGTCTTCTAAAAGTCTGGTAGTTGTTTTTCTCTTTGACATCTAGTGGGAGGGCATTCCACAGGGTGGGTGCCACTACTGAGAAGGCCCTCTGCCCGGTTCCCTGTAACTTGGCTTCTCGCATTGAGGGAACCAGCAGAAGGCCCTCAGCACTGGACCTCAGTGTCTGGGTAGAACAATGGGGGTGGAGATGCTCCTTCAGGTATACTGAACCGAAATTGTTCCACTTAACGCAATGACTATGTTCAAGTCAACCCAAAGTTCTTTTGCTGCTCTTGGTCAGGACTGGAGAAGGGGAGGCGTGACCAGGCCTTCTTCCCATGGTGACCTTCAGATATTTCGGAGTATAACTCAGCAGCACCCCAGACTAATGATCTAGCTGGAACTGGTGAGGGTTGCTGGTCTAGTCAGATGGAGATTGGGTTCTCCATCAGCCTCCATATGTCTTATGCCCATCAAGATAGCTGAGTGTTATCAAGAAGTAACCCAATGCCAGGAATGAAAGTCTCGCACAGTCTTAGGGTGGCTTGGTATCACTTCTGTGGATCTGCAGTTCCTCCTCTCTCTGCTGTGTCGATTACTTTCTTCTTTAACGAAGGAGCCGAGAGAGGCTGGGAGTGCAGCCAGCATCTTCTTTGGAGTCCAACTTCAAGGACCAAGGAGAGGCTACGATGCCAGGGAAACACATTAGAGGCTTAAAAGGGGGAAGAGAAGGAGAGGACTGAGAAGAAACAGGGCCAGCCAAGCTGACCTGGATCCAGGACAATCAAAAATGTTCAGCTTGGCTTTCAGGGTCAAGATTGCACACACACACACACACACACACACACACACACACAGAGCTCTCCTTAGAGTGAGTTTTGATGAGCGTTTTCATGGGTCTTCATCAGAGAACTACTTCCGCAAAAGGCCCCCTTTCTCCATCCAGCACTGGAGAGGAGGATGAATGAAAAAGAAAATGTCTTGCAAGGAGGAGAAAAGCCTAGCAGAAACTATGCTACTGACATATACACATGCAAGAATGGAGCCCTTTGCGCCAGCAGAGCAAAAGACTTGGTGCTACTTTGGGTACAAGAGCTGGCACCCTCCAGATGTTTCGTACTATAGCTCCCATCAGTTTGTGAATTTTTTTAAAAAGAAGTCCTCACAATAATTCAGTGAGCATTTACTGTGCATTTCTCTCTCTCTCCACACGCACACAAACACACACATGCATTTCTGTGTGCAATTGTATCTAAACTGATGCATTTCTGTATGTTATTTCACATTTTTTTATGTACACTTACACCCAATACACACCTGTTTTATGCACATTCTTTGGTCACAGACCTGCATCATAAAATTCAGAAGTTTGGGGATTTTGAAGGATAGCTGTGCTTTAGTTCACTTATCGTTATCAGAAAGTGCAAAAGAGATCAGTATGAACTAAAATGCAAACCAAACTAAATCTCTCCTCCATGAACATTCAGAAATTTGCAAAATATTCATTGTGGCTCTTCTTCAAAACGACCGCAAAGGCATTTAACCAAACTTGTGACACTTATTTCTGAGTAAAGGGCTATAGCTCAGTAGGAGAGCCATGGATATGGATGCTTATATGTTTGTTTATATTATTATTATTATTATTATTATTATTATTATTATTATTATTATTATTATTATTATTACAGTCATATCTCATGTTATGTTTGCTTCATGTTACGTTCTTTCAGCTTACGTCCTGTGGTGACCCGGAAGTACTGGAAAGGGTTACTTCCGGGTTTCACCACTCGTGCATTGCGCACAAGTGCCAAATTGCACCACGCACCTGTGCAGATACGGCGCTTCAGGTTGCGCTCTTTTCATGTTGCAAATGGGCATCCAGAATGGATCCCGTTCGCAACCAGAGGTACCACTATATTATTAATTATTATTATTATTAGTTATTTATTAATTTTCAATACAGCCCTTCATCCAAGGATCACAAGGCATCTCACAATATAAAAAACACAAAAATGCATGACATAGAAACAAACGAAAACAATAACCCCTACCTTACACATTTATATTTATTCGATTTCTATATGTGTGGAATGTGTGGACATTGGGATTGTGTCTGGATCCTGCCATTGATTTCTCCATGTTTCTCCCAAACTGTGATCACAGCCTACACAGGCTTTAGATCAATGAGTAGGTGTCAGGGCAGACAAATAGATGCAACCCTGATCCCCCATACATTCACATTCATAGATACAGTGGTACCTCTGGTTACGTACTTAATACGTTCCGAAGGTCCGTTCTTAACCTGAAACACCACTTTAGCTAATGGGGCCTTCCGCTGCTGCCGTGTCGCCAGAGCACAATTTCTGTTCTCATCCTGAAGCAAAGTTCTTAACCCGAGGTAATATTTCTGGGTTAGCGGAGTCTGTAACCTGAAGTGTATGTAACCCGAGGTACCACTGTACGTCACTTGCAACAGTCAATGAGAATCTGTGATCAAACAGCCCTAGAATTATAAAGTCAGGGCATTAAGCAGCCATGGTCTTACTCTGCAAACAGAGTCTACTAAGAAAACAGTCTTTTAAGGACAAACCAGCACTGGAGACTCTACCTGCGTTGCCAAGTTATATTCTGCTTGGAGAGTTGTTTGTGTTGGTAGGGTGCATTTTAGCCTGTTAAAAATTATTTCCCTACATAGTCAGAGCATGAAAAGAGGCTCCTTTGTTACCATGTTATTTGCTTTGCATACCAGGGACAAATTTACTGAAGAGAATAATTATTTGGAAGGGAAATGTTTGTTAGGCTGCTTCTGACGAGAGGATCCGCAGAACAGGGAGTGTTTTCACATACGGAGTACGTTCAGAGAAAACAGCTGTGCTTGGGGGCAAGTACTGTTCATACTTTGTAGCTTAAATTTGGCTTTCTCGTTGGGTGACCATGGTTCAGGGTAATGGACCTTGGATCCCCAGATATTGTTGAACTTTGTTGTTTAGTCATTTAGTCGTGTCCGACTCTTCATGACCCCATGGACCAGAACATACCAGGCACTTCTGTTTTCCACTGCCTCCCGCAGTTTGGTCAAACTCATGCTGGTAGCTTCGAGAACACTGTCCAACCATCTCATCAGTGTGGTGTAGTGCTTCAGAGCGGTAGTCTTGTAATCTGGGGAAGCGGGTTCGCGTCTCCGCTCCTCCACATGCAGCTGCTGGGTGACCTTGGGCTAGTCACCCTTCTTTGAAGTCTCTCAGCCCCACTTACCTCACAGAGTGTTTGTTGTGGGGGAGGAAGGGAAAGGAGAATGTTAGCCGCTTTGAGTCTCCTTAAAGGGAGTGAAAGGCGGGATATCAAATCCAAACTCTTCTTCTTCTCTTCTTCGTCCTCTGTCCTTCTCCTTGTGCCCTCCATCTTTCCAACATCAGGGTCTTTTCCAGGGAGTCTTCTCTTCTCATGAGGTGGCCAAAGTCTTGGAGCCTCAGCTTCAGGATCTGTCCTTCCAGTGAGCACTCAGGGCTGATTTCCTTCAGAATGGAGAGGTTTGATCTTCTTGCAGTCCATGGGACTCTCAAGAGTCTCCTCCAGCACCATAATTCAAAAGCATTTATTCTTCAGCGATCAGCCTTCTTTATGGTCCAGCTCTCACTTCCATACATCACTACTGGGAAAACCATAGCTTTAACTACACAGACCTTTAATCTCCAACTAACTTAGCCAAGAGACAGTGATGATGGGAGCTGTGGTTCTAGATGATCCGGTAGGGTGCAACCTTGAAAAACAATGCCAGTAATTTACTAGGACTGGCCAATTTGCCAGGAATCTACTGGGGTTCAAATATTTGGGAGCTGTCGAAACCCACAGATTAACTTCACAGATCGATGATGGAGTCTCTTTTCCTGAATGAATGCATGTCCCTTTATCTGGTGCACTCAGGACCACACTAAACCACAGAACTGCAATTTGGCCGGGACATTTTGGACGTTTAGCCCAATGCCATGCTTGATACAGGAAGTTCAGAACTAGGGTGTCCCCAACAGAATAGGTGTCCAGTCCCTGGCTGAAGACCTCCAGTGAGAGACAGCTCACCAGCCCTTCCTTGGAGAGGACCTGAGATTGGCTTCCCTAGCCCTTCAATTACAAAAATAAATAAATACATGAAGTACCCTCAGGATCAAGTCATTTGCACATCAAGTCCAGCATCTGTATTTACAGGACCACCTCTCCTGGTATGCACCGCAGAGGACCTTAAGGTCCATGAATAATCATAGTTTAGAGGTCCCGGGCCCTGAGGAAGTCAGATTATCCTCCACCAGGGCCAGGGCCTTCTCAGTGATGGCTCCGACCTGGTGGAATGCTCTGTCCCAGGAGACTAGGGCCCTCTAGGATTTAACTTCCTTCCGCAGGGCCTGTAAGACAGAGCTATTTCACCTGGCTTTCAATTTGAAGTTAGCCTGATCTTTTATTCCCCTTCCTTCCTTCCCTCCGCCTCCCCTTTTTATGAAGATTATCCACTCTGGGATCCCACAGCTAATTCTCCCCTGGTCTCCTCGCTGGCCCAAGTGGGACTGATTTAGCCAGCTAGCCCTGGTGATCATCTAAAGTTTATTGGATGGACTTCCCCCCTAAATTGATTTTTTAATTCTGAATTTATTGTTATTCACGTTTTATACTGTATTTTATGATGTTTTTTGTTGCATCAAAGTGTTTTAAATTTGTTATTAGCCACCCCGAGGCCGGTTTTCTGAACCGGGAAGGGCAGGGTATAAATAAAAAAATTATTTATTTATTATTTATCCTTCCCTCACAGTGGCCAACCAGATATCTCTGAGATTCCCACAAGCAAGACCTGAGAACAACAGCACTTGCCTCTTCTGCAGCTTTCAGCAACAGTTATTCAGAAGCATATCGCCTCCAACAGTGGATAGGTAGCCATGGGTTGCCATACGTCCGGATTTCCCTGGACATTTAAGCAATTTCCGACCGGACACTGTTTCCGATGGCCGAATCCTGGCTATGGCCTGGAAATTCCAGACATGTGCTAACCCTAAATTTGTCCAGTCTTCTTTTAAAACCATCCACGTCCTGGGGGAGCGAGTGCCACAAGGCACTGCATGAAAACTTGTTTCCTTTTCTCTGTCTTGAACTTCGCAACATTCACAGATGTCCACGGTGTTTCGATTTCTGGCAATGGAGTTGAGAGACGACTTAACCTGGGTTGAAAACAGCAAAGACCTTATGAAGAGAGCACAGCAGAGGTTATATTTTCTGAGAATCCTCCAGAAAAACAATTTCTCAAAGGACCTGTTGATGGCATTTTACCATTGCACTGTGGAGAGTGTATTAACTTATGGTCTGTGTGTGTGGTTTGGGAGCTGCACGGGAAAACAATGCTGTCCAGGGTTGTAAAGACTGCAGAGAGAATAACTGGGTGCCCTCTTCCCACCTTAGATCAAATCTATGCTGCCAGGTGCCATAAGAAAGCGGCAGAGATAGCGCAGGATAGTGCGCACCCCGGAAATGATCTCTTTCAGCTTCTGCCTTCTGGAAGAAGGTACTGGGTTATAAAGACTGAGAAACAGTTTCTATTCAAATGCAATTTTGGTTCTAAATGCAGTATAAGGTGTCTCTACAGGAGTATATTGTATTTTAAAATGGGGTTTCAGAGTTTTTAGGGGGGGTGAATGTTTTATGTAGTTTTTCAGTTTCATTGTTCTGCATGGGACAATGACAATAAAGATATCGTATATCGTATATATAGAATTCTAGTGTTATAGGAGAGGGAGCAAAACTTTTCTCTATCCACTTTCTCCCCCCATGCATGATGCTATAAATTCCTGTCATGTCATCTCTCACTTGCTTTTTCTCCCAAAAAATAAACCAACCAACACCCCCTGAAGAAATGTGGAGAACTAAATTTAAGACTGGAAAAATGAGAAAGCAAGAGAACCAAAATCAACAGTCTCTGCCATCTCCACTTTGGAGGTACTTTGCCGGGATATTAATAATTTCAAAATGAGCTGGATGACAGGGAAAATGTAGCACCTCCTGCCACTACAAGTTCTCACATCTATTGGTCCGGCAAATTACATGTAAGTCCACATCCCTGTGATGTACAGATTAATCATCTTCTTCTTATTTGGTGATCACTCATAGCAGTGTAAGATTGTCTTCCATAAACACGGTGTTAACAATGAGTCCGTAAGTGACTGTGGAGGCCAATTCTGGATCCACATGTCCTTCCACAGTGGGGACATAGGTTTCCAGGCGGGGGTTGATCGCAGTGTGGATTTGCCAAGCATGCTTTCCTCTTAGCATGTTTCTCCCTTGTGACCTGAGTTCGAGTGTCTTCAAAGCCCATGACACCTTTGGAAAAGGCTGTTCTCCAACTGGAGCGCTCGCAGGCCAGTGTTTCCCAGTTGTCAGTGTTTATACTACATTTTTAAAGATTTGCCTTGAGACAGTCTTTAAACCTCTTTTGTTGACCACCAGCATTACACTTTCCATTTTTAAGTTCAGAATAGAGTAGTAGCTTTGGAAGATAATCAGGCATCGGCACAACATGACCAGTCCAATGAAGTTGATGTTGAAGAATCATTGCTTCAACACTGGTGATCTTTGCTTCTTCCAGTACACTGGTATTCGTTTGCCTGTCTTCCCAAGTGATGTGTAAAAATTTTCGGAGACAATGTTGATGGAATCTTTCAAGGAGTTGGAGATGGCATTTATAAGTGGTCCATGTTTCACAAGCATACAGTAAGGTTGGTAGTACAATAGCTTTGTAAACAAGCATTTTGATTTCCCTGTGAATGTCCTGGTCCTCAAACACTCTGCACTTCAATCAGGAGAAAGCCATACTTGCAGAGCTCAGGCGATGCTGAATTTCGGCATCAATGTCAGCCCTTGTGGAAAGATAACTGCCCAGGTAGGAGAAGTGATCGACATTTTCCAACGTTACACCATTGAGTTGGATTTGTGGTGCTGAAGAGGGGTTATTTTGTGCTTGTTGGTGCAGCTCTTTGGTTTTTTGGGATGTTGAGTGATAGGCCAAGCTTTTTGTAAGCTTCTGCGGTGATATTTAAGATTAATATTGGCATCTTGGTACATGAACTCTTTCAGATAAAAACACTTCTCTACACTTAGTTTAAGTAAACAGTTTCCTCATACTGCAAGTTGAGGGGGGAAACTGTGATTAATGACTCCTGTGGTTACTGGCTGAGCAAATGTATGTTCTTGGAGTTTGCCGAAACCAAGGAGGATGCTTTACTTAATGTGTGTGAAGTCATATTTGAACAGAACCTTGACTAAGATCCCGTTTCCCGAGGAGAGGACAGGGTGACTCCACCGTGGTTTGGCACTCCCCGCCTGGCTCAGGCCATGCTGGTTTCAAGTTTTCTGGCATTGTCAAAGTTTTCCATTTGTCGCAGAGCACTGAGCTTTCATTTCAGACAGATAAATAAAGTGCATGACAGCTTAGGTCCCATCTTGCACCACAACCTCAAACCTTCTCTCAGGACTAAGGCCTCATTTTCACTGAGCAGGTAAAGCTGTGCATTTGGAATGTGGTGGCCCGCTGGAATGCAGAGTTGAGCAGGGTTATCAACATCACCTTGCCAACAAAGGTCCGTATACTTAAAGCTATGGTTTTCCCAGTAGTGATGCATGGAAGTGAGAGCTGGACCATAAAGAAGGCTAATCGCTGAAGAATGGATGCTTCTGAATTATGGTGCTGGAGGAGACGCTTGAGAGTCCCATGGACTGCAAGAAGATCAAACCTCTCCATTGTGAAGGAAATCAGCCCTGAGTGCTCAGTGGAAGGACAGATCGTGAAGCTGAGGCTCCAATACTTTGGCCACCTCATGAGAAGAGAAGACTCCCTGGAAAAGACCCTGATGTTGGGAAATATTGAGGGCACAAGGAGAAGGGGATGGCAGAGGACAAGATGGCTGGACAGTGTTCTTGAAGCTACCAGCATGAGTTTGACCAAACTGCGGGAGGCAGTGGAAGACAGGAGTGCCTGGCGTACTCTGGTCCATGGGGTGATGAAGAGTCGGACCCGACTAAACGACTAAACAACAACTCCCTTCCATAGAGCTGCAATTCCCAGAGTTCCCTAGGACACTGCTTCCCAATTGGTGGTCCACGTAACCCACCAGGGGGTCTGTGGCACCATTCACACAACAAAAACTACCACAAAGATATCAGAATATTCAAAAGTAGGGGGTTCATGGCTTGGCTTTTGAAAAACAGGGGGTCCGCAGCTCCTGGCTAATTGGGAAGCACAGACCTAGCACGAAGGATTTAGAGCTAAATTATTCTGGAATTTCTAGTTCTGTGATAGAAACCAGGGTCCCCTAACAACTCTCAGCACCCATAACAAACTTCAGTCCCCAGGATACTTTGGGGGAAGCCATAATTGTTTAAAGTGGCATAAAAGTACAAGCTAAGAAGTGGAAAATGCAAGAACTACCAACTGTAGAAGAATGGCAGATGAAGATGATGGATTTTTCAGAGCTAGCCGACCTGACCGGAAGAGTCCGCGACCAGAATGAGGAGGAGTATCAGGAAGAATGGATGAAATTTTATTACTATTTAGTTAAATACGTTAAGTTAAACTAACTGGAAATAGCTTGCAAGTACTAGATCGGCTTAGGATTTTAAGTTAAGTGATGAATTAATATGTTTAATCCTGAATTGAAAACATAGAATGATAATTAGTGATTAAGTTAAGCTTATAAGAACTCTGATTTGGAAAACCGTTAAAAGGATATGCATTCAAATTCAACCAAGGGGAAGCGAGGAAGTCACTTAACAATGCTAATAAGTGCAATTTTAATAAGGGTTTGTTTGTTTGTTTGTCTGTTTATAATTTTATGAAAACAAATATTTTTTTAAAAAAATAAAGTGGTATAAAAGTGCTGTAAATATACAGTGCAGATAGAGCTACAGAGCTCTTGTCTCCCCCCCAAAATATTATTTATTCCCACACAGCCAAACCTACCTTGGCTGCCAAGGGCTGCCATAAATAACCATAATTACGGGTGAACTCTGAGCATTTGAGCATGGTGTGGAAATTACAGCTTCTCGTACCGATGTGCAGCGAGTTTTCCTTTAAGGATCTTCTGGCTGAAGGCAATACTGTGCGAAGGAGGAGGTGTGGGAAGGGGAAGGGAAAAGAAAAAAAATAAAAGGCAGGAAAAGTTACTCCCGAAGAAAAATGCAGGGCTCGTCCTTTACCCTGACGTCAGATCTGTCTTCAATAAAACCTCCCTTGGAGCCCAAAGGGAAAAGTCAGACTCACTGTCAACCTCGGCTGCGCTCTGCATTCCCTCAAAGAGGTGCCTAATTTGTTCCAAAAGGAGTTTTACTTTTTTCCTTTTTAAAAGATCTGGGTTCAATCAATGTCTTTCATCCTGGCTTCCAGTGATGAGGTGGCTTTTGCCCTGGATTCTAGCAACCAACGGCATTCTGCAGGTGGGTCTTCTCCTTTTTCCTCTTGCTTCCCAAATGTTTGGTTTTTTTGCAACCTGGATGAAAGGAATGCAAAAGGCTGTTTTCTACAGGATGGGTGGCGGAGAATGCAAGAACAGAAACCCTGCGTATCTTACTAGCAATAGAGTTTGGGGAAAGAAGCAGATGAAAAGAGGGGGGAGATGTCTGGTCTGGTGAGCAAGCAAAGCCCTCTTCAAAATGCATTGTGCCCCAGAGGGAATATGTTGAGGTTTTATTGACAGCTCAAATGATGATTGAGTGATGTAGGAAGGAAGAACTCAGACGCTGCTTCAGGGACAGATCTAATTTCTGTGCAGATCTCGCCCTGTGCCACTGGGGTGGTCTTGAGATGCCAGGGTGACTTTTGAGAGTGCCCTGGTGTCCTCAAAAATAAAAAAATCGAGAAAAAGAATAGGAGATGCAAGAAGTGCTATTCAGGGGGAAAGCTCAGCAGAGCCTCAAGGAGGAGACGGAGAATATTGTTTGGCTGCTGAGCGAGGGGGGAGTGAGCCCCCAGACACACCACACGTGGCAGCAGCTGTGGGGGTGATGCAGCGCCGGGAAATGCAAGCAAAGAGAGGTCAGCAAAACTGCAAATGCTTTGCATCGGGAAGGAGAGCTGGAGAAAAGCAGTGCAAAAGAGATCTGGCCAAAGAGCTTGCAGGAGAGAGGGAAGCGGTTCAAAGAAGCAGGCGGCGTTTTTGTTCATAGTGAAGATTTATACCGGACAGCAAGCTTTTTTCAGATGCTCATCCCAGGGCAGTGTCAAAACCAGGTAGGGATATAGGAGAAACTGCTGCATGACATGCAGTCTGGACACTGGGCATGCAACGTGTTACTTAAAATAATGTTGAGTAATGTGCAGTTTTCTTTTATGCTTGGAATATGCTTTTGCAGTGGGAGGTGATATATCAGTTTCCTGGGATGCTCAGGCAGGAGAGCTGGCAAGGCGGAGTGGCAGTCTTGCAGGTCCTCTGGGGCTCTGCAAAGCACATTCAGTCATCGTCCATCGTTGGTGAACAAGAGAGGGCTAAGGATGTGTATTACTACTAGGCAGATTTTACTTAAGGAACAAGAACAGCAGCCACCAGTAAGTTCTTTATACCGCCATTCCTAAACTGACCCATTGTGGAGCAGCAAGCAGCAGGAAGAGTCTATCTTAGGAGCGAGAAAAACGAAAACTCTTTACAAGGGCCAAACCAAGAATAGCTCCTGGAGACCTTTGAAGCTCTAGGCTCAGTGGTTGCCTAAACAAGCATGCTTTTAGCAGGTGCCCAAAAAACCACAGTGAAGATGCCTGCTTTAGATCAAGAGGCAGGGAGTTCCAATGTTCAGGTGCTGCAGCAGCAAACGATTGAGTTCTTACATATGCAGAACAGGTATTATGTGGTAACAGTAGTAGACCTGATTCCTCCAGCTGAAGAGGTTGAGTGGGCACAGGTGGGGTAAGGCCATCTCATAGGTAAACTATTTCTATATTCAGGGGTCACTGTTTTTAGCACCTCTCTTCTGTGCCATTCGAGAGATGCTTCTAGCCTGGCCATCAATTCAGCCCCACTAAGTTTATTCTCAAAACGTAAGAGTTCATTCTGAAACACACACAAAATTTCCGAATGGAAGGCAGTCCGGTTTTAGAATAAACTGAATTCCCATTAAGGGAAATACTCTAGAGATGTCTTCAAGTGCTTAGCAGTCCACTTTGACAACCAGAGGTAGTCGAGATGTAGTTAAGCTTATTTGTAGTGCTTATTATGGTGTATCCTTGCGTAGTTCAGTTGGTTAGAGTGTGGTGCTGATAACACCAAGGTCGCAGGTTCGATCCCCATATGGGAAAGCTGCAAATTCCTGTATTGCAAGGGGTTGGACTAGATGATCCTTAGGGTCCCTCCTAACTCTACATTTCTATGACTCTATTATTCTAAATGGGGCATAGAATGTTTGCAAGGGAGCCTGTGTTTCATCTGGGGCTGCGACCAGACCTCCCTCCATTGTGGCTGGAGCTGTGATCCCCTGAGATTGTCCTGCTGCACTTATTATTATTATTATTATTATTATTATTATTATTATTATTATTTAATTATTTATACCCTGCCCATCTGGCTGGGTTTCCCAAGCCATTCTGTGTGGCTTCCAACAGAGCACCAAAATACAATAACCTATTAAACATTAAAAGCTTCCCTAAACAGGGCTGCCTTTAGATGTCTGGTAGTTTTTCTCTTTGACATCTGGTGGGAGGGTGTTCCACAGGGCTGGCGCCACTACCGAGAAGGCCTTCTGCCTGGTTCCCTGTAACTTGGCTTCTCACAGTGAGGGAACCACCAGAAGGCCCTTGGCGCTGGACCTCAGTTTCCAGGCAAAACGATGGGGGTGGAGATGCTCCTTCAGATATACTGGGCCGAGGCTGAGCACTGGGTGAATACCCTCCTTGGAGGTTTTTTCAGCAGAGCTTGCATGGCCCCCTGCCATGTAGGATCTAGCTGAGATTCCTGCATTCCTCAAAGGTCCCTTCCAACTCTACACTTCTATGGTTTCTAAGAAGGCTTCTCCCAGAGTTGTTAAGTCCACCTGGTGCTCGTCGATCAATTACTTTTGAATCAAGATGAGTACCTATAGAGGTAAAGGTAAAGGACCCTTGGACGGTTAAGTCCAGTCAAAGGTGACTATGGGGTTGTGGCACTCATCTCGCTTTCAGGCCAAGGGAGCTGGTGTTTGTCCACAAACAGCTTTCCGGGTCATGTGGCCAGCAGGACTAAACTGCTTCTGGCGCAACGGAACACAGTGTCAGAAGCCAGAGCGCACAGAAACGCCGTTTACCTTCCCGCTGCAGTGGTATCTATTTATCTGCTTGCACTGGTGTGCTTTCAAACTGCTAGGTTGACAGGAGCTGGGACAGAGCAACAGGAGCTCACTCTGTCCCAGGGATTCGAATCACTGACCTTTGGATCGTCAAGCCCAAGAGGCTCAGTGGTTTAGACCACAGCGCCACCTGTGTCCCATGCAATTACGTATAGAACTGCATCACTTGCTATTGAATTCTCAGTGTTTGCTTTCATGCCATTGTGATTTTTGACAGGATTCTCTATTGATGGGATTGTGGCTTGCCTGCTTTTAATGCCTTGGCAAGCTGCTGTGGGCTCAGTGCTTTGTGGTTGGAGAAGTGGCATGCATCCTGCCGGTGCTTTCTTAGAACGAAGTTTCTTGCAAGGCAACCTAGGAAGTTGCCTTGTGCAATCAGACCAATGGTCCTTCTTGCTCTGCATCATCCACCCCAAGGATGGAGAACCTCAGACCAGTGGGCCAAATGTGGTCCTTTGGGTGTGTTTGGCCCCTGGGACTCTCTCTACCACCACACCCAATCCTTAGCCCTCCATAGGCTCTGTTCTGCACTCTCTGCCAGCTCCTTTGCCTGACTAGACTGTGTCCTTGAATTGCGATCACGTCTCTTTCTGGGATGGATGGAGAGTAGAAACCTCTGGCTTTCACATGGCTGGAATGCAGCCTGGTGTACGAAAGGGAGAGTTGCATCCATTTCTCTGCCCTCTTTCACCCCTGGCCCCCGTACCACAGGCATGTGGCCCTTGGCAAGTTGCCCAGGATGGAATGTGGATCTTGGGCTGGGAATGTTCCCCTGACTGGGTGTGGCTCTCCAGGGTTACGATACGATAATCTTTATTGTCATTGTCCCATACAGAGCAACGAAATTGAAAATCTACATCAGACATTCAGAAACCAACAAGCCTGCTATCCCAGCTTGGTTAGCCCCCTAAAAACTCTGATAATTAAATACAATATACTCCCATAGAGACTACCTTACACTGCATTTAAAACCAAAACCGCATTTGGGTAGAAACTGTTTCTCAGGCAGCTAGTCCTAGTCTTTATAACCCTGTTTTAAAATCGCCGAGTGATTTTAAAAGCAAGTCTTTTTCAGGGGAACGGAGTACTCATTGGTGGAAACTCACTTCTTTTCCCCGCTCTGTAGCTTTCCTGCGTGTTCTCTGATTCCGAATAAGAGTTGAACCCCCGTAAAGAGTCTCTTACTCACCGGGTTTCTCTTTTCCAAAATGTTTCACCCCCAAACATAGCTTACTCCCCGGTTTCTTGTACTTGGAAGCGGGGCGCTAGCCTTCTGCGAGATCTGGGCTGTCCGCTACTAGGGAGGGAGGAAATGGCTGCCCTGTACCTGCTGCTTCGCGACGCCGTTCTCTTCGCCTTTTTTTTAAAGGTTACCTGATGGTGAGGCGAGCAGCGTTCAGTCCCTGCTGGGCCCCTGTATCTCCGGACACCCTCCGGACGTGTGTCTGGGGTGCTTGCGCCCTTTTGCACCCCCTTTTGCCTCCCTTGTAGGACCGGCGCTCTCAGCCGACTCCCTTCTCGCTTCGAAGACGCGCTCCACCGGAAGTCCTGGAAGCATAGATTTAATCCAAAGTGGGAAGTGTGCACCCAATTATTCTCTCCGCAGTCTGTACAACCCTGGTTTTGCATAGAAGCAAGTGTTCTTCCACTGCGGTGGCTCTTTGTGGCTCATCATATGTCTGTGTGTGTGAGAGAGGGGGGGGGGGCATTGTTCTGTGTTCAAGATGTCTGCAGATTCACAGATTACATTCTTTATAGATTGAGAATCCCAAAGCTGGGACAAGTCCTGACGCGAAGCTATTTTTACGGACTTCACCCTTCCTCATTTTCCATTTCACTTCATTGATTAGACTTATTCGTCGCCTATCTCCCAAACGACTTACATCAAAAAAGAAAATGGGGAAGGGATATTCAATATATATTACCATAGAGGAGGAAATCAGGGGGAATATATTAGTAGTTCATATAATATAACAACCATAAAACTCAAATAACAAACAAAGCAATACTGAGAACCACTAATTCACAAATAAACAAACATAAACAAAACCTCATCCTCCCCTTAGTCCAAAAATCGTTCAAGCCAACAATCTCCCCCCTTTAGACTTCCAACCCAGAAGTGTGGTGTCAAGGCCAGCTGTTGCAACTCAGTGGGTGGGGGGGTCCATTCTCCCCCGGGGTGGCCCAGCGTCTTTACTCTCTCTTCAGGGGGGAGCAGTAGCAAAGCAAGACCCACAGCCTTGGGCTTGGCTCACTTCCTTGAGCTTTGCACGTGCCGTTGATTTCTCTGCCGTGGATATCACAGGCTGATGCAGAGACTACAGACCCTCCAAGTGTCCCTATTTTCCAGGGACAGTCCCGGATTTACAGAAGCTGCTCAGGTTTCTGATTTGATCCTGGAATGTCCCACTTTTCCTTAGGACACCCCAATTTCCGATGTAGAAATGTTGGAGGGTATGGAATAGAATGTCCTTACTTTCATTGGGGAAATGTTGGAGGCTCTGGAGACTAGTTCAAGTACAAATCTCCTCATCTGTAAAATCGGTACTTCCCCTACCCTCAGAATATACTTAATTCCTTAACGGTACGCTAGAAGTGTGTGGCATGGCTTTCTGCATAAAAATATATAGACATAAAACACATTTGCGAGCAGAAATCTCAGAAGTAGCCAATAGATGTCAAGGGACTACAACTCCCATGAATCCAGCCAGCATGGCCAATGGTTAGGGATGATGGCCAGTGATCTGGAGGACCCCACACTGGCTGTTTCTGCTATACATGCTTATCATGAAATAAATGCAGGGGAATTAAACAGGGGTTATTTCTGAGTAGAGATGCATTTGACTGCACCCAAACTATTAAATGGAAACCAAGCAGCGAAAAGCGCGATATGCCCTGCTAACGTAATAAGGGGAATGGACTTAGGAATTCAGCTGAGCTCCTATCTACACACATGCAGCTATTGGGTACACAATATTTATTCTCTTTTATAGATAATTATTTGCCCAATGAGGCAGAGGAGCATGCTGACTCTTGCAACGAAACATCCCCCGGCATAGCTTCTGTCTCGCTTCCGGGACGTCTGCGATCTAGCAGACTAAACAATTTCAGCAGAAAATACTCTAGACATCCTGCCGGTGAGTGGGAGGGGAGGACGGAGTAAATATGTGGCATTATTTTTATTTTTACCCAAGCGTAAGGCAGCACCTCCCACTCCACGGACTTCAAACACACTTGCTAATCTCCTTTCATTTTGTGCCAAATTTCCCTCGTACGTAACCTCGGCTCTGCTGAAACATCCCACATTCAAACAGCGGGAAAGGTCACTTGCTGTTAATCGGAGCTGGATCAAGTCCTTTTTTCAAAGAGCAAGAATGGGGAGTTGTTTCATTATCCACACAACCATTCTGAAAGGGTTAGAATCATAGAATCATAGAATCATAGAGTTGGAAGAGACCACAAGGGCCATCGAGTCCAACCCCCTGTCAAGCAGGAAACACCATCAGAGCACTCCTGACATATGGTTGTCAAGCCTCTGCTTAAAGACCTCCAAAGAAGGAGACTCCACCACACTCCTTGGTAGCAAATTCCACTGTCGAACAGCTCTTACTGTCAGGAAGTTCTTCCTAATGTTTAGGTGGAATCTTCTTTCTTGTAGTTTGGATCCATTGCTCCGTGTCCACTTCTCTGGAGCAGCAGAAAACAACCTTTCTCCCTCCTCTATGTGACATCCTTTTATATATTTGAACATGGCTATCATATCACCCCTTAACCTCCTCTTCTCCAGGCTAAACACGCCCAGCTCCCTTAGCCGTTCCTCATAAGGCATCGTTTCCAGGCCTTTGACCATTTTGGTTGCCCTCCTCTGGACACGTTCCAGTTTGTCAGTGTCCTTCTTGAACTGTGGTGCCCAGAACTGGACACAGTACTCCAGGTGAGGTCCTGGTTGATAGTGTCTTGAGCAGCGTGTGGAATTTGAGTGTGGAATCTGAACTCGGATCCGCTGGTCTATACCAGAGTTGGGCGATATATTGATAAACTATATCAGAGCTCCACCTGCCTGCCTGCCTGCTTACCTAAGGTGGGGTGGAAGAAGCAGCTGAGTTGCATTCCAGACATCGTGATATATCAAGCATATCATGGTAATTAGCTGCTGATATCTTCTTTGGCGATCACTCGTAGCTAAGTCAGATTATTTTCCATAAACATGGTTTTAAAAGTGATTCAGTAAGTGACTGTGGAGGCCAATTCTGGATCCACGCATACTTCCAGAGTGGGGACATTGGTTCCTGGATGGGAGTTGATCACGGTGAGGGTTTGCCTCCTGCCACTACAAGTTCTCACATCTATCAGTCCGGCAAATTACGTGGAAGTCCACATGCCTGTGACGTGCAGATTAATCATCATCTTCTTATTTGGTGATCACTTGTAGCAGAATAAGATTGTCTTCCATAAACACGGTTTTAACAATGAGTCCGTACGTGACTGTGGAGGCCAATTCTGGATCCACACGTCCTTCAACAGTGGGGCCATTGGTTTCCAGGCGGGAGTTGATCACAGTGTGGATTTGCCAAGCGTGCCTTCCTCTTAGCACATTTCTTCCTTGCGTCCTGAGTTCGATTGTCTTCAAAGCCCATGATACCTTTGGTAAAGGTTGTTCTCCAACTGAAGTGCTCGCAGGCCAGTGTTTCCCAGTTGCCAGTGTTTATACTACATTTTTTTTTAGATTTGCCTTGAGACAGTCTTTAAACTTCTTTTGTTGATCACCAGCATTACGCTTTCCATTTTTTAATTAGGAATAGAGTAGTAGCTTTGGAAGACAAAAATCAGGCATCTGCTGCTGATATATTACGATGCTGAAAACCAAATATTGCCCAGCCCTAGTCTATACCCAAGATTCTGTCTAGTGTAAAGGTAAAAAAAAACTAAAGGACCTCTGGATGTTGAAGTCCAGTCAAAGGTGACTATGGGATGTAGCACTCATCTTGCTTTTTAGGCCAAGGGAGCCAATGTTTGTCCACAGACAGCTTTCTGGGTCATGAGGCCAGCATGACTAAACCGCTTCTGGCGCAATGGAACACCGTGATGAATATCCATTTCTTGCCCTACCATTAGGTAAAGCAGTGGTCAGGACTTTGGAGTTCTCAAATTTCAGTGGTGCCCTGTGCGATGCTAAAACATGGTGCACCTCCCCAGCTCTCACTCTCCATTCTACAGCATTGCTGTGGCGCTCCCTGCTGCTGTGGAGGAACTCCCACTTCGCTCAAAAGAGGCCAGCCCAACTCTACAACTCTGTGGTTCTGTAATTTCTGTATCTATAGCCTTGTCCTCTTGCCTCAAGGTCACCAGTGCAATTGGGACTGATCTGGACTGAGAGCCATGTATATATGGGCTTTTTAATTGCACAAGCAATTCATTATTTTTTTTAAAAAAAATGCCACTTTTTATATGCTTGTAGCTAGGAGGGGAGTTTGACTTGTGAGCCACTTTGAGTCCTGATTCTGGGGGAAAGGCAGGATATATTATGTGGGGAGAAGAGCGTTAGGGGGATATAACGCTTTGTCTCCCACTATGGATCAAGGCCCCTATTTGCTTCAATTTCCTATGCAGATTGAAACTCTCCTGTTCTTGCTACTATCCTGATCCATATCTGAGCTTGCAACCTGTGTGCCAAAATAACTCCTGCACTTTAGGGCACAAATATCAAGCTAGCGTCTTGCCGGTTTTAGACCAGAATACATTAGCAGCACCATATCCTGCTATGCTCTCAAGTGAAACTCAAGGAAGATGTGGCCTGTGAATTTTTATTTTTAAAGAAGAACCAAAGCAACTAAATACCCCGGCAAAAAGTTTTCACCTGCAACCCTGCCCTCCTTCATTCTCAGTCTAGTCTTTCAAGTAAAGCGTGGCCTCAATTTTGCCTCAATGCTGCCCTCTTATGTCTAAAAGTTTCTTTTTCTTTCTTTCTTTCTTTTTATCAGGGGTCAGCAAACTTTTTCAGCAGGGGGCCGGTCCACTGTCCCTCAGACCTTGTGGGGGCGGCAGAAATGTATTTTTTGGGGAGGGGAGGAATGAACAAATTCCTATGCCCCACAAATAACCCAGGGATGCATTTTAAATAAAAGGACACATTCTACTCATGTAAAAACATGCTGATTCCAGGACCGTCCGCAGACCAGATTTAGAAGGTGATTGGGCCGGATCTGGCCTCCAGGCCTTAGTTTGCCTACCCCTGCTTTTTATGACACTTCTCGCATCACAATAAAAGGCAAACTTTGTTGTTGATTAGTTGTTTAGTCGTGTCCGACTCTTTGTGACCCCATGGACCAGAGCACGCCAGGCACTCCTGTCTTCCACTGCCTCCCGCAGTTTGGTCAAACTCATGCTGGTAGCTTTGAGAACACTGCCCAGCCATCTCATCCTCTGTCATCCACTTCTCCTTGTGCCCTCCATCTTTCCCAACATCAGGGTCTTTTCCAGGGAGTATTCTCTTCTCATGAGGCGGCCAAAGTATTGGAGCCTCAGTTTCAGGATCTGTCGTTCCAGTGAGCACTCAGGGCTGATTTCCTTTAGAATGGATAGGTTTGATCTTCTTGCAGTCCATGGGATTCTCAAGAGTCTCCTCCAGCACCATAATTCAAAAGCATCAATTCTTTGGCGATCAGCCTTCTTTATGGTTCAGCTCTCACTTCCATACATCACTACTGGGAAAACCATAGCTTTTACTATACGGACCTTTGTTGGCAAAGTGATGTCTCTGTGTTTTAAGATGCTGTCCAGGTTTGTCATTGCTTTTCTCCCAAGAACCAGGCGTCTTTCAATTTCGTGACTGCTGGTCACCATCTGCAGTGATCACAGAGCCCAAGAAAGTAAAATCTCTCACTGCCTCCATTTCTTCCCCTTCTATTTGCCAGGAGGTGATGGGCCCAGTGGCCATGACCTTAGTTTTTTTTATGTTGAGCTTCAGACCATATTTTGCGCTCTCCTCTTTCACCCTCATTAAAAGGCCAACTAATTACACACAAAAAAGAAAAAGTAAAAATGAAGGGGGGAAAAGAATAGAGAAATGATAGAAGAGATGGATAAGCACAGAATCCTATCTCACAGATACATCTTAACTTTTGTCCCTCTCTTCTCCCAGTCTCTCACTTCCTGGGTGGGAGCGAAAGAGAAACTGCATGTTCCCCACAACCAGTGCAATGGTTCCATATGCAAAAGGAACTGAGATGTAATGAAAACCAAGTTACTCCACAGCTGTCTGGGTGTGCCAGAATTCTGCCCACTGTTTCTCTTTCAAACACGGAGTCCAGAACTAATAAGCAGAATCCAAAAGCCACAATTCTGAGCCCTTTTCCAGAGTCCGCCAAGTGCAGCCTCAGCCAAGGCAGCCTTGTTGACTAAATTTCCAGCCGGGGCTATTTCTGCACAGATCTCAGTGCTCTTTACAAGGTGAAGAAAAGGAGAATTACAAAAAATTTAAATGTACTGTTTGCTTTCAGGTTGCACTTTCTTGTTGATACAGCTGCATGTGTTCTACCTAGATAAACAGCTCGACTAGAAACAGGGCATTAAAAGT
The DNA here is from genome assembly GCF_964234715.1 of Podarcis melisellensis. Classification (NCBI taxonomy): domain Eukaryota; kingdom Metazoa; phylum Chordata; class Lepidosauria; order Squamata; family Lacertidae; genus Podarcis; species Podarcis melisellensis. Next base: position 10,365,761 of record NC_138539.1, on the reverse strand, counting down.
GGAGAACGTTTCTTAAACTTTCTGCCCTAATGCTGGGTGAGATGCAGTCAAAATTCATTGCGTCCCCCTTCCCATTGATTTCGAGTTGGTAGATATTTAAGCCTTGTACAAAGGGTAGGTGACCTTTCTCAGCCGGAGGGCTACATTTCCTTCTGGGGAACTTTGAGAGGCCCATATTATTATTATTATTATTATTATTATTATTATTATTATTATTATTAGCCTCATCATTATTTGTATAATGCCTTTCATCCATAGATCTCAGGACAGTTCACAACATAAAACCACAATACAGAAACCACAAAATACATAGTAAAAATAGTTGGTAATGGGCTAACAAGAATTAGAACAGCACCACAAAATTCAGCTCTGAAACCCTGGCAATGTCCTTGGTTCCTTGCAGCCCCTGACTTTTTGCAGACAGCCATGTACCGTAATCATGTCGTTGAGCTTTGAGGGGACACTTAAGTTTAGGAAACACCCCAGTCACATATCTTCGGGAAAATTCAACAGAAGAAAAATCTAAGCAGGTAGGGGAAATGGCTGTAAAGAGTCATGTTTATTGCATGCAACAGAATATCTGTCCAAAAAGGAGGTGGAGGAAATAGAGCAATGGACGTAAAGCTTGCTTTTCTACATTAGGGTAATTCTTGCACATGCTCAAACAGCCTTCTGTGCTCTCAATCCAGGGAAACAAGAGGAATCATGGGAATTCAGGGTCGTCCCACAGCCAGGGGAGGAGGCAGGAACGTTCAAAGTAGGACCAGTGAAGGGTTTGCCTTGGGCTGGGGGTGTAACCTGGGGAGGCTTTCAAGGGCCTATTACCAATTATTATCAATTATCAATTATTAATTATTCACCCATACCCTCCGACATTTAGCCTGTAAAAGAGGAGACTGAGAGGAGATATGCTAGCCATCTTCAAATATCTCAAGGGCTGTCACATGGAAGAGGGAATAAGCTTGCCTTCTGTTATGTATTCAGTGGTCTGTGTTTGCCTGAGCCTGAGTCCGGACTAAGTTTTCTGAGCTCCTGATTCGATACAAGATGTCCAATCACAGAACATTTCAGGATTTGGGCCACTGCCATTGGCCCTTGAACTCTGAGTCTCGATTCGCAGCTTGGAAGTTTAGACAGCCAATCACACTGGGAGTGGGAGTGGCCCAGGCTTTCAGGAATGTATATAAGCGGTTGCTTTGCCCCTGTTTCCCAGTTATGTAGTTCAATAAAGGCTCTTCTCCTGCCCTAGAGGGTAGGACTTGAACCCATGGCTTCAAGTTACAAGGAAGGAAATTCCGACTAAACATCAGGAAAAACTTTCTGACAGTAAGAGCTGTTTGACAGTGGAATAGCCTCCCTCAGGAGATTATGGACTCTACTCCCTTGGAGGTTTTTATGCAGAGGTTGGAGGGCCAGTCTGTTGAGTCTCAAAACTGGGATGCACGTCTTCCCGTGCGAGTCATCCACACAAGATCACGGAGCCCCAAAAATACACTTTTTTCAGTGTTCTGCTCTCATGGTGCCCCAAAATGTATATTTTGGGGTGGCACACAGTACCATGTACCCCCAAAGTGTTTTTTGGGAGGAGAGATCACGGTAACCAAAATGGCCGCTGTGCTCTCGTTGGGGGAAAATGGATGCCCCTTTTTTTCGGGATGTTTGTGGAGTATGAGGGCTGCAAATTGTCAACGTGGGAAAGTGAACCAGGTATTCCCCAGTTCCTACATAAATCAAACACTGTTGGCAAAGAAACCCCAAATGGAAGGAGAATCAACAGCAAACTCTTCCCGTCTCCCCCTACCCTTAACACTGAATTCCTTCTGCCTGACCAAACAGAGAAAGAAGAAAATAAGTTTGGTGACTCTTCTGGGAAAACATTCAAGAATGCTGAGCACTAAGTGCTTCTGCCAACCCAAGCAACTTTTCGACCAAGAAGAATGTATGTGGTCCTTCATTTCTCATTTTAATTAGATGTATGTGGGAATCTGGAACTCAAAAAAGACTTTCCCACATGCTTCCCACAGACATCTTTACCGCACAATGCAACTAGAAATCCTTCTTGCATCTCAGTTAAAAATAGCAGCTTGGGCTAATCCAGCCATAAGTCTCTATAGGCCAGTCTATATATTGCATCAACAAATGTAGCTTTTTTAAAAAATAAAAAGCTCTCTCTCTCTCTCTTTCTCTCGTTTCACTTGTCCTCCTTACAGCCTCGCTGGGTGGTCCCAAAAATTGCTCCTGAGGATCCTACAATCCTCCAGATTATGCATCTGGACCAATTAGGCTGGTTGTTGGGATGTGAATACATGCTAGGAGATGATATATTTATTAGGTATTATCCTTTCTTCCCCACGTTTGTGAGTTCAGCAGGATACATCCCTTTGCAACTTGAAAGGGAAGCTTAGATAGGATAGTTTTAGCCGTTTAGTTTAAGTAATCCAGGGATGGATGTACACACAGGGGGGCGGGAACTCTATAAATAAGTCAGACATTAGATCGTTATAACAATAATAACAAAAACCCCTATGGGAAAAGGTGTATAAAAATTTCCTGCTCTCTGGCGCCATCTGGTGTTGCATGTTTATAGTGCCTTCAAATCGTTGTTTCTTTACTAATGTAGCTGAGTCCCAGGACTTATTAGTTAGTCCCACTACATATTAGGAAGTCTCTATTGCCTTTTCAGGATGCGGGTGGCGCTGTGGTCAATAATAATAATAATAATAATAATAATAATAATAATAATAATAATAATTTATTATTTGTACCCCGCCCATCTGGCTGGGTTTCCCCAGCCACTCTGGGCGGCTTCCAACAAAGATGAAGATACACTAAAATGTCACATATTAAAAACTTCCCTGAACAAGGCTGCCTTCAGATGTCTTCTGAATGTCAGGTAGATGTTTATCGCTTTGACATCTGATGGGAGGGCATTCCCCAGGGCGGGCGCCATTACCGAGAAGACCCTCTGCCTGGTTCCCTGTAACTTGGCCTCTCGCAGTGAGGGAACCACCAGAAGGCCCTCGGAGCTGGACCTCAGTGTCCGGGCAGAACGATGGGGGAGGAGACGCTCCTTCAGATATACTGGACCGAGGCCGTTTAGGGCTTTAAAGGTCAGCACCAACACTTTGAATTGTGCTCGGAAACGTACTGGGAGCCAATGTAGGTCTTTCAAGACCGGTGTTATATGGTCTCGGCGGCCACTCCCAGTCACCAGTTTAGCTGCCGCATTCTGGATTAGTTGTAGTTTCCGGGTCACCTTCAAAGGTAGCCCCACATAGAGCGCATTGCAGTAGTCCAAGCGGGAGATAGCCAGAGCATGTACCACTCTGGCGAGACAGTCTGCAGGTAGATAGGGTCTTAGCCTACGTACCAGATGGAGCTGGTAAACAGCTGCCCTGGATACAGATTTGACCTGTGCCTCCATGGACAGCTGTGAGTCCAAAATGACTCCCAGGCTGCGCACCTGGTCCTTCAGGGGCACAGTTACCCCATTCAGGACCAGGGAATCCTCCACACCTGCCCGCCTCCTGTCCCCCCAAAACAGTACTTCTGTCTTGTCAGGATTCAACCTCAATCTGTTAGCCGCCATCCATCCTCCAACTGCTTCCAGACACTCACACAGGACCTTCACTGCCCTCACTGGTTCTGATTTAAAAGAAAGGTAGAGCTGGGTATCATCTGCATACTGATGAACACCCAGCCCAAACCTCCTGATGTTCTCTCCCAGTGGCTGCATGTAAATGTTGAAAAGCATGGGGGAGAGGACAGAACCCTGAGGCACCCCACAAGTGAGAGCCCAGGGGTCTGAACACTCATCCCCCACCACCACCACACGGCCCAGGAGGAAGGAGCGGAACCACTGTATGACAGTGCCCCCAGCTCCCAGCCCCTCCAGACGGTCCAGAAGGATGTTATGGTCGATGGTATCAAACGCCGCTGAGAGATCCAGCAGAACTAGGAAGCAGCTCTCACCTTTGTCCCTAGCCCACCGGAGATCATCAACCAGTGCGACCAAGGCAGTTTCAGTCCCATGATGAGGCCTGAATCCTGACTGGAAGGGATCCAAACCACAGAGCCTAGAGCTTGCCGATCAGAAGGTCGGCAGTTCGAATTCTCCTGACTGGGTGAGCTCCCATTGCTCGGTCCCTCCTCCTGCCAACCTAGCAGTTCAAAAGCATGTCAAAGTGCAAGTAGATAAATAGGTACCACTCTGGCGGGAAGGTAAACGGCGTTTCCGTGCGCTGCTCTGGTTCGCCAGAAGCGGCTTAGTCATGCTGGCCACATGACCCGGAAGCTGTACGCTGGCTCCCTCAGCCAATAAAGCGAGATGAGCGCCACAACCCCAGAGTCGTCCACAACTGGACCTAACTGTCAGGGGTCCCTTTACCTTTATCTATTGGCTTTTCGGTGCCTGTTGAAGACCTTTCTCTCCCTGCAAGCCTTCTTTTATCCAGTGCAATTTTTTTCTAGAAAAAGAGGTGCCGGAACTCACCACAAACGCCTCCCTTGTTTTCTTATAATGGCAATGGCAACCAAATGAGAGGTGCCAAAACTGAGTTCTGGTGAGTTCTGGCTGCAAAAAAGCACTGCTTTTATCCCAGTTGATCTCTGGACTGGATCTAGGCTTGTTTCTCAGGCATTTGAAATTGTACAGAGTTGTACAAATCAACAAGTGTCCGCTCCATGTTACAAACACATGTGCATTCATCCAGACAGCTTGTTCCTGTGCTCAGTGTAATGTGTGAGTAAGCCTATAGCAAAGGTGATGGGATCTGGGAGTACAAGATCAGGAGACCTGTTGGTACCCCATCCCTGATACATTGAACAGTGCCTTATTCCTCCAGAAGTATAACATTTTGTAATTCTGATTTTAGCTTGGCTGGTTCATGCTCTTTATTTTATTTTGGGTTGCATCTGCTGCTGTTGGGTGGTGTCATACTTTTCTATTATAATTTTGGTTGCTAAAAGGAGGGTTGCAGACATCACCGCCAGTGAAACTTGCAATTGCAGGCTCAGAAAATATTTGCACCACTAGGTGGAGCCGCAGGAAAAGGCAACAGAGCCTGCAGCAAGTATCTCTTTGTCATACTACTATTTACTACTGGGTAATCATTGCCAATTATTTTCAACTGTCCCATTCCAGTGCTTTGCACAATGGTGAACAACAAAATAAGGTTTCCCTTTGCTTTGTCCCTTTGCAACAAAAATGGGTCATTTGCTAAACGTAGCTTGCTTTCTAGTGGCACAAAGAAGGGAGTCAGTCTTAAGAGATGGCAACTGCGCTTTCCTTCTAATCCACAAAAACACAGTGTTCACATCAGAGGAAGTAATAGTACTGCTCTATTCATGCTTTGGTGAAACCACACCTGGAATACTGTGTCCAGCTCTGGGTGCCACAATTTAAGAAGGATGTTGACAAGCTGGAATGTGCGCAGAAGAAGGCAAGCAAGATTATCAAAGGTCTGGAAACCAAGCCTGATGAGGAACGGTTGAGGGAATTGGGGAGGTTGCCATCTTGTCTGTTATCTCAAGCACTACCAGCTCTACCATTAGGCAGGTTGGGGCAGCCACCACCATTGGCAGATTCTGAGAGATACTCACCTGCCCTGCAACCCCTATCACAGTCTAATATTCTCAGATTTGTGGAGGATGCATCCTGGTCAGCCCAGTTGGGTTTTCTATGAGGAATAAGAGGCTGCCATCTTGTCCTTTGCATCAGACAGCAAAATATCTTGGGCTGCCTCTGACCTCAGGCAGCAAAATACATTGAGCAAGATCAGATGCTGGTTATTATTAATTACGATCTACACACAGCTTTCTGATAGCTAGTTATCAACATCCCCAGTGTTACTTGTCTGTGTATGGGGTGGTTGAGGAATGATTCTGTTGCAGGCTTCTTCTTAATTAAGGTCCCTCTATATACTTAAAGGTAAAGGGACCCCTGACCATTAGGTCCAGTCGTGGCTGACTCTGGGGTTGCGGCGCTCATCTCGCTTTATTGGCCAATGGAGCCGGCGTACAGCTTCCGGGTCATGTGGCCAGCATGACTAAGCCGCTTCTGGCGAACCAGAGCAGTGCATGGAAACGCCATTTACCTTCCCACCAGAGTGGTACCTATTTATCTACTTGCACTTTGACGTGCTTTCAAACTGCTAGGTTGGCAGGAGCAGGGACCGAGCAACAGGAGCTCACCCAATCGCGGAGATTCGAACTGCCGACCTTCTGATTGGAAAGTCCTAGGCTCTGTGGTTTAACACTGAGTAAATTATAAATTATTTGTGAATTATAAATAATTTGTAAATTATTACCATGCAGGGTTGTTGTAAGTGTATATAACCTGTTTCATTCTTACATCACATGAGCTCCTTGGAGGAAGGATAGAATACTTTGCTTTTGTTTAAGTAAGAAAAAGCGGAGAACTATTACTTGAAAGTATTATTCGGTGATCAATGGGCATCAAAATGAATGGCATGTTTTACGTGACCTTGGATTCACTTATGGTCTTCAGATGAAAAGCTTCAAGAGAACCTGAAAACTATTAACTAAATGCTATTAACAAAGGGAACCAACAGATTCCATTGCTGTGGTTGTGGGAACTCCTGCCTTTTAAGCAATAGGAATGAAATGTCCTTTCTAGTCCCTATGAAAGTGACATAATTAACTTTGCAATTGAAGCTTTAATTTTGGCATTAAAGGACAGACCTTTTAAGGGTGAAAAAGCAAACGCAGAACACCCACGGTAACTTTAGATCCCAGGACAGTGAACAAAACCCATAGCTAGCATGCAAGACAGACCAATGAATAGGGGGAAGGGACCGAAAATTGCCTGCGAGAACGCCAGGCTATATTCAATTCCTACAATGACGTCCATTCCATTTCTATCTCCTGAGAACTCACTCCTGGGGTAATTGTTCAGCAGAAAGGCACTGCGTTCCCTGACAGGTGCAAGAAGCTATTCCTCTTGGGAGCCGTCCAAACTCACAGGTCAGGCGTAATCTTCTCACAGGAATAAGCAGAGGAAATAGGTCAGGCCTTGGATTGATCCCTACGGAACTGCCCAATGACCTGGGGAACATGTGCTCAGTGCAATTTACCCAATGGCAAGCAATTGTGGCCTTGCACGCCTTCCCCATCTCAAAGTGATGAAATTTCCAGACCATCATGGAATAATAATAATAATAATAATAATAATAATAATAATAATAATAATAGTAATAATAATAATAATAATAATTATTATTATTATTATTATTATTATTATTATTATTATTATTATTTATTTGTACCCCGCCCATCTGGCTGGGTTTCCCCAGCCACTCTGGGTGGCTTCCAACAAAGATGAAAGATACACTGAAATGTCACATATTAAAAACTTCCCTGAACAGGGCTGCCTTAAGATGTCTTCTGAATGTCAGGTAGTTGTTTATCGCTTTGACATCTGCTGGAAGGGCGTTCCACAGGGAGGGCGCCACTACCGAGAAGGCCCTCTGCCTGGTTCCCTGTAGCTTTGCTTCTCGCAATGAGGGAACCGCCAGAAGGCCCTCGGCGCTGGACCTCAGCGTCTGGGCAGAACGATGGGGGTGGAGACGCTCCTTCAGATATACTGGACCGAGGCCGTTTAGGGCTTTAAAGGTCAGCACCAACACTTTGAATTGTGCTCGGATGAACTGATGAACACCCAGCTCAAACCTCCTGTTGATCTCTCCCAGTGGCTGCATGTAAATGTTGAAAAGCATGGGGGAGAGGACAGAACCCTGAGGCACCCCACAAGTGAGAGCCCAGGGGTCTGAACACTCATCCCCCCCCACCACTTTCTGAACACAGCCCAGGAGGAAGGAGCGGAACCACTGTATGACAGTGCCCCCAGCTCCCAGCCCCTCAGGCTGGAACATAGGAAGCATCCTTAAACTGGGTCAGGCTATTGATCTGTCCTGCTCAGCATCATAATATTGGATAGAAGCAGTGCTTTCCTGTTAAGCATAATTGTTTAGTTGACCTTGAAATGGAAATAACTCACTGCGTGTTTGAATGTGTATTGTTGAAAGTTTAACTGGAAAATTTCATTGGGGTATATATATCCTAAAGCTAAGAAGGGCTCTCTAAGCACCTAGATGGGTTGATAATAAACTGTTGGTGTTCACTGTTAGCTCTCATGTGGTGTTTAACCTTAGGTCTTGTGAGGGAGGTGTTCAGTTGCAAATTGCCATCTTGGGGAATTGGTCCTTGAGTCTTTCTCTGGGAGCCAAAAAGAACAGAGGATGTGCTTATGAAGTCTTTCTCCTGAAGAGAAAACAGGCTAATGGAGTCTGTGTGGAGAGAGACAGACCTCTGATTCTAGGTCTGTTGGGAGTAATCTAATATTTCTAAGAAGTTGAGCCTATGCCTGGACAAACATATGATTGAATGCAACTATTTGGATGCATCATTATTTGATTTTGTATCTGTTTTGAATAAAGTTATGGGAGTGAAACTTTTGAATTATGGGTTTGGATAATTTTTATGCCAATAAGAGTCAGTTTTTAGGCATATAAAGAGTCAGTATTTAAGGCAATAAGAGCTAGTTTTTAGCTGTTTCAGCTGCTTCAAGCTGTGCAATATTAATACAGTTGTACCTTGGAAGTCGAATGGAATCTGTTCCAGAAGTTTGTCCAACTTCCAAAGCATTCAGAAACCAAAGTGCAGCTTCTGATTGGCTGCAGGAAGCTCCTGCAGCCAATCAGAAGCTGCAGAAGCCCCGTCAGATGTTCGGGTTCCAAAGAACATTCACAAACCGGCACACACACTTCCGGGTTTGCGGCGTTTGGGAGCCAAAATGTCTGAGTACCAAGGCATTCGGGATCCAAGGTACGACTGTATCTGCAATATTCCTCTCCCCTGACCTTGTTGAAATACCTTGATAATAGTGCCGGGGGTGCCAGCACAAAATGGCTGTCATGGGCAGTGGGGAAAAGACATGGCAGAGAAGAATCATAGCTCAGTGGCAGATCATCTGCATTGCAAGCAGAAGGTCCTGAGTTCAACTCATGGCATCACCAGGTAGGGCTGAGAGAGACTTCTGCCCGAAACCCTGGAGAGCTGCTGCCAGTCAGTGTAGACAATACAAGGTAGGCCAATTGCCTGACTGTACAAGTCCTAGGTTTCTATGTTCTCCATACCAGTCAGTATCAGCACCGGGTAGATCTGTGAAGCAGGAGAGATTAGTGAACCTGTCACTGGATTCCTGAAGACTTCATGAGTTTCCCTGCTAAGCTTTTTCTTCTTTTCTGACCCAGGTCTTTGCCCAGAACATCACCACGACCACGACTACCATGTCACCCCCTGCCACCTCCACCGCGACCGAGGCTTACGTGCGGACGCAGTACTGTAAGTGGCCGTGCGAATGTCCGAAGACGCCGCCCATTTGCCCGGCGGGCGTCAGCCTGATGACCGATGGCTGTGAGTGCTGCAAGACGTGTGCCAAGCAGTTGGGGGAGAACTGCACAGAGGCGGACACTTGCGACGTCCACAGGGGACTGTACTGTGACTACAGCAGAGACAGACCTAGGTACGAAATAGGAGTGTGTTCACGTAAGTGATGTACCTCTTTTTTTTTTGCCCGAGATACGGGTCATGGCGCTTCCCGTCAGTCTGAACGTGTCCCAGGCTGTTTCTTCTCTTAAAGTAGACTGGGAAAGGCAGGATATTCAGTGGTCTTGAAAGACCTACATTGGCTCCCAGTACGTTTCTGAGCACAATTCAAAGTGTTGGTGCTGACCTTTAAAGCCCTAAATGGCCTCGGTCCTGTAGGGAAGGAGCGTCTCCACCCCCATCATTCAGCCTGGACACTGAGGTCCAGCTCCAAGGGCCTTCTGGTGGTTCCCTCACTGCGAGAAGCCAAGTTACAGGGTACCAGGCAGCGGGCACCCTCTGGTAGTGGCACCCTCCTTGTGGAACGCCCTCCCACCAGATGTCAAAGAGAACAACTACCAGACTTTTAGACAACATCTGAAGGCAGCCCTGTTTAGGGAAGCTTTTAATGTTTGATGCATTACTGTATTTTAATATTGTGTTGGAAGCCTCCCAGAGTGGCTGGGGAAACCCAGCGGGGTATAAATAATATATTATTAATAATAATAATAATAATATTATACCTTGGTTTTTGAACGTCTCCGTTGACGAACATTTCGGTTTCCGAACTCCGTAAATCCGGAAGTAAACGCTTTGGTTTTCAAACACGCCTTGGAAGTCGAACATGCCACGCGACTTCTGCTGAGTGCAGGATCCTGAGGCCTAGCTGTCGGCTATTGAGTTTTCGGTTTGCAAACGTTTCAGAACTCGGTCTTCCGGAACAGATTGCGTTCAAAACAAAGGTGCCACTGTAAATGCAATAAATAAAATAGGAATAACCACAACAATGATGTTGTGAAGCAACATTCAGTTTTCTTCCTCTAGCTGGGCCACCACTTTGAGATCCTTTGCTTCTGGATTTGACTTGTTCCACTCTAGCAACATCTGGCAACGTTGCTTCTTTTTCTTTTTCTTTATGCCAGAGGTTTTCAACCTTTTTGAGTCCATGACTCCCTCAACTAACTACATTCTTTCTGCGGCACCCCTGTGGGACTCAGGAGCCCAGTTATGTCATCTCTTGCCTGCACAGCCAGCAGCCCCTCACCCCATTTAAACACCCTCCCTTGTGAAATATTCCCTCAGCCCCCTATCCTTGGGAGTCTTTTAAAGGTAAAGGTAAAGGGGTCCCTGACCATTAGGTCCAGTCGTGGCCGACTCTGGGGTTGCAGTGCTCATCTCGCTTTATTGGCCGAGGGAGCCGGCGTACAGCTTCCGGGTCATGTGGCCAGCATGACTAAGCCGCTTCTGGCGAACCAGAGCAGCACATGGAAACGCTGTTTACCTTCCCGCCGGAGCGGTACCTATTTGTCTACTTGCACTTTGAAGTGCCTTCAAACTGCTAGGTTGGCAGGAGCAGGGAGCGAGCAACGGGAGCTCACCCCGTCGCGGGGATTCGAACCGCCGACCTTCTGATCGGCAAGTCCTAGGCGGGAGTCTTCTAGGCAGCTGCAACTGCTGACCCTTGTCTCTCAGCTGCCCCTCCCCACCCCAAAGAGAGGTGCCTCCTCACACTGCCCCACAGGGGCCTGGGAAGCACCCCCTGGCCAGTCCAAGAGGCACCATTCGCCTGGGGATCTTGTAGCCAGTGCTGCTGCAACAAACAGCTGTGCAAGCCTTTGGGAGCCAGAGATGCAAGAGGGCATCAGAAGAAGGGAGGGAAGGAAAGAGGGACAGAAGCCAGTGTTGCCCGCAGCACCCCTGACCATCATTCAAGGCACCCCAGGGTGCCACAAGACACTGGTTGAAAACCACTGATTTATGCATTTTCCCATTTTCATTTTACACCATAAATATTTCCTCTGACATTGTTTCTGCGCAGATTTTCCAACCTGAACTTCAGTGGCATTCTAACAAAGCCTTAATTTGCTACATCTCCATTAATTTCTCCACCCTTTTTTAATTCTCGTCCTTTCTTACTGTTGTTCAAAGAATTACCCCTACTTGCAGGTTTACTATAATGTCATTTCTTTTTCGATATTCTGTAAGGTATTCCCACTCTCCCCCCCTGCCCTTGTCTCCCCCTCGTCCCAGTTCCTTATTTTGGCTGTAGTGTTTGCTAATTCTGTGAGCTCTATCAATTTGTACAACCATTGTTCTTCTGTTGGTATATTTTCATCTTTTCACGCTTCTTCCTTTTCTTCTTAGCATCATTTCTTTGCTTCTTTGGGTGGTCCAGCTCACGGTTAAATTCAGACCAAAATATTTATTGCACGCTGTTCCAGAAAATTCAAGTTTCCAACCAATTTGTAAGGTCTGAGGTTACACAGTAAACACTGCAAGTGTCGAAATAGGATCGCCGAGGTATTGAAAACCTGGTTTGGCTTTGAAGCCGTGCAAAACATTGGCAAACCCAGGAGTGGGGGGAAACATGCAGATCTGCTTACAACTCGATCTCAAGTTAGGGAATTTCCCCCTCTATTTAAAACAAAATCCTACAAGAACACCCCCTTCCTCACACACCCACACTCCCAAATGGGCAGGATCATTGTTGTAAAAATGGAAAAAACAGAGACTCAATGGCTCAGTCCCATTTTTGTCTGCAGTTGAAACAGGATATTCTATTAAAACTACAGGAGCTGTGCGTGTTCCTGTGGGACAGAAATAAAGCTAAACAAACTACTGTAAGCATTTGTACAAACACCTGTGAACTCAAGACAAAAGGCGTTGGTTTTGAAAGGCTGCGTGGCACAAGCCGTAACCTGCACCGTGGATTTCACATTACCTTAAAAAGGGCTGTAGTTCACCTTTGGAACATCTCGTTTGCTTATGAAATGTCACTGCTTCAATCGATCTCTGGCCTCTTCAGGTAGGATTGAAAATGTCCCCTTTCTGAAATCCTGGAGAGAACCACTGTCCTTCAGTGTAGACCATACTGAGCTAGAAGGATCAATTCTTCGGCTCAGTATAAGGGCTCACCCACAGTTACCTTTTGCCCCACACTTTATAGGCATAGACCTTGTTAAGTTGTGGGTGCACATATCAGACGACACAGCAATTCTTCAAACAGCTCTTGTTTATTCACAGGCCAGAACAGAACTGAACTGAAGGGTTCAGCCAGCCTGCTTATATAGAGCTCCAGTACAACGCAACAGTAACCATTTTCTGTAACTATCCAATCACTGAACATCACTTTTGATCCCTTATTTGCATATGTGGACCTGAACTATCTACAGTATCCCCCGGCTGGCCCAGGGTGAGAACTTCAGTACGTAACAGTCCTCACTTTTAAAGCTCTGCGTCTGAGCATTTTTTGGAGGTTCCCCATCCCCCGCCCCTTAACCCAGGAAAACCCACTCTTTAATGCCAAATCTGAACAAAGGGAAATTTGGGTTTCCAATAGACTGCCATTCGCTCTGAATGAGTTGCTAGAAAGTGTGGGATAACCAACATGCTTAAGTCGAATTAATTCGTGAAGGGGTTAATGTCATAGAGTAAGCTGTCCTGCCAGGCTTAGCTAGATCACTTCCCCTCACCTTGGGAGAAAGGAAGCCAAGATATTGTTCCTTCAGTCTACCATGTGAATTCCTGCATGGAAAGAGGTCTGGGCTGGTTGCTCCAAGCTCAGACCGCATGGCCTTTACAAGCAATTATTGTGTTCCTGTACCAATAATTTAGGAATTTTCACGACTGTAACTAAGCCAAGTTGTACTGCGTGGTACTGCATGTAAAAGCACGTGAATCTCACCAGGCAAGTACTAACACCATGCAAGTACTAACAGCACATCTCCCTTCCTCATAATATTGGAAGCTGGGGTCCAACTATGAAACTGAAAGGTCGGAGATGTACCATTGTAGCATCGTTCAGCCCGGACACTGAGGTACAGCTCTGAGGGCCTTCTGGTGGTTCCTCCACTGCAGGAAGTGAGATTACAGGGAACCAGACAGAGGTCCTGCTTGGTAGTGGCACCTGCCCTGTGGAACACCCTCCCACCAGATGTCAAGGAAATGAGCAACTATCTGACTTTTAGAAGACATCTGAAGGCAGCCCTGTTTAGGGAAGTTTTTAATGTTTGATGTTCTGTTGTGTTTTTAACTTTGTTGGGAACCGCCCAGAGTGGCGGGGTATAAATAAATTATTATTATTATTATTATTATTATTATTATTATTATTGCCAATGGAGCTGGCTTTAACATTCCTAGAGGATAATGCCGTTGGCTCCTAGTCACAATGATTAGATGCTCCTTACATGATCAGGGTAGCATGCCTCTGGGTACCAGTTTCAACCTGGGAAACAACAGAGAGAAAGAACTACTGCCTTCGTGCTCTGCCTGTTGGGCTTCCCATAGGCATCTGGTTGGCTGTTGAGGAAGGAAGGAAGGAAAGCGATGGACCACATAGGGTTTTGGTTTAATCTGGCAGTTCTTATGTAAAGAAGTTCCTTTTCTCCAGGGAAGAAAAAATCTGTGTAAATCAGACGGGTACTTACATGTCAGGAGCTCAGCCTACACTCGAGTAGGACCCCGGCAGAGACACATGCCTGACTGGCATGTTCCCTCACTCCTGGTCAATCATTCGGGAGCTTCAAAAGATTTCTTCAACCCGAACATCACAGCAACCGATGCCAACCGACACTGGCACACTTAGGGCTTCGCAGAGTTTGCGCACCTTGCGTGACAGACCTCAGCAACTCAGCATTCTGGCTAATCTACTTTATTTACATATAAACACACACAGAGCACTGCAACATGGCTCCCCCTCTCTCTAGCATCAGACAGCAAAGAGAAAAAGAACAAAGGACAATAGTCCCACTTCATGGAACACAGTAACACAAACATCTTGTCTCCATCACTTCCCACTCTGTGGAGTCAAAACACATACCGTCATGTGATAGACAATAATCCCATGACTGCAACCATGGAGCAGGAATTCTAACATTACAATCCATATATCTCATTGCCTTCTGAAAACGTCATTGTTTCACCAAGTTTTAATTAGAAAATTAAACTGGCTATTATTATTACAGTCAAACCTCAGTTCCTGAACATTTCCATTATCATACTTTTTGGCTCCCAAACATCAAAAACCTGGAAGTACAGTGAGGGGGGAAAGTATTTGATCCCCTGCTAAATTTGCCTATTTGCCCTCTGACGAAGAAATGACCAGTTGTTATTCTGTTGCTATTCCTGTTGTTATTCTGTCTCTCACAGCTACAACAAACCTACCGTTAAAATTATGGACTGGTCATTTCTTCATCAGAGGGCAAACGGGCAAATTTAGCAGGGGATCAAATACTTTCCCCCCTTACTGTAAGTGTTCCAGTTTTTGAACATTTTTCAGAAGCCGAACATCTGACCCAACTTCCCCTTGAGTGCAGGAAGTTCCTTCAGCCAATCGGAAGCCGTGCCTCAGTTGTCGAACGTTTCGGAAGCCAAACCGATTAGGTTCAACAACCAAGGTTGGACTGTATTGTTGCTATTATTATTATGAGGCCCTATACCCGTAGGTCTAAGGGAGCTTCACAACATAAAATTTGACTAATTTATGTTATTTCTGCATTTTTACGATTTTACATTGCAGTGCTTTAATTTATTGTATCCCGCCTTGATAATTTAAAGAGTGGGCAGTCTACAAAAGTAAAGGTAAAGGTAAAGGGAGCCCTGACCATTAGGTCCAGTCGCAGACGACTCTGGGGTTGCGGTGCTCATCTCGCTTTATTGGCCGAGGGAGCCAGCGTACAGCTTCCGGGTCATGGGGCCAGCATGACTAAGCGAACCAGAGCAGCGCACGGAAACACCGTTTACCTTCCCGCTGGAGCAGTACCTATTTATCTACTTGCACTTAATGTGCTTTCGAACTGCTAGGTTGGCAGGAGCAGGGACCGAGCAACGGGAGCTCACCCCGCCGTGGGGATTTGAACTGCCGACCTTCTGATCGGCAAGCCCTAGGCTCTGTGGTTTAGACCACAGGACCACCCACGTCCCTTATAAGCAAATAGATAACCTGCCCTTGCCTGGTGCTGTGTCCGAGGAAGGAAGGAAGGAAGGAAGGAAGGAAGGAAGGAAGGAAGGAAGGAAGGAAGGAAGGAAGGAAGGAAGGAAGGAAAGAAAGAAAGAAAGAAAGAAAGAAAGAAAGAAAGAAAGAAAGAAAGAAAGAAAGAAAGAAAGAAAGAAAGAAAGAAAGAAAGAAAGAAAGAAAGAGGGAGGGAAAATCTGTGTATTCAAAACCTGATTGCTGCTGTGATATCAGATGTCATGTGAGCCTGGGCTTTTGAAACTCTCTCTCTCTCTCTCTCTGCATTTCCCCTCTTCCTTTTGTAGAAATTGTCGGCCTCGACTGCATCCTCGATGGAGTCAGGTACAAGAACGGACAGTCCTTCCAGCCCAATTGCAAGTACAATTGCACCTGTATCGGAGGAGCGGTGGGCTGTGTCCCCACCTGCAGAGACTCCAAGCCGCCCCTCGTTTGGTGCCCCAACCCCAAACAGATTAAGCTGAAGGGGCAATGCTGTGAACAGTGGGTCTGCGACGAGTCCAAGAAAATCAGAAAGACTTCCCCACGGCACATCTCCTCTGCAGGTATTGGCGGTGTGTGTGTGTGTGTGTGTGTGTGTGTGTGTGTGTGTGTGGAGCACGTGAGGAGGGGCAACTTTCTAAGACTTTGGAGGAAGGAAGCTCCCCACAGCTTTTAGGGGCAAACTCCCTGCAGCATGGAGTCCCAGGTATAACTTGTTCCACCCTTTCTCTACAATGAAAAGAAAACAAATTGAAACCAACAGCCACTTGAGGGCTGGTCTTGGAGGGAAGTGAGAAGAGGTGTTGAATTTTTTATCTGCTGGCCCTTTTCCAGCTCAACATTTTCCCTTCCAAAGTGGTTTTCCTCCAGCAGGGGAAAATGGTAGAAAAGCTGTATTATACAAGGGCAGACCACTGCTTCATCTAGCTCACATTTAAGCCACATTCGCATTATACAGTCATACCTCGGGTTACAGATTCTTTAGGTTGTGTTTTTTCGGGTTACGGACTGCCAAAACCCGGAAGTACTGGAACGGATTACTTCCAGGTTTTGGTGGTTGTGCATGCGCAGAAACGCTAAGCCACGCTTTGCGGATGCGCAGAAGTGCCGAATCGCAACCGGGTTGCAAAAGCTGTGGGTTGCGAACGTGCATCCCACACGGATCACGTTCACAACCCAAGCATCCACTGTACATTTAAACAAGCATCGTACCACTTTAAGCAGACATGGCTCCCCCCCAAGAATCCTGGGATCCGTAGTTTTTTAAGGGTGCTGTGAGTTGTTAGGAGACCCCAAGTCCCCTCACAGAGCCACAATTGCCAGAGTGGTTTAACAGAAAGAAAAAAGAAAAACCCAAAACCACCAGAATGCCTATATATATATAGTACCGGTATGCACATTTTTTATATCTTTGTATGTCACTTTGGAATTTGTGTAGCTATTTATATTACAAAGCATCTATGTTAATATGATTTAGAACTATGCACAGCTGATGAAGCCCCTTTGGGCGAAACAGGGGAATATCTAGGAATCCTTGTCTCGTCTGCCTGTGCCAGCATCCATTAGTGCCAGGTTCTTTCGTCTGCCAACCCAATCATCTTCATTAGACACTTAGAAGATTATTTCATGCCACTCTTCTAAGCAATACGACAGACAGAAAAATACAAGAGAAGATGAAGAAATTAGAAAAGAATGTACTACAGCACTGACAATATAGGACTTGTATTTTGTACATACTGGACTTGGTGGTCAACTGGAAAGCTACATTTTAATATATTATGTCGCAATGTTGATTTTGACATTATAAGAAGCTGTATCTAATTTTTGAGAAGTAAAGGGACCCCGACCATTAGGTCCAGTCGTGACCGACTCTGGGGTTGCGGCGATCATCTTGCTTTATTGGCCAAGGTACAGCTTCTGAGTCATGTGGCCAGCATGACTAAGCCGCTTCTGGCGATTCAGAGCAGTGCACGGAAACGCCGTTTACCTTCCTGCCAGAGTGGTACCTATTTATCTACTTGCACTTTGTGCTTTCGAACTGCTAGGTTGGCAGGAGCAGGGACCGAGCAATGGGAGCTCACCCCGTCGCGGGGATTCGAACCGCCGACCTTCTGATCTGCACGCCCTAGGTTCTGTGGTTTAACCCAGAGTGCCACCCGCATCCCCTTTTGAGAAGTAGTTTCTAGTAAATAGCTTTGTTACTATACGGCCTATTATATTTATGTGTTTTTTTCAATTAGAGCAGTTTAACAACCAATTCCTCTTCACAGGGAATTCCTGAGGCTGGCGCATAAGCTCACCTAATGCCATGTGTTCCTTTCCTCTCTTTTTTACAGTTTACGAAGGGGAAATTGAGTCGTGGCAGAAAAACTGCATCCTCCACACCTCTTCCTGGAGTCCCTGCTCAAAGACCTGCGGGATGGGCACGTCCCAAAGAATCACGAACGAGAACGACCAGTGCCGTCTGACAAAAGAGAGCCGGCTCTGCAACATGCGCCCATGTGAAGAGGACATCGCCAAGCACATTAAGGTATGGGATAATACAGGCAGAAATCCTCCTTGTTGCTCTAGCTTCACCACATTAAACACACTAAGGTGCTGCTTGTAGGATTGCTCTGGTTTCCCCATCCACCCACAAGAAGCTCCCACAATTTCTCCGCAACAGCCACTAGCTTTTTATGGCATCTCCAGATGATGCCATTTCTACAATAAGCCCTTGGCTTCTAGTGTTTTTCCGCATTCCCTTCCCAGGTGTGGTCACTTCCTTATTTACTTAAAGGTAAAGAGACCCCTGACCGTTAGGTCCAGTCATGGCTGACTCTGGGGTTGTGGCGCTCATCTCGCTTTATTGGCCAAGGGAGCCAACATACAGCTACCAGGTCATGTGGCCAGCATGACTAAGCCGCTGCTGGTGAACCAGAGCAGCACACAGAAACACCGTTTACCTTCCCGCCGGAGTGGTACCTATTTATCTTCTTGCACTTTGACGTGCTTTCAAACTGCTAGGTTAGCAGGAGCAGGGACCAAGCAACGGGAGCTCACCCCGTCACGGGGATTCGAACCGTCGACCTTCTGATCGGCAAGTCCTAGGCTCTGTGGTTTAACCCACAGTGCCACCCATGTCCCTTATTTACTTAGGCTATCCAATTGCAGCTCTGTTCTGTCCAAAGAGATGGACAACATGATGGGGTATGAGGCTTCAGGGAATCAGCTCCCCCCCCCTTTGGCAGTAGATAAGAAGAACAAAGAGAAAGGACTCTCTTACCAGTTAGAAACTTTGATGATCACAGAGAGAGAACAAAGAATCCATTGCTAGGAATGACGGTGCTCCTAATTAAGGGTTTCACCCACTTCCTCCCTAGTCACCCACATCACTACTGCATCTTGTAACCTGATCTCACAACCACTGTGCTTACTGTGCCGCCACCTTATCTGCTCTTCTTGACATTGTGCTGAGCAGGTGAATGCTTTCCAGCGACAGTAAGTCTGTTAACTCTCTCTCTCCCAGTGCTTCTCCTCCTAGCTATTCCCCATTCAGTATTTCCCAGCTCTGCCTTCTGAACTATGTCCCTCTGCAAACCGCTGTTCCAAATCTATACTGTGGGGAGATTCAGGATCCGGAGCAGGAGCAGGAGGAGGGAGAGGCTCCCACCATTCCTCCTCAGTGCAGCTCTCCTCAGCACGGTCCCTGACATGGAGGCACAGAGGCTTCTGGGAGTTGTGGTTTAAATCAAGGGGTTTTGCAACTGGGAACAAAGACTGCATAACCCAGGGATAGTCTACCTGTAAACCTCTAGATGTTGTTGGACGCTAGCCAGCATGGCCAATGGTCAGCGATGAAGAGAGCTGAGAGTTTCTAGCACTTTCCAGCCTCTTCATAGTTCTTGGAGAAGTTTTATTCTGTTTTCAGAGTTTCGTTCTGTTTTTAATGTTCTGTTGAAAGCCGCCCAGAGTGGCTGGGGAAACCCAGCCAGATGGGCGAGGTAGAAATAATAAATTATTATGAGTATTATTATTCCTGGAAGCGTAAATAAAAATGTTTAATCGATCAAGTTGATTGCTATCATCTCTCTCTCTCTCTCATGTTGTTTCTAGCCTGGAAAGAAATGCTTAGCAGTGTACAGGAGGCAGGAGCTGATGAACTATACTCTGTCTGGATGCGTGAGCAAGGCCGCTTACCGGCCGAAATACTGCGGCGTCTGTGTGGACAATCGCTGCTGTACTCCGTACAAGTCGAAGACCATCGGCGTGAGCTTCGAGTGCCCGGATGGGACCGGGTTCTCCAAGAAAGTCATGTGGATCAACGCTTGCTTTTGCAACCTGAGCTGCAAGAGCCCCAACGACATTTTCGCTGACTTAGCTCATTATCACGATTACTCCGAAGTTGCTAATTAAGTTGGCTGGGTATGATGGCATGCGGAGGGAGGGAGGGAGGGAGGGAGGGAGGGAGGGAGCGGGGACTCCTACGTTTTATTGCTCTGATTTTACAGAGGGTTGAAAATAAAAGAGAATCTTCCGTCTGCTGTATGTGAAAGCAAAACCATTTGTTGATTTAAATACTTTTTAAAAATTTCCTTTTAATCATCCTGGCCTGAGTCTGCGTTGATTCACCCTGTCATTTTAAATGCTTTTTTAACAACAGGATTTTCTGCAGAATGCCCTGGCTCTCAAATATTTTCTGTTCTCCGGGCTGCAGTGTAGACCTTTTGAATTATTATCTCCTTTGAGGTTTTGAAGCAGAGGTTGGATGGCCATCTGCCATGGATGCTTTAGCTGAGATTCCTGCATTGCAGGGGGTTGGACTAGATGACCCTTGGGGTCCCTTCCAACTCTAAGATTCCATTACTCTTTTTAAAGGGCTTCATCTACATAAAACACTTCTTGCCCGTTTACAGTGGTACTTTGGTTTACAACCATAATCTGTTCCGGAGGTCCATTTGTAAACCAAGACAGGTTGTAACCCAAGGCACACTTTCACCAATGGGGCCTCCAAAATTTTTTTGTTCATAATCCAAAAAAATTGGGTTGTAATCCAAAAAAAAAGTTGCAAACCGGGACACACACTTCCTGGTTTGAAGTGTTTGTAATCCAAAACGTATGCAAACCAAGGTACCACTGTATTTTCTTTAAACAGGATTTCTATACCGCTTAATCCTCAAAACCTCTAAATGCTTCACATTAAATAGACATTAAAACCTACCAATTAAATCAGATGTTAAAAACAAGTTGGCTTTTAAATATAAATAAGATCAGCCATTTTTCACACAAACACACAAACTTTTTTTTTTAATAAAAAAATACATATCAAACGGCATGCCAAATTTGCATGTGTGGGTTGGCTCGCCTAAACAACAATGTTTTTAGCAGGTGCTGAAGCCAGTACAGCAAAGACACCCGTCTAGTATCAATGGGCAGGGAGTTCCAGAGCGTACTTGCAACCACAGTGAAGGATCGATTCCTTGCACCTAGCACAAGTTGGGTAGCATTTCCCAGGTGACTTGGGCCTACTCTCTTTGTGAGCTTACAGGGCATGCTGCTCTTGTGAAACACCCGCTCAGCTCAGTAGAAGCAAGTCCAAATCACCACTGGATATTGGGATGGCTTTCTACATCTGTTCAATGGGGCTGTTGCAACATCCTTGGACCCACACTTTAGCTCTGGTTCCCATGCACAGCGGGGTGTTGGTGTGGGTGGGGGCTGTGCACCGGTTTTTCCTATCCTGTTAAAGAAGAATGATTTCATGCAGGTGGCTGCTTTAAGTCACTTGTGCTCCAAATATCATGCAATTGCACTACTGGGAAGCGCAGTCATACCTTGGAAGTCGAATGGAATCCATTCTGGTAGTCCTATTGACTTCCAACGCATTCGACTTCCAAATCATGGCTTCTGATTGGCTGCAGGATGGTCCTGCAGCCAATTGGAAGCCCCATCGGATGTTTGGCGTCCAAAAGAACATTCAGAAACCAGAACAGTCACTTCCGGGTTTCGATTTTCGAGAGCCAAAACTTCCGAGTTCCAGGGCGTTTGGGAGCCGAGGTACGACTGTAGTTGTTGTGGGAGTATGCAGACCCCTCGAGTGGCCATCCTAGATCACAGAAGCCTATCCCGGCTTCCCCTGGGATCCTGGAATGCCCTGTTTTTTGTTCCGGCACTCACTCTGGTGCAAGTCTGCTGATGAGCACCAGAGCACTGGACTGGCAGACATGCTGCTCCTGACATCCCAATTTGGGGGGTGAAAATGTTGGAGAGGATGGGTGTGGGAGTTTTCAAGCAGCAAGTTCCATTCCTAAAGTAAAGGTAAAGGTAAAGGGACCCCTGACCATTAGGTCCAATTGTGGCCAACTCTGGGGTTGCTGCGCTCATCTCTCTTTATTGGCCGAGGGAGCCAGCGTACAGCTTCCGGGTCATGTGGCCAGCATGATTAAACAAACCAGAGCAGCACACGGAAACGCTGTTTACCTTCCTGCCGGAGAGGTACCTATTTATCTACTTGCACTTTGACATGCTTTCAAACTGCTAGGTTGGCAGGAGCAGGGACCGAGCAATGGGAGCTCACCCCGTCACGGGGATTCGAACCGCCGACCTTCGGATCGGCAAGTCCTAGGCTCTGTGGTTTAACCCACAGCGCCACCCGCGTCCCATTCCTAAAGTAGGCAAACACATAACAAATGGCCTCTGAGTGTGTACAGAGTAACTAGTGAGGGAACTGGGGACCTTTGCAAACAGTTCCTTCATAGTGCAGCCAATGCACAGTCATTTATTTGGGAGAAATGATACTCCCCATGTGTACTAGGCCATACCACATCCTCTTCCTCTGCATCATGCCTTTGCTGAGAATCCCAGGTACAGCAATAAGTAACCAAACCAACCCCTGGGTTGCAAAGAGAAAGTCAGCCATGTCCAGGCTGACCATGTACATATGCAATAGACAATCTTTATAGAATTCCTTCAAACCATAACAAGTACAAAATGAAATCTTTAGTCTCAAAGTCTCTGAAAATCTTTAAATGAAGTGAGGTACCTGCCAACCTAGCAGTTCAAAAGCACATCAAAGTGCAAGTAGATCAATAGGTACAGCTCCAGCGGGAAGGTAAATGGCATTTCCGTACGCTGCTCTGGTTCGCCAGAAGCAGCTTAGTCATGCTGGCCACATGACCCGGAAGCTGTATGCCGGCTCCCTCGGCCAATAAAGCGAGATGAGTGCCACAACCCCAGAGTTGGGCACGAATGGACCTAATCGTCAGGGGTCCTCTTACCTTTACCAGACTTTGTACGATGAAAGACAAGCTGTGAAGCTTTGTGCATTCAGCAAATATGATTTCCAACACTGAACAGTGATTCCGGATATTGACTACTGTTTCGTAGAATTCTTCATCAGCGTGGTGGGAGGATATGGAATAGCTTCAGAAAACCATCTTATTTCAAATGAATGTATGTCAACGAAAATATCAAATGCTGTGGAACAGTGCTCATGTAATAATGTAGTCACTGCTTCTCACACGCATGTGTTTGGCCACTGTGAGAACAGGGTACTGGACTAAATGGGCCATTGGCTTGATCCAGCAGAATCAGGTTATGTTCTTACCCTAGAGCCTTTAAACTGGAGACACCGGTGCATAAACAATGTGCAAAACTTCTGTGGTCTTGGCCTTCTCTTAGTGAACAGATTCAGCCCAAGGTGCTGCGGTCAGGTGTAAGGAAACCAAACTATACGATCAAGAGATGATGCGGGAATATTCCAGCGGCTGGAGAATTGCGTTTAAGGGATGGAACAGCCTGTGATCTGACGAGAGTCTGGCAGCAGAAGAGGCACCACAATTATCTCATGCTACACAGACTTCTCAACAAAGCGTTGCCCAGGCAGGGCGCAGTCCCTATTCATTGAGTTCTGAAAGTCCCTATTGTGAGACGGCGCATGACGGTCACATTGTGGAATGGGCAGCTATGAGCGGCCCAGAAGAACAAAGCGCCTCTTCAGAATTCTGCGCTGCAAACAATGCTCCCAAGGTGAGACGGTACAGAAAAGGGGAAAACATTGAGGAGGCCAGGATTGGGTTAAGTGGGAAATGCCTCCTTCAAAAGGAGGTTGGAGACAGACAACGGTTTGCAAGAGGGTTCAAAGTGGTTGTTGAGAAGGGACACGTATTCCCGTGTTGCACAGAGCTCTTTTGTGCTTTCCTTGTGTCTCAGGCTAAACGGGGTTTTGGAAATGAATGGGACAGGCAGCTACAGAAATTGGATTTCAGGTTGCCCTTAAAGGCAAGTCTTCCTAAGTCACACTTCCAGAAACAACAAGTGCTGGACTACTGCAAATTTAAAGGTGCGGTTCTCCAGCCAAGCGGTGTGTACAGAAATGTCTATATCAGGATAAAGTGCACGTAATGATGCATATTATAGTGAAAATAACACAAAAAGGTATTCTATTTAGGGAACACTAATTGCAAGCTGTGGAAGTTGTGTGGAACATTTGGGTTCCAAAGAATGTTCGCAAACCAGAACACCCCCTTCTGGGTTTGCGACATTAGGGAACAAAAACAAGGTATGTTTTTGGAATCCAAGTTATGGCTGTATAAACTCTTACCCTGCCCTGACTGATCCCGCAATAGGGGGTTGTTAAAAGCAACTAAGGCAGTACCTCCTGTGGCTCCCCACAGCTTTCTGCCCCAAACACAGCAGGTCGATTCATTTATCATTGAATCCAAAGGTGCCCTTCAGCACAGCAAATGTAGCTTCCGTCAGACCATCACAAGAGGCTGACCCCAATCGTAACCTCCTGCTGGGTACTTCCAGGCACGAGTCACACAGACTGTCCTCCTTTGCCTGGGCAGGAATAGGATTTGGTCCGTGTCAAATGTGGGTCTGCCAACAAGGTTTCGGTGTTCACGTCACGCTGCCTTGCCAAGGGCTTTTCACAGCAGCAGGTGTGTGCCCAGTTATCTCAAGGAGGATTTGATTGCATCCTGCCCCGTCTTAAAGCTAAGCTGCTTACAGAGCGAGCCAGGCCCATGTAGATGGGACAATTATCTGTATCTGGGACAAGGCTCAGAAATAGCATAATGTACGCTTGGCGAAAGCGTCACGTTGTGGCGGCTTGTTCTAAGCAGACAGCACATGTGAACGTGCTTCTCCTCTTCTGTACCTGAGCTGCCCCCCACAGCAGTAGAGTTCTGTCACGAAGAGGTTTGGCTCCAAGCTACAAGAAAGAAGATTCCACCTAAACATTAGGAAGAACTTCCTGACAGTAAGAGCTGTTTGACAGTGGAATTTGCTGCCAAGGAGTGTGGTGGAGTCTCCTTCTTTGGAGGTCTTTAAGCAGAGGCTTGACAACCATATGTCAGCAGTGCTCTGATGGTGTTTCCTGCTTGTCAGGGGGTTGGACTCGATGGCCCTTGTGGTCTCTTCCAACTCTATGATTCTAGGTGGGCTTCGTCAAACAGGTAGATTTTTAGAAACGAAATGGATGGAGAAAGGAAAACTCTCCTGCCTTGTCAGGAATACATTCAAAATTAAGGTTCTTGAAAGCTCCAGGCTTTAATTGGATAAATTAATGTATCCATGCATAAGTCAAATGTGTGTTGATCTGTCAGCATGCAACACCGGTCACACCCCAGGAAATGGCTTTGACTGGATGGCTAAAGCAGCTCAGGATTAACCACCAGAGCACTCCTGACATATGGTTGTCAAGCCTCTGCTTAAAGACCTCCAAAGAAGGAGACTCCACCACACTCCTTGGCAACAAATTCCACTGTCAAACAGCTCTTACTGTCAGGAAGTTCTTCCTGATGTTTAGGTGGAATCTTCTTTCTTCTTTCACCTGACTGGTCTCAAACCCTCTGTGAGTTAGGGACGTCCCCTGCATGCAAAGACGGGCTCCAGCAGATTGTGTGGACAATAGTGGGTCCTATGGTCAAAAAGGCAGTTTCTGCATGTACAGTAGAGGGAAGTGAAACAGATGGGTCTCGCCAAACTTGGAAGGTAGCCCATCTAGGAGAAAGAAAATATCCTTCTCCTTGACCCTAGATCTCTGATGCCTTGCATAATATCTTTGGGAGAAGAAAAGGCAAAGGAGTAAACCCTACACAAATCCAGAGTCGATCCCTAAGATGGTTGCATGGCATCTTGTAGGTCTCATTCTGGCAACTGCTGCAGCAGAGCTGGTGCCAAATGCATTGCTCTGCTTTCCTTTGGACCAAGTCAGGGAGGTTGAGAGGTGGGTCTTGTCGTCAGGGCAGCTCAGGACCTCTTTATACTTGAAGGCCCGGTATACCTGAAGGAACGTCTCCACCCCTATCGCTCAGCCCAGACACTGAGGTCCACCTCCAAGGGTCTTCTGCTGGTTCCCTCACTGCGAGAAGTTAAAGGCTAAGGGCCTTCTCGGTAGTAGCACCCTCCCTGTGAAACACCCTCCCTTAGACATCAAGGAGCTAAAAGGACTACACAACTTTTAGAAGACATCTGAAGGCAGCCCTGTATAAGGTTTTAAATGTTTGATGTTTTATTATGTTTTTATTTATGCTGCAAGCTGCCCAGCGTGGGGAAAGCCAGCCAGATGGGCGGGGTATAAATAATGTTTTTATGGTGATGCCCAGGCTTGCATCCTGGGGAGGTCACTTAGGTGCTGCTAACACAGTGATTTAACTTCACCCCAGAGGCGCACTCCATTGTTTCTTGAGACAGTCAGGTTCCAGCAACAGTGCTAGATAAGGCAATTTGCATGTGGATTGTCCCATATTTATTCTCTGGCTCCCCCAGATTGGGCTGATAAGGACTTTTCTCAGTGTAGACCAGAGTAGGGGGACCTGAACCCCTCCAGCTACTGCTGGACTCCCATTCCTATATTCACTGACCGTTGGTGACTCTGGTTGGGGCTGCTGCTAGTTGGGAGTCCAACAGCTAGAAGGCCATAGGTTCTCAACTTTGGGTCCCCAGATGTTCTTGAACTACAACTCTCATTATCCCTGACCACTCGCCATGCTGGCTAGGAATGATGGCTACTGCAGTGCAATGTCTGAGAAAGGATGCTGTAGACAAATCTGAGCTAGATCCACTCGTGACCTGACTCTATACAGGACAGCTTCCTACGACCAACCCTATTGTAAATCACTTTAAGATGTCACCTAGGAAATTATTCATAAATGAAATCAGTCGCGATTCTCAAGGTTGTCTTCTTCCCAGTTGAAGTTAATGGTTGCACATGCTGCCTTCAACATAGCCAGATCCACCCAAATTATGCACATCCCTGATTTTCCCGTGTCACTGATAAAGGTGCATAACCCAGTGTTCATGTAAGGCCTGGCGAGTTTGGAGGTTGCCTTGGGCCTGGTCACCCTAACCTACAGGTGGCAAAGAGTAAATATAAATGTGGTTGTGGGGAAAGTCTTCCATAGCAGAATACATGCTATGCTTGGAAAAGGTCCCATCAGCAGGTAGATGGGAACAACTCCTACCCGACACCTTGGAGAACCAGCACCTGTCGATGCAGACTGTATATCATTCAGTATCTTGTTTCCAACCTGTCAACTGGATACTTCTGGATCCAGAACCCACAAACTTATTTCCAACACCTGACTGTCAGTATCCGACTCTGAATATGGGCATTCTGTTTAGCATTGTGGCCAACGGCCATAGGTAAAGGTAAAGGTACCCCTGCCCGTACGGGCCAGTCTTGCCAGACTCTGGGGTTGTGCACCCATCTCACTCAAGAGGCCAGGGGCCAGCGCTGTCCGAAGACACTTCCGGGTCACGTGGCCAGCGTGACATCGCTGCTCTGGCGAGCCAGAGCTGCACACGGAAACGCCGTTTACCTTCCCGCTAGAAAGCGGTCCCTATTTATCTACTTGCACCCGAGGGTGCTTTCGAACTGCTAGGTTGGCAGGTGCTGGGACCGAACAACGGGAGCGCACCCCGCCGCGGGGATTCGAACCGCCGACCTTTCGATCAGCAAGCCCTAGGCACTGAGGCTTTAACCCACAGCGCCACCCGCGTCCCACCCAACGGCCATAGGTATAGTTTTATCAATATGCCCAATTAGTGGCCATCATCACTTCTCAGGGTATGCAGTAAATTCCAAAAATGTGCTGTCAACTACTACTTCCACTTTTCTGTTTTGAAACTACCACCAATTTCCTTCGTTGAGTGACCCACCATTATAGTAACATGGGCTGGGGACAGAGAAATCTATTTGCTCAGCCTGTACAATTCACATTACCTGCTTTCATAACCATTTTTTTAAAAAGCAAAAGCTAACTAGTCCAAATGTGTTAGGCTTTGCATTTCACAAGTCCTTTTATTGGTCTTTTCTATACCCTTTCTGGTGTTCTATCCTCTTTGAGATGGGTCAACCAGAACTGCCACCATTTTTTATGAAGGAAATTAGGGTCATGCTTTTTCTCTTCTTTTACACTGCTGCCAACTAAGTTGACATTTCCAGCAAACTGTCCATCAAACAGCCATGTTACCTTTCCTAGCCAGAAACAGCAAATCGCACACCATCAGCATTAAAATATGAAATTCTCAACATCAACATGCTTTACACTTGCTTATATTAATCAGTCAACACAATTCTGTTTCCCAGTTTGCATGGTTCTGACTACTCTGGATCTTGAATAATTTGTTGTTATCTGCAAACTTATCTATGGCATGGCTCACCCAATCCAGGTCATTTTAAAAGTACTATCAAGCTCCAGTACAGAACTAATTTCTCCCCAATGTGAAAATGGTCCATTTATCCTCATCTTCTGCTTCCTGATGTTTAACCCATTGATGATCCATAAGAGAATGCACTCAAGGCAGTTTAAGTGATCCATACAAGTAGTGAGGTGCATTTTCAACCACCAGAGATGGACTTTCTGTTGTGTAGGGTCAACTGAAGTGCAGGGCCAACTGAAGTTGGAGAGTCAAACTCATTGGTTTTTTAATCCTTATCTCAAAGATCACCATCATTTTCAGGTCACAAAATAGATGCAAAACCACTGCAAAGTTACAAATTTATTTTTGAAATAAATACAAATAATTCATTAATAAACTTTTCTGAAATAGACAAGTTTCACCTCTCAATTACCATCTGTTCCTCCTCTCCGTGAACCACCTAAGAAACTCTGCAGTTGTCATTTTAAAAATAGGTGATTTGCCTACACTAGAGCTTAGTTCTCTTTGAAATACCAAAGATATTCAGGTGTAGAGATGCCTGATGTTTTAAATGCTTGATACCCCAAAATCATGAGCCATATTACAAATTGTGAAGTAGCAAATAGAAAGCCAGTGAAAAATAATCTGTAAAAAACAACAACCATTCTATGCTGGAAATCTGTTGCGATGCCCACTGCCCCAAAATGCAGCTCTGCAGACATCAGGACAGGCTGCAGAATCAATGCACCTCTACATTCACAGTCATCAAAATCTCCATTGCAGTCATGCACTTCTCGCTCATGAATAGTGTGGAAAGTATTCATCCAGCACTAGGTCTTAATCCTGAAATGGTAAGGGGCTGACCAACCTGGCAGCTGACTATAGAGCACTTTATAATCATTACACAACTTTTCCACCTTCTAAGACAATTTACTGCTGGTCCCCCAACCACCACACGCATTACCCTAAGTGGCCACAAGGCCAACTGATTTTGTCACCTCCAAACATCCTTTTGAGCTCCAAAACATAAGACCAAGTGCTGGCATGCTTTTGACCATAATTTGAACCTTGGCCTTTACTCGCTCAAGCAGTTTTAGTTCTAAAAGGAGAAAGACTGCCACTAAATAGCATGAAGGCTTAAGATTTTGTTTGCCTGAAATTGCAATATATTCCCTATTTTAATTATATATATGTATATATAATCATGTAGGAAAACAGGCCTTGAACACTACTCACAAGGCCAGACACAAAATCTCATTCGATTAATATGTACAGATTTGAGTAAATCCACCTTCAACCTGACTTTTAGACTTTTTCTAAAAGTCTCCAGTCATGCATTGTTTTCCCCAAAGCAAATTATTTAAAGTCACAATGGGAAAGGGCTTTTTTTAATAGTGTAAAAAAGGGAGGGGGGCAAGAGATGGATCATCTTCAAAGGCTTTGTTTCTGAACAAGATCCTAGGTAGCTTAGGTTTCAATCTTGGTGATCAAATGCTGTTAGCTTCACCACTGGACAAGTTTTAAAGCAATCTAGAATTAGTTGGAGAACAGAATAGCAGCAACCTCTGTTAAGGGAACAGAGAAACTTGAGATGCCTGCTTTATTGGTCCCTGCTGAACTCTAGGTGGGGGACAGAGTCATGTGTTACAGAAAACACTTTAGGTTAAGTATCAAGATACACAGTAGGTGGTGGTTAGGTCTCACTTCCAATTCAAGCCCCTTTCATTTAACAAGAAACTTCCATCGACTTGGGGCTGGGCTGCTCAGTGTTGTTTGCAGAGTTGGGAGTGAGCTCAATGTGAGTGTCAGTGTGAGCACGACTCCGGACGTTATCGCCAGTGTGGGACCTGCTCCTGGCACCCTCGCCAGTGTGGGCTCTGCTGCGGTTTCCTTCGCCAGTGTGGGACCTGCTCCTGCCCCCTTCGAGGGAGGAGACACTGGAACCAGATGCTGTGCGGGATCTCATCAGTCTGGTCATGCTTGCAGAAGGCACTGCAAAGGAAATGCAAGTGACAGGTGAAGATTAAAAAAAAAAGTCCTCCTGTATTGGTTAATGCAAATTATGAAGATCCGTGACCGGAATAGGCAACACACTAGACAGAAAATTAGATATGGGAGTGCATGTAATCCAAGGGGTGGGAGAAAGATAAGGTAAAGGGACCCCTGACCATTAGGTCCAGTCATGACCGACTCTGGGGTTGCGGTGCTCATCTCGCTTTATTGGTCGAGGGAGCCGGCGTACAGCTTCCAGGTCATGTGGCCAGCATGACTAAGCCACTTCTGACGAACCAGAGCAGCACACGGAAACGTCGTTTACCTTCCCACCAGAGCGGTACCTATTTATCTACTTGCACTTTGACATGCTTTTGAACTGCTAGGTTGGCAGGAGCAGGGACCGAGCAACAGGAGCTCACCCCGTCACAGGGATTCGAACTGCTGACCTTCTGATCAGCAAGTCCTAGGCTCTGTGGTTTAACCCACAGTGCCACCCGCATTCCATAAGGGAGAAAGATACAGAATATTTATAGACTATTAATAAGAAACACTGGGGAAGGAAGATGTGCTTGCATGAAATAGTTTAAGGAAAGCACACAGTCAAGTCAAGGAACAAGAACCTGAAGGAAGATTTGAGGGGAAATTGACCCAAGTGCCTAGGAACAAAAATGGATTGCAGCAGGAAGTGGATTAAGAAGGGAGGTTTGAAAGACTAAAGACAGTAAACCACAGTGCTGAGGTCAAAAGTGGCACTGGGATGTATTTGTGTGTGTGTGATGCATATGTGAGGCAGTGTGGTGTAGTAGTTAGGGTGCTGTACTACTGAGTACAACTCAAGCCATGAAGATCGCTGGGTGATCTGGTGCCAGTCACTGCCTCTCAGTCTCACCTACTTCACAGAGTAAATCAAAAAGTAAATCTAAATCAAGAAGCAAGACGGAGTTCTGAATAGGACAATTATGAGGCGGATTCAAAGTGTGTTGACCACAACACTTCAGACCTTTCTGCTTGATATCGGAAGGTCTAAGCCAAGCAGGCACATGTAGAGATCTGAGTGGTGCAGCTCCCCAAATGTATATAATAATAATAATTTATTATTTATACCCCGCCCACCTGGCTGGGCTTCCCCAGCCACTCTGGGCGGCTTCCAACAAAATATTAAAATACAGTAATATTCACCATAAACACCTGAACATGGCTAATGTGCTGCTCCAGTTTGGGACAAAGTTGATATCCCTTTAAGGGAGTCCAATACCGATGCACCCAAACTTGTACATTAAAAAACCCAACAATTCTAGAACATAACTTTCGCCAACAAGAGAGATCTGTTTAGTATGGCAGCTTAAAAGGACACTGCACATTTATTTCGAAACAAACATGTACTTACTGTATCCCATGCCCTGTATGAAGTACTTGAAAGCTTCAGCGAGCTTTGCAGGCTGTTAAAAGAAAATACCACATTTTTTAAAAAATTGCAAGTTACCAATGGCAAACTGTTTTCAGTTTTGGACTCCAATCTTCCAGTAACAGTAAGCCATGGAAATTTGAAAATGCTACCATGGCATGTTATCACTGCTAGGCCAGAAGCCAATCTCCTTTAAAAAGTGTGTGCTTGTTAAAACTCCTGCTAGTGAGTACACATAACTGAGCAAGAAGACTGGAGGTTTTGATGTGTGTTGCATCATTGTAGAGAGAAGTGCAATGCATCTATGGTGACCTTTTATTGAGAGGGTAGGGATCACCATTTGGAGGGCAGGGCTACCATGGAAGCATTTTAGAAAGGATGTATATTTTAGAAAGCAGTTGCAAACAGAGTTTGGCATTCTGTAACAGGGTCTCTAAGAAACCCATCACTGCAAAGCTATAGTACTCAAGGCCAAACCAGTAATATTAGGTTTTAATTCATAGCAGAGTGTGATTTCACTCTTGTCATTGTGTTCCCCACACCTTCAAACATTCTGGACTTCCCCACCCCAGCATGCATTCTGTTCAGTAAAATCTTACCTGAGAAACCTGAGGAAGACCACCACAGTCAGCCATCTGCAAAAATGAATAAAAGTATTAACCAGTCATTTATTGTGTTTGACTAAAAGCCATTACACATTCAGTTACAGATCCAGCAAGTCAATTAAAACCTGTTAAACGAAATGTAGAGATATACATCCATTTACAATAGGTCAAATTAATTTATCACCTGCACAGTTTACAGCATTGTCTTTTATATAGCTGGCACGAATACTTTTAGCAGCTTTAGCAAATAGGGCTGTTTCGTATGTGACATGCGGATCACAGTCAGATAATAGCCAACATATTTTCACTTCAGGGTTCTGTCCCAGTAGCGGTGCCAGCATCTGTTCCAAAAATCTCTTTTTGGGGTTTTGATAGAGCTGACAATGGAGTATATTATGGGGGAGATCTTCTTACCTCACCAACCCCACAAATACAATGTCTTAAATGCCTTAGAACATTTATATATCTTTGACCTAAGAGTAAGATTAAAATATATGTCTAAATGCGGGTTCTTTTTGTGTTGAGGAATTACTCATTAAACAATCCTATTTTGTTATGCCAGATTTACAATCTACTCACAAATTCCCTCCAACACCCCAGTACACCTAAAACTAGGGTGGGTAAAAATCAATGATTTTTTTTAATTGATTTTTAACAATTTAAATCGGATTTTTAAAATAAAATGTTTTAGGAGGCAAAATCTTTCTAAAGATAGTTTTCTATTTAAGTGACATTATAGTCCAAAGGCTATTCAGGAAATAATGATTTGTTTAAAGTTTTTCATGTGTGCTAAAACTCAGTCTAAGTTGTTGTTTTTTTTTAAATTGTTTAACCACATTGGTTAACAAACATGGATACATATGCTATAATGTTATTGTTTTAGTTAAATAAAGTGTTTAAATTGTTATTAAGGAAATGGTTATTTTTCTCCTTCCAATAAAGTACAGCAGAAAAGTTATCCAAATATAAACAATAATTTCATAATTATCTGTCTATGTATTTCTGATAGTATAACCAAATCAATCATTTTTGATGTAACTGTAAAAACTACTCTGGAAGTTTATTATTCCAAAAATGAAACCTTCTGCTGGTTGTTAATATTAAGTGGATGCCAGCAAGGTTGAACCTTTCCGTAAGCAAATTATTTAACTCAAGCCTTACTGACTAGTGATTTAAATCAATTTGATTTAAATCAAATCCACCCTGCCTAAGAATCATACTTTTGTATTTACATGTGTGAAAAGGAGTTTCACATAAGAAAAGCACAACTTCCGATTTCATTTGGGGGCAACGTGCTTCTGTTTTGAGGAGGGTGCAATAGGCTTCTTGGGATAATGTTTGTGCAAGATGTCAATGGGAAGGGCAGGAGAAGTGCAGATGCCAGAGCTTGCACACAGGAAGAGTTTAGGCTTTTTGCAAAGACATACCAAATTAGAATCAGCCAGACTTTTTTTTAAAAAGGCCTTTACAATTAGAACAGTGTTTCACTGTGGTACAGATGTCACAGTGTCCTTTTGTAGATTAGTGACAAGCATGTTAAATCCCTTGGCTGTTCTGGGAGCATAACATTAATCTGTAACCTCAGGGAGGGGATCATCCCCTGAATGTTGTTGACCAATAAACTTGCTCTTCATCAAGAATGAGATGCTCAGCTTTTACTAACAAGGGCACTGCAACTCAGCTGTGCAATCCCACAGAAACCAAGAGGTCAGGGCTCATCATGCACAAGGCTACCTTGCTTAGTGTATCTTTCATCTTTGTTGGAAGCCGCCCAGAGTGGCTGGGGAAACCCAGCCAGATGGGCGGGGTACAAATAATAAATTATTATTATTATTATATTCTGGTGAGGAAGTAATTCACCTTGCCCAGAAGCAGATTCTGCACATTACTGCTTAACAGACTGTTTTAGAGTGTACATGTTGTTTTTATTTATTTCTGGACTGGATGGGAACATGGGATGGGAGTGTGCTGAAAGTGAAGGATATGCACATTAAATGTTAAATTCCTTAGTGAGCAGCTAGGTACAAAATGACCTCATGCAACCAAACAAAATCACATAAGGCAGTGATGTGTGCCACTTTTCCCTAATAGTAACCAGAATACAGACATAAACTGGAGACAGATTAAATTTACAATGTGTAACTGAAATTCAGCACACTTATCGGTTCTCATAAAAAGAGGATGGAAGCATCTAGTGGAGGCCACTATTTCTCAGTTCCTCACCACAAGTCCAACAAGGAAATGCCAATGCAGGTAAAAGCTGGTTTGCTTGCAAATAAAAATCAGTAGCTTCAGGTAAACTAATGATCTTGCATATGATGAAAGAGGCAGCCAGGATTACCAATCTCTCAGTTCAGACTTTTTGATTTGACAATATTGATATAGACAGCTCTCACACTGGGCAGTCTTTAGATGCAGAAAGGCTTTATAACAGGGGTCTCTAATATCTGATCTCTCAGATGTTCAACTACAACTCCCGTCACCTGACCCATTGGTCACGCGGGTTGCAACTGATGGACGTTTCAAGTCCAACAACTTCTGGAGGGCCACAGGCTCCCCACCCCTGCTGCTGATTAAATGGTTTGAATTGCACAACGGCATTACTATACGATACAGGACATTCAAATGACCAAACTGTCAAACACTGGAAAAACTCCATCAAAGGCCAAGGACTTAAGCTATTTTCACCATCTTTGGCATGGTATAGATATATCTTCTCACCAGCCAGGGGGCAACAATGGGAGGAGATGAACTGCTGGAGTTCGTTATGTGACCTTCTGAAACTAACTACTGGCAGGATTAAAATCCATTATGGAATGAGTTTCTGGATGTAGTACTGGTAGCATTATCATCTTTTGCTGTCTAACAATGCTTACAGTCCTAATGCATGTAGAAAAATATAGGCCAGCTATTCTGTCTATAGTAGAGCAAAGGGGTGGGGCCTTAATGCTGCTGCAACTTTCTCCCCTACAGTGATTTTTTTACAGCTGTTATCTACAACATTCCCTGTCTAAGCAAGACACTTGCCAACAAGCAGCAGTCACTGTGTTTAAATACTCTAGAAAACATGAACTCCTCTGATTCTGGAGAAAAGTGCTTATGTTTATTACCTTTAAGAGTGTGGTCTTTGTTGGGTCAAGTTTAGCATTGCAGTCAACCTGTTTGGAAAAGGGAGGGGAGAAGAGTGAGCTTTATTTTTACGCTTAACACAAAAACGTTTGCAACACAGCCCTTATGGCTCTGACTTCAAAATGCCTCAGGAAGCAAAGAGCCGCAAAGGCATCCCGCAACCTCCAAGCAGTGATACTGCAGATAGAAGGGAGCCTCCACAATGTGGTTAAGCCTGCAAACCATAGAATTAAGGACCAAGCTGCACGTGATGCTCGTTGTATCACTGGTAGTTGTATTAAAACCAGAAACACACACCAGGGACACACCAACACCAATTGGGACTACGGTGTTTGGGGTTTATCCCTTTCCGTGTGTGTGTGTGTGTGTGTGTGTTGTTGTTGTTTTTTAAGGAACCCTGGATAAGCTGTCATTTTCCAGACTTTATTTTCCCATCTGCAAATTGGAAGTATGGACCACCTTACAGATTTGCTTAGAACAGTACGATAAATCACTTTGAACATTAGGAGAGATAAAAGATTCAATAATTCAAAAATTGATTGGTATTACAGTGCGATCAGTGTAATGGATTCCCAGCAGTGGATTATTGTGACACCTCTAAAGCTAATCTGTACGTACCACAGCATCAACTGCAGGAGAGCTGTCTCCAACCACCAACAGTGAAGGGCACCTGAAAGGAAATAACTGAAATTGCAGTCATTGCTATATAATTCACTCTCAATATACAAGATTTCTAAAACAAAAGTTTTTGTAACAAATTACTGAAGAAACAGACAGCTTCTGTATAAACCACAGAATCTCAAGATATTTGTTGGTGAGTTAACTGTCACTAAGAGGAATGCACAGAACTATTTGAAGCTGGAGCCAGCATATAGCTCAAAGAAATAATCCCCAACACTCTGGAGCCAATTTCTTGCAGTACCAAACTACTTTGTAATAGCAAAAATACATAATCCAAACAAACAAATGAACCTCAGCCCCAAAGTAACAACGAGCAGGAAGAGAGGACATGGAAGGGTGAAAAATAACTAGACAAACATCCCTTAGCAAGATGCATATCAAAGCAGAAAACAGTAAGGCAGCCATGATGAAATTGTCTACACCAGGCATTGTCAAACTCGGCCCTCCAGATGTTTTGGGACTACAACTCCCATCATCCCTGCCCACTGGTCCTGTTAGCTAGGGATGATGGGAGTTGTAGTCCCAAAACATCTGGAGGGCCGAGTTTGCCTATGCCTGGTCCACATTCCAACAAGGTGGCTTGTGGGCATCTGATGTTACCCTTAATGGTAGCTGTCACTAAATCACAGTAGTTATGATTCTATTTTGCTTCTCAAGCCTTAAGCAAATGTTTAGTTTCTTACCCATTTACAGCTAAGCTTTCATGATGTTTTGCACAACTTGCCATACCATGACACTTGTTTCTCAAGTCACAGCTCACTGCTGTGTACCTCAGTAACTGGGACAGCCCAGGAATAAACCACATACATCTCTAAGCGGTTAAGTCCTGTAAGCTTCGGTTTGTTGAGACATCAACAAGGTAGGAGATTAAGACATGCCCATGGCACGTTCTTCATAAATGAGATTAAAGTGCAAAGTATTCCCTTCCTTATGTTTGTTCAAATTAATACTTGAAATGGTATAGAAGAAATAGCTGAGGAAGGAGGAGCTTGATTGGGTATGAAAAGGAGGACAAGACACAGTCATAAAGAGCCCTTTGAAGATGATACTACAATTATAGCTGGTATGTCTAGGGCATTGTGCCTCTTGATTCTGCCACTGAAATTCTTGCTATCAATTTAGTGGCAAAAAAATGGCAACCATGAGAATTATACACTCAGTTTGACATACCAGTTTTATCTATAGATTTGTTTCAGAAATTAGCCACAACCAGATGACTACAACAGAATTAAAATGGAATATGAAAAATCCTTACTGTAGAGTTACAACAGTTGTTCCAGGTATAGGCCGCTCAATGTCTAGATCTCTTCGGCTGAAAAAAAAAAATGAACAGGAGACAAGTAAGCAGAAGGCCTCCATTTAACTTCTAAGCACTGTTCCTATAAAAAGGCAAGGAGAAGCCATAACTCAGAGTTGATTACATGCAATTTGAGGGCCACATGGAGTCCCTAAGGCATGTGGTCCATGAATGCTTGTCAGAGTTGGGCTCTACTTCAGCTTTCAGTTCTTCGAAAAGACCTAAATATGTCGGATACCACTACAGCAAGTCCATCTGACAAAGCTCATGTTTAGAACGAAGATTGTGCTAGCAGCAGTCTTCAAGAGAGATCTTTGGCCTTCCAGACATTGCTGACCTATGATTCCAGTCTGACCCCATTAGCATGCCAGTGATCCAGGGACATAGGAAGCTGCCTTATACACAATCAGAACATTGGTCCATTTAGCTCAGCACTGTCTACACTGACTGTCAGTGGCTCTCCAGAGTTTCAGAAAGGGGTCTCTCCCAGCCTAACCTGGAGGGACTGAATCTGGAACCTTTTCCATGCAAAGCATATGCTCTACTTCTGAGCTATGGCCCCTTTAACAAAATCTGGAGGGCCCAAGGTTCTTCATTGCGGATTCTGGAAGACTTCAAGGCATTCTGTGGCTGATTGGACTCAAATGGGTGCAGCTTGTTATCCCAAGTAATCCAGATGATCCCCAATAGCAGATTACCTGTTGTATGAGTTGACAAAGAGATGCAGATTGTTTTGATTCATATCATTGATGATGTGCTGGCGGTAAGTATGCATCAAATCCTGATGGTTGTGAATCTCTTCCTAAATTCAAAAAAAGCTCTCATTATATTTGGTAGATCAATACCGGCTTTTTATAACAGCTAAATGTTCTTTTCCAAGTGCTCCCTATACATCCGTAATCCCATTTCCTCCAGACAGTAAAATACTTGACAGTAAAGTATGTAACATGGAGCCCTGTCTCCGAAAGATAAACAGCAACATGCTACAGTGGGCTATTTTTCAATAGACGTTTTAGAACAGTAACACTAAAATAGCAGTTGAACTCCTGCCAGTATTGCCACATTTCAGTTACACAAACTGCCTGGTGTCTAAATCTTCCAGGTTTAATGTAGCGCTCTTAAATTTCAACATCAGAACCCACAAGGAGCAAAGTGCACAAGCTAAAGCCTGTCACCATTGAAAAGCAGAAGTCTTCATGAAGTGAGGGGCGAGGAATTCTGTCCAAGGGATTAGCATAATAAAGCCTACTAAAATGTAAACAGATATACCTGCCCATGTCCTTAAGTATCAGAATTCAAAACACTGCTAAGATACTGCTGCATGTCAGTTACTAGTACCTTTTCCCTACATGAGAAAGGCAACAGGAGGAATCTTCAAAATCTGAATGTTATAATACACACATACCTTGCTAAAAAGGTGGGAGATGACCATATCTGGCAGTGCATGAGCCCATCCAGAAATCTACAGAATTCAGAAAAATATGCATTAGGACAGTTCACACTGTCTTGCACAGCGGTCTTTCATACTCCAGTGGTAAAACAAGTCATAGTCAAATTACATATCCAATTCTTGCCATGCTGGAGTAATTACTTTGAGTACTGTGTTAACCATTCATTCATTAGACCTTTTAAGGGTATGTGTTTTGTGTGTCACTATGGCTCCCATATTGCCATGAGTTTGTAAGATCAATCAACTTTAAGCACATAATGATTTGCTCAGAATCTACCACAACAGAAATTGCACCAGTTTAACCATTTGCTGATGCAATTCAATGTATAAAAATCGTGGTGTTCAAAGTAAATTTAACTCCATCATGCAATGCACTTATGTTTCAAAGCCAATCTGGAACTAATGTACAGTTTTATCAAAGCGACTTCAAAAAGGATGCCTATCAACATGGATTTTTCCAATCAGTCAAAGAAGGGGAGATTAGAAATTCGTATAGGTCTCAGGGGTATGCTTGGGTGCCGGTGCAAAATCTTTCCAACGACAAGCATTTGGTATTTTATGAAAAAGAATTAACATGTTTTAAAATTAAATTTAAAAGATGCAGTATCTTACCTTAGTTGCTGCCCAGTCCATCCATCCTTCAGCACATGGGTTGACATTAATAAGAACGAGTCCTTCCACCATATCAGGATGATTAAGCTGCAAATTGAAGAGTCATGTAAACAAACATGCAGATGCACTGAAGTAGCAACAAACAGGCAAGATTTTGCTTTTAGGAAATCAATTTGGGGGAAAACACAGAGCCCCTTTCAATTTGAAGGCCTGTGAAAGGTGAAATTCCTCTTTGTAAAGGTACCTTAACCTATCTGTTTTCAGTCACTGTGTTCAAGTGGAGAGAACTAAATTTAATGTAAATATCTCGGGCAAACTAAGGCAGATCATCTGCCAATTAATCCTGGACTAGCAGGAATCAGAGCAATTTTTTCAGTGGGGCCATGTGCAAAATTTGAACAGTAGTTTAGCTTGTGGTTTGGATAAATTTGTTCCCTGTGCTTTTGTTACCCAGATGTTAATATACCAAAAATTGCAAGGAAGTTATGGACTTTGATTTTTAAAACAAACCATGCACTAGCCAGTTTTCATTCAGCATGACAGAAGCTGTAAAACCACTGAAAGCATAGACTCTGGTAATTGGCAGGCAATAGCATCGAGATTTTAAACCCCTACCCACCATAGAAACAAGCAAACAACTTACAGCAAATCTGGTTAAGATGTAGGCACCAGCTCCAGTTCCCATTCCAATCACACTTTTCAACCTACATAAAGAAATTATGAATAATGTTTTTTAAAAAGGTCTGATTTCTAACAGCAGCACCCCCCCAATTTCCAAACATACCTATTTTACATTAAGCTACACTGAATAGCAGCTCCATGTCTGTTCAGACGTGTTAAAACAAATAGCACTGGCCTGTCCTCATGCAGCGTATCAGCCACAGTATTACTGTTACTAATTACTATTCTTACTCAGAGTTTGCCATGAGGTCCCAGGTACGGTTTCAACAACTGAATACACAATATTAAAACCAGATAAAACAGATTAGTCAGGAGAATAAGGTGGCTCCTAATACATATTGTGTATCAATGGTCCCAAGAAGAGTTGCATCTTCAACATTCAACATAAGCTACATAATGAAGGTGCCCAGATACAACCCTTTGGGGAGGTAATTCCAGAGTTTAGAGGCTGCCAAACAATGTGCTCTCCTGGGCTGCCACCCCCTGAACTTCTAAGGTGAACCATAGGGAAGGAGGTGGGGCCTATGTGAGAACCTTGAACTGGCCCAGCAACCATTGCAGCTGGGTTAAAACAGAGGTTGTGCAAGTTCTAAATCGAACCCAGGTAAATGAATTGCTGCTGCACTTGACATTTCCAAGTAATAATCCAATGTGGAAGCTACCGGAGCACAAGAGTTATCTCTGTGCAAAAGGGGCTGTAGCTGGCAAACCAGCCGTAACTCAGAAAAGGCACTTCTAGCATACTGACCCTCCAGCAGCAAAGTTGGATCCACAATATCCCCCCAAGCTACAGAAAATCTCGTTCTGGAAGAGTGCAACCCTGCCCAGAACATCTCTGGGACTAAAGAACTTGTATCTTATCAGGATACAA
Source organism: Podarcis melisellensis (assembly GCF_964234715.1). Classification (NCBI taxonomy): domain Eukaryota; kingdom Metazoa; phylum Chordata; class Lepidosauria; order Squamata; family Lacertidae; genus Podarcis; species Podarcis melisellensis. The sequence goes on along the minus strand of NC_138539.1, from coordinate 10,324,849 downwards.
CTTCAATACTGTATAACCCTTATGCCACGCACCCAAATAAGCATGGTGCACACATGCTTATTTGCCTACATGTGTTAGCATAAGTAATTCAGATTGGGTTAATCCATTGCCTGTGCTTCACAATTCTGCCCTACAGGACATAGCCAGTTTCACATGAGGACAATTAGAAGTATGGAAAGTTGTATTTGGTTTGCTTAGCATTTGTCTTGGTAACTAACCATAGAGACATGAGGCACTCAATGACCATTTGTTTTTTCAATATTTAAGTGATAATAAGCTATGCCAAAACCAAGTACCAGTTTCCAGCGATGCATAATTCAATTTAACTACTAAATTACTAAAAATGTTCACAAGGCAATCTTCAGAATCTGTAGTGTCTCTTGACTAGACCAGATAGAATCCAAGAGTAAAGGAGAAGCAAAACATTTCACAATGGCAGTGTGCCAAACAATGTCAGTGGGGGGAAAAACAGTAGATAAGCAAAGTGAACTCTTATTTACTACAAGCCGATCACCATCTTTATTTAGACAATCACATTTTCTCCATTGCCAGTAACTTCTGTAGCCCATAGGTAGGGCCATAGGTGCCCAAGCACCCACAAAATTCCCCTTGAAGGGGCTGGGCACCCACAAATTTCAGTGCCAGGGCCTTGCACATTGCCTGGCACCCACAGACCCTGGCACCCATGGTCATAGGGCCAAGTTGGCGCTCCTGCTGTAGCCACAGTGATGTGGGTTCCCTGTGCAGCCCGACTACAGAAAGATTCGACATACAATGGATTCCAGAGCCACTACACTTCAAATAAGCCCTACAGAACTCAGCTAGGTAGAAATAAGCATGACAGAGTCCACTAAGTGGTAAACTCAGGCAGCCATGGAATACTGTCATGCAATGGGAAAGTTAATTTTTCAATCTGCACTGAAAACCCTGAGTGATGCTACTTACCCAAACTGTTTCAGAATTCCAGGAAGCATTTCAGCCAGTTGATCCATTGAAGGGTACATGTATCTGCAACAGTGATGATTGAAGACACAATTTAGTCAAGGTTCAGTTGCCTTATAAAAAGGCAATGTACGAACAAAGCACCGGAACTCATTCAACAAAAGTTTGGTGCTAGAGAACAAACTATACCAGTTTACCTCCACTGGGGCTATAATCTGCAAGACAAATGCATAGCTGGCAAGTGTCCCTTATTTGAAGGGTCAGTCCCTTATTCCAGCGCCATGCCCCGCTGCTGTCCCTTATTAATGGATGTCCCTTAAATGTCTCTTAAAGGATGTCCCTTTCAAAGAAAGCAGCTCCTCTCCCTCCCTCCCTGCCGGCCAGGGAGGAGGGAGGCTCCAACTGTGTTGCTTGGATGTGTTGCTCACCCAATAAGAAGTCTAAGAATGACTGGGGGTGGTTTACATGCCTTGTGTATGGCTAGTTAATGCAAGCTGAGGGGTTTTTGAATTCTGGATGCCATTTTGTTGCACGTGCTGCTGCAAACTTTGCAGTGCAAAGCCAGGCCGGGGAGCCATCTTAAGTTGAGGCTGCATAGGCCTTGTGGTGATTCAGATTCTATTCAGTTGAACCTCTGGTTACAAAGTTGGTTGGACAGTGTTTTCGAAGCTACCAGCATGAGTTTGACCAGACTGCAGGAGGACAGGAAGATTGGAGTGCCTGGAACAGGTGAGGCTGCAGGTCCCTTATTTTGGCTGCTGATCCCTTATTTTCAAGGCTGCTGGTCCCTTATTTTCAAATCTGTAAGTTGACAGCTATGCAAATGTTCTTCAGAAGCAAAATGTCAGGTCTAACTAGCTCAATTCATTCATACTGTGTGCCAGGTCACTTCATTAATATTAGTATTATTTCCATGTTTTGGAACTGAGGTTGACTCTACAGCAATAGTTCCATTCCCTCATTCTAGAATAGCTAGGATTAACCTTGACAATAGATAATTGCCATTGTGACATTACATATATAGGCACGTGGCCAAGTACAGCAGATGGGACGCACACATGCAAGAACTTTGTGGACAGAACATTATTCATTCATAAAACTGCAGCATGCACACAGCAAGTTATGTTTCTAGGCAGATACATTTCACCGGTGGCAGGAAGCTGGGATGGAATATGTTTGCTTGCTACCACTTAATTTGTGAAGCAGCCCTGAAAAGCCTGTTATTCTGGACTGGTTCAAAACTCCCAAATTATTCATATGGCAACTCTCACCATGAAGCATGTTACTCCAGGAAGAAAAGAAAGAAAAGGCTGACATTTGCAACAAGAAGGGATGCAAGACCATATACTTTCGGCACCATAAGGAGCAATTTTGGACAAAGATGTATCTCCACTACCAACAGTTTTTAATTCCTCTGTGCCCTTCCCCCACTCACCCTCCAAACATACCTACAGTCTCATGTGTTCATGCTGTCAATATTCAATGACACCTTAAAGACCAACTAAGTCAGTTCTTCAGATACACCTCAGTGTATCTGAAGAAGTGTGCATGCACACAAAAGCTCATACCAAGAACTGACTTAGTTGGTCTTTAAGGTGCTACTGGAAGGAATTTTTTTTTTGTTTTGACTATGGCAGGCCAACACGGCTACCTATCTGTAACTGGAAATATTCAATGAAGTATTCATGTCACTTAAAGTTTATCCCTAAGAATGATTTATGAAATCTGTCTGCTCTTTAAAATCATCCTCCAAGGGTCTGCTCAGGGTACCTCCCATATTCAGAGTTTAGGCATGTGGCTACTGGAGACAAAGCCATCTCTGTAGTCAAGCCCCAGTGATGAAATTCCCTTCTCTGGAAATGTCCAGCCAGGGCCAACTCCATTATTATTATTTTCTGCTGTGTTAAAGAGGGTTTCATTTAGTGGGCTTTTAACGGAAGATTGAATTTTGTTTCCTTTTCTCTTTTAAACTGGATTTCATATTACTGTGCAGTAAGTTTGCAGAACTTACCCAGGTGGAAAAGAGGCTGCCCCATCTTGCTGTCCAGGCGCATCCACGTGGCAGACTGCAAAATGTTGTGTGATTTCTTGCATGTCTTCAAAATTGAAGAGGGGGTTGAAGCAAGTTTTGTCTTTAAGGAAGAAGGGCAGAGAGCAAGAAGAGAAGGTAGAAACATCAATGAGAGAACAGCAGTTGTCAGTCCTTGACACCTTGCAAATTGAGACCTCCATCCCCCAAATCTCGAAACAAGAAGTTCACTTAGACAAGTTATTCTTTTTTTAAAAAAAGAGAGGAAAAAGTAAGTTTGCTTGATAGGTACCAAGTAAAAAGAGGCCTTTCAAATCAATGCCACTGCTCTAGTTCTATGTGTTTTTGTAGCACAAATTCTAAGAGCAGGTTTTCATAAAGGTTTTACCACTGTCTAGTTCAGTTCATGCCTCATTTATATTTGTTTTATATGGTCCTAAGCAAAGTGCTAAGTACCAGATTAAACAAATATACAGTAGGAAACACAGCACTGCTGCCATGAGCTGCCATACGTCTGGATTTTCCTGGACGTGTCGCCCAGACACTGCTGCCCACTGTAGTATTCTGGGCATGCCTGGAAAATGCTTTGGTGCATGTAGAAGTTGGGCCTGCTTAAGAGTGCTTAATTACTGTGCAGGCAATGTACATAAATCAGCAAATGCAGTCCCATGGATCAGTATGGATAAGAACTAAGCTAGAATTAATGCACTTTATCACAAGAGAAGCAGCTGTTTGTGCACACTTGTTATGAGAGCAGCGAAGGCGTGCTCCACCTTGCTGATACATTATCACACTTACGATTGAGTCCAATATCATGGTATGTTAGAATGGCAGGCCTATTTCCTCGGGGAGTCCCACACATGGTAACATGGACAGAGCCATGTACTGTCTCAATATCTTGTTCCTGTAGGAGAGGGCGACCATTAGTAGGCAGCAAAAATAAGGATTTTACATTCAACAAAATGTACCCTAATTAACAATCAGATAGTTACCTAGCACCACTTTTGACTGGTGCTGAATGGATCTATTTACTACTACCAGAATTTCCAGTAGTAAATCCTTCACTTTTCACTGATTGGCTACCAACTTGCACTTTCAAATGGTGCAGAATTCCTTCACAGGACTACAACAATTTTGTTTAGACATCAATTGCCCTCAGTTCGCTACATACATATGCTAAAAAGACTACTGTGTGCTAGCAACTCAAAACTGATACCGTGATTTGAGAAGAAGAAGAAGTATTAGTAGTAGTAGTTTGGATTTGATATCCCGCCTTTCACTCCCCTTCAGGAGTCTCAAAGCGGCTAACAATCTCCTTTTCCCTTCCTCCCCCACAACAAACACTCTGTGAGGTGAGTAGGGCTGAGAGACTTCAAAGAAGTGTGACTGGCCCAAGGTCACCCAGCAGCTGCATGTGGAGGAGCGGAGTCTCGAACCCGGTTCCCCAGATTACGTGACTACCGCTCTTAACCACTACACCACACTGAGTACTTAATTCTGCAATCTAAACTAGGAAAATGAAGCCCGTGAACACAATCACAGTGGAACACTATCAGGACCTTGTTATGCTGAAAATATTCAGCAATTACATTGCTTATTCTAGCAAGGGAATGGGTCTAAAGGCATATGATATAGCAATCCTGCTGAAGAAAAGTGGACCTGGTAGAAAGGTTGAAAATAAAAATATTTGTCCATTAGAAGTATTGGCTTTAGGATACATAGGACTTCTTGTAGGATCTACAAAAAAAATAAACAAGTATTCTTGTCCACTGCCAGTCCTGCAACCAATAATAGTTTTTCAAACGGTTGTCTGAAATTATTATGTACACATTTAGAAAGCTGCTACCTACACTGTTGACTGCTACCCTCCTGTGGTAAAACTGTATATGTATATAGGACAGATTTCTTCATACAAGAATAATCACCCCTGACAAATCTATTGCTACTCTCTAGTAATCTATTTGCTACCATTACTGTCTGGTATTAGTATAAGAACTGCTTAGAAGTAGGTCTGACCTCAACCTACAAATTACAGCAATTTAGTAATTTTACTTGCTATGAAAATTTAAAGCAGACATCTACAAATATGTTCCACTCCACAACATGCTCTTATATGTAGACAGAAAAGTGCCCATTATACAATTGTTTGACAATCAAAACCTCTCACCATTTAGAATTCTGAAAGGCTGCTATTACAAAATGTAGGATACAATTTGTTTACCAAGCATGTTTTCCTTGCTGCACATAAACCTTAGAAACAGAAAGCTCACTCAAGGTCACATAACTCAAGAGTGCACCTCTCTGCATCTAGGATTCCATAACCTCAAGAAACTGACAGACCATAAAAGGATGGCTCATCTTACTCCAAAGTTTTATCACATATAAAGCACTACAGTATGCAAATACTGAACACCCATACCAGTCTTTAAAGAAGAACTATACATTTTAGTTTTTACTTTACTTTTCCCATTGGAAGTACTTACAGCATTATGTAATAAATAGGCAGTATCTTCCACATCCAGCACCATTTTTAGACAGTGCAGTTTGATATTAATCTCAAGGAGTCCAGAGAGAAATAAGGATCAGATTTTACTTGGACCCTATGGTAAGCTGGGTTATATAGCCAAGCTGTTGCTCTGCCTAAGCCCACAACTCCCATAATGCCCCATCAGAAAAACTAACACAAACTAGTTCAGAAGGACGTCATTCTTAAGTAGGATTTAAGACCGGTTTAACCGCAAGTGCCCATACCATACAGGTCAGACATCCACAGTGGGGGCAGGGAAGGGGCAAGGCAATACTGGGTTTTACTGTCTGGAATAGCCCTTGGTTTATGTGTAGCAGTAGAGTCGTGCTAATGCCATACAGTATCTCGAGGAGGAAATCCATCTGCATGGAGAGCCTTGCCACTGGGTGAGCACAATGTGCCAGATTATTTTTGACCCAGTTGAAAGATCCTACTTATGAAAGCCTTCTGTTCTGTCAATGTCACCCCGTTTCATGAAAGGCCTAGGTGGGGCATGGGGGAAGATTAAGGTCTTAAAACTAACACTGGTTTGGTGCTCTGAGGGTACAGGGAAGAGCACGCAGTCAAGAGTGTAAATGACTAAGTGTTTAGAAGTGTCAAAAAAAAATCACTTAGGTCATATAGGAGGAGAGAGCAGTATAGAACACTATCTGACCCTTGTGGTGAAATCAGTGTGTAGGACCTGCTTCTCATAAATACAGTTGTTATGGTAGAATGATCTGATGCAAATTCCACTTGGAAGTTGCTTTTTAAAAATTAATCTCTGGAATTCCTGAAGATCACAAACTGCGGCAACACTCTCTTAAACCCCAGGTGCAAACTGGCTTGTTCGGGGGAAATGTACCACTACTGTTACCACTTTGAGATATTTTATATACTGGTGACTCCCTACATACACAGGGGTTCCGATCCAGGTTCCCCACGTGCATATGTGAAATCGCATAAAATGGAAAATGGGGAGTACTCTGGAGAGTCCGGGTGGCTCATGTGGAGACTCATCCCACAGCCCGAAGAGGACCTGTTCGGGCTCCACAGAGGATCTCTTCATGAACCGAAGGAGCAGTGGGGCTTTGTTGAGCTACTCAGCCTCACTGCCTAATAGCTGATTTGTGAGGTAGCGCAGCAGCAGTCACTGCTTTCCGCGCATCAGCAAGCCCTGCTGCTTAACAAAGTTCCCTAACCCCCAGCTCACAGGAGCCTGCGCAGCATGGAGGTTTGCTCAGCTGATGCACAGGGAAGCAGTGACTGCTACCGTACTCCACTGAGACATATACAACTATTAGGCAGGAAAGATGCATGCAATTGGCGCTTTAGGTGCATGTCAGAGCCTTTTAATGAAGGTCCAAAGTTAAGAACAACTTCCAAAGAGCTGCATCATTCACAATCTCATTTTTACAACACCATCAAGTAATGCAGTGGTGTGCAGAGAATCACGTAAAGCTGCTACTCAAGAGCAACATGGAAGAGCAGCCCTGAAGAAATGTTCAAGTGTCCTCTGCAGGAGAGCCATATCATGTAATGCAATCCATAGTTATATGCTACAATGTCTGCTGTGATGCAAGAGTGAAGTAAAAAAAGGAAGCTATACATCTTTTAAAAAACACATAACAGACATGTGTCACAGAGCCAAAACCAAATTGTGCTCCAGTGAATTTCTCAAAGGATGTGGATATATACACCTCCCTTTCATACAGAGTAGGGGCTTTCTCCTTCAGGGCCACCATGCAGGCACATCCACCCCTTTTGACTTGTTTGATCTTGGGCATTGTTCTTTAACGTAGACCAATTATTCTTCTGAGACTCAACTGCTCCTATGAGGTGATGAGCATCAGGTGCACTGCTGCTTTAACCCAACTCCCCACAAGGTGATTTGCCTGCTGGTTGGAAAGGACTCAATCTCCCTAGGTGTGAGGATGTCTCTATTATAGTTCCAGGTGAGAGATGGTAAAGTGTTTGCTTTTTTCTGCTGCTTTTGGATTGTTTTTATTTAGTGGATCTATTTTTCTGTATGTGGTTAATGGACTGTTTTGAGTGTTTTAGTGACATGAATAGATGGGGGCTGTGTGCTTTGGTTTTGTGCAAGTGGAATGAGCTAAGTGACTATGGATTTCTTGAACTATTTATGAGATCTTTATGTTGGAACTGTAATTATGTTGCATGTTATGTTTCTTGATGTTTGTATACAATTTGTTTTGTGGTACTTAGTTTAAAGTATGTAAAATAATGTTACAAACATTGGTTTTGAATATGGAATTTGTACTGTGCTTCTTTTACAGAATTCTTGTTGGGATTTGTTAAAAAGAAAGAAAAATGAAGTCATCTATAAACAAACTAAATCAATGCATAAAAAATAGTACAACAAACATTGTTGTGTAAAACGGCTTTTTGTTTGTTTTAGGTGCACTCACAGAAACTTTATTTTTTTTAATTTCTGTTGTAGAACACGTGGCTCCCATAGCTATAGATTGTAACTCCTGCCTCCTCACAAATAACATAATTCCAGCTTATTTTAAGACCATGTCCCCAGATTGTTAATTGGATTGAAAACTTTCCCATGCAGGAGCACATTTGCAAAAAGAATTCATGACAAGCACAAAGTACAGCCAAATCAAAGCCTTCTTCCCAACAACAAAGCTCCAAGCTTCATATCACAACTGACCTGTTTGTCTGATTTCAGGGAAGATTTTTTTCAATAAAGATGTAGCATACTGAAAACAGATGGCATCATCCCCTAATCAACGTCAGTGTTGTAGTAAGAGGCTCTTTACTGACCGATCTGTATTAAAACACTATCTTGGGGGCGGATGGGGGGGGACCAAGGTACACTAATCCGATAGAAGGATAAAAACAAATGTGCCATCTGGTCACGTTATCTCTTGCTTTTAAAGAGGCAGTTTTCTGCTCACTAGACTAAACAATTGCATGTGAGCATTAGTCAAACACATCCAAGAGGTGCCATCATAGCTTGAACTAGACTGGAGCAGTTACACTTTGGCAACTGTCAACAGGAAACATTTGCATGTCAACTCCAAATGAACAACCACATTAATGGCAGGAATACACAAAGAGCTGTGGCACTTGTGGAGGGTAACTATTTTTATTTGGCAAGAAATCAGATAGCCACTAAGCCACTGGATACCAAACCAAGAAACACCAGGACTGGTTTGATGAGGATGACAGCAAAATTGAACACATGATTGACAAGAAAAGGAAGGCCTTTCAGATCTGGCAAAGAGATAGAAACTGTGCCACTAAGGGGGCGGGGGGAACCTACCTTGTAGGTAGCATGCTGTACTTGTATACTCCATGTCTGAGGAAGCTTTAAGGAAGCATCAAGCATTTAAGACTAGCCATGTTTCTCAAGGGGGCTCTGCACATTCCTCACTTTGTTTTAAACAAAGTATTGTAACAGTCAAGCTTTTGAGCCAAAACTGGCTCAACAAAGTAGGCAGCTGTCAATTTAGGCATGCAACACTTACAACAATGAACCAATTAAATTCAGCAGAAGAAAGAACCAACAATAGCAAGAGACTCAAAGAAGATGCCTAAGCTAGCCTGCAAACAGTTATTACCTATATTTGTTTGAAATGTAAAGCCACATACCCACTCTGTTTGTAGCACACTCCTTTAAGACTTGTCAGTGTTGTGCATGTGTGGCACAAAGCCAAGAATCAAACAACACACCATGCTACAACCAGGGAGTTTCAGATATAATCCTATAATCAAAACAGTCAGGTCTGTCTCATAAAGCACGCAGCCTTGGTGTGGATAGGGCTACAGAAGGATCTATTTTAAATTTAGTAGCCATGTATGTTTTAACAGAAGCACCCACATATTCTGTGGAACAAATACTGTTCTAACAAGGTACAGGAAATTTCTCACCTATTTACTGTTATGTTAACTGGACTTTTTGCATCATGGGTACAAAAAAAGTGTAGATTTGCCGTTTCAAAAGTTACAGCCAGTCCTCCTCCTGCAACCAAGCAGCAACTCCAGCCCATTCCAACCAAAGTAGGTCTTAACACTTCAAAGACATCCCATTTATAATAACCACTTTCTATAGTTACGCATCTGATACAAATTTACCACAACTCAAGTCTACGTAGTCTACCTCTAGGCTGTACTGAATAATTGAATGCTCCCTACGGGGGGGGGGGTGCTATTTCCTTCAAAAAAAGATGGAAGAGAATCCTTCCAGGAAGACACTAGGTGTTAGTGAAAAGGCTAGTCTAGAATCCTTTCCCTCCAAATATGCTTCTTTTTTCTGTTTTAAAGATGGAGGGAATGCTTTCATACAGACAGAAATCAGTCCTGCAAGCCTTTTACTGTCTAGACGCAGATAGGCCTTGTTATGGAAATGGTCAAACAAGCCTAGTTTGGGCAGGAAAAAAAGTACATCACAAGCTTGATTAGCATGTAATGAGCACACAGTTCTCCAAGTTCCTTTATCTAACAATTTTAATATTTTTCTATGCTTAGGGCATAACACGGGGTAGACATTAGGTGCCTATTTATGTGCCCTGCTTGCTTGCTGATTTGAAACTTCGGGAATGTTGTGCAAATTTTTTCTAGGTATTTAACTACAGGAATTTCTCTTCCTCCCACCCCCATTGCACTGTCACCATGTGGATAGATCAATACAGCTATTTCAATAGAACAGAACAAACTCATCTTGTTACAGTACAAGAAAGGTTTGGTTCACTAAACACACAACACGATGAAGAGTTCAAATCCTGGTCATTAAAGAATGGCCAAGAGCTATGCTACTTTAACTGATTGCTTGACTCCTCTTCACCACTTGTAGTTGTGTGGTAGCGGAGGCACAAGTCTCAGATTGCAGGCTGGACTACACTACTACAGTGTAAGTAATAACTTCCGTATGGACTCCTGTGAGCTTCATGCAAGCATTCAGAGGCTCCTGAATCTCTGGATGATTCCCTGCTATGGGCTTGTCTCATATCATATTGCATTATATCATATCTAGAGTTACTCCCAGATCAGTAATGTACAAATATACATGACTGCTCTGAGGCTTTGACAACATGTATAACCATGTATTATTTGTTTCTACTTGGAATCGGTAGTTTACCTAACTGTAGGGTAATTTGAAGCCTAGCAAATCTTTAACCTAAAGCTGACCCAGTAAAGATCTGGCAAACATTTATTTTCTTCAGTACAAACATTGACACATTTAATACAAATCAATCAACAATTCAGCCAACAGGTTCTCAAGCCACCACCCTTTGCTGTTTCTATTTGTAAGTTTTTAGAAACCAGTATGAGAAATGTGTGTGGCAGAAAAAACATAAGATGGAACAGAGGCAGCATGCTAGAAAAGTAACTACTAGGGTACCTGAAGCAATTTATTTACTCATGCTGCTGCAACAGCATTTTTACATAAATTGATATTTTCATTTGATTTTCTGTCTGGCGTTCACCATACGAACCCAGAGCAGGTTACAACAATAAAATATACAATTATGAAAACAAACAAAACCATTACAATTATAAAACATAAAACTGTTCCGAAAGGAGCAGAACAGTATTAACATGGTTTCGACAAGATTTACGAAGGTTTATTAAAATAATCATGGAGTAGTTTTAGTTTTGCTAAGCAGGGCATAAATAAAAAACATAGTTAAGAATTTACAAGTTGATTATATGTATGTCCATAATTTAAGAGTTCTGAAATAAGTTTTTACTAAGTTGGAAGCTTCACTTACCTGAACATCAAAGTCAGGTAGGAGATGTGTGATTGCCTAGAAAAGCATCATACAGAAAAGGAGGTCAGGGGAAACGAATCCAGGTGGTTTGATTTCAATTTCAAAATGCAAACAAACAGCACCAGCAACACAATATTTCATTGTGGAATTTCAACTGCTCATGGCTGGCTGGCTCTCTCTACTCCCCTTTTCCAGGACACTCCATTCCATTCTCCCCCTCTTTGGTATTCCACCCCCTCCCCTCCATCAGTCATCCAGCATTCAATTACCACTGGGCATGCTCAGTCCTCATTGGGCTGCTTTCTGTTCGAATCCCCATGCAGCAAATGTTCTCTCTCTCTCTCTCTCTCTCTCTCTCTCTCTCTCCATACATATTGTAAACCTTTAGGCTTCCCCACCCCACACAATCCTGCTGATAACATTTCTCTTCTGTGTTGATGGTGCATAAGGACCAGCACTCAAGAGAATAGAGATAATTATTAGTACAGTGGTACCTCGGGTTAAGTACTTAATTCGTTCCGGAGGTCTGTTCTTAACCTGAAACTGTTCTTAACCTGAAGTACCACTTTAGCTAATGGGGCCTCCTGCTGCCACCACTCGATTTCTGTTCTCATCCTGACGCAAAGTTCTTAACCCGAGGTACTATTTCTGGGTTAGTGGAGTCTGTAACCTGAAGCATCTAACCCGAGGTACCACTGTACATGATGGTGTTAGAAGATCAGGATGGGGAACTGTATCTGCCTGGTGGGATGGATCCCTAATTCTCCCACTCTTCCTTTGTCAACTTTAACAGGTGGGTGTACAACCCACATATCAGTCATTGGAAACAAGATTAAGATGTTGGGCAAATGGCACCTGCCAAAATTCAAAAGGGCTCACTGTGACTGCTGATCAACTGATCAACAGTTACAGTGACCTCCTTTGAAGGTGCACTTCAAAGCGTGCCTTTTTCAAAGGGTTTTTTCCTATTTCAATCTGCTTCTCAAAATGAAGCTTTGATTTGGGAAGTGGCTTGAAAGTGGACAAGCTACTTTGAAGGCACACTCTTATGCCAGCTGGCGCTTGGAACATACCTTCTGAGAAGCTTGCTCCATTTGCTCTGCAGAGTGGGGGGACAGCACCATTTTAGGAAGCAGTTTGAATGCAAACTGTTTCAACACGGAGCAAACAAGCCCTACTGGGGAACTCCCTGCATGCAGCTGATCCCAGGGAGGCTTCCTCTCAGCACTGATCAGCAATGACAGAAAGCTCAACTTGCAAAGGAATAACTGGAAGTTCACATTAAGTTCCTAATCATTCATTTGCATCCATGTCTGTACAGGCCCCACACCTGAAGTCATATAGAATGTCAGCTGAAGGGCAGGTGGCTGTGGTTTGTGCAAAACATCCATGTGGGCCAAACTGGAACCAGTGCCAGGACTAATTAAACCCACAGGCTGCATGTTCCCCACTGCTGTTTAATTTTGTCTTAACAGAATTTCTAGTTTTTAGAACTAGGGTTTGTGAAACTTGGAACTCTAAGAGAATAGTAGTATTCAGTGTAACATTAGTTACGAGCCGTGGTTAGTGCACACAGCCGGAGGATTTCTGCTTTGCTCCTCCCTTGCTCCCAATGGGGAAACAAATCACAAAGGTCATATTAGCATTAAATTCGAAATGGAATGTGTGGTCTCCTTTGCCCAAAATCTAGGGGCAACAAGTTGGGGAAGGCTGCTTTAGAGCATTATGCTTTACAGGAGGACAACTGGATGATCCAGTGTGATCTTGTGCTCTCCCAACACCAACGCTACTATCAATAGTAAGGTACCTAGGCTCCCCGTGCACCCTTAGGTAAGGAGTTGTACTGGTGAACCCCTGTCCCTTGTGTCCTTGGCAAGATGTTGGCAGCCCAGAGCAGTGGAGAAGTGGCCTGAAGAGCACATGGACCGACACGTGGGCTCCTAGTCACTCCCAGTCAACACTCCTGGCAAGCGTGCTAACATGAAAATTCAGCTGCTAGCATTTCCAAAGCAAAAGTTAAGTCATGTGAAGTGATGCTTTATTCTGTTTCACTTATGTAAACCCAGTCCTTTGGTTCTCTTATTCCCAGGGTGGCATAAGAACAGAAAGTGAAGCAATTTTTAAAAGGCAGGGTAAAACAAACATTAAAAACGGGCCTACCTTATGTTATAAAATTCTTGGGCAAATAATACATTCTTTATTTGGTGGCAGAAGACATAAGATTGAGGGTCACATGTGGGCTATGGTGGACCTTTTTCTGGTGGTCATGCACCTAACCTCAGAAGGCAGGGGCATCTGAAGAAGGGCTTCAAAAGATAGCCTCTGCCTTAGGACAAATTCATGTGGGCGTCAGTGGTCCATCATCAGCAGGTTTAGCTTACCTCTTCTCTCTCCACTAATGGTTTCACCTCCGTAATGTGAGCGTCAGGGCCGTCTGCCGACATTGTCAGTAGCTGGTACCTAAAAATGTGAAGAACAACAGTCCTGAGTACAACTAATATTTACTACATATAAAAATAGATTTCTAAAATTTTATGAAATTTCTCAAGAGTGAAAAATGTAAAGGCATACAGAACACTGCAAAGATGAAAAGTATGGCACATAGACTAAATGAGGCAATGGAAATTTATCATTGTTTCTTTCATCTGGAGTTACAAGATTACATGGACGTTCCGTATTTTAATACCCAGGTATATACTCATTCTATGAATCAATCTTACGTGGCATCTTGAACCCAGATTGCTTGAATTAACAGAAACTAGATTAAGAGAAAGTATTAGGAACACTATGGACTATTAGTTTTTTTATTAGTACACCGAAAGGAACATGCCAGTCTATTTGTTTCAAGTAAAGTGCATAAAATAATGAAGGAAACCACAGGAGGGGAAGCTGAATAATAAGTTCCTGCAGTTTTCCAGCAGGAGCTGGCTAAAGGAACAAGCCTGCAGCCTGTGTAACACACAACAAAGTTTAGACACAGTAGCTTTGGGTCAGCTACAAAGTCCTGGATGTCCTTTAAACAGGAATGCAATTTTCCAACATAGGTTTAAGAACTGAAGCATTAAGAACTGGCTTTTAACAGTTACACTTTTTATATGGCTTCTGGTTTCTTTTGAAAAAGGATTACATATTTCTACACAATCTTAACCAAGGAGTGTTAACTTGCAAAAGAAAAACAGATTAAATGAAATACTTGGTTGTTGATTATTTAAAGAAACTGTGAAGGATGTGCCACAAAGGGAAAGTCAGTTGCAAAAATTGGTTTAGCATGAAGTGCCACTTATAATGAGGAAAATGGCAGTTTGTGTTCTGTCGAACATCAAAGGCTCCCTATCAAGATTCAACCTCTAGAGGGAGTTAAGAGCACATGGACAAACTACTTATCTTATAAATGCAAGTCAAAGGAATGCTTCTTCAAGTTCATCTCATGATAAAATAGAGGAGGATTTATACAATGTCATAGCCACTGATGGGTTTGTTGGAGTGAGTGAATCAGGCTTAACAGCCTATGACATGGGAAGGCTGTGTGTCTTTCTACAATGCACCGCCAGTGGAAGCTGGTTCATTAGAGGAAATGGGCACTGGTTCTCACCAAGCTCAGACAGCCCCCACCTGCCTGCCTTCTTACTTGCAACCAGTCCAGGCGGTGGATTTAGCTGTCAACACCATCCTTTTTATTCTGTGTTGCCCTTGTAGAACTCAGCAGGCAGGAGGCTGAAGGCAAAACTAAACTTTGTTGGCTCTGGCTCCACCCAATTTTGGTCTCCCTGCCTTCTGCCCTTCCAATCGTAATGGGCACCAGCTACCACTGATGCACTGAGAACAAAAAGCAAAGTTTTGCTCTCCTGAGCAAGTTGACAAGGAAATGTTACATTTCCATGGAGTCAATATGAGTACAAATGCATAGGAAGCTCAAGGTGGTTTTTTTCTTAAATGGTTGGAGATCATTCAAGGATGAATTTGAAAACTTCAGCTCCAAAGTGGGATCCCTGCCCATTAAGATATGTCAACGTCAATTAATCATTAGATCTTGTCTCTTCTAATGGATGCCACAGCAGAAAGTGTATTATTTTATCTATCCAGTGCACACAGATACAGCTAGAAGAATGAGGTGCTGGGAGAAATGTAACTGCATAATTAGAATACTTGCATTAGCTGTAATTTGAGAAAAATTCCTATGTTCAATAGGCCAAAATACAAAACTTGTTTTATATCTGTAGTTATTCCTGCTAGCAAATTTACAGATGGATTTTAACAAGGTTCTCTACTGGGGCCCCTCTCCACCTTTTGCTACTTTATAGGTCATAAGGTCTTCTAAATAGAATAGCCTGCTTATGCAGTCATAATAGGTTCCCATCAACCTCAGTCTCATTAATGCAATTGTGGCCAATCTAGTTAAGGATTAAAGCCCAACACTGTCACTCTTGTTAGAATTAATGACCCTTAATTGTGTAGCAAATTCCCCTTCAAATGGATCACGTACTTATGCCAAACTGGGAAGGAGAAAACAAAGTCACCGTGCGACCTCAAAAAGCATGACTAGGCATTGTGACTCCACAGCCTGGGTCTTCCAAGAGCCAACTATGCCACTGGTGTAGTTCTCATCTCCATCTGTAGAGCCTCCCTCCTCCCATGGCTTAACACAGAGACAAGAGCGGAGGTTGCCATCTGTGAATATAATTCTTCCCAGCATTTGTAGGACCCTGAGCTCTGGTACTTGAGGCAGCCAACACACACCCTCACCTTCAGTCCCCAAACTTTCTCAACGTTTCTTGCTTTCAAGCTTGTTCTCAGGTGCTATATCACTTGTGTCAACTAAGTTACGATCTATAGGCATATTACAATTAAAACTTAAAAGATCAGGAGTATACATTTGCCATTCTGGTTTTTGTTATGAACTTTTAATAATAGTTGACTTCTAAAACCTATTATGAATTACATTTTAACCCTTTATCAATTTAGTGGCTTAGACTTAGTGAACCTAGTAGTAGAGTTCATTTTGTATTTAAGTACAACAGAGTTTCAACAGCTGAAAGTGACCCAATCAAATCAACCTTTTTCTGGTTTATGTTTGGGTTATGCAAGTAATTTCCAAATTAAGTTATTTGTTTCATTGTTTCCACAATGTATATAAATTAGGAGGTATAATCTTACAAGCCACATCTTGTTTAACAGCTCCTATTTGAAAGGGGATATATAGAAAAGTATTTAACGTATTGATGACGTTTTTTGTGGAATGCCCTCCTTAGTGAGGTGAGCCTGTCCCCTTCATTACTGAACTTCAGTTGAAATTTAACAACATCCTGTTAACCCAAGCATATTATTCCTGTCACTGATCTATCAATCGCCTTCTAAGAAACTGCCTTGGCGATGTACACTGAAGATAATCAGAAACAGCTTAAAGAACAAAAACAGCAAATACATTTAAAACAAAACTGAAACCATACAAAGTAAACACTCGTGATAAAGACCTATTTATCCAGTTGGGAAAATCTGTGGCTGATGTCTTCAATTGTTTCTGGACAGTGCAGGTGTCTGTCAAGGTAGGACAGGAATGATATTCCACAAAACAGGGGCGGCCACATTAAAGCCCTGCTGGCTGAGAGATACTGGCTGTGGCAACAGTGAATTAAAAAACACTGATTTCAAATGGTTTTAAATGGGTTTATATTTGATTTTAAATTGTACCGTTTTAACATTTAGCTGTTTGCCACCTTGGGTTCCTCTGGGAGGAATAGCAGGAAACAATTTTTAATAAATATATTTTGGAACATGGTTCTTCATATTCCAGCAATTATAAGGGACAATAGATAACCCTTACTACTTCTACTCTACTTGTTCTAGTCTCTCAACTGTATCTTTATTATACCCATATTCTACAATTTTTCCAGAGGCTGTTATCTAACTGTTCTAGACAAACAGAAACCAAATTCATTTTATTTTTTTCAAGAATTCTATACCACCCCTATACCGCAGAAGAGTCTATGGTGACTTAGTCAAGACAGTCATTTAAAATACAACATATACAACATCATCCACGAAATAAAATAAATCCATAACAGCCAGACAATTGTGCTAAAAGCGTGGTACTAGTAACCAGAAAATGCCTGGATGAACAAATTAGGAAGTGTCAAAAATCAGCTAATCCAGATTCACTGCCCTCACACAGAAGTTCATCTATTTAATTAGATTCATATGGCACCATTTATCAAAAGATCCACATTTTATGCACATTTTACAGAATTTCAAAATACTTCTATTAAAAACTGCATCAGAACATCTATATTTTTCCAAATGTGTGCAGTCACACTGAGGGAAGGGTATGCGCATTTTGATATGCAACCATAGAAATGACATTTCCCACTGAAAGCTGGACAGCTGGACAGACCATAGCTACTGCAAACACAGATAATCTTTTGGCAAAATAAGAAAAGTGCTTCCCTTCTGATCCTTATTGGCATTGTCATAATTACTTATTGAAATAGACCACACACACACACACACACAGCATTTTTCTCAGTAATTTAACATGTTTCTCCTAAAGGTGCTTATCTTTACACAGAAGTCAAATCGAATGCTATGGGAAGTCATTCCTTGATTTCACCACCAAAATGAATTCAGGGGAGATGAACGCTAGGTAAGTCAATGTTTTCCCCTTTTCAACATTCTAGCCCAGGGCTGCAAGAGGCAACAGAAGAAGGCAAGACTACACACTCACTCTCTCTTTAACATGATAGTTTTCTACATGCAAGGAATTTTTAATAAGACACTCAAATGTGGGGAACCTTTTCTTCAAGGAGTCACAGTATGGCATCAATATGTCTTTAATCAGACTGTTAACTTTCATCCATTGCCACTACTGATTAGTTGAAGCCATAGGCTACTAAACAGTTACAACACTTGGCACAGAAAAGTATTTCATCAGAGGGCTTGAAAGAGAAGTAAATAAAATATGCAAAGGAAAAAATGCTATTTTGACATGAAAATTTATGGGGTAACTGAAAAGTTTTCAACCTAACCCAAACGAAACTCAATTTCAACTCAAATTCTCCCTGGTTTATGTGGAAAACAAGTACCAATGAATTCAACAGACCTTATTCCCAAGTTTATGTAACAATAAAGCCTTAGAATCAGAACTTCAACATCTCTCATCTGCAAGCGCTAATCTGTTTTCCAAATTGTAACTGGATTAATCCTTTATTATATCCCAAAGTAAAAGGCGGATGGGCTTTGCTCTATTGCCTTCTCACATTTTTAACAGAACATTTGAGAAATATTTTGTGAGGCATGTTAAAATCTTTCTCTAATTATGTATTGGAAATATGTTAGAAATATTAATAAAGAAATCAGAAATTTTGATTTCTAACTCTGACTTCAAGAAGGGAGCGTCATCAACAGCTCAGAATCAGCTATTTTTTGCAGACTGTATAGGTACTACTGATGCTTCATTTACCTTTGTGAAATACTAGAGTTCTTGTATTTTTTACTTTGTATTTTATGATTATCTGGATAGTTAGTTAGGGCTTTGTATTTGTTTTCCATATTAAAATAGTCACTGTTACCAATCACTGATACAGATTGACTTGTAATACTGATGACTTGCCCCCCCCCCTTCTTGCAATAAAATTCCCAAGAACAATTCTTCCTCAAAGCAGACTATTTCAGTACAGTGGTACCTCAGGTTAAGAACTTAATTCGTTCTGGAGGTCCGTTCTTAACCTGAAACTGTTCTTAACCTGAAGCACCACTTTAGCTAATGGGGCCTCCTGCTGCCGCTGCGCTGCCGGAGCACGATTTCTGTTCTCATCCTGAAGCAAAGTTCTTAACCCAAGGTAATATTTCTGGGTTAGCGGAGTCTGTAACCTGAAGCATATGTAACCCGAGGTACCACTGTTTATGTAAGCTACCTTTCTGCACTTTTATTCTTGCGTATATTAAAATTGGTTTGTGGACCGCATTAGAAACCGCACATGCACACCATGAAAAACATGTGCACATTTGTGTATGTATGGATCAATCTAAATCAACAAAACCACCATAATCATAAGGATATCAGCTAAGCTAAAACAGTTAAAACTGTAGTTATCTGGGACCACCACCACAAAAGTCATAATCCAGCTACCAACAAGTATCTGCTTGGAGAAATATCCTCTACCTGCAAATTTCTTTTTAAATCTTTAATCATACCAAAGTCTAAAAACAAGTTCTCTGTTCAGTATTTTTTAAAAAAAACAATGACTATGCCCAAGAATTCCCTAACCTAAAAACTCACATACCACATTGCTAACTTTGCTTTGCCAGAGTAAATACCTTTACTATCTCCAAGAACCTTGAACTTCGTCACAGATCTTGTGAGCCAACCTCCTTCACCTCTTCCCTTTCAGTTTATTGTTCAACTATGTTCTTTGGGACTTTGTTACTGCTAATATCAGGGACCTCTTATTTCACTTCGGTTTGTGCTTGCCTTCACTATTTTCTACATTGTTACTGGCCAGAATTCTTAGAAATACAGTCGTACCTTGTGTTGCATTAGGTTCATGTTGTGTCTTTTTGGCTTGCGAACGCGGCAAAATCGGAAGTGTATACTTCTGGGTTTCCCCGTGCGCCCAAGTGCAGAAACATTCTGCGCGCTTGCACAGAAGAGCCACTCTAGTTGCAACTTTTCAGGATGCGAACAGCACCCAGAATGGATTGTTTCCACAACTAGAGGTACCGTCGTATTTCTTTAGGTTGCTTGCAAGGGACCATCCACCCACCCAACAAAGAGTTGCTTTTTCTGCTTTTCAGCATCCCGGGGAGTACAGTGGTACCTCGGGTTACATACACTTCAGGTTACATACGCTTCAAGTTACAGACTCCGCTAACCCAGAAATATTACCTCGGGTTAAGAACTTTGCTTCAGGATGAGAACAGAAATCGTGCTCCGGCAGTGCAGCAGCAGCAGGAGGCCCCATTAGCTAAAGTGGTAATTCAGGTTAAGAACAGTTTCAGGTTAAGAACAGACCTTTGGAATGAATTAAGTACTTAACCCGAGGTACCACTGTATTATTTCTTTCCCCAATAGTAGTAGTCCTAATAAAAGAAAGAAGAGGGGCTAGGTTTTTTTTTTAAGAGTTGAATATGGTTTGAAAACAAAATTGCTGCTTGAAATGTGTACACATCCACTTTCACCTCTGAAAGAATAAAAACCATCTCTGAGCAGAGGCACACCGTGAGAAGCACAATATCTCAAATCCCTTTCATCTCTTTAAAAATTATGTCTCCAAATAAATTTCTACCCAACAAGTTATAAAGCTATTTTTTCCAGTACTGCAATTATTTCAAGGTTGTACATCATTGGCTGGTGTTTTTTTAAAAATACACTGAAGGGAAAGAAAGCAGAACATAAAACCAAGCAAATGTGCATCCATAAAGACAAGAAATAATTGACCTATACAGTTGAAAAGTATGGCAAATCTATAGAATCACATAAGAAGGTAAACGTGTCTTTTTTTCTTGATGAATATTCCAATGAACCAAAAAAACCCATGCCATTTCTGTAAGAAGTCACTCCTGTTCCCATATCAATTTCCATGTTCATTCATCTACCCACCTTTCACTACCTACATCTATAACTTTCACTAATTAATTTGATAGCTCTAAGAGGATTAGACTAATTTATGGAGGATAAGACTAGCAATGAATACAATTCATGGTCACTATATGCTACCTCTAGGATCAGAGACAGAATATTTCTAAGTACCAGTTGCTGGGGAACAGCACAATAATGCTATTGCCCTCATGTCCTGTCCCTGCGCTTCCTCTTAGACATCTGGTTGTGGGTAAACTAGATAGGCCTTTTGTCTGATTCACCATTTGGTCTCAATGGTCATATCTATCATTTTAAGTGTATCAGCTGCTTCGCAATAGCTGGCGGGAACAAGTTATGTTACGACCAACATATTCTCTGGCAACAGTTTAGGCCTTCTATAATGAACACCTTCAAGGTATCCAAGAACTAAGGTGATTTAACTCAGTTTCCCTTTGCTTTGTGAGCTATCCCTTCAAGAATAATTGCAAAAATATCTGAAAGCTTTTGAGGTTTCCTCCATCTTACAAGCAATTAATTAATTAATTAATAATTTATTATTTATACCCCGCCCACTACAGGCGGCTTCCAACAAAAGAGTAAAAATACATTAAAACATCAGTCATTAAAAACTTCCCTAAACAGGGCTGCCTTCAGATGTCTTCTAAACGTCAGACAGTTCTTTACTTCTTTGACACCTGATGGGAGGGCGTTCGACAGGGCAGGTGCCACTACTGAGAAGGCCCTCTGTCTGGTTCCCTGTAACTTTGCTTCTCGCAGTGGGGGAACCACCAGAAGACCCTCGGTATTGGACTTCAGTGTCCGGGCTGAACGAAGGGGGTGGAGATGCTTCTTCGGGTATAAGCAAATAAAGTTCAAGTATTAAAATTCAATTTAATCCCTGTAACCTGGAAAATAATGTGCTCAGCTTGGTTCCAACAAGCCTCAGTTTGCAGGCACAGCTAGACCTGGCAGAAATATTCATGACAAACACTATACATCCAACATGTGAAAGCATTAACCATGACCCCCCCCCAAAAAAAAAACAACCAGTTCAGCCTTTACATTATCATATGCCCTCTATAATTGATTTTATACTGCACTTCATTCAAGTGAGCCTAGGCTAAACAAAGTTTTCAAGGAACAACTGTGCTTCCTAAAAGGTAAAGGTATCCCTGCCTGTATGGGCCAGCCGTATCCGACTCTAGGGTTGTGCGCCCATCTCACTTAAGAGGCCCGGGGCCAGCGCTGTCCGGAGACACTTCCGGGTCACGTGGCCAGCGTGCCGAAGCTGCTCTGGCGAGCCAGCACCAGCACAGCACATGGAAACGCCGTTTACCTTCCCGCTTTTAAAGTGGTACCTATTTATCTACTTGCACTTAGGGGTGCTTTCGAACTGCTAGGTGGGCAGGAGCTGGGACAGAAAGACGGGAGCTCACCCCACCGCGGGGATTCGATCAGCAAGTCCTAGGCACTGAGGTTTTACCCACAGCGCCACCCGCGTCCCATTTGTGCTTCCTACCTTAGCTTTAAATTCTGTAGTCACAAATTAGTGCAAGAACTGCTGTAGAAATGCTGGCTTAAAGAAACTGTGCTTGGAATGAACTCAGGGAGTGTAACTTAGATGTTGAACAACACTCTCCATGTATCCAATACCCTTCCAAGCTGCCAAAAAACAAATCACATTTCTTTCCCCATGCCTACCAGTGATGTGGAGCAGGGGAACCCATGCTATCATATCCCACCACACATTTCATTAGATTATGTCCTGGAGGAGCAGAAAGAAAGCCATACATGAGTGGCAGAAACACACTGTTTTTGGTGGCAGTCATGTGGGCTTTTCGTAACTTCTCATTTCACCCTCCGAAACATGCAAGTCCAACTGGATCCAACTGGGGGAAAATCCAGCTGAAGAAAACAAGGCTATTGATTCATCTTCTTGCCATAATTTATATATTTAGATTTATATATTGATTTTCTGCCTGAATAAGTAAACTTCCAAGAAACCAAAAGTTAACATACTAAGTGCTTCTTAGCTTTCCAGAAAATGCTACTTGTTATCCTACATGTTTATTAAACAATGGACCCATCCTGGCAGTTATCAAGATCCATTTTGCACCTTCAGCATGATGGCAACTGTGCAAAACAGTGTGCTTCTCAACTGGTCAATGCTATCGCATGGAGCTGGCCAGCTCTGCAACGTTCAGGAATCATCTTGTGTGACAAACATTCTGAAATAATCCAGGGGAATACACTTGGCAGTCTGAATGTTTTCTCTCCAATTCAACCATTTTAGAAGATTTGCATTTGCCCGCTGAAACATCAAAATCCTCTTAGCAGCAATATTACATCAGGAGTTTATTTTATCTATTACAAGCCCAGCCCCATCACTCCTCTTCTCAATACCCCACTTTTGTAAACATGACCTAGATGTACACAGCAGCATTTAATATACCTAAACTTAGCCAGTCCACCAAACAATTCATCCTATTACAAACTGTGACAGAAGTGCAAGTGGAAGAATGACTGACAGTAGGGGAGTGGGGTGGAATATTGGGCAGTTAGAGCAAACAACTGGTAAGAAATGTTGCTTGGAAAATGGCAGAGTTGTAGTTGCAAAGGAAAGAGAGGGAAAGGGGGGATGAAATGGGAATAATAATGAAATGTATGTAAGAGTTGGAATAGCAATTATAAAAGGTCAGTAAATCAGAACTCAAGACTTCTGAATAAAATGACCACTTCTGAACATTATGTTCCTAAGTAAATATAAGCTAATATTTTAATTGTACTGTATTGTATTGTGTTGTGTTCTGGTAGGATGTTGTGATAAACTTATCTCACCCATGTGTCTTGTACAGATGTACTTGAGTAAGAATATAAATGGAGAATCTCACTGCTCTCTGCAAGTCAGAAGGTAGTGCCAGCTGGCTGGACTCAGCATAGCTGCAGAGAGACTAACCTTGGTAACCACTGCAAGACAAGCGCTTCTTATGGGGGATCCCAGAAATGTCACAATACGCTTATCAGCAAGTTTGGCTTACTGCACACAGTATATAAATATGCTAAGATTAAGACTGCTAGACAGTAATAATTTATATGTTAATGAGGTCTGGCCACAATGGCCTTTCACATCTCCAAGGTCAGCGACAGAAAGCACTTTTCTTCTCTAGAAACTAGACTGCATTGCACTTTGATAGCAAAGGTTCTAACCTCAAACACGTATATCCCAGAATTGGAGTCTATGCTAATCATGACCACTGCGCTTCACAATTGCTGTTTATGACATCTACAGTTGCAGAAATACCACATTATGACACCTCAGCATGGCAGTTAAGCCAGTAATATTGTATCCATATGTAGCTATGGGCCAGAGATTGAGAAGAAATGACTTGCCTAGGGCTGCCCAATGAGTCTGGTTTCAAATTTGCTTCTCGAACTCTTAAATTTATTATAATCATCCAAATAATTTATATAAAGTTAAACCAGATTCAAACTCCTGAAATTCAGGAGCAAAGCTACTGCCAGCTGAGCCAGCCCAAGCCTAGCAAAGGGAGAACAAGACTTTAAAATATAGTTTGACTTGCATTACCCTTTTTGATGGTGCACATTCTGCCAGCTTGCCAGGACATGTGAACAGAACCAGGATCCACTTTAAGTTTCCCCTGCCAAGTCCTGTCCTCACCATGTCTGCTTTTGAAGATTTACACAAGTCTCAGTTCAGACAGCTTCAGCACGCCTGGCTAAGTTGCTTTGGTGTATCTTCAGCTGAGCCACAGCTAGGGACTCAGCCAGAAAGGTGCTACATCCTAACTTGCTCATCCTGGTGGATCTTTAGGACTGCCCCCTAACAGGTTTCCATTAAAAGGTTCTTGCTAGTCTCTTTTAATCAGCCCCTGATCAGTTTCAGGCAAAACTATAAACATTGTGCAAAACACTGCAGCTGTCAGTTCTGCTAACATGCTGCTGCTATAAGATTTGCAAGCACAAAAGCTTGCAAAATAAAAGCACCCACTCTTTCCCCCCCTATAAATTATGATTAGACATAGCTCAAGAATTACCTTTGTGGATTAGACAATGGTCCATTTAGTACAACATTCCGTGTCTAACAGCTGCGGGTCACAAGCATGACATTCAAAAGAAAGATATTTCCTTGTCAATTAGCAATTCTGTATTTATATTTTGCTTTTCTAGTCAAGGCAGATCTCCCCAGTGGCTAATTAAAAACAATCCATTAAAAGGACCTTTCACCTTGACACAGCCTTTCCTAACCTGGCACCCTCCAGATGTTCTTATCTACAACTCCATCAGGCTCGGTCAACATAGCTGATGGTCAGGGCTGATGGGAGATGTAGTCCAAAACATCTGGATGACATCTGTCAGGGAACGCTGCTGAAAAATGTCAAAGGTATCTCTAGGCATTTTCTTTCACTGTGAATACTTGTGGAATCCTAATACTTTTTCAGTTTCAACAGCACACCAAGGAGGAAAAAGCTGTCTAAAAATGCTCTATAAAAATCTTGACTTTCAGGAGACCTCTCTACTTGCTTTTCTAACTACAAAATGACATTATTTACTCTTGTCTTCAATCTCACTACAGCATCTCTTTGTAACTGTGGCTCAGCCCTAACTTTACTGTAATGCAACTTTCATTTTTGTCCAAAATCCTTCACAGCATCTCACTTTCTCATAATCCTATAGCTTAGTTTGTAATTCACCACCTTTGACTCAAACCCTTTAACCATTTTAACTAAACAGATTATCTTCCCTCATTTCTTATCTTTCTCCCTGCATTTTCTGCAATTTTCCTCATTTTGTTTTAACTTTTCTTCTGACACACTTCTCATAATTTTCTCTTTCCTTTACCTTTATTTTCCCCTGCAAACATTCATTTGAAAATATAGCCCAAACATCTTCAGCAGCAAATCCTCAATAACTAGAAGCTCTGAGTTGAATCCAGAGCTAGGTTGTTCTCAAATGCTGCATTTATTGATCAGTAATCCCAATCTGTTTGCACAAAGTTTGTGGTAAGGTTATACAACACCTGTTTATTCATCATTCATTCTGGTTTGTTTGTGGTGAGGTCACATGATGTCACATAGAGCAATTGTTACCTCACAGTTATCAGTACATTTCCCTATCAACTTCCTTACTGCAAAAGTCTATACCTGGAAAATAATATGCCTGGAAGTGACTTAAGTCATACTTTGAGAAGACCCACTGAAATCAGTGGGACTTACGTTAGCCATAACTAAGTTCTGTTGAGTTCACTGTGTCTGAATTCAACCCTATACTCCTGCAATGTCTATAAATGGTTCCAGCTTCCCCAACCCATATTGAGATTGTAATTTATTTTACCTGCTTAAGAGTCTAGGTTTATCTGATATAGTAGACATTCTATGTTAAGTAAAACTACATAACTGATCATGAACCAAAGTGGACAAATATTTTTTAAAAGATTCAATTATTAATACGTTGTGTCTAAATAACTGCTTATCTTATTCCTTAATCCATGCAAATTAACAACATTGTAAGAAGAACATTGGACTGCATCAAGTTAAAGGCCCATCTAGTCCAGCATCCTGTTCTCATAGTGGCCAACCAGATGCCAGTGAGATGCCCACAAAATCAATAATAATACTGATTAAGCATTAAGACACTGAATGGGTCCATAACAGCCAAGTCAGAAACTGCTTAGAGGTTTTCTTACAACCAAGCAGTATTTAAATTGCTAAATAAATAAATAAATTGTTAAATAAATAAATCATCAGTCATAAAAATCTGCATCAATAGTAGTGGTAAATTCTGCAGTAGTAAGGTCAATAGTGGAGCCAATAGTAACAATAAATTCAATTCAAAAAAATACTGTTGATTAGTAGTCATAACATTGAAAAGATTAGTTGTTATAATAAGTTTAACAGCTATAGTAATTATCAGTGAGTTCAACAGCAGTAAAATCAATTATGTCAGTGAGTAGTAAGTAGAAGTTTCAGTTGAGCAGCACCAATTAGAAATAGTTGTAATGTTTTTTCCCCAACTGGGTAGAAAAAGATGCATACCATATAGACACTTCATTTGACTATGGAAGAATTGTGCTCACACAAAGTATCTTTACTCACTGTAATTAATCATTGTCCACAAGCTTTTTCTTTTGTTCACCTTTAAATACAAGACCTTGCTTCGGCATTCACTCTTCCTATACGTATAACTATATGAGCTACCAGTAGAGGGAGCAGAAATTTGCTTTTCCACCAAGCAAGTTAGAAAACCTCCTAAAGCTTATGGATGCAGTCCTGTATTGACTTTTCCACATCACCCATTACTCAGTTCTCAAACGTGCACTTATGGCTGCACTTGCACTGCTGGAAAGATCCCCAAGGCACTTCCTCAGTCCCAGAAAAATCCTTCAAGGTAAGGACCCAGAAGTGCCCCCCCCGACACCCAATGCTGGCTGCTTCAGACCCCCCCCTTTGCCTCATAAAGGATCAATCAGGCTGTGATCCCCAAATCAGCCTTGGAGAGGAGACAGCTTGACAGGGTTGGTTACTGTTCCTGCATAGATATCCTAAGGCACTACCTTAATATTTGTACCCTGCTGTTTTACCCAAGGAAGATCTCCACGATGGCTGGCATTATTAAAAGCTTTTCTGTTAAAATGGTTAAAGATAAATGCATATCCACACTAACATACAAAAGGAGCAGCCAGTTAATCAAATCAAGATCACCTTAGCAAAAATGAAGGTTTTTTACTGGCCCCGCAAAACCTAATAATGTATATTTTTGAGAATGAAGCCAGATTCTGTTCTCCCACTTGATCTAAAGGTGGCATCACATGAATTAAGGCCTCAGAAGAAGATCTTAATATATGGGGTGATTTTTATCGGAGTTGGTTGCTACTTATAGCAAAACTCCTGTGATCATGATCACTAGAAACCTGCCTATGAGTCATATATGCAAACTCTTGTTAACCAATATAAAAACCCGCAATAAGCTTTCAAATCACAAAAGCAGTTTAAAAGTACAGGCTTTAATTTCTTTTCCTCATTGAAGTCTAGTACAGGGCCAAGCAACAGCTGCTGAGATTACGAAAGATTGGGAGGTGGGGAAAACCAGAAGCGGAATTCTGTGACAGACTGTGGGTTGTTTTGCTGCCAGAAATGGATCCCTGTATTATTTGACTCTATGCTAACCACACACTCTCAATTGGCCACCATTCTGCATCTGACTGCAACTGGAGGACCTCATTTTGGATTTTATTTTTTTTTTATAAAAAGAACGACTTCACAATGCTTAAGAATGCCACCCCATAGTCTAGTAGAAACAGGAGCATTTCTTTACACAGCTTTTTATAGAAAAGGGAAACAGGAAGACAGGGTAACACTGGCAGAGTTTAAGGGGTGCTATAATTATGCATTCTTTTTTGTGTTTTTCTTTGATTTGACGATCTGGGCATAACTCCTAAAGCAAGCAGTCACTAGTAAACTACAACAGCAGCAAAGGAGCCAATGAAATTGAAGAAATAACAGTCTGCTGCAACTTTTTGCAGTTCTGCTTATAAATGTTTGCAACTTGCCAGTTCTAATTTCAGTGTCTGCCGCCACCTCCCTACAGAGTGACAACTTGTTTCCCTATTCCAAGTCCAGCCCAATTGGCTAACTTCTAGAGGTTTCCAGCTGTTTCTACTGTTTTCCAAGGAAGAACATTTGATGTCAAAACGCAAACTGCTAGAATTTCCTTTCCTGTAGAGGTCCTTTCCAAACCAGTAGAATACCAGATCTTTGTTCTCTTCTCTACATGCAAATGTTAGGAGCCCTACACCAAGGATCTCCATAAAACTGGAGTGCCACTAGAAGGAGAGCTCCAGGATGCAAGACATTTTCTTTACCCTTTTCTCTAAAGGGAAACACTTCTATCCACCTCCACACCACTAACTGATACGATTCCATTCTAAAAAAACACCATTTTACAACAAAGAACATCTGCCTAGTCATCCTACTGTATGCCTACAGTGCCAGGGATAAGAGCAGGCATCACTGTTTCCCAAGCTGCTGCCCTTGGAAACTCATGGGTGGTTGTGTGTGTGTGTGTGTATGGTTGTTATACACTTTCCCAGAAAAGAACATGTTTAGACTTGAAAATACTTGTTGATTCCAACTTAATGTGCTTTGCATGGTAGCCCCAGTCACCCAAACATCCCATTTTATGAAAACTTGCCAACTTTCATCAGACAAGCAGCCATTTCTAGCACTTGAGAGTCTATGTATGCTTTCATCAACAAATATGTTACTCTACTTCAGGCAGTAACCACTTTCCTCACCACATCAATTAAAAACAAACAAACCACATGCACTAGTAAATTCCTAGAGAGGTAGCCATGTTGCAGCGGGAAAGCAGAGTCTCATTTAATAAAAATAATAAGAATCTAACAAATAATTATAAGGGAATGGCGTTAGAACTATTCAAAATTGTGATTTAAAAAAATCCCATGGCACTTTAAAGACTACCAGATGCATACATTTTTGTGGACTAGAGCTGACTTCAACTGAGAAAGTGAGCTCAAGTCCATGAAAACGTATGCCACATGTTGTTTTTATGTGTGCTGTTGCAGACTAAGAGCTACACCTCTGGAATTGAAGATCTGGAGTGTATATTTTCAAGTTTCATCTTACCCACGAAAAGAACAAGCACCTGGAAGATACTGCAACCAATATATTTTTGTGGATGGAACAGAGCCATGAAGATGCCACCCATCCACTTTGAATCCAACTCTTCCCCAAAAACTTTCATGGGAAAGCTCGTGCTTAACCCCTGCATAGGTCGTGACAAACTTGTTTTGCTCTTCAGACCACTCTAGTAGAGCATTCTGCTCCCTTCCTAGAAATAAGAAATAGTACACCTCATCTATGCCCAGAATATTGAACTAGTCTATATTGCCCCTAAACACAAGGGATTTGTGAATGCTTCATCATTTTAGCTTTCCCCATCTTTTTTTCTCTTTCCCCCTCTGCTAATCAAGGAAAAAAAGATGGTTCAATTCCTTCTTAACCTTCATACACCTGAAAACTGCCAAACCTAAATAGCCTTTTCAGAAGAAGATCCATTAACCATGAGGACCAGGCAGAACCTTCATGTGCAAAGGCAGGATAACTCAATACCAGATGTAGGGAAAACAACAACAAAGGAGGCCTGTTGCCTCTCTGCCCCACATTATGAGCTCTCCGGAGACAACTAAATGACCATTTGTTGGATACAGGGTGCTACAGGGAGATGAAATATAAGATGAAATATTGGTCTAATCCAACAGGCTGTTTCTTCTGTCATGAACAATTAAAGTAAAGCATTTTAAAATGAATAAAGTGGGGGGATAGTGGAAGAGAAGGAGACAACAAGAAGACCGGAACAGATCTATTCTCCTCCAAACAAAAATACCTGAAGTTGGGGAAGGGGTCCCCTTTTGCCACCATCCAAAGAGAAGCAAGTTCCGTTATTTGAGGCAACATCAGAGAAGATTTTGTGAAGCTGAATTCAGTTTGCTGTTACAGAGACTCTCTTGGGTCATCCAAAGAGCCCTGTTGACAATCAGCTATTCTCTATTGTTTATTATGAAGCCTTTGCACAGTAATGGCCCGTAACCTTGTGTATTTTCTTAAAAAACAGTAATCATGCTGGGCTACCATCTATTTGATACTTATGTGACTTTTCCTACCTGTTTATGACTTGTTTGTTTTTAAAAACCCAGCAACAATGAAAGGCCCATTATTTGAGGTGACAATAAGACTTGAAAGAGACATCAAACCTGTCATCTTCACACTGGGATGGTTTGGGCCAGGGGAAAAGCAAAGGAAGAAAAGAGAAAATCCAGAACAACAGAAAACAGGACCAACTTTTGAGCAGTAGGATGAGAGCTGGGGGGGGGTGCAGGTAGGGCAGAAAATACATGAAGTGGAAAGGAGGAAATCACAGGTGGGGAAAGGAGGACTTTTAAGGCACCCTCAAAGGGAAAGCTAACTAAAGATCTCGCCTTTCCCCTTTGGAGAACCACCATCTTGGGACGAAATATTCACTTATCATCCTTACACCCCCACCTTTCCTCACAAAGCTGCATGCATCCCTTCCCACCACTTCTACCCATCGCATTGTCCTTATGACAACCCTGTGGAGTAGGGCCAGGCTGAAGGTGAGGTGCGTTGTTTTTGTTGCGGCCACATGTTTTTCACAGATCATGGACAGACAGCTTTATTTCTATTAATGCTTAATTGTTTAAAGTGACAATTTCTCTGCTTTATAGCTGTTAAACGTTCACAGAACTAAGTGACTGGCGCTTATGTTTTATAGTTTGTTATAAGAAAAAAATGCTCCTTTATCCCTTATGGGTATCCAAATGCCCGTATAGAGTCCTTATGTAGGATTTCTATCCATAGGAGAAAATAACAGATGCCAACCAGAGAATATTGAGAAGGAAAAGTTCTAAGTTGTATCTGTAAACCGCCTGGAGTCTCTGTTGGGGGGCAAAGGCAGGGTATAAATAAATGTATAACGATAACAGTGGTCAAATTCTTGGGGTGGGATTCATGGGTGTAGCTAGGGAGCAGGGAGGAATTTAGCTCTCCCCCCCCCCAAAGAAAAAATCAAGTAAATAAATAAAAATACTTAACTAAAAGTAGAAATTTTGAGATTTTTCTGAGCACTTGGTGTCAAAAGAAAGCCATTTAACATACATTTAAAGACTGGGAAACATTTATTGAATACGTGGAAAACAACTGTACACAGCTGAAAACGTTGGCAGGATTGAGATAAATTCAATCTTTGATGGCTGTAAAAGTGGAAAACTGATTTAAATGGTTACAGTAAAAACACGCAAATACATGTATATGACATGTAAAATGGAAAGAGAAGAAGGGAAGCCATTGGATCATTTCAAAGTTTGTTACTTGGAAATGTAAAACTTGAAAATGTAATAAAAATGATGATCAAGAAAAAAAGGCAAAGCCATTTGAAACTGCTGTCGTTGGGACACTTCGCTCTGAATCTAACTAGACAGAATCCGACAGAGGATGGTGACAGGTGGATGTCCCGTCTCTCTCCCGCCCCCCATTTCCAAAAAAAAAACACACACACACCAAAAAACCCCAACGTAAAGCAACGGCTCCGCCCAGGGTGGGATTCGAACTCGCGACCCTGCCATCGGAACCGTTAACGCCACAAACGCGCACGCGCAAACCGCCGTTCCTCCGCCGCCGCCGCCGCCTCACCTCTTACCTGGGTAGGGGGTGTTGGTGGACCTGCCTCCTCACAAGAAATCCGCGCCAGAAACCGGACCCCTCCCAATAAGGCGAGGAAGTGAGGGGGGAGAAGTACCACAAAGTTTAAACGAATAAAAAGAGAGAGAAAAACGTCGACGGAGAAACGGAGGCTTCGAGAGAAAGACTAACGACCAACCGCCTCACGAGCTTTCAGGGTATCGGCGCGCGCGAGGGGCTTTTATAGGCTAACTCCCGGCCGAGGGCCACGCCCCCTCGCTCGCGCCCACCTTTGAATGCGACGCCTCGGGCGTGGCCACGCCCTCCTCCCGCCCACTGGAGGGAAGACTGGACCACACGCACGTCTCTCTTTCTCCCCCGCGGCTCCTCCTCCTCCTATTCCTAGCCACGCCTATCGTTCTAGCTCCGCCCCCGCCCCAATCTCGCCGCATCGCTCAACCTGTTGCTGCGCGGCGCCTCTTCCGCGGACCCTTTGCGCGGCTTTTTTCCCCCGCGGGCATCCGCATAAATGCAGTTTTCGCTTGCTTTGCATGTTCACAGCAGCCCTGGAGGAATCCTCCTCTTCTTGCAAAATAAGAGATTGCAAAATAAGCAACAGCTAAAGCGTTGCAGAGAGAGGCTTGCCAACTTTGCAAGGCGATGCCTGCCTGCGCGCGATTGTTTGGAAAAGTTTACCCCTTCCCGTTGAATTGTGTTTTTTTAAAATAATATTTATTAAGAATTTAAGAATTACAAAAAGAAAAAAAAAGAATTAAACATAACAATACAATACAGAAACAAAAACACTTCGTATACATAACAAGACAAGACAAAAACAATTAAAAACACATCCAATACTTTCAATATTATTATCTTCCATTTACTTGTTTCAGCGACCTCCTTGGACCTCCCTTTTTTGTATTCCACTTCAATTGATTGTTTCAGCAAATCCTTTCCATCTTCCTCAATTTTCTGTTCTATAATTTATCTTAACACATTCTAACCTTATTTTTCCCTTTAATCCATTTACCATCTATTGTACTTAATTCTTTATAGCATTTCTGCTAAGGCCATGTAACTTCATTCCAACATCTTTCTAACATTCATTAATTTTACAGTATTTCTGTAGATAATCTTTAAATTTCTTCCAATCTTCTTCCACCGACTCTTCTCCCTGGTCTCGGATTCTGCCAGTCATTTCCGCCAATTCCATATAGTCCATCAACTTCATCTGCCATTCTTCCCGGGTGGGAAAATCTTGTGTCTTCCAGTACTTTGCGATGAGTATTCTTGCTGCTGTTTTTGCATACATAAAGAAAGTTCTGTCCTTCTTTGGCACCAATTGGCCGACCATGCCCAGGAGAAAGGCCTCTGGTTTCTTCAGGAAGGTATATTTAAATACCTTTTTCATTTCGTTATAAATCATCTCCCAGAATGTCTTAATCCTTGGGCACGTCCACCAAAGGTGAAAGAATGTACCTTCAGTCTCTTTACATCCCTTCCCATTGAATTGAACCGGGAGTTACTCCTGAGTAAGCGGGCAGAGAGGGTATTGCAAACAAAATAAAAGCATAACAACAGCAACTGGGCATGCAGAGAGGATTGCAAATTGGAAT
This sequence comes from Podarcis melisellensis, assembly GCF_964234715.1. Classification (NCBI taxonomy): domain Eukaryota; kingdom Metazoa; phylum Chordata; class Lepidosauria; order Squamata; family Lacertidae; genus Podarcis; species Podarcis melisellensis. The sequence goes on along the minus strand of NC_138539.1, from coordinate 10,291,207 downwards.
TCAGTGCCTGCGCGCGCTTATTTTAAGAAATCATCTGCAGTTCTACGGAGGAGATTTAGCTCTTGAGTAGAACCGAAAGCGAGGAGGATCGGGGCTGCACATTGTTATCATTCAGGTTATTGGAAGATCCCCACCGTAGCACAGTGGCGTAGCGTGGGTTGTCAGCACCCGGGGCAAGGCTAGTAATTTGACCCCCTAACCCGTGGATTTGAGCCCCCTAATCCGTGGATTTGCCCCCTAACCCTAACCCCCAGATGTTGCACCCGGTGCGGCCGCCCCCCCCTGCACCCCCCCACGCTATGCCACTGCCGTAGCATTCAAGTGGGACTTGCCTACGAGTAAACGCGCCCAAGGATCGAGCAAGGCAAAAGAAAAATAGAAAGCGCTTGTGTGGAGCGGTGTGCGCGTCAAACTTTCCAGGATTTTAAAGTTCCCCGATTAAGCTCTTCCTTTGATACCGCATGTGTGGCAGGTGAATGGTGGATTTTAGCACAGGCATTTTAATTTATTCATCTGTTGCACTGGATACCACGTTTTGCTCCAAGAAGTGCATCGTGGTCTAAAACCATAGAATTACAGAATTTTAGAGTTGGAAGGGACCCTGAGGATCCAACCCCCTGAAATGCAGGAATATGCAGCTGTTCCTTTCAGGGACCGAACCTGCAACCGTGGCATTATCAGCACCGCGCCCTGACCAACTGAGCTATCCAAACTGTGCAGCTGGTTCTCCACTGGCTGAGAGGCAGTGGATCACACAGCGACCTGCCAATCACAGGAAGAGGCTAATTATGTCCCCATCCTCCCTGCTGAAGTTTACAAGGGCAAAAATGAGGCTTAAGACGGGAGGCAGCAGCCAACTAACACCACACACACCTCCCACTGCCCAGGCCAGCTAGAAGTAAAAAGGAACTGATAATATCCTGATTCTTGCCCAAAAGCATCTTTAAAAACCAGCAGTGGGTGCCAGAACAAAATTAAAGTGTATGGGTGGTGGTGGTGGGGAGTATGAAAACACACAATTCCTTACACAATTATACTTTCCGTATTCCTACTTTGGGGACTGTGCAAACTGTTTATATATCCTGCTATTGGCCAGCTGAGGGGTTTTTCCCCCAGGGTAGCAAGAAGGGAAGCAGCCGTCACTAAGTGTTTGCTCTGATTTTAAACAGAGTTGTGTGTGCAAATCAGGCCCAAGTGGCCCTGCAGAGTTCCTTGGAATTAAATGTTCCCAGCAAGATGCTGGCAACACCACCATCAAATGTGATAAAGATACATACACACACACACACACACACACACACATCCAGTAGGCAGGAAAACAATTTTTTCTGGAAATATTTTATCGGTTCTGATAGCGCAAATCTTTAAGAATCCTTTCGCAAGAGGGATGGCCACCAACTTGGAAGGTTAGGCAAATTCACAGAGGATAAGTATCAAATCCTATTGCATAAACACGCAACAACTTAGTTGAATTCTGTCCAGAATCACCAGAGTCCCAGCTAAGCAAAGCATTTTTTTACAGATTAAATCAGAATGGCTGCAATGTATGGGCTATGCATCGGTGTCTGACAATGACATTTGTATTCCACTTTGTTGCTCCGAAACGCCCCTAAAGCAGTGAGCAACATATTGGTACAAAATGAAAAGTAAAACAAACAGAAAGCAATTGATCGATATAAAACAGCAAAATCAGCAAGTGCCCACTCATTGCATGTGTGAACTGTGTTTTGTGGTCTCACGGCAGACACAGGTCCCCAACAACCCACGTCTCACTTGGAAGCCAAGTTAACTCCCCTCCCTGTAGTCTCAGGAGCAGCTCAGCAATAAAACAGCCGGTGTCAGTGAAGCGCAGACCTAGTGATCACAGCCACTCTTCCCAGTGGGTCTTGCTCCAATGAGGCAGTTGCGAGGACTGGAGGATCCCGCCTTCCCACCGCTCTCTAAGTCTCCTCCTCCTCATCCTGAGACTCCTTCATCTTGTCTGTCTTTGCCCTGCCCTCTTCATACCTCCTTGGGTTCTGGGAGACCACGTGGAGAGGGTAGCTGGTTGCTGCAGGAGGGGAAGACTCCTTGGCTTCTTCAGAAGGTCTCCTGATCTCTGCCTCTTGACTTCCCCTTCTCAGCCTCTACTTCTGCCTCCAATTCTGGACTGCTCTCTGCCACAGCCTCTTCCCGCTCACTAAACCCTGTTACCTTCAGTTTCCAACACCTCCTCTTCCCAATCTGCTCCCTCTGACCACAAATCATCATCTCATCATCAATCCACTGGCTCTGAGCCTTCTTCCCCTGGGGGTTTCCTTTGGGGTTCCCCAGCTCTCACCACTCCTCAGCATCCAGTCACTCCATGGAATCTAGATTCCCCATCAGGGCCAGCGTCCCACTGTCAGTCTCAAAATGAATAGGCTCCTCCACACACACACACAACCCGGGAAAGTCGCCATTGTTGGCTGGGCTAGCTGGCTGAACTTTCTGACTCCTCTGATGCGCAGCTCTTCCGCCGATGTAGCAGAAAAGATCGTCACCACCTCCCAGCCTGCTGCTATCTGTCCCCAGAGAGAGGAAATTCCACAGCTTTGGGGGCCATTGGCAAAAAGGCCATGTTTGCTTTCACTGTCAGTTGGGCCTCTGATGTTGTGTTGTCCCCTTGACAGCACATATAGGTAAAGGGACCCCTGACCATTAAGTCCAGTCATGACCAACTCTGGGGTTGCGGCGCTCATCTCGCTTTATTGGCCAAGGGAGCCGGCCAAGGGAGCCGACGTACAGCTTCCGGCCATGTGGCCAGCATGACTAAGCTGCTTCTGGCGAACCAGAGCAGCGCAAGGAAACGCCGTTTACCTTTCCGCCGGAGCGGTACCTATTTATCTACTTGCACGTTGATGTGCTTTCGGACTGCTAGGTTGGCAGGAGCAGGGACTGAGCAACGGGAGCTCACCCCATTGCGGGGATTCGAACCGCCAACCTTCTGATCGGCAAGTCCTAGGCTCTGTGGTTTAGCCCACAGCGCCACCCGCGTCCCTATGTGCTTATGTGCTTATAAGCAACAGCAAATTTCTGAGTGTTGTCAAGTGAACAGAGACAAATGCCTGGACCGGGTTGCTCTGCATGTAGATCACTCACCAGAAAAACAAGGGGCAAGGCTCAGCTGTTTTCATTCATTGGCTGTGCATCCTTGCTGAACAGTCAGCCCTTGTGCTGGGCTGTGGAGCAGGCAAACATCTAATTGGGAAATGTGTGTCTCTCTGGATGTTCCTGAACTACAATTCCCATCAGCCTCAGCAAGCCTGGTCAACGGTCAGGGATCATGGGAGATGTAGTCCAGCCACATCTGGAGGGCCACAGATTGCCCATCCTTGAGTGCAATTCCTTTCTAGGCCGTGGCAGCAGTGCGAAAAGTTGAGCTTCCCATTTCGTGAAACCTCCCCTTGCAAATAACAAGTCTCCAAAACCATTCAGCAAAAGAGATTTCCGCTCTGTAGCTATCATGAGCTGCAAAGCGGCAAGTCAGATTGCAGAAAAATAGACGAACACAGAAACTCTTCCCCATTAGGATATTTTGCTTTTTTTATAAAAAAAGTTGCACCGTTCACACCCAACACAATTAGCTTCTCTGCACAAGTAACTCTGGAGTTTTCCATTTATTCATAATGATGCTGCGGTTGGCGAGTGTTTAACTAGACAGCATATTGCAAGTTGAATGAGATGTTTGCTCAGCCATGTCTCGGTTAAGCACGAGTCTGTTATGGGGACCATACTGTTTACAGAACATGCCACCGTTTATGACTCAGCATGGCTTCTCTTGCCACAGGGAGACAATATAAAACGCTGAAGATTCACTCCATGGATTCACTCCACTCACGTGAAAACAAATTCAAGGGGTTTCCATGTGCTAACCACATTTTAAATTTCCAGCACCATGAATGGAAGAGGGAATTCTCATTGCTGTTTGGGTCCATTCATGTTGTTATACAGTACTTAATAATCATAATGTTATTATTTGTCCCCCGCCCATCTGACTGGAAACCCCAGCCACTCTGGGCGGCTTCCAGCATATATAAAAACAGAACAAAACATTAAAAACTCCCCTATACAGGGCTGCCTTGAACCTCAGTTTGGGAGAAAGGTGTGGTAGAAATGCATTTGCAACAACTTGTTGTCTGACATTCTGGCCTCCTTTGGGATAAAAGATGGGATGTGAATCTAATAAGAAAGATAGGTGTCTTGATTTCATCGTAAAAATATTTGCAGCGGGGAAAATTAAACCCCTCTCTAGTGACATGAGCCTGAAGTAAATCCTACTCCTTGCTAAAACTGCTCTTTTCAAAAGACAACAATGCAGGATTTCCTCTTGAACCATCTAGTTTGAGCCTAGCCTGTCACCATAGCCTGGGGGGAACTGACATCTACACATCAGATCAATTGCCCTTTTAACAAACACCCATTGCAGATCCGTAGGGTGGAGGATGACCTCAATTACTAGCATCGGAATAATTTCACTATGGGATCAAAAGCTGCCAGGAAAATAACAACAACAACACTCCCCCAAGGGCTGTCGTGGCATGCAAAAGCCCTATTCTGCTCTTGAGTCAGAGACTCACCTGCAGTTGCTCACGTCCCTGCTGAAGAATTTCCCACCTCGAGTTTTTAAGCCAAACCGCTTCCAGCAGGTTCTCCTGACTAGTTTCAGAAAGAGTTTGCAGGAGGAGGTGTCTGCTGCTTCCATTGCTGGCCGATTCAGAGGAGGACCAGGAGAAAAAAAAAGGCCTTCTAATATCTACCAGATGGTTCAGGAGTGCTGTCTGTGCATCTCTTTGAAAGCTACGCTGTAGCTCTTTGCATCAGGGGCACCTGTGCAAAAAAATCTCACACGCAGCGCTTTAGCCTGATTAACAGCTTGCATTCTGGGAATGCTGAGCCCACAATTTCATTGGCTGTCTGTGCCACATTCACAAAACAATGGACTATGTCAAACTCTGCCTGGATCCTAAAAAAGGGGGTGCTATATCTCATGTCCTCAATCAATTCAATATACACGCTCTTTTTCTGGAGTAAAAATACACAGGAGAGCCTGGAAAATAGACAGAGGAGAGAGAGACTTTCTCTCCCTCTCTCATAATAGTACATAACCCAATGAGGGCATCCAATGAACGGGTGGGGAATCTTTGGCTTCCTAGATGTTGTTGTTGTTTAGTCGTTTAGTCGTGTCCGACTCTTCGTGACCCCATGGACCAGAGCATGCCAGGCACTCCTGTCTTCCACTGCCTCCCACAGTTTGGTCAGACTCATGTTTGTAGCTTCGATAACACTATCCAACCATCTCGTCCTCTGTCGTCCCCTTCTCCTTGTGCCCTCCATCTTCCCCAACATCAGGGTCTTTTCCAGGGAGTCTTCTCTTCTCATGAGGCGGCCAAAGTATTGGAGCCTCAGCTTCAGGATCTGTCCTTCCAGTGAGCACTCAGGGCTGATTTCCTTCAGAATGGATTGGTTTGTTCTTCTTGCAGTCCATGGGACTCTCAAGAGTCTCCTCCAGCACCATAATTCAAAAGCATCAATTCTTTGGTGATCAGCCTTCTTTATGGTCCAGCTCTCACTTCCATACATCATTACTGGGAAAACCATAGCTTGAACTATATGGACCTTTGTTGGCAAGGTGATGTCTCTACTTTTTAAGATGCTGTCTAGGTTTGTCATTGCTTTTCTCCCAAGAAGCAGGCGTCTTTTAATTTCGTGGCTGCTGTTGTCACCATCTGCAGTGATCATGGAGCCCAAGAAAGTAAAATCTCTCACTGCCTCTGAACTACAACTCCCATCAGTCCCAGCACTCCCAGGGATGATGGGAGTTGAAGTTCAGCCCCGCCTAGAGGCCCAATGATTGCCCACACGTGATGAAGACTCTGCATGTCATGTTCTCCGTCCTTCCTGAATTCAATCAAACCTTCTGTTCACTCTGTGTGTGGCTTGCTCTCCTCTGCTGTTCTGCCCTGAAGTGCTAGCATATTATATTAAATTGCAAGCACAGAACTTTCAGGGTAGGGTGTTCAACTGCACCAAGCTTCCTTTTCAGTTAAATTAGATGTGGGGGACTTTGGCCTTCCAAATGTTGCTGAACAAACAGCTCCCATCGTGCCTGCTCATTGCCCATGGTTGCAAGCATTGGTGGGAGTTGTAGTTCAGCAATATATGGAGGACCAAAGGTTCTTCACACCTTATTGTAGAGGCTGGACAGCTATATCTATCTATTTATCTATATAGACAGCTAAACTGGTGACTGGCAGTGGTCGCCGGGATCATATAACACCGGTCCTAAAGGATCTTCACCAGCTCCCAGTATGTTTCCAAGCACAATTCAAAGTGTTGGTTGGCTTCAAAGCCCTAAACAGCCTTGGCCCAGTATACCTGAAGGAGCGTCTTCACCCCCATCGTTCAGCCTGAGGTCCAGCTCCCACAGCCTTCTGGCGGTTCCCTCACTGCAAGAAGTGAGGTTACAGGGAACTAGGCAGTGGGCCTTCTTGGTAGTGGCACCCGCCCTGTGGAACACCCACCCAGCAGATGTCAAGGAGATAAAGAACTACAGTGGTACCTCGGGTTACAGACGCTTCAGGTTACAGACTCCGCCAACCCAGAAATAGTACCTCGGGCTAAGAACTTTGCTTCAGGATGAGAACAGAAATTGCGCAGCGGCGGTGTGGCAACAGTGCGAGGCCTCATTAGCTAAAGTGGTACTTCAGGTTTAGAACAGTTTCAGGTTAAGGACAGACCTCCAGAACGAATTAAGTTCTTAACCCGAGATACCACTGTGCATTACTTTTATAAGGTCCCAACCAGAGAAGAATGGATAATGAAGATGATGGACTATGCTGAAATTGCAAAATTGACCAGCAGAATCAGGAACCAAGAAGACAAGAAATTTAATAAAGGATGGGGGAAAGTTTATAGACTACCTTAAAGAGCACTGTAAACATCTAAAAACGTTAGCAGAACTGGTATAACACTTGTAATGTATGAATTTTATGGTTAAAATGGGATATAAACAAAATCTGGATAAATATTATAAGATGCAGTAGGAAAAGTTTTGCAATGGAAACCATGATGGGGCAGGGGGAGGTCTAAGGATTCAGGGAATCCAATATATGTACAAAACAGATTTTATTTGAATGTAAATGATGTATGAAAAAACTGGGAAGAAAATTGAAAAAAGAGAGAACTAAATAACTTTTAGAAAACATCTGAAGGTAGCCCTTTATCAGGAAGTTTATAATGTTTGATATTTTATTATGTTTTATATATGCTGAAAGCAACCCAGAGTGGCTGGGGAACCCCAGCCACATGGGCGGGTTAGAAATATCAGCAGCAGCAGGCATAGTCAAAGTCCGGCCCTCCAGATGTTTGGGACTACAACTCCCATCATCCCTAGCTAACTGGACCAGTGGTCAGGGATGATGGGAATTGTAGTCCCAAACATCTGGAGGGCCGGAGTTTGCCTATGCCTGATCCTGAGGATGCTGTAACTCTAGATTCCCTGCATCAAGCAGAGAGTTAGCCTGCCATGAACCTCACCCCCATTCTTTTAAAGACATAATTGAGCCCACTGCAGGTCAGCGAGTGTGAAGAATCAGTTTGGTTGATGGGAACGGCCCCAGGAACTCTCTCCAAGACTTTCAAGGGCAGTCATGGGGCTTTGAATCACCACAGTGTGCAAGACGTTAGGACTGCCTTGCAGCACGTTGCCTCAGCTTTGAAGGAGTGTCTGGGTTGCAGGCAAGAAGTCAAGGCTTTCAAGTACGGATGAGTCACCCTGATTATTTCCAGAACACACACACACACACACACACATACCCCTGCTAGACAAAGCTTGTCAAACCGAGGACCATCACAGCCCATAATGCAAAGGGTCCTTAATTTAGGTTTCCTTAGCGAGAGCAGTTCCTGAACGGACCTGATAAGCAAATCAAACACATACTTCTTTGTTATTTTTTAAAAAACAAAGTCACATAAAATCACCTCTTCTGCACGGAATGCATTCGGTCTCTAAATAGAACAGGAAGGGAGTTCCTCTTCTGCACACTTAAATACAGGCAGAAATCGCTATGAATTGGGCCAAAGTCAGGACATTTGATAAGAGTCTGTGTGGCATAGTGGACACGAGCAGCTGAAAAAAAGCAAGAAAATTACACATCGACGAACCTTAGCAGTGTGGTTCACTTGGCTTGCCTCTCCAAAATGGTATGGGAGAATGCAACAATGGAGGATTGCACCTTTGGGGGGGGGTGAAGTCAAACCATTGGAGAGTTACAGCGCCTGCTGTGGCTGTAGAGACTGACACAGGAGAGACATGTTTTGTTGCAGGTGGGAAAGAGGAAGGCACTCAGTTGTGCTGATGAAGATGCACCAGGGCGTTTCTTCTCTCTGTGGTCCTCCCAGCTTTAATTCCTCTTCTGGTCACTGCTATGGATGCAAGACCTGCTGTCTGTCTCCAGGCACTGCAGTCATCTGGGAACAGATCTGGAACTGCCACTCTTTAGGTTCAAGGAGTTCAGCAACAGGTTTGGTTCATTATCCTGGAGAGGAAGTTAAATGCAGAGCCGAATGTATCCGAAAAAGCCCAAGCCAAGAACAAAAATAGGCTTTGGCCAGAAGTGGCTGTGCAGACTTCCGGACTTCCACAGCTGTTTGAAGCTGTTTCCTAGTAGTAATGGGAGGGCAGGAGTTTTCTTGCTTCACTATTACCAGTTTGACGCCAGTTTGAAGGCTCCTACAGGAGCCCGTCCATGCAATTAGGAAAAGCACATGGCCCAGCCCTCTCAGAGAGGACCATTTCAGAACGTACGGGGCACAGAGTCCGAATGCCTGTGTTAGTAAATCAGGGTGATTTACTAGCACAAGTCTGCAGTATCATGTTCATCTCCATACCTGGTACTTTCCTATTCATTGTTTCCTGTTTGGAAAGGAATGGTGACCTGCAGGTTTACAGGACTTTGCAAAGCTGCGAGGGTCATTTTATGCCCTCCAGCCTAGTCTCCTTACTGCAGTGCATTTGCAGCATTTTTCAGCAGCAGTGTGTTATTGCATAGCGTTCAGCACCACCCAATTCAAGCTTGTCCACAACGCTTGCGCTCAGTTCATATAACCACGGCATTTCGCAGGCAGGAGTAGAGTTGCCATGTCATCGCCACAAGGACTAGGCTGAAAAACAAGCCAACTGTTGGGTTATTTTAAGGTTACAACAGCCTAGATTCTTGCTCCCAAGATCTTCTGGGTGCTCTAGTTTTGCAATCAAAGAAAAAGATCCCAGTTGAGTACCAAAGTGTTTCAGACAGTTTCCACAACACAGAGTGCATCCGGGTTTCTTCATTCGTTCCATTGATGGACAACAGTCCCCTAACCCCAAGGGTATATATAACAACAACAACAACAATAATAATAAAAACTGGGCTCAGGATGGCTAACAACAAATTTAAAACACTTAATTGATGCAATAAAAAACAGCATAAAATACAGTATAAAACATGAATAACAATAAATTCAGAATTCAAAAATTAAAAATCAATTTAGGGGGAAAATCCATCCAATAAACATTAGATGATCACCACGGCTAGCTGGCTATAGTCCTATTTGGGCCAGCAAGGAGACCAGGGGAGAATTAGCTGTGGGATCCCAGAGCGGGTAATCTTCATAAAAAGGAGAGGGGGAGGTAAGGAATGGGAATAAAAGATCAGGCTAAGTTCAAATTGAAAGCCAGGCAGAATAGCTCTGTCTTACAGGCCCTGTGGAAGGAAGTTAAATCCTGCAGGGCCCTGGTCCCATGGGACAGAACATTCCACCAGGTCGGAGCCATCACTGAGAAGGCCCTGGCCCTGGTGGAGGCTAATCTGACTTCCTTAGGGCCCAGGACCTCTAAACTGTGATTATTCATGGACCTTAAGGTCCTCTGCGGGGCATATCAGGAGAGGCGGTCCTGTAAATACATATGGAGAGCCTCTGGCAGAGAAGACCATTTGGGGCAGGAAAAACAAATTGCCTGACTCAATATGAGGGCCAAACTAACTGTCTGTCTGTCTATCTATCTATCTATCTATCTATCTATCTATCTATCTATCTACCATCTATCTATCTATCCATCACATTTATATACCACCTCTCCAAAGAACTTAAGGTGCTGTACCTGGTTCACTGCTCCAATTTTATCCTCCCAACTGTGGGGTAAGTTGGCTGAGGGACCGCCACTGATCCAAGGTCACGTAGTGAGCTTCTGGGTGATAGAGGATATATGACTGATAGAGGATTTGAAACCTGGTCTCCCGGGCAATAGTGCAGATCTAACTATCACATCACCTTGCCAACAAAGGTCCGTATAGTTAAAGTTATGGTTTTCCCAGTAGTGATGTATGGAAGTGAGAGCTGGACCATAAAGAAGGCTGATTGCCAAAGAATTGATGCTTTTGAATTATGGTGCTGGAGGAGACTCTTGAGAGTCCCATGGACTGCAAGAAGATCAAACCTATCCATTCTTAAGGAAATCAGCCCTGAGTGCTCACTGGAAGGACAGGTCCTGAAGCTGAGGCTCCAATACCTTGGCCACCTCATGAGAAGAGAAGATTCCCTGGAAAAGACCCTGATGTTGGGAAAGATGGAGGGCACAAGGAGAAGGGGACGACAGAGGATGAGATGGCTGGATAGTGTTCTCGAAGCTACCAGCATGAGTTTGACCAAACTGCGGGAGGCAGTGGAAGACAGGAGTGCCTGGCATGCTCTGGTCCAGGGGGTCACGAAGAGTCGGACACGACTAAATGACTAAACAACAACAACTACCACACCGGACTGACTCCATTAACATAACTACCAGTTATGTTAGCAACAGAGCTATGCCTTTAAGTCGGGGTGGAGAACCTCAGGCATGGGAATTGAATGCAGCCCTCCCAAGAAGAACTGTTATTTCAGGTTTAGTTGCACATGCTTCTTAATGAGCAACAAACAATCTAGAATGAACATACTGGACGACAGACACATTCCTCTGAAAGTAAGGAAGCAAGGCTGACTCATCCATGCTGCATTGGAAGCCAGTCTACGGTAGAGAAAGTGCGTAATTTGCAATGCATCCGGTTCAAAAATCAAGACCTGGGAGAGAGCTCAGAGGAAATAAGCAGTGGCCGGTTTTCAACCCAAAGTGCTTTGAGACAAAAGCGTTTCACAGAAACTGTCCCCCAAAGAGTAGGCCCACCGGTTACAGGGAAAGTGAGCTGGAAAGATCTAATTTTCAAGGGAAAGATGTTTGCAAAACAAGAGCATGTGTTTCCTCCCTGCCCCCACTTGCACTTCCTGAAGAAATGATGACAACCAGAAAGGCTTTCAAGGTCAAGCATCCAAGTGCCCCCTATCGAAAGGCAGCGGACATGATTCTGGTTCTGAAAACGTGGAATCTTCTGTTTATTTTGCCTGGAAAACCACAGACTCTGTTTCTTTGCCTCTTGTTACTCCTCTCTGCAAGTGTAGCCCCAGAGAGAAATGTTTGTAGTTTGTGCCTCTTGCTCCTATCGTTTATTTAAATAGTGTCTTAAGAGTTGGAAAGAGCCTTGCAAATCCATCTTGTCACCCCGTTGCTTAAAGGCAGGAAAACCAAAAGAGCTGCTGTGGCAGGGTGGTTAGGATTGAATTAGGACCTGAGAGGTAAAGGTAAAGGGACCCCTGACCATTAGGTCCAGTTGTGGCCGGCTCTGGGTTTGCGGCGCTCATCTTGCTTTATTGGCCGAGGGAGCCGGTGTACAGCTTCTGAGTCATGTGGCCAGCATAACTAAGCCGCTTCTGGCGAACCAGAGCAGCGCACGGAAACGCTGTTTACCTTCCCGCTAGAGCAGTACCTATTTATCTACTTGCACTTTGACATGCTTTAGAACTGCTAGGTTGACAGGAGCTGGGACCGAGCAACGGGAGCTCACCCCGTCGTGGGGATTCGAACCACCGACCTTCTGATCGGCAAGTCCTAGGCTCTGTGGCTTAACCGAGAGTGCCACTCATGTCTCTAGGACCTGAGAGACCAGGGTTCAAATCCCTACTCCTACATGAAACTCACAGGGTCGCCTTGAGCCAGCCACCAAGTCCCAGCCTAACCTACCCCATAAGGTTGTTGTGGGATGGAATGAGGAAGCAGAGAACCAGTCACAACACTTTGAGCTCCTTGCAGAAAGGGTATTGTATAAAGGCAAGCGGAACAGGTATTAATAGAGCATGATATACACAAAACAAAACCTGGAATGAGTCGTGGCCAGATACTGCCTCCATATTCTCAACCCATCAGTCTGTGGAGTTAGAAACATAAAGGTTTGGATGGATGGAAGTATTCTGCACCAGAAAACACATCCTCCCTCTGTACAGCAAGCCTATAGACTAGTGAACGCTGCACATCAGCTCCTTGTCTGGTTTGTTTCAAAAAAAGCAACTGTAGCATTTTCCCTATTCGCTGGAGTTTTCTAAATGGGAGCATTGTTTCTTGGGCTGGCAATAACGTTCTCTCTGTCATTTGTTTGTGTCAATGTCTTCCTAACCCTTTCATTTTTGTTTGACTTAGAAAAAATCTATAATAATCAATGCCCTTAGCAGCGGGCATAAAGCAATTGAAAGCCACTGTTCATGTGCAAGGAACAGGTACGTAACCTGTTTACATTTATTTTTTTTTAATTAAGTCTCTCAAATAGCACCACGACAAGGCTTAAAAGGTAAAGGGGTAAAGGGACCCCTGACCATTAGGTCCAGTCGTGGCCGGCTCTGGGGTTGCAGCGCTCATCTCGCTTTACTGGCCGAGGGAGCCGGCGTACAGCTTCCGGGTCATGTGGCCAGCATGACTGAGCCGCTTCTGGCGAACCAGAGCAGCGCACGGAAACACCATTTACCTTCCTGCCGGAGCAGTACCTATTTATCTACTTGCACTTTGATGTACTTTCAAACTGCTAGGTTGGCAGGAGCAGGGACCGAGCAACGGGAGCTCATCCCGTCGCGGGGATTCGGACCGCCAACCTTCTGATTGGCAGTCTAACTCTCTGCAATGCAGGAATCTCAACTAAAGCATCCCTGAAAGATGGCCACCCTACCTCTGCTTAAAAACCTCCAAGGAAGGAAAGTCTCTACAGAGGGTGGCGAACACAGCGCATGATATCATGGGCTGTCCCCTGAGCCCGCTAGATGACATCGCAAGGGATCGTTGCCTTAGGAGAGCGAGAAAAATCCTCAGCGATGATTCACACCCGGGCCAGCACCTCTTTAATCTTCTACCCTTGGGCAGGAGATATAGAAGTATAATTAGTTCTACCAACAGGCTAAAAAACAGTTTCTATCCATGGGCTGTTAGGCTGCTGAGCGCAAAATAATATAGTGCAACTGACTTTTGGAGTTGGTGTGTTGTGCGACAAGCACACAGAGTGCAATGAGATTGAGTGTTTGTGTGGGGGGGAGGAAGGCTCAGTTAATTTCATTGTACACAAGTTGTACATTGACAATAAAGGTATTATTCTTATTATTACCAACTTCTAAGGGAGTCCATTCCACAAATGACTTACGGTTTTTTAGGGCTGTTTACAGCTGTAGCATCATCAATGGCTTCTTTGCCATCTGGAAGTCAAATGCTGTTTCTACAATTATGAACTCTTCACCCACCTAGTTACTATTGCATACACTTTACAACAGTGGGTGAAATATCCCAAAATAAGAATCCAGGGTCATGTGTTCACCACTTAATCAAGACTGGACGCAGGTGGTGCTGTGGTCTAAATCACTGAGCCTCTTGGGTTTGCCGATCAGAAGGTCAGTTGTTCAAATCCCCATGACGGGGTGAGTTCCTGTTGCTCTGTCTCAGCTCCTGCCAACCTAGCAGTTCGAAAGCACGCTAGTGCAAGTAGATAAATAGGTACCGTGCAGCGGGAAGGTAAACAGCATTTCCGTGCACTCTGGTTTGTCATGGTGTTCTGTTGCACCACAGTCATGCTGGCCACAAGACCCGGAAAACTGTCTGTGGACAAACACTGGCTGAAAGTGAGATGAGCACCGCAACCCCATAGTCACCTTTGATTGGACTTAACCATCCAGGGGTCCTTTACCTTTTAATGGCATGTTGCGTCACCCAGGAGTTGTGCTGTATGCACCAAGAGATGCATTCCGTTCCTTTGCAGTGCAACAGAGGCTCACCTCTCAAATGCTCCTTTGCTGATACCCTTAAAAGGCTGCTTGCCCAATGATTCAGAATAAATGTTATGAGGGCTCTTACTAATTTATGAGTTAGTGGATCCTGCACATGCAGGAGAAAAACGCTACAATGGCATCTTTCTTTCTTTCTTTCTTTCTTTCTTTCTTTCTTTCTTTCTTTCTTTCTTTCTTTCTTTCTTTCTTTCGACAATGTCTTGCTTGACTTGGACCAAAAATGTCAGCAAATTCCTGGCTTTGCAAAAACGATCTGGTTCTTTCAAGAGCAGCGGTGGTGGAGTTTGTTCTGGCCATTTCTGAGCTTTGGCACAGACTTTGGCTCAAACATCTAGTAGTTCTCTTCTAGGCTCATTCCTTGCAAAGATAAAAGTCTTGATTTGCCTTTGAAGTAGGGTGAGGGGAAATAGCCTTTTTGAAAGGTTAGCCAACGGTGCTTACTTTAGAGTCCAACAATACTTATTTAAGGCTTTGTCCACAATTTCACGGGACGCGGGTGGCGCTGTGGGTAAAAGCCTCAGCACCTAGGGCTTGCCGATCGAAAGGTCGGCAGTTCGAATCCCCGCGGCGGGGTGCGCTCCCGTCTTTCGGTCCCAGCGCCTGCCAACCTAGCAGTTCGAAAGCACCCTCGGGTGCAAGTAGATAAATAGGGACCGCTTACTAGCGGGAAGGTAAACGGCGTTTCCGTGTGCAGCTCTGGCTCGCCAGAGCAGCGATGTCACGCTGGCCACGTGACCCGGAAGTGTCTTCGGACAGCGCTGGCCCCTGGCCTCTTGAGTGAGATGGACGCACAACCCCAGAGTCTGGCAAGACTGGCCCGTACGGGCAGGGGTACCTTTACCTTTACTTTACCACAATTCCACAAATTATATATATTCGGGGAAGCATTTAACCTTTAAAAAGGGGTGACTATGTCAGCATTACAGAAGGTTGTGATTTTTTTTGGTATTTGTTCCCCCTGGTATTAATTCTGTGGGTTGCTGCAGGATTTTATCCCCAGTGCTATTCAAGATCTCTATAAAGGGAGTGGTCCATAGATTTGAGATGACACTCAGCTCTGTTTCTCCACAACATCTGAATCCGGTGAGACCATGTAGACCAGGGGTCAGAAACCTAAGGCCCATGGGCCGGAAGCAGCCTGCAGAGGTCGTTTGACTGGCTCATGACCTGCCCACAAACTGAGTTGCCCGCTCGCACACTGTGCTAAAGCGGTGCAGCACGGCGTGGGGACTCGCTTCCATGGCACCAGCCCATGGAGGGATCTTCATGGGACCGATCCTGCCCAGGCAAGATAAACCTTGCTGACCTCTGATGTAGACCCTTGACCAGAGTCTGGATGCAGCAGATGAGAGTGAATAGGCTAAATATTAGGAATAACTTCCTAATATATGTTGGAAATGCAAGGAAAAAGAAGGGACTTTTTATTGTATGTGATGGGAATGTAGAGAAATTTTTAAAAATTGGGAAATGATATATAATGAGTTGAAGAAAATGTTTAGATTAACATTTGTAAAAAAGCCTGAAGCATTTTTGTTACAGGTTGTAGGGAAAGACCTGCCAAGGGAAATGAAGAACATATCTATGTATGTGACAATGGCAGTAAGAGTCTTAATAGCACAAGGATGGAAGAATGAAGAAATCCTGACAAAAGAACAGTGGCAAGAGAAATTGATGGGCTATGCAGAACTGGAAAAACTGACGCACAAACTACGTGATAAGGACAACTGTGACTTTAAAGAAGAATGGGAACCTTTTACAAAGTACTTAAAGAAACAACTAAATGAGTTGGACTCCTTGGCAGGCTTTGAATAAACATACACAAATTTATTTGTTAAAGTAATAGATGGATAACTTAGAGATTTTTACATTTTTATAATATGCAGAGAACAATATATGTTAGTAAACCAGAAAGAGGAACTGAGGGAAGCCGTAGGTGGGAGGGAGAGGGGGATATGTGGGGTGGGAGGGGGGAAATGGGGGGAAAGACAATTGTTGAAATAATTTTTATGTGAAAATAGTCAATTTTTTTTTATTTAAAAAATATTAGGAATAACTTTCTGACCGTAAGAGCTGTCCAACAGTAGAATGGTCTCCCTTGGGAGATTGTGGACTCTCCTTCTTTGGAGGTTTTTAAGCAGAGGTCGGATGTCCATCTGTCATAGCTGAGATTCCAGGGGGTTCGACTAGATGACCCTTGAAGGTCCTTTCCAACTCTACAATTCTATGAACTTTCATCATCCCTGACATCTGCATGCTGTGGCTAATAGGAGTTGCCATTCCAAACATCTGGCAGGCCCCACATTGCCTACCCCTGAAATTAGACTAGAAGTCATGATGTACGGGGAAGTAAATTTGTAAGCGGCAATATATATGAACATTGCACAGACATCTCAGGTGCTTATCAGTCTATAAGAAATGGAAATGTTTCATTTTGTTATCACCACCGCCCTGCCTCTTTCCTTGTTGTGACTGCAGGCTCACAAAATATGGAAGGAAGGAGGAAGAGTCATGTGGTATCCTGAAGGCTAACCAAGTTTTTCTGGCATAAGCTTTTTTGATAACCAGAAATTCAATCAAAGAACTCCTCAATTCAAATGAGTCAAGGCATTCTGAGCCTAATATTGCCAGATATTCCATTCAAATGTGTCAAGGCCAGTTTCCTTCTGTGCCTAATATTGCTAAAAATAAATAAAAAATCAGGTAACGAGATGTATATTCCTATTTGACAAAGGAATGTGTTATTTGCAATAGCGTATGGAGCAAGGCTTCAAGTTCCGCAGGACAGGAAGAACAGGAAATGTAGCTGAAACAAAGCTTTTGAGATAGCAGCGCTCCTTAAGGAACCCAAATATCTTCATAGGCATTTCCGATGGGTAGAAGCCAGGTCAGAAAAACTGTAAGGACTTTTAAGCACACGTGATAACAGAGCTGAAAACAGCTCTGAACACACCCACAACACAAAGCCTCACGTAAGTCATCGCTGGCGCTCATTGAGTCTGGTAGGGTGGAAGGCAGGGAGGCCAACAGTAGGTGGCGCTAGAGCCCATGACGGGCAGAGCTATCCCGCTTCCTGGTTGTAAGAAAGAAGGCAGGAAGGTGGGGGCTTGCTGAGCTCAGAGTAAAGTTGGCAGGGCAGCGGTCCATTCATCCTAATGGACCAGTCTTCACTGCTTCCAATATTTCACTGGTGGAAGCACAGCTGTTCCCCATATCCCTTACATTGCCTTTAGAGCCTGTGGGTCGCAATCTGAAATCCAAAGTCTTACTGGGAGTTATGGGCCAGAGATGACGTTCAATCCCTGAACAGCAGCAGCAGCAGCTGGCAACTGCTTTTAGAGGAAGTGTCCTGATGCGTCGTGCTACAATATCAGAGTAGCTGTTAACAGGATGGGACATGACATTGATGATCCAATTAGTGAGACCTGAATGAATTACAAGAAGGCAGACAGGCAACTGTTTAGTGGGAAGATGGAATATGTTTTATTATATTATGGAATAGTAAAACACAAGACAATGTGCAGCCATATTAGGAAATATTGGGAGTACTAAAAGTCTGGATGATGTTTATGATGATGCTCCTAAACATGACAGATGACTGGTGATTTTTATGTTGCTGGAACACAAACTTTAGGAGGGCCATAGCTCAGCTGGAGAGCATCTGCTTTGCATGCAGAAGATCTCAAATTCAATCCCTGACATCTCCAGTTGTTGTTGTTTAGTCGTTTAGTCATGTCCGACTCCTCGTGACCCAGAGCACGCCAGGCACTCCTGTCTTCCACTGCCTCCCGCAGTTTGGTCAAACTCATCCTGGTAGCTTCAAGAACACTTTCCAACCATCTTGTCCTCTGTCGTCCCCTTCTCCTTGTGCCCTCCATCTTTCCCAACATCAGGGTCCTTTCCAGGGAATCTTCTCTTCTCATGAGGTGGCCAAAGTATTGGAGCCTCAGCTTCACGATCTGTCCTTCCAGTGAGCACTCAGGGCTGATTTCCTTCAGAATGGAGAGGTTTGATCTTCTTGCAGTCCATGGGACTCTCAAGAGTCTCCTCCAGCACCAGAATTCAAAAGCATCAATTCTTTGGCGATCAGCCTTCTTTATGGTCCAGCTCTCACTTCCATACATCACTACTGGGATAGTATACGGTCCGTATAGTAAAAGCATCTCTGGTTAGGGCTGAGGAATAGAGCTTCTGCCATTCAGTGCAGACAACACTGAGGTGGATGGACCAGTTACCTGAATTGGAATAAGGCAGGATATTAATAGACAGGATAGCAAATTATTTTTTTTATGCAATAACGGCAGCAAGAATATTATTGGCACAGAAATGGAAGGAAGAAGAACTACCGACGAAAGAAGAGTGGCAAATGAAATCAATGGACTACGCAGAATTAGATAAGATGACAGGAAGGATCTGAAATCTGCGGGACCAGAGATTCTTAGAGGACTGGAGTAAATATCTGAACTATTTGAAAAGCAATTGTAATAAAAACAGATTACGCTAGTAGGACTGCAAGAAGTTTTGTAAGGAGGACCGCAGGAAATAGTGCAATGAAGACTATGCAGAGCGTTATTAGTTAAGGACGATTAAAAGTAATAGAGAAATTAAGAAATGTAGACTAAGTGATAAAGATTGAAAAATCTTCAGAGGTGGCTGATGGAAGTCCAAAACATTGTATAAGATAAGAAAATATGTTAAATGATGTTGGAAATGATATGTTAAAAATATATATATATATATAAAAAGAGAGGTTGGGGTTGGCCTAAGGTGTGGTTGTTTATTTGTGATTGGCTGTGGTGAACTTAGTTTTCATGTGTGACTGGGGTGGGTGGGTGTTTTTGAGTCAGGTTAGCCATATTAATTCATATGCTATTGGTGGATTTTTGTCATTGTCTTGTTGCGCTGTGTATATGATAAAGCGGAGCCCTACCATGAAGGCGTCTTCTTCTATTTGTCCCCGTGTCAGTTTCAGTTTATTGGTTAGTTTCTCTAATAAGGCTGTTTCCCCTACTGTTTGGTACCATTGGTCCATGCTTACTCCTGACAGGTCTCTCCAGTATCTGGTTATGGTGTTTCCGGCTGCTGAGAGTAGGTGCATTACAGGTGTGCCTTTTTATCCTCACTCACCTCACAGAGTGTTTGTTGTGGGGGAGGAAGGGAAAGGAGATTGTTAGCCACTTTGAGACTCCTTAGGGTAGTGATAAAGCGGGATATCAAATCCAAACTCTTCTTCTTCCTTCTCCTCCTCCTCCTCCTCCTCCTCCTCCTCCTCCTCTCTTCTTCTTCTTCTTCTTCTTCTTCTTCTTCTTCTTCTTCTTCTAAATATGGTGTTATTGATTTGCATTATATAATAACAATTATGAAAGAAGAAAATTAAAGAAAAAACCTGCAAAAACAAAATCCTAATTTAACCTCCTCTCCTCTCCAGGAAGGACCAGTCTATTTAAGTTTGCCGAAGTCCAAAAACCATCTGCTAAATAAATAAATGTGAACCCTCTCTCCTATAAATAGGACTTTTAACAGTGCTTATCATTGGCCGGATCATGTCCTCGATGCGCAACAAACATCTCACCCATATCCTGGTTTGCGCCCTCTGAGCGCAACTTGCCTGGCAGCAGAACGAAGTCGAAAAGTTTAAACAGTGGCCACATTTTATAGCCACCCTTTTCATTAAATTGGAAGAAAAAAAAGAAGGAGGACGAAAGGGGAGGCAGCAGAGATCAAAGTGCCCCACCATAAACGTTAATTGCAGTCACACACTCGAATGTTCATGGGCGTTTGAAATGTTTCCAAATAAGACACTGTTGTAGCGGGGTGAGGGTGGGGGAATGGGTCGGAGCGAGCTAATCATTTGCCGAGCTTGTTTACTTTGTCTCAGGCTTATCTGGTAAAGATTTCAACTACTTTCATGGCCGAGGTGGAATTCTGACCCTCTTTAAGTCAACCCGAGTTGGGTTATTGATTCCGGTGGGTCAAAAACTCACCCCCGTGACTTGCAAGCTTGCATGATTGTAGGGTCAGCCTGCGAGGGCTGCCAAACCTTCGAGCTTCAGTAGGAAAACAAGCCATGTGATCCATCAGTTAAGACTGCAGACTTTGGACAGTGTGTGTGTGTGTGTGATCCATTCAGTTCAAAAGTGCCAAGGATGCACACATGGCACCTCTCCTATAAGCGCAGGCAGTTGGCGTTGTACCTACCCAACATGGGTACCCAAACCTCCATCTAAAACCCCAAATGCTTCAGTGGGTTGGGGGCAACACCCATCAACGCTGCTCTGATTTGGCCCATGTGGCTCCCTTCCTCAAATGGAGACCCCATTCCTCAACAGACCACTGGACACAGATCGAGAGAAGCCAAATTGCAGGCCGGTAGCTGGTGCCTTAGAATAAGTAGTATTATCTTGATCCTGCAGCACACACAAACACCAACTGCGCATTGTGCCTTTGGGCTTGAAGCACAAATAAAATCTCACCGGTGTTTAGAGTGTCAGACTAGGACCTGGGAGACCAGGGTTCAAATCCCCACTGGGCCATGAAGCTCACTGGCTGACCTAGAGTCCAGCTATCCTTTGTCAACAACAAATTGTCGCTGTTTTTTTGTGTTGAATATATGCTATATGGTAATTTATGAACCTAATAGGTATCTAAAGCCATTTGCACATAACAAAATATGTATTTTATCAAAGTAATTGTTGAACTGAAATACAATTAAGAAGAAGTATATTTTTGGGGTGCCCCCAAGAGAGTGGGGCTCTAAATTACAGCTTGTTTATCTTACACGTAAATCCAGCACTGGTTGTGGGATTAAATGAGGAGAACCATGGACGCCACTTGGAGCTCCTTGGAGAAAAAAGTGGGATGTGAATGCAATAGATTAACTTAGAAATAATAATAATCCTGGAGCCACAAATGTTGACTGCCTTTATTTGTGGTTGTCATCAACTCCAAGATTATTTAGGAGTGTATAGGACAGCACCAGAATCTCAAACCCTCCAACATTTCTCTGATGCAAATAGGGACGTCCTATTCATTAATAATAATAATAATAATAATAATAATAATATCATCCCACCAATCTGACAAGGTTGCCCCAGCTACTCTAGGTGGCTTCCAACTTACAGTGGTACCTTGGGTTACAGATGCTTCAGGTTACAGACTCCGCTAACCCAGAAGTAGTACCTCAGGTTAAGAACTTTACCTCAGGATGAGAACAGAAATTGCACGACGCAGCGCAGCAGCAGCAGGAGGCCCCATTAGCTAAAGTGGTGCCTCAGGTTAAGAACGGACCACCAGAACAAATTAAGTTCTTAACCTGAGGTACCACTGTATATAAAAACATAGTAAAACATTAAGCATTTTTAAATTTCCCTATACCGAACTGCCTTCAGATGTCTTCCAAATGTTGTATAGTTACTTATTTCCAGTGCTTTTTTTCCTGGGGGGGGGGGGGACGCAGGGGTATACATACCCCTAAACATTTTGTGAATCTTTGTACTTTTGTTCATTTACTGTATTTATTTCCCCCGATTTGAACTATAAGATGGTGATTTTCTTGAGTCAAAATGAGGGTACCCCTAAACATTTTAAATAGAAAAAAACACTGCCTATTTCCTTGACTTGGGATCACCTGACTCCATACCCACTGATGAAAATGAGGATGTCTTCCAATACCCTACAACATTTCTCCAATTCTGAGATCAAACCAGAAACCGGGGTGGCTTCTTTAAATCCAGAACTGTCCCTGGAAAATAGGGACACTTGGAGGGTCTTCTCTGGTCTGGAGGGTCGGAGAAATTCTCAGAGGAGACAGCCTCTCTGAAAGGCTGTTTTGCTCTTTTTTCAAATGTTATAAGAACGTAAGGTCTCAAATATATAAATATAATGTTCATAAATGTACAAGGCAAACGCATACATAAATATACAAACCACATGTCTGAAACAGTACAGGAAGACAGTCCTGAAACCATTTTGACTCTCCCAAACCGACCTCAAATGTTTCTCTGCAAGGGACTTCCGGGTTAACGCGATCGGCTAATGGCGGATTCCCTCCGAGCTCCGGAGGGAATCGGCTCTACTGAAGACGGGTCTTGCCGCGCCGGCGACACGGGGACCCTCAGAAACCACAGGTGCGGATGCCTGTGGACTTGGTGACTCAGCGGGCACCTTAAGCGCCCTCCCCGACCCACGAAGAGCCTTTTTAAAGGCTACGGAGAGGGTACGGAGAGTGGCGTAGTGCTGGGAGTAGACCGCTACTTCAGTGGAGCGAAGCCGCGAGCCATGGCCGGAGAGCGCTAACTTTTTTCCCGAAATTTGGACTGGAAACAAATAACCCGTGAGTAGAAGGAAATTCGGACTTTAAAAATCTCTATCTTTAATTCGGTACGACCGGGGGGATGTGCTAAAGGGAAGTCCGCACCCCCCCTACCTACAAACGATCTAAAGCAAGGATCGGAGAACTAAGGTCGAGAGAACAGTGTGCTTTCGGTGTTTGATAAAGATATTCCATGAATTTGACAGAAGAAGTTTTTTGTGCTGGAGAGAAGAGAGGAACTTTAGAAACTTTTGCGTAACCCCCCCCCCCGACCCGGGAGCGTCCTACGTGTGAGTCTAGCGAAAAAGAATAAGGAGTTTGACAGCTGTCAAAGGAGCTGTCAAACGGGTGGATAAAGCTAAGAATTGCATTACTTAATATCTCTCTGGACTAAAGGTGTTACATTTAACTAGAAGTGGTTGGAAACCAAGTAACAACAAATAACAAAGTAACGGATTGTTGGAAAAGAACTATTGAGCAACTGGAATCCCCCTAGGGGGAACTAGTGACATTACAATGGCTGCAGAGGGGAAATTACTGGCAGAAATAGAAAGAGCTTTCTTTCTCGTGGGAATTTTGCAAGAGTAGAGCATGGCTATGAACAAAGAACTTACGACCTTGATTTCCAAAACAAGCAACCCTGCTGATGAAACAAAGGACTTGACTGGGAAAAAATCTGCAGCTGAATCAGAAGAGACATCTTTGGAATTGGTGGAAAAGGAAGAAGGAGGGGAGAAAGTACAGGCAGAAAATACCAAGCAGAAGCCTACGTTGCCAGGAAATGAAGAAGAAGATCTTTGGATTACAAATTTGGGAAAGATGAGAAAGATGAGAAAGATAAAGGAGGAAGTCTCTGGATTTTTTGGAACACTGGAATTTAAAAGAATAAAGAAATATGACTAGGACTTCCTCTTCTTCTCTGAGTTTGAGTATGGGAGATCTTTGGCTGATCTTTGGCAGCAATTACTCTCAACTATTTTGGGCGCAAGAGAAGGTGATGTGGCTGCGATAGATCTCCCTCGAGACCTGAGGACCAACAAAAAGGACTACCAACAAAACCGACAGAGAGAGACTGACAGAGATTTGAAGGCCTCGGATGTGAGGAATCCGGGCTAGGAACTGTATGGGTGGATATTTATCTGGGAAGGGACGGAAACCGGGGTAGGGAGGGAGGGGGAGAGCAGAATTTTGAAAATTTATGACTTTTGTGTTTGGTTATTTTGACCTATATTTTAAGATAAAAAAGGGGAAATTTGTGGATGAGAACCTAGGTCGACCTTAGAAAAAGGATTTAATGTTTATAAGAGAATGGGATAAGTAAAATTTGGTCTATTAAAAAGAATCAAGTTTAAAAACAACAAGAATAGGTTAAAGGGAGGGACAAGAACTTGCTGAACTAACTATGGAAATTGGGATGTATGAGGGGTGGGTGGGGGGAAGTCAGGGAAAGGGGGTTAAGAAAGTAAGGATATGAAATTATACATGTTTTGTCTTTGTCTTTTTTTGTGTGTGATGTCTTTATAAAATGTGAAAATCCAATAAAAATTTATAAAAAAACAACAACAAATGTTTCTCTGCAAGGAGGGAGGAAATAAAATAACCATTGTCTCTTTGCTTACAAATCCTGCCTTAAGGGCACATTTAATATATGAATAGGGTGAGTCTGTGACCTGGACTCAGAAATTAGGTATTTACCATCACAAAAGGCTGATCACCGAAGAATTGATGCTTTTGAATTATGGTGCTGGAGGAGACTCTTGAGAGTCCCATGGACTGCAAGAAGATCAAACCTCTCCATTCTGAAGGAAATCAGCCCTGAGTGCTCACTGGAAGGACAGATCCTGAAGCTAAGGCTCCAATATTTTGGCCACCTCATGAGAAGAGAAGACTCCCTGGAAAAGACCCTGATGTTGGGAAAGATGGAGGGCACAAGGAGAAGGGGACGACAGAGGATGAGATGGTTGGACAGTGTTGTCGAAGCTACCAGCATGAGTTTGACCAAACTGCGGGAGGCAGTGGAAGACAGGAGTGCCTGGCGTGCTCTGGTCCATGGGGTCATGAAGAGTTGGACACGACTAAACGACTAAACAACCACAACATCACAAAAGGATGGCCAGGCTCTTCATGTAAACACATCAACAGGCTTCCTGCCAGACAGGATTCTGTTGTAGACATCCCTTCTGTGTTGTATGTATGATGTATTAGGGGGGTGGTTTTGGGCTGCAGGGTGGCAATTTAAAAAGTCTATATAAAGACATGCACACCATTGTTCTGGGTTGCTCCTCCCTCCTTCGTTTGGTGAGTGAGGACCCTGTTGCAACAGTTCAATAACGATCAGGATTACTAAACTGTTTTGCATCTCAATATTCTCTGCTTGGCCTCTGTTATTTTCTCCTACCGATAGAGAACCCACTTAAGGACTCTACACAGGCTCTTGGATACCCCATAAGGGAAAAAGGGCAGATTTTGTTTACAAGAGGCGGAAGATGTATTAGACTGCAACATGGACCAAGTTCAGCAGGCAACATTGTGCAGGCCTTGCTGTTAACGTTGAACTCTGCGCCTTGGCTAACCCACTGAGTTGCCCGCAAGACAGTTCAAATGAAACCTTCCCCTGGCTTGGTCTGAACAGGGCCTGAGATGGATCCGAAGACTAGAGATGGGCATGACTTCCTAAAGGGCACCTCTCAGCTCTCTCCCGCCCTCCCTGTCCTTTAGTTTTTACAAAAGGAATTGTCTCCTGCCCCAAGAAAGGCGTTTGTCTGAAAAGGTCAAGGCCCTCAGCTGCTGCCGTTCCGGAGCATCGTTGCTGCCAAACACGACTCTGTTGTTTATGGGTGCCAAGGATTAATTATGAGGTTCAAATGACTTGCCCGTTTGGAAACCCACAAAAGGAGGTTTTGCACAATTGCACACCTGATTTATGTGACCTCTCCAGCCAAGAGTGGCACCAGTTTTAATGGGAAGAAAAGGAAATTTGGCTCCAGCCCTACAGCATCTTAGCAAAGCCCCAAGGCAGCGAAACTTGAACCTGTTATGTACTGAGCTGAATCCTAGAACAATAGGATCCAGAATGCAGCAGTCTGATTGGTCCGCAGAAGCCACCCAATCCAGCTCCAGGTGGAAGTGAATCAGCAACCTGATTGGCCTGCAGGAGCAGCCAATCAGGCTTCTGGAGGAAGTGAATCCACAACCTGATTGGCCTACAGGAGCAGCTTGGAATTAGCCAATCACGAGGGGCCCATTGTGTAAATAATGTATGTGTAGCTAGACGTTTGGGACGCGGGTGGTGCTGTGGGTTAAATCACAGAGCCTAGGACTTGCTGATCAGAAGGCTTGAATCCCCGTGACGGGGTGAGCTCCCATTGCTCGGTCCCTGCTTCTGCCAACCTAGCAGTTCAAAGCACGTCAACTGCAAGTAGATAAATAGGTACTGCTCCAGCGGGAAGGTAAACGGCGTTTCCATGCGCTGCTCTGGTTCGCCAGAAGTGGCTTAGTCATGCTGGCCACATGACCCGGAAGCTGTACACCGGCTCCCTTGGCCAGTAAAGCGAGATGAGCACCACAACCCCAGAGTCGGCCATGACTGGACCTAATGGTCAGGGGTCCCTTTACTTTTAGCTAGATGTTTGGGGAAAAGTTTCATTCATTGCTACTAGGAGCTGAATAAAGAGCATGAAATTCACAATCAACTCAGAGTATATTTTAGAACCCAAACCAGGTGATGTATTAGTTTTGTCTCTGTGTCCTCAGGAAACAGGGGTGTTGTTGGTGATCTCTACAAAAATTGCCGCATTGAGCGCCTAGTGTGGGGGTTCAGAAGGCCTAATCCTTTGCCTTCCACTATGGCTATGATTTGATCGCAAACACACACCATTGCATACAATTTGCAAAGGGGGGGGGACTACCATTCATTAAATGGGAGCTTTTTCCCTATGAAAATTGCGGAGCTGATTTGAATTTAAATTTGATTTGATTTGACTTGAATTGAAATGAGAGAATAGCAAAGGGGTACAGGATTAAAGCCTTCTGGGTCGAAATCTTTAGCAATTTGCATAAATCAGGGGCACCAACTATAGGGGGCAGAAAGGGCTTCAGCCCCCTCAATATTTCTGGACTGGGTGCCAAGCTCCCCCCCAAATTTTGAGGGGGCCTCCATCCCCCACTGCCGCTGGGCAAGTACTGACCCCTATGGGTCACGTGACACCAGCCCCCTTGATGTGGGGGGCAAATTAGAGCCCCCGGTGTAAAGTATCTTGCATTTAAGTAAACGGTTTAAATCACACATCTATACGTAGAAGTCAAATTTTAGGAGAAATCTTTTCCTGAATCTCATGTATTAATTTCCAACTTGTTGTTGTTTCACTACGTTCTTCTCTCCCAAGGAACGCAAAGGCACTTTTCAAAAATCAAAACACACAGTGCAATGTGACCGAAAACAGGGTTAACAATAAGAGAAAGGCAAGTCTAAGGAAGTTTTTAATGTTTGATATTTTATCGCTTTTTTATTGTCATTATTAATATTCTGTTGGGAGCTGCCCAGAGTGGCTGGGGAAACCCAGCCAGATGGGTGGGGTATAAATAAATTATTATTATTATTATTATTATTATTATTAGCAGCAGCAGCAGCAGCAGCAGCAGCAGACAAAGCATTAAAACAGTTTAATGAAAAGAACCAAAGGACCATTAGCAATATTTGTATCCTCGTCGTGATTTGCAATAATAAAAACATTGTGATACTCGAGCCCTTTCAGAGCGAACTGCTCTTGGCATCTCTCCTCATCCTGCAATTTCACAGTTTGTGCAAAGTCCAATTACACAGGCACATGACTGAATCCTCATTTGAACTAATTTTGTAACGTGAAAACTGCTCAATGTTTCCCTTACGCATTTCCTTAGCATTTCCGCAACACATTCTATATCTATTCCAAAAAATAAAATAAAATATCCCTGGTGATAGTTTGCTAACATGTTTTGTAGCTTATCAAAGTCATTTGGCCTTTATTGGGTTTTCTTCCTTACCCCCTCCTCCTTTTGTATTGTTAGCTGCCTTTGATCAGGCACGACTAATATCATTAAGATCTCACTTGGTGCTAATGTGGTGTTTTCTGTCCTGCGTGTTTCATTTTCATAGTAAGGAAAAGATGAACTTTCACCGTCACAACATCTAAACTCAAAGCCTCTTTCAAAGAGGTCAGTTGCAAATCTTTACCCTCCCCAAGGCACTGAGCCCGGTGAAAATTGCCACACTGTTCTCAGCCTTGCAGAAGACCTTGGGCCGGCAGTGACTGTATCCAACAAAAGTTATTTGCTCAAGCACTTATGACAGAAACGTCTGCAAGATTGCTACAGAAGCGGATCACGTGGGAAGCATAAAATAAATAGTAAAAACAGGAATGATTAAACCAAGATGTATCTTCAAAAGGGATTTTGAAGATAGCAACACACGGAATTGCTTATTGCTTGCTTTTTTTCCTTGCAAAGTTCCTTCCAAATGAGCTGCCACATAAGGCCTCTTGGGTTGAATTTTCACTCATCTGGTGCAGAGAGCAGAGCAAAGCTAGTAAGAAAGAGTGGCTAGAAATCTGAGCTAAGAGAATCATATAGTCATAGAATTGTAGCGTTGGAAGGGAGCCTTAGGGTCATCTAGTCCAACCCCCTGCAATGCAGGAATCTTTTGCCCAATGTGGGGCTTGAACACACAAGCCGGAGATTAAGAGCCTCATGGTGTACCTGTTGAGAAGAATTACTGTATTTTTCGCTCCATAGGACGCACTTTTTTCTTCCTAAAAAGTAAGGGGAAATGTCTGTGCGTCCTATGGAGCGAATGCGTGGTCCCTGGAGCCGAATTACCCGGGACGAAAGGCAGATCATGCTTTTTTTTTTTTTTTTGAAAGAGGGAAGTAGGTGTTGAAACAAAGCTGCTGATCGGCAAGCGATTGGGAGGGAGGATAAGGGACGCTAGAGATAAAGGAGGCTGCCTGGGAGGGAGGAGGTAAAGACAGCAAACTTGCAAGGAAAGGAGAGGAGACAGGAAGACTACAGCAATGAGGAGAGAAATTAGAAGAAAAGGGGGAGCAAAAAACTGCTCCAGCTAAGAAAAAGACACTAAGGCAAACAAGAGAGAAGGGGGTATTGAAAGGAAGCAGCTGATCGGTAAGTGATCGGGAGGGAGATAAGGGACGCTAGCAATAAAGGAGGCTGCCTGGGAAGGGGGCGGTAAAAGCACATGGATCCTCAGGATTTTTGCATTGGGTCACCCCAAATTCACCATCAGATCGCATAGCATGTCCATGGCTACAGCCTGCACCAAAAAAAACCACACGCACCCACTGTTGTGTGGGGCCGCAATGGCTCAAAAACGTGGTTACAAAGCACAGATCTACATGGATCCTCAGGATTTTTGCATTGAGTCACCCCAAATTCATCATCAGATCACATAGCATGTCCATGGCTATAGCCTTTACCAAAAAAATCACACATCCACTGTTTCATGGGGCCGCAATGGCTCCAAAACGTGGTTAGAAAGCACGGATCCACATGGATTCTAGAATTTTTACTTTGGGCTACCCCAAACTCACCATCAAATCACATGTCTGTGGCCACAGCATGAACCACAAAAATCATACATCCACTGTTTCGTTCAGAATATTTTTTTTTTCTTGTTTTCCTCCTCTAAATACTAGGTGTGTCTAATGGTTGGGTTCGTTTTATGGAGAGAGAAATACCATGCGCTGTTTGGCTATGCTCACAGTCACCACATTCCCCCTCCTTTTAAGGGATCTTGTGCCTTTCAGTCACTGCACGGATGGGCAGAAATTCAACCGGGGAAGAGTTCCCTAAAAGAAAACACTGAAAACCTGCTGAATTTCTGCCTGCCGCAAGGATGTGCAGCTGCCTGAAAAACTTGGCACTCCTAGCCATTCTTAAGGCAGATTAAATTTGCAAACAGAGCAGAATGAATTCAGTCTAGACGACTGCTTCGTTTGCTGTGGAAGGAGCTAATTAATGGACTAATTGGGAGTTAATTGGAAATGATTGCTCAGCCAGGGCAGCAGAGCTCTCTGGTCGAAGCTCTTGCTGGGAATCGATGAATTTAGATCTCGACAAAAAAATAAATCCTAAGGAAACCATGTTGAGAGTGAAAAGGATTGTAAAGGGCACAGTAAGTTCTGCTTGCCCCAGGCTCTGAGTAAGGGTGGCAACTTCAGGTTTTGTGCTCTTTAACAGTTGCTGCAAGTCACATGCATTCGGCCAGTGAAACTTTCCCCTTTTACTTGGGCCAGAAAAAGAGAGTTGCATCTCTTGTTAATTTCTTGTTAAGTCTGCAGCCTACCCCACAGGGTTGTTGTGAGAATAGTTTGGGGGAAGGGGAGAACCCTGAATACCTCACCTTGAGAAAATGGAGGGAAGGTGGGATAGACTCGCAATATAAAACTAAAACAAATAAAAAGGGATCATCTCAAAGTTCTTAAAGAATAATAGCCAAGCCTAGGACCCACGTACCTACAGGACCGCCTCTCCTGGTATGCCCCGTGGAGGACCTTAAGGTCCACAGATGACAACATTTTGGAGGTCTCAAGTCGCAAGGTGATTAGATTGGTCTCAACTAGGGTCAGGGCCTTTTCAGTACTGGCCCCGACTTGGTGGAACGCTTTGTCACAAGAGACTAGGGCCCTGCGGAACTTGACATCTTTCCGCAGGGCCTGCAAGACAGAGCTGTTCCGCCTGGCCTTTGGTTTGGACTCAGTCTGACCTTTATGTTTCGCTCCCCTTATGGTTTTGACCTATGGGCTACTATTAAAATGAGGCTGAATTTTAAATTGCATTTTAACCTATATTTTAAATTGCCCCCCCCATTATGTTTTTACTGTAATTTTACTGGTGTTAGCTGCCCTGAGCACGGCTCTGGCCGGGGAGGGGAGGGAATAAATAAAATTTTTTTATTATTATTATTATTATTATTATTATTATTATTATTATTATTATTAAGTCCAGGTGGGAAATGCACAGCCCCTAAGAGGCAGCCATCCTGAGTCTTTCTTAAACTTTTCTAGAACAGCTCAGCCTTCCTTTCCAAACTTCCACCTGCAGATGGACTATATGGAATTGGTGGAAATGACTGGCAGAATCCGAGACCTGGGAGAAGAGTTGGTGGAAGAAGACTGGAAGAAATTTAAAGACTATTTGCAGAAACACTGTAAAATTAATGAATGTTAAAATGATGTTGGATTGAAAATAAGTGGCATTAGCAACAAAGTTATTAAGAATATGCAAAAATGAATTGATAATGGATGGAAATATAGAGTTATAATATGTTAAGATATAGAGTTAAGATAAATGAATGAGGGCAAGGATTTGCTGATTTGATTATGTAAATGGGATACGAAAAGGGGAGGTGAGAGGAGGTCAAGGAAATAAGCAAATGAGTTTAAAGTTATAAAAAACGGATTTGTTTTTATTTTTTTCCTATTTTCTTTTTGTCTTTTGTATGTTGTATTTTTATTTTTATTTTTTATTTTTTCATGTATTTTTGTACTTATGTCTTTGTAAAACTTTAATTAATATTTCTTTAAAAAACAAACAAACTTCCACCTGCGTCTGCCCCACCACCTTCTCACTTAGGGCCCTGGAATGCCGGAAAGTTGGGTGTTTAACTTTTACAATTGCAGAGTTGGAAGGGACCCCGGGGCCATCTAGTCCAACCCTCTGCAATGCAGGAATCTCAGCTAAAGCATCCATGACACAAAGGCATCCAACCTCTGCTTCAAAACTTTCTTCTTCCTATACCTGTTCCCTTTGCATTTGTAGGAACCGTTCGGTGTGGGGTCCCAGTTATACTTTGGAACTCCCCGCCTATTGAAATGAAGCAGAAATCTTCACTTTACTCTATTTGGCACCTGCTAAAGAGATTCTCATTTTGACAACGCTACCCAGACGCTTTTGAAGTCGACGTGATTTTAATCTGTTTTAGTTTTTTAACCTTTGTACAGTGTTACCTCGGGTTGTGGGACGCGGGTGGTGCTGTGGGTTAAACCACAGAGCCTAGGACTTGCCAATTAGAAGGTCGGCAGTTCAAATCCCTGTTACAGGGTTAGCTCCTGTTGCTCGGTCCCTGCTCCTGCCAACCGAAAGCACGTCCAAGTGCAAATAGGTAAATAGGTACCGCTCCGGCGAGAAGGTAAACGGCGTTTCTGTGCGCTGCTCTGGTTCGCCAGAAGTGGATTAGTCATGCTGGCCACATGACCCGGAAGCTGTACGCCAGCTCCCTTGGCCAATAAAGCGAGATGAGCGCCGCAGCCCCAGAGTCGGCCAGTTCCTTTTCCTTTACCTTACCTCGGCTTGCAGATGCTTCAGGTTACAGACTCCGCTAACCCAGAAATAGTACCTTGGGTTAAGAACTTTGCTTCAGGATGAGAACAGAAATTGCACAGCGGCAGCAGGAGGCCCCATTAGCTAAAATGGTACCTCAGGTTAAGAACAGTTTCAGGTTAAGAACGGACCTCCGGAACGAATTTAGTTCTTAACCTTAGGTACCACTGTATATTTTAAAGTAGAGCTGTTGAATTTTTCCTGATTGTATAGTTTTATATTTTTGTAAACCGCTATGAGGGTTGTTTTTTTAAACACCCAAGTTTAATGATTTAATGAAATCAATCAATCAATCAATCAATCAATCAATCAATCAAATAAACACTCTTTTATCTTCCTGAAGTGTCTCCCCAACCCCTCCAGCCTCTTTGAAGCTGCTATTAGCACCCCTGGGGTGTTTTGATTGGGGAAACTGCAAGGAAATGAGCTTAGCCATTCGCTTCTCCATCAATGATGCTCCAATCCAAATCCCTCCAGCTGCTTCCCAACTTTTTCTTAAGGCATCAGGAAAGCAGATTCGGCTTTTCTGCAGCACATGATTTTTGACCCTTTTGCCGAACGAGAGGAGAGGGGCTCGCACACCTCACCAGGAATTTGCATCCTTACCCACAAGCAAATCCCCAAAGCGTTCAGTGTGACCTACGCTCAAGTTAGTGTGCCTAAGATGGCACATTTAGGAGAAAATACCCCACCCATTACAAGACTTGGGAGATATGCAACACACATAGGACAAAGCTGAGTTTTTCACCTGCCTCAAGGACAGCAGTGCTCTAGAGTTCTAGACAGCTTACGCACTTCAAATCCATGTTAAATATTTAGTCTCAGCACCTTTAAGCGTGTAGAATTTAAAAACAAACTGTATGGCAGCAGGCGGAAATTCAACAGGTGATACTCTTCCCCACCAAGGCATGCTGTCGGAAAAGCTGCAGCTGTAGGATTTCTGCCTGTTGTGCAGCTTTGAAAAGAGCCTCGCCTGAGAGGAAGGAAAGAGCGGCTTTCCTTAGAAGTAGTCAAGAAAGTTGAAAGTGCAATCTAGCGATAGAAGGAAGTGAGTCCTCTGCCCCAAGCACCTTACAGTTCAATTCAGATAGAGCTTGGAGTGGGAGGAGGGGAAGGTGAAAGTGCAAGAAAATCAATTCTAGCAACTTGCCGCAAAGCTCCAATAGCTCTTTAATAGATGGATTTTTACCTGGTAGTCGATACCGCATGCATTGATGTGTTGCTCGCTCACTCAAGTTGGGGACCAACCAGGATCCTGCCCTTCCGTCCTTGGTTTGCAGTTAAAAATGGCATGTAGTCCCTGAGAGCCGAATCGAGAAAAGCTGCCTTTTTGGGGGGGGAGGGGGAGGGAGTCAAATCATACAAGTCGAGGCATTTGTAGCAGCTCAGAGGCTGACCTGGATTTTGCCCAGCTCCAAGGCCATTTTCCCCACCCGAGCCAACAAGACTTCCTTTTTATAAACACTGTAATTATCTTCTGGACATAATTCCCGTCACAATTCTGATTGGAAAATGGAGCTGCTTAGGAAAGGCTTACAAGACAACATCTGTTCAATGGCGGACATGTGGGTCAGGGCGGGAGCTGCTGGGGAGGGAATTAAATTGCAGCACAGAAGCGAAGCGACGGCAGGGCAAGCTGGATGTGTTCCTCGCGAGGACCGGTGTTGCTTCCTAGAAGTGTGCATAAGACATATCAAGGCCAGTGGCCCTGTCTCTCTTTCCACCATTCCCCCCTCCTCCCTACTCATTCACATTGTGCGCATAATTCTGTAGGAGCGCAGAAAAACACCCGCCTAACATTGTGCTGGGCACAGAATTCAGAGATTGCATGAAAAACAGCAACAGCCATGCTATTACTCCTCACTGTTGCAAAGACATGGCTGCTTTCTGAAACCTCACCCACCTGAAGGGTGATGGAATAATGTTGACAGGGAAAGATCCTGTGAGATTTGGCTTTGGCCATTTGAATTTACTTTTTAAAATATATTTCATTTTTCATTTTTTTTTAAAAAAAACTATTTTGACAACAATACAAATCTGATATTACAATACACAAACATATCTTGACTCCCACCCCTTTTGCGGTTTCTAAATTTTATTTTAATTTGTATCACTGCATTTTCTTCGTTATTCCAATTGTTCATTACTCCTTGGTTTCCTTTTAAGTTCTATTTTAACCTTTTGGTTTAAGCTAATCCTGCCCATGAACCAGGACTGTCTTAAGCATATGAGGCACCGGGGTGCAAAGATCTACCTGGCACCCCCTGAGAGCCTGGTGCCCGG
This sequence comes from Podarcis melisellensis, assembly GCF_964234715.1. Lineage (NCBI taxonomy): Eukaryota > Metazoa > Chordata > Lepidosauria > Squamata > Lacertidae > Podarcis > Podarcis melisellensis. The sequence continues at coordinate 10,257,060 of NC_138539.1, read as the reverse complement.
GTGCCCCACACCCCTAGCGCCTATGGGTAAGATGGCCCTGCAATGAATTTATGTGTGCCCAGTCACATTTCAAATAATCCACAATTTTTCCCAAGTTTCTTGTAAAGCTTTTCGCCTCTTGGTTCCTTATTGCTCCCATTAGTTTTGCCATTTTGGCACAGTCCACATTCTGCCACTCCTCCTTGGTGGGTATAGAATCTTCTTTCCATCTCCATGCATAAACTATCCTGGTCTCTGTTGTGGCACACATAAACAGGTTTGCTTTGTTTTGTCTTTTTGTCTTTAGGTAACTATATGGAAGTGAGAGCTGGACCATAAAGAAGGCTGATTGCCGAAGAATTGATGCTTTTGAATTATGGTACTGGAGGAGACTCTTGAGAGTCCCATGGACTGCAAGAAGATCAAACCTCTCCATTCTGAAGGAAATCAGCCCTGAGTGCTCACTGGAAGGACAGATCCTGAAACTGAGGCTCCAATACTTTGGTCACCTCTTGAGAAGAGAAGACTCCCTGGAAAAGACCCTGATGCTGGGAAAGATGGAAGCGACGACAGAGGACGAGATGGTTGGACAGTGTTCTTGAAGCTAGCAGCATGAGTTTGACCAAACTGCGGGAGACAGTGGAAGACAGGAGTGCCTGTCGTGCTCTGGTCCAGGGGGTCACAAAGAGTCGGACACGACTAAACGACTAAACAGCAAAGTTTGCCTTTTATTGTGATGCGAGAAGTGTTAACAAAACTTTATCATAAAAAGCATGGGCAGGCAAACTAAGGCCTGGGGGCCGGATCTGGCCCAATCGCCTTCTAAATCTGGCCCGCGGATGGTCCAGGAATCAGCGTGTTTTTACATGAGTAGAATGTGTGCTTTTGTGTGTTTTTGTGAATGGGGATGGGGGGGATTTGGTTTTTTTTGTAGTTAATTGTGGAAATTAATTATGGGGGGAAACCAATAAAAATCTATTTACACAGCAAAAAATATAAAAATAAACTCTGCCTCCTTGTTCTCTTATTCTGATGGGTAGACCTGCTAACTCTGCATCCTCCATCATCTTAAACTGCCATTCTTCCTTCTTTGGACCACTCCCCACTCTCCATTTTTGAGCAAACAAAATCCGAGCTGCTGTAGTGGCATACATAAATAAGTTCTTCTGACCCTTGGGAACTTTTGTCTCCACTATTCCTTGGAGGAATTTCCCAAGAGGTGTTTTTTTGGGGGGAGGGGGAGGGGAATGCACTTTTAAACATTTTTTTTTATCTCATTATAAATCATCTCCCAATAATCCTTTGCATGTCCACCACATGCAATAACACGTTCCTTGTTTTTTATTTCATTTTCATTTTTTTAAACAAAGTATAAATAAATAATAAATAAATAAATAAATGTGCACTCCACCCCCAAGACCAAGCATAGGCGAACTCTGCCCTCCAGATGTTTTGGGACTACAACTCCCATCATCCCTAGCTAACAGGACCAATGGTCAGGGATGATGGGAATTGTAGTCCCAAAACATTTGGAGGGCGGAGTTTGCCTATGCCTGCCAAAGACCATTCCATCGTAACTATCCAACCTCCCAAAATTTCAACACCTCTTGCGATGGTTTGACCCCTTTCTGTTTTAACAGCACAAATTCTACAAATAACTTCCATATGTCCTCAAAATCATTTGTCCTGCATATTCCCTGTCTTACCTTAATAGCACATGCTAATTGATCATTAATAGCTGTATCCCACAGTCTTCCTACTTCTCTGCATTTCCAACATACAGTGGTACCTCGGGTTACATACGCTTCAGGTTACAGACTCCGCTAACCCAGAAATAGTACCTCGGGTTAAGAACTTTGCTTCAGGATGAGAACAGAAATCGTGCTCTGGAGGCGCAGCGGCAGCAGGAGGCCCCATTAGCTAAAGTGGTGCTTCAGGTTAAGAACAGTTTCAGGTTAAGAACGGACCTCTGGAATGAATTAAGTACTCAACCCAAGGTACCACTGTATACCAGATTCGGATTTGCACATCTTTGCTAACTTACAGAGTCAGGTGCCATCTGACAGGTGTATATTTGGGGGTGGCAGTTCTGCCTATGCCTTTTTTTGCAGCACCCACACAACATGGTTGGCATCAAAATACCAGCCTGTATCCATCATTCAAGAGCTTTTTATACTGCCCTTCAATAAAACCCCATGGGCTCTACATTAAAAAATAAAATAGAAATAAGACAGACCCAACCAACGCTTAAAAAAACAAACAAGAGCTAAAATAACTTGAAAGCCTGAAAGACTAAAACATACACATAAGACGTACTTACTTCTAGTTAGTTCTACAGAAGGTGTCCCATCAGCATATTATTGATTCATACCCTGAGAAGTTGGAGTGTTTGTGGCCATTCCATCACACCGCATCAACTTTGCTGCAAGAGGAACACAATGCAGACAGAAAGCGAAGGATCTCCCTTATCATTACAGAATATAACATGAACATTTGATTCTGAAGTGGCCTGGATATTGCAGCTATCAAGTGAACCCAATTTAAAAGGTTTCCCCCCAGCATTTACGGTTGCCACCTGCTTTCTTCTGGCCCAGCTCCTGTGTCTTTCTTTAAGAAGCAGTCTGGCGCAAAGAAATTCGTTTGAGGAGAGTTTCACATTTCTGCAAAGGAAACAGCTTCACCTGTTGAACTTCAGCACGTTGGACCCAGCGACTGGGCTGGGAAAGAGAGGTTGTAATCATCTTTGCACAAGATGTGGAGGGAGACAGGCAGCAGCCTGCAGGCTTTGGTTAGAACTTTTGGTTGGAAGAGAACAAGCCTGTGATGCAATTGCCAAAATTAGCCAGTAAAGGCATGTGAGCTGGGGTTTTTTGGGAGAGCTTTTTTTCCTGGCTGCCAAGAGACGTGCAGAGGGTCACACAAAGCATTTTATGCGCACACACTCACACACCCCAAAAGCCAATCTTCCCAGTCACCACAGGGCCGTGACTCATGTTTGCATTTCCTTTTCAAAGGGAAGATAGAGAAAGCAAACAGAAAGAACCGAATCTTTTTGGCGGTTGCAAAGCAGAAGGGAAGGCTGGAATGAGGGAGGGCAAAGGTGGAGCAGCTTGCCATTTGCTCGGAGGCCGAGAAAAGGCCACATTGGTGGTCACCAGAATATAGCTGTAAAAAAACAAACAAAGAGCGTCTTCCCTCATCCCATCCGGATACAAAATATTTCCATTTTCAGGGGTAGGCAAGAAAAGTTTGGATTTGATATCCCGCTTTATAACTACCCCAGGGAGTCTCAAAGCGGCTAACATTCTCCTTTTCCTTCCTCCCCCACAACAAACACTCTGTGAGGTGAGTGGGGCTGAGAGACTTCAAAGAAGTGTGACTGGCCCAAGGTCACCCAGCAGCTGCATGTGGAGGAGTGGAGACACAAACCCGGTTCACCAGATTACGAATCTACCGCTCTTAACCACTACACCACGCTGGCAAGGTGGCGGCTGCCAGATGTTTGGGATCAGTCACAATGAAATTTCATGCTCTTTATACAGCTCATAGTGGTGAGGAAGAATGGAAGTTCCCCCAGAATGTCTGCTTTATATACATTATTTACACAATTGGCTAATTCCAGGATTCACCTGTAGGCCAATCAGGTTGCTGATTCACTTCCACCTGGAGCTGGATTGGGTGGCTCTCGTGGACCAATCAGACTGCTGCATTCTGGACCCTATTGTTCTAGGACCAATCAGACTGCTGCCTTTTGGATCCTATTCAACTTAGTACATAACACACAGCCAGCGGGGGCAAAAGTCAGGGATGATGGAAGAGGACCGCAGAGGACCTTAAGGCCCATGGATAACCATAGTTTAGAGGTCCCGGGCCCTAAGGAAGTCAGATTATCCTCCACCAGGGCCAGGGCCTTTTCAGCGATGGCTCCGACCTGGTGGAATGCTCTGTCCCATGAGACTAGGGATTTAACCTCCTTCCGTCAGGCCTGTAAGACAGAGCTATTCCGCCTGGCCTTTAATTTGAATTCAGCCTGATCTTTTATTTCCCTTCTCTTCCCTCCCCTTCCCCTTTTATGAAGATCACCCACTCTATGACGCCACAGCTAATTCTCCCCTGGCCTCCTTGCTGGCCCAAGTAGGACCAATTCAGCCAGCTAGCCCTGGGATTATCTAATGCTTATTTCCCCTAAATTTTGATTTTTGAATTTTATTGTTATTCATGTTTTTATACTGCATTTTATGCTGCTTTTATAATTAAGTGTTTTAAATTTGTTGTTAGCCGCCCTGAGCCTGGTTTTTGAACCGGGAAGTGTGGGGTATAAAATTATTATTATTATTATTATTATTATTATTATTATTATTAGTTCATAGAATCATAGAATTTTAGAGTTGGAAGGGACCATGAGGGCCATCGAGTCCAACCCCCTGCCAAGCAGGAATCTCAACTAAAGCATCGGTGGCAGATGGCCATCTAATCTCTGCTTAAAGACCTCCAAGGAAGGAGAGTCCACCACCTCCCAAGGGAGTCTGAATGAATCATAGAATCATAGAATCATAGAGTTGGAAGAGACCACAAGGGCCATCGAGTCCAACCCCCTGCCAAGCCGGAAACACCATCAGAGCACTCCTGACATATGGTTGTCAAGCCTCTGCTTAAAGACCTCCAAAGAAGGAGACTCCACCACACTCCTTGGCAGCAAATTCCACTGTCGAACAGCTCTTACTGTCAGGAAGTTCTTCCTAATGTTTAGGTGGAATCTTCTTTCTTGTAGTTTGGATCCATTGCTCCGTGTCCGCTTCTCTGGAGCAGCAGAAAACAACCTTTCTCCCTCCTCTATGTGACATCCTTTTATATATTTGAACATGGCTATCATATCACCCCTTAACCTCCTCTTCTCCAGGCTAAACATGCCCAGCTCCCTTAGCCATTCCTCATAAGGCATTGTTTGCAGGCCTTTGACCATTTTGGTTGCCCTCCTCTGGACACGTTCCAGTTTGTCAGTGTCCTTCTTGAACTGTGGTGCCCACAGTTCAAGTGAGACCTAGGAGTTTCCATGGACAAGTCGTGTTGGGTTAACAGTGTGATGCAGCAGCAAAAAAAGCAAATGCTGTTCTAGGCTGCACCAACAGAAGTATAGTGCAGTCATACCTCGGGCTGATGTAGCTTTGGTTGAGTGTTTTGGGGTTGCGCTCCACACGACCCGGAAGTAACGGAGCAACCTTACAAGTCACATGCATTTATTTTTTTAAAAAAGCTGTGTCCAAAGATCTATGCATCCTGATGGAGACACAGCCCTCCCTGACCCTGGATTTCACATTCCTTCTGCATCATAAGATCTGTAATTTATTACACTCTCCAGGACAGAGTTCCCGTCTGCAAAGTGATTTCGAGAAACAAAGCTGATATATTGACAGGAAAGCAGCTTTCACAACAGCAGTTCTGCTGCCTCTGCTTCCTTAAAATCCTTTTTCATTCATTGGCCATACATATTTCTAACTGCCACAGACAGTTCTATTAAATGAACAGGAGGCTACGGGTGATGCACCGTCTCTTGGGCAAAGGGTTGGGGGAAAGCCGACAATTTTGGATCCTCCAAGTTTCTTGCATTTATTTATTGCACCCTCCCTCTTTCCTCTAAGGAACTTCAAGTGGGGTACATGGTCCGCCCCTCCTCCATTTTGTCCTCACAACAACCCTGTGAGGTAGGTTAGGCTGAGAGGCAATGACTGGCTCAAGGTCACCCTGTGAGTATCATAGTTCAAGTGGGATTCAAACCCTGGTCTCCCAGGTCATAGGCCAACACTCTAACCACTTCTCCACACTGGCTCTCTCCAATCTTAAGCTCAATTCTTGGCATTTCCACATACAGTTTGCAATTAAAAATAAATAAATCCTCAGGATAATTAATTGTATTTTAGTGCTAATTTCTCCTAAGAGAAATTGCATGCAATTTTGCCAAATGTACACATATATATTTTTTTTTTTGCTAAAGAATAATAATAACCCCCAAATATAATACAGTTGTGTATGGCCTTTTCATCAACATATACCTGTGTACCCTAATATGCGCATTTTTATAAATGCTGGAGAACTGAGCTGCAAAATTCAGAGAAGTGTGGAGTTCAAAGGATGGCTGTGTTTCATTCTGCATACTGTTTTGGACAGTGAGACTTGAGAAGGGTCTCTTTTAAATACAAGTGAATTGTAAAAAAATAAATCAGCTCCTGCGGTGTCAGACAATGGAGCTCTATGACAGGCTGAAATTCAACAGGCAAAGCTTTCTCTGTGACAATATCTGCGGCAGTAGTGACTTGTTTAAAGGCACAGGCACTTGTGCAGGAAAACAGGTGGAAAACCCTAAAATCAAACAGGCAATTTCCCCCCCTTCTGCGACTGTAACTCTGTAGCAGGGAAATCTTCACCTGTTGAGTTTCAGTGACGTTAAAGGCACAGTCGCTTTGGAACGAGAAAATGTGGCAGCCCTATCAATAACTATTTTGTGTTCTTATATTCATTCATTATCTCCAGACCAGTAGGGAAGGACAAACGGATAAATAAGCCTCTCCCATTTTCCATAGCCAGTCTGTGTGTGTTTTTTTCCAGCCTCCCCCTCAGGGAGGCAAATCAACAAATCCCAAAAGGTGAGTTTTAAGAAGGGGGGTGGGCACATTTGGGGCCAGAGATATCTCCAAGCTAGCTGAATGCCAAGATTAGCATTATTTGCCTCCTATGAGCAGAATGCTGGAAACCATTTTCCTGGAATTATCCAATAAGCATTTTCCCCCACATTCTTCTGTCATTGTTTTGTAGCACGGGGGTCAAAATGCACTCGAAACCTGGAGAGACAGAGAGGTAGAGTAGCCGTGTGTGTCCCATTTTACAGAGGGCAGCCCTCTTTTTGAAAGAGCCCTCTATTTTGCAGCCTAGAAACCCAACCATAGTCTGGTTTCAAGATAACAAAACTCCGGAAAGGGGGATAATGAGGAGCCTTGAAGTTGACCCTCCGCAGTTAACACCAGGATTGAGCAGCCACAAAAGTCATTTGGTTGCAGACTTCCCCACTGTGGTGAGATGTTTTGCATTTCTATTTCAAGAAGAGTCATTATTTCTAAATCTGCACCTCGCCAGAATGGTGCATGCTCTGTTTATCTCTCGCTTGGACTACTGCAATGCGCTCTACGTGAGGCTACCTTTGAAGGTGACCTGGAAACTACAACTAATCCAGAGTGTGGCAGCTGGACTGGTGACTGGGAGTGGCCGCTGAGACCGCATAACACCGGTCTTAAAAGACCTACATTGGCTCCTAGTGCGTTTCTGAGCACAATTCAAAGTATTGGTGCTGACCTTTAAAGCCCTTAGCAGTCTCGGTCCTGTATGCCTGAAGGAGCGTCTCCAGCCCCACCGTTCTACCCGGACACTGAGGTCCAGCGCCAAGGGCCTTCTGGTGATTCCCTCCGTGCAAAAAGCCAAGTTACAGGGAACCAGGCAGAGGGCCTTCTCGGTAGTGGCACCCGCCCTGTGGAACGCCCTCCAACCAGATGTCAAAGAGAACAACTACCAGACTTTTAGAAGCCTTTTAGAAGCCCAGCCAGATGGGCAGGGTACAAATAAATTATTATTATTATTATTATTATTATTATTATTATTATTATTATTATTGCCCTCCTGTCTTCTCTGAAGGCTTCCCATATAGGCCATTGTGGGGAACAGGTTTCTGGGTTGAATAGGACTTTGGTTTGATCCAGCACAGCAATGCTTTCCTGTTTATGGCAGCCAGCGAAACCCCTTTCCTATCCATTCCCAAAAGCAGCTGAAACGGACTCGCCAGGAAGACGAAAACACACAAGTCTGCCAGGCTGAGTCAGCCTTCAGCCTTCCACCAAACTCATAATTCTTTCCTCCAAGAAAGCTTTGGCAGGCGCCTCTGAAGATTTTGGAAGGAGAGGAGAGCCATCGTAGGCCCCTCATCTATCAAGACCACACAGGGTTCTGTTTCTCCGCTGGATATGGGCATTTGTTTGCCTGCCTTGGTCAGAAGGAATGAGCCTGTTGCTGTGGGTTTGCCTGTCAAACTCGGGGCCTAACAAAAGGGACGAGCCATTTTTAACGGCTCCAGCCTTTGGAATGTGACAGCCGTCAGAAATTGGGAGAGGGACAAAGAAAGCTAGAGGGATGTTTGGGATGTGCGTGTTTACAGTTTGAATTTAGACAGAGGCTTTGGCTCAGATGCTGAATTTGCCTAAAGCCAAGACCTTTCTTCTGCTTGAAGCAAAGCCCATTCACTCTGCTGCACTGCAGGACCAGCCCTGCTTTTCCTGATCTCTAAATGATGGCTCAGATATTTTGAGGGTATTGCTGCGGACTCATAAGCTCCCTCTTCCCTTCTCTTCTCATCTGTGGATTTTATCTCCCTGATTTCCTCCTCACCTGGAGTATTGTGTCCAGTTCTGGGCACCACAGTTCAAGAAGGACACTGACAAACTGGAACGTGTCCAGAGGAGGGCAACCAAAATGGTCAAAGGCCTGGAAACGATGCCTTATGAGGAACGGCTAAGGGAGCTGGGCATGTTTAGCCTGGAGAAGAGGAGGTTAAGGGGTGATATGATAGCCATGTTCAAATATATAAAAGGATGTCACATAGAGGAGGGAGAAATTTTGTTTTCTGCTGCTCCAGAGAAGCGGACATGGAGCAATGGATCCAAACTACAAGAAAGAAGATTCCACCTAAACATTAGGAAGAACTTCCTGACAGTAAGAGCTGTTTGACAGTGGAATTTGCTGCCAAGGAGTGTTGTGGAGTCTCCTTCTTTGGAGGTCTTTAAGCAGAGGCTTGACAACCATATGTCAGGAGTGCTCTGATGGTGTTTCCTGCTTGGCAGGGGGTTGGACTCGATGGCCCTTGTGGTCTCTTCCAACTCTATGATTCTATGATTCTATGATTCTATGATTCTATGATTCTTTTCTCTAACCACAGGGCCGTCTTAACCATTGGCGCTAGGGGTGCACAGCACCCGGGCACCGGGCTCTCAGGGGCACCAGGCTGAGAGTCCGGGGCTGAGCATTGAAGTCCGGGAAAGAGCCGCCGGCAGCTGAGCGCAGCAGAGAGCAGCAGAGCCCATCAGAGCGCTGTGGGCTCTTCTGCTGTGGGTGGCTCTTCCCCAGACTCCAATGCTTGCCCCCAAACTTATGCCAAGCCCCCCGCAGCAGAAGAGCCCGTGGCACTCCGACGGGCTCTGCCCAGCTCGGCTGCTGGCTCTTGCCCCAGCTGCATGGCAGCTAACTGTTTCAGCGCCACGCACGGAGCACTGTATAATGTTGTGAGAGCTGTGCAACGCATCCTGTTGCATGCGCCAAGCTGTGGGTTCCTTTGCTGGCTTTTCCAGTGTCGGCTCATGGTCCCAACATGGGGTGCCAGCGCAGAATGACAAGGAATGCAAGTGGCAGTAAGGAAACATCTCTGGACGGGATCCGCTGCGTGCCGACAGTGCCAGCGGCAGCAACAAAACCTGACGAATAGGAGAGCATGGATCCTGTCCACAGATCTTTCCTCCACTGCTGCTTGCATTCCCCATCGTTCTGCACTGACACCCCAAGTTGGGCAGCGCTGGGAGCATGTGCTGACAGCGAAAGGCAGCAAAGGAACCCGCAGTTTGGCGCATGCATCAGGATGCATTGCACAGCGCCCACAACATTACATGGTGCTCTGGGAACCACGTGTGCAGCCGAAACAGTTAGCCGGCATGCGGGGGGGCAGCGGGTGGACAACGCGGCGACTGTGCCACCTGACATTTTGTCCCACCCCAGCATGGAACACGCATCAATCTTCGTATGCCCCTGTGTGTGGGGCGCTGGCACCCCCGTTGGTTGGTGCTGTGAGTCCCTGCGTGCCGCAACCGTTCCAAAGGTAAACAACTATTTCCTTTTAAAAAGGTTGACAACTCTGGGCAATCTAGGGGTGCTGGGTGGATTTTTGCACCCCGGCACTGCATATTCTTAAGACGGCCCTGTCTAACCATATGAAACCATACCCTCTAACACGTTCAGGCCAAAAACTGGGACACATGTCACATGATCCACACAAGATCACAGCCCTGAAAAAAAGCACTTTTTTGAAGGGGGGCAAGATTGTGGCACCCAAAATGGCTGCCATGGTTTTGCATGAAAAGAAACAGCATGTCCTGGTTTTCCCCAGACAGTTGAGGGGTATACTTTAAGCACAGCATGCAAAGGGACAAACTATGCTTAGCTCAAAGACGGGAAGGCCTCTAGATGTTGTGCTGATGGGAATTGGGGTCCAATATCGGGAGAGCTCCCCCCCATTTTTGAACCAAGCATGGGTTTGCAAACTGTGGCTCAGAGGCAAGGGACTAACCATAGCTTGCCTGTGCCTTTCTCCTCCAACATTACAAGACTAGAAAGGAACTATAGATAAAAAGCAAATATGTGGATGGGTTCTGTAGTGTGGCTTGGGAGACAGAGATGGGTCTTGGGTCTGGACCAGTTGACGACCCCTGCAGTAAAGGATCTCTGCTGTTTGCGCATGCACAGTAGTGCAGGTTTGCATAAAATGGGATGCGCAGGTGAGATATTTGATTCAGTTCTCATTTAAAGGCAAACCTCCCAAATTTGTACTTTCAAAAACAATACAGTCATACCTCATGTTACATCCACTTTATGTTATGTTCTATCAGGTTACATCCCGCGGTGACCTGGAAGTATCAGAAAGGGTTACTTCCGGGTTTTGCTGCTCGCGCATGCGCAGACGTGCAAAATGATGACAAGGGCATTCGCAGAAGTTGCAAATTGCAACCTACGCATGCACAGATGCACCGCTGTGGGTTGCATTCTTTTCATGTTGCGAACAGGCCTCCAGAACGGATCCCGTTCGCAACCAGATGTACCACTGTACCATAAACCATAAGACAGGCATTCTCTGAATTTTGCAATGCAGCTCTCAAGCCAGATAATGAGTTCCAAAATGTATATACTAGGATAAACTGTGGGTCAAAATGCACCTATCTGTGAAAATAATATTAAAAATGCAGTCTATTGGGGGAAAATTGCTTTGCAAAACTGTGTGTTTCAGGGAAAACAGCATACAAGCATATGCATATTAGGAGAGATTTGCAGCTGAATTTTCAGGAGGCTGTTTTAAATAAAGAAATTTGCAGTCGGGTGAGGACATGATTAAAACTGAGTTTCAGGTGGTTAAAAATGAAAAAAAACAAAAATTGACAAATTTACCCATCCCTAGAGATGAGTCAGGAAGAATGTGCTTGCGGGGGAGATCTGTGAGCACAAACCCCAGCGCTTCCACTTCCAGCTGCAGTTGATGGGCAGCTAGTGAATAACCTTCCAGCTGCCTCTCCTCTTTCCAACAGTGGGAAAACAAGCTTTTGCAGGAACAAGCTATTACATCTCATTACGCCCTGATGGCTTGGCGCGTGCATTTTTTACATATAACCGACATGCAGCCTTAAGCAAAAAATAGAAGTTTACATCCCACGTTGTGGCCACCCTAAGCGAGCCCACACGGTCTTTTCTCGAAGAGAGAGGGAAGGAGGTCTTGACCCACAACAAATAAGGGTTTCCAAGGGCTTGTTTTGAAACAGCTGTTGGACTTTCCACTCAATGGCCTTCTTCGTTAGCTTGGAAATAATTAACAGCCGAAGAGGAGGATGTTTTTATCCCGTGTTCCTCGGGGGGTGGGGCGGGGCTAGCACAACAGCCTTGTTGTTATCCACCCGGTCTCAAATCACCTCTATCAATATTGCGCAGCCATTATAGTGGACTAATTTTAACCCAAATAGGCCCCTTTGAAGCACAGAAGAACAGGAAAAGTCGTTGTGCACAGGCCTCAATGTAAGCCAGGAAACAGACTGGAGTTTTGGAGGAGAAGGTTGCTGAGTATTCCTCGTCGCCTGGCAGAAACAACTCATTCGAACTAATCAAAGCTGTGGGATAGCTCAGTTGGTAGAGCATGATTCTCTTAATCCCAGGGTTGTGGATTCGAGTTGCATGTTCGACAAGAAGATTCCTGAATTGCAGGGGTTTGGACCTTCCAACTGTACAATTCTATGATTCTATAGCTCTGTAAGCACTTGTTTTCCATCTGCTCCACAGGTATACTTGTAAATGAGCCACGTATTACAAAAAGCCACTAAAACACTCCAGAGCTTTCTCTCACAGAGAATTTTGTAATTATTGCCGGGGTTGATGGCAGAGCAAGGGTGTACAACTGTGATATATAAAGCTTCTTGAATCAGATTAAACAGGCTGAACCATTTTGGGAGAAAGGGCATATTTGGAAATCTAAGAAATAGCTGTAGGCGTCACAATATCCCTGCTTCACAGAAGAAAAACTGGCAGTGTTCAGAAACCCACATGTGAGCAGGGAAAACACCAACAATGCCCCCCCCCAATGTAGGAAGCACCCTCCAAAAGCAGGTATTCCCACCAACCAACCAACTCCCCATATCTTAATTTTGTATTTTAGCTATTAAACAGCTGGTCTATGACCGTAATAATAAACTGATTGAAGGTTGCTGTGGTGCCCACGAGCACCATGTTGGGCCCCTCAGATTTGAGCAATTGCCCTGTGTTTCAGGGCCGGCTCAAGACATTTTGCTGCCTGAGGCAAAGGAGAAGATGGCACCCTTCCCCAAGAAAGGTACAGAAGCCAATCTGAATCTTCCTCCAATCTTGGTGAAAGGATGGAGTCTTTCACTGCAGCCAGCTAGTATAGGGGTTATAGGGTAGGACACCAGGCTGTACCTCCCAGCACCTCAACATCTGCTGCCTAAGGCAGCTGCCTCACCCTGCCTCATTGCAGGGCCGGTCCAGCTGTGTGTCTTCTGCTGTGCTAGATCTTGGCCAGTGTCTTGGTGGCAGCTGTCCAAGATCTCAAAGCAAGGGTTCCCACCCCCCAGTGAATTCCAAGATAAGAAACCACAAGAAAAAAGGCATCTACCTGTGCCAGAAGATTCCTTTTATGGCATGTAATGTCTTGAATGTGTACACTGGCTTCACTCTGCTGCCAGATCCAGCACGAGTTCCTCGTCCTCCATGCCCTTTCCTTCATATCTCCTTGCTTTTATGCCCTGATACCATCCCCTGTCGTCTCCACCACCATCAACCATCCAAAGGTCCTCCTTTCTTCTTCAGAGATAAGGAGACAGGAGGCTGTCTTACACAGCCTCAGACCACAGGTCCACGTGGATCAGTATTGTCTCCACAAGGAGTTCCCCAAAGGCTGCTCTTGGAGAACCTGTGGTCTGTGAGCTTCACTCAGGTGGTCCATGGCATGTCTGTGAAGAACACCTACAATCTGAATTCTGTGAATAAGAATAAAACACAGTGAATTGAAGCGGCAGTAGAAATACTATAAAAAACCACACAGCATCTAGCATGGTGCATTGAAGTTACTACAACAAGCAAGAAAATCAGGAAGGAAGTCTGTGGTGGTCAACTCTTCTTGGTTGGAGGTTTTCTAACAGAGGCTGAATGGCCAGTCATCATGGATGCTTTGGTTGAGATGCCTGTATTGCAAAGGGTTGGAAGAGATAACCCACAAGGTCTATTCTATGATGCTACGATACCCTCAGTGTTTTTCAAGTGGTCTGGGGAGAGGGTGGGAGTTTGGGAATTGCTGGTCTACAATGAGTGGCAGAAGCTCTCCGAGATTTCAGGCAAGAGAGCTCCACCCGCAGATGCTAGGTGTTAAGTTGTGGGTGAACATATCAGACAACACAGCGATTCTTCAAACAGCTCTTCTTTATTCACAGGCCAGAACAGAACTGAACTGAAGGGTTCAGCCAACCTGCTTATATAGAGCTCCACTACAACACAACAGTAACCACTTTCTGTAACTATCCAATCACTGAACGTCACTTTCAGTCCCTTATTTGCATATGTGGACCTGAGTAAAAATTATCTACAGTATCCCCCCTGCTGGCCCAGGGTGAGAACTTCAGTACATAACACTAGGAATCAAACCTTTGACATTCTGCATGCTAAGCAGATGCTCTACCTCTGAGCTATAGCTCTTCTGAGACCTCACCTTCTCCCCAGTGCTACCCCATATATCCAGAACTACGTTTCACAACACCTGGGTGGCGCCATCCCTTGCTATCCATCTTTCTGACATTCCTTTCCCAGTGCAGTCGTGGTTGCATGATGGGACTGTGGTTTGCTTTAACCAATATGCTGAAATTCCAGTCACACCAGTGGGCGTTGAGTGACACAACAGCAAACATCATGGGACAACAGGTGTACTTCTGTGTGCAAGGTCAAGAAAGAACCTTATGCAGGTATGCCAGGCCAAATTGCTCACTTTCCACCTGCAATTTTCTGGGTTAATGGGATTGCAAATGGATTTTCCCCCCTCGAAGCGATTCACATGGAAATGAGCACTAAACTTCTGCCATACTCCGCTAGATTTCCAGAGGTGCTTCTTCTAAGTAATGGAAATGTCAGGGAAATGGAACAAACGGCTGTGGGAATGTATCCTTGTGTCAATGCCATTTTGCAGAAACACACCCTTAAAAATAACACCAGAAGCCACCAGTCTGGAGATGGCCTCAGAGAGGTGGGACCACAAAGCACAGCCCTGAAATCATGTGCAGATACTTCAGAAACCAAAACAGCAGATGCTGAATTCGCCATGAGCATGCAAAAGAAAAAAAATATCTGTGGATTAAAGACCTTGTTTCCCTATCTTTAAAGCTTTCGTGTCACATATTAATCTTCCTAGTAAACAAACCTCACCATCACATTCGCGGCTCTGCTCTCCGGGTCAATAAAAAGACTTAGGAATGTACACACCCACACAGCATGTGATGCCTTCTGCAGGAGCCAACAATGGCATCTGAGAGTGGGTGTGCATTCACCATTTATGGAGTCAGGGAGGGGAAAAAGCCTTTCTAGAAAGAGCTTGCAAAACACTTAAGGAAGGTTGAACCTCCGCCCTTTCTTGCTGCTTAGTGGTGCCAGGTATATTATAGCAATTGTAAGGTCTCAAATATAGAATGAATGTTGATAATTGCACAAAGTAAACACACATACGTAAGTATATAAACCACATGTCTCAAATAGTACAGGAGAGCAATGCAAAAGCCATCTTGGCTCTCCTAAAGGCTCTAAATATTTCCTCTGCCCCCTTAATCCCCCTTGCCAGAGAACGCAGTTCCTGAAGGGATTCCTCTCCTATATCTATGAACCTAGTAAGGTAAAGGGACCCCGACCATTAGGTCCAGTTGTGACCAACTCTGGGGTTGTGGCGCTCATCTCGCTTTATTGGCCGAGGGAGCTGGCGTACAGCTTCCGGGTCACGTGGCCAGCAAGACTAAGCCACTTCTGGCAAACCAGAGCAGTGCACGGAAACGCCATTTACCTTCCCGCCGGAGCAGTACCTACCGTATTTTTCGCCCTATAGGACGCACCGGCCCATAGGACGCACCTAGATTTTTTTGGGGGGGAATAAAGGAACAAAAATTATTTCCCCCCCACCCACCCAGGCGCGAGCTTCCCCCGACCCCAGCCCCCAGAACGGGTCCCAGAGAGATGCCGAAGCTGCGTGCAGCTTCGGCATCGCTCTGGGAGCTTGTGCAACTTTCGGGAGCCCGGCACGGCTTCGCGCCAGGCTCCAGTGGGTTGTGCAGGCGGCTCCGCGCAACCTTAAGGAGCCCGGCGTGGCTTCGCGCCGGGCTCCCTAAGGCTGTGCAGAGCTTTCTGAAGCCTGTATTTGCCCAATAGGACGCACACACATTTCCCCTTCATTTTTGGAGGGGAAAAAGTGCATCCTATAGGGCGACTATAGGGCGAAAAATATGGTATTTATCTACTTGCACTTTGATGTGCTTCTGAATTGCTAGGTTGGCAGGAGCAGGGACCGAGCAACGGGAGCTCACCCCATCACGGGGATTCGAACCGCCGACTTTCTGATCAGCAAGTCCTAGGCTCTGTGGTTCAACCCACAGCGCCACCCACATCCTTCCTATGAACCTACTTTGTAATTATTTGTCACTGTTTGCCCAGATGCTCTGCCTTAAGGGAAATCTGACAGGGGGACTATGTAAAACTTGCTAAATTCTCAGGAATATCACACCTTGGCCTACCTGAGCCACAGTCACCCCACCTTAAGTGTGATGTAATTTCTGACTGTTTGTAGAGGGGATGTCCTTCTTCTCCACGTCAAAATGAAAACCCTTAAAAGAGATGTTTCTTCTTGGTTCTGGATCTCTCTTGCCTCCTTGCTAGGAGGGAAGGGAACTCTCTTTCAGTGTATCTGAAGAAGTGTGCATGCACACTGTTAAGTTGTGGGTGAACATATCAGACGACACAGCAATTCTTCAAACAGCTCTTGTTTATTCACAGGCCAGGACAGAACTGAACTGAAGGGTTCAGTCAGCCTGCTTATATAGAGCTCCAGTACAATGTAACTGTAACAATTTTCTAAAACTATCCAATCACTGAACGTCACTTTCGATCCCTTATTTGCATAACTATCTACAGTATCCCCCTGCTGGCCCAGGGTGAGAACTTCAGTACATAACACACACAAAAACTCATACCTATAACAAACTCAATTGGACTCTAAGGTGCTACTGGAAGGAATTCTTTTATTTTGTTTTGACTACAGCAGACCAACACAGCTACCTACCTGTAACTAGAAAAATAAAGATCTGCTTTGCTTTCACTGCATCCTGCCTCCATCCATTCATCCCTGACCAATCATGGACTTAGGGGACTCAGTCCCTTGAGGAGTCAGGCAGCAAAAGCCAAACACCCCTATTTTTCTATATCACAGGCTAGGCAACCTTTCCAGTACTGAGAATCACATGGCAGAACAACATGGGCTGGAAAAGAGTCAGTCCAGGGCTGCCCAGATGTGGTCCAAAAGAAAGCAGGGCATTACATTTGGCACCAGCTTGGATGCAGGAGTTGCTGGAAGGAGGTGTACAAGGTGCCATCCAACCGCCTTGGGGCCTCCACTCTGGATTGGTGCAGGCTTTGCTCCTTAGCCTTTTCATTTTCCAAAGATATTCTGCAAGGCAGCAGAGGTTTAGGAACAGAGTTTTCCTTCTGCTAGATGGGCTGCCTTCTCAGGTATATGAGCCCCATCTGCCCCTCACTAGATAGATGATGATAGATGATAGCTAGCTAGCTAGCTAGATGAGAGAGAGAGAGAGAGAGAGAGAGAGAGAGAGAGAGAGAGAGAGAGAGAGAGAGAGATGATAGATGATAGGTAGGTAGGTAGGTAAGAGAGAGAGATATGATAGATGATAGATAGATAGATGATAGATAGAGATAGATAGATAGATAGATAGATAGATGATAGATAGATAGATAGATATAGATAGATGATAGATAGATATAGATAGATGATAGATAGATGATAGATAGATAGATAGATGATAGATAATAGATAGATAGATAGATGATAGATAGATAGATAGATGATAGATGATAGATAGATAGATAGATAGATAGATAGATAGATAGATAGATAGATAGATAAATAGATAGATAGATGATAGATAGATAGATAGATGATAGACAGATAGATAGATAGATGATAGATGATAGATATAGATAGATGATAGATAGATAGATAGATAGATAGATTAGATAGATGATAGATAGATAGATAGATAGATGATAGATAGATAGATAGATAGATTAGATAGATGATAGATAGAGATAGATAGATAGATAGATAGATAGATAGATAGATAGATAGATAGATAGACAGACAGATTATAAATAGATAGAGAGAATGCTTTTTTCTGGGGGTACGCAGGGGTAAGCATTCCCCTAAACATTTTGTGAATCTAAGTTTGGCCTCATTGAGGGGCAGTATTTCAATATGAGTAGGAAAATGAGAGTACCCCTAAACTTTTTTTTAATAGAAAAAGCATTAGATAGATAGATAGATAGATAGATAGATAGATAGATAGATAGTGCCAGGTTTGGGGGCAGGCATGCAGGGGTCCCTCAAGTCAGGGTGGGAAAACTCCTTAAAAACTTTGAAATGCCTGCTCTGGAAAGGACGGAAGTTTAAACATCTCAGGCTGCTTTACACGTCCAAGAAACTTTCCGAGCGAATGTTGGGGAAGGAGTGTGTGTGTGTTTGTGGCGGCATTTGGCTTCCTTATCACAGAGGCTTTACTGTACGGTACATCTGTCAGCCCATGAAAAATCCAAAGCGAGATGGTAACATACACAGAACCCAAATGTTTACTCTCCTCTCTAAATGCACGGCCTGCTCTTAAGCTTAAGTAGACACACAGGAGATTGCAATGCACTAGAAAGGCCTTTGCGTAGATCATAGGGAAGATCAAAACTTGCCCGCTTGAAGCAGTTTGCACCTTTTTCGGTTCCTAAAAATAAATAAATCTCTTCCCCATTTAGAACTTAGCGAAATTATTTTTTTAAAAAAATATGTTTTGCTTTGTTTTTAAGGAGGAAGAGAGAAATAAGCATGCCCAGCACTGCCAGTCAGGAAATGGCAACAGTAGGCTTCTGTTGGCAATTGTGTGTGTGCCTAAGTGCATACCCCCCAACACTTCTCCGATGAAAATAGGGACATCCTATTCCATAATAATAATAATAATCATAATAATTTTATTATATATACCCCGCCCATCTGACTGGGTTTCCACTCTGCCACTTCCGACATATATAAATGTTGACATATATAAATGTTTATATATGTCGGGCAGCTTCCGACATATATAAAAACATAACAATACATTAAAAAAAACTTCCCTATACAGGGCTGCATTCAGATGTCTTCTAAAGATCTCCTTGGTTCAGGGGGTCACACAACTCCATACCCTCCAACATCTCTCTGATGAAAATAAGAACGTCCTAGGGAAAAGTGGGACATTTTGGGATCAAATAAGAAACTGGGATGGCTTTTGTGAATCAGGGCCTGTCCCTGGAAAATAGGGACCCTTAGAGGGCCTGTAAGTGCTTGCTTTGAAGTAGAGAGGGAGAAAAGGGAGACCTGGAACTTTTCTGTTGTAATTTATCGAGAGCGCCAGTCAGGAGAAACAGAAAAGGCAAAGTAGGAATGAAAAATATGTACTGAAGTTCTCACCCTGGGCCAGCAGGGAGATTCTGTAGATAGTTTTCACTCAGGTCCACATATGCAAATAAGGAATTGAAAGTGACATTCAGTGATTGGATAGTTACAGAAAGTTGTTACTGTTGGTTTGTATGAGCTCTGTAAAAGCAGTTTGGCTGAACCCTTCAGTACAGTTCTGTTCTGGCCTGTGAATAAACAAGAGCTGTTTGAAGAATCGCTGTGTCGTCTGATATGTTCACCCACAACTTAACAAAATAGACTAATCCCAGGACACCCAATATCATAAAAAGACCTTACTGGAACAGGCCAGTGGCTCACTCAGTGGCATTCTGTTTTACAGATGTCAACCAGGTTAGGAAGTCTGCCAGCAGGACCTCACTGCCACCTTACTCCTGAGGTTTCCAGGAACAGTTATTCAGAAACATACTGCTTCGGACTGTGGGGGTATTTTCTGGTGAGCTCTATTCACATACTGTTAAATTCTGGTTGTGTAATTGAAGGGGATTTGGTGTTCTGGCACAACAAACCTGCTTCCTCCCTGAATCAGACTTTTTGCACAAAATAATTTTTATAAAAAAAACACACACACCAGAAGCTTTTCTTTTGGGAATTATATGGGCAGAACTACTTAAATTGTATAGAAATTTATGTACATTACTACAGCAGCAGGAATGCTATTTGCCCCAAAGTGGAAAGAAGTAGAAGTCCCAGCATAGGTGGAATGCATCCAAAAACTTATGGAAGATGCAGAAATGGCAAAACTTACCGGAAGAATAAGAAATCAAGATAACAAACTTTTTATAAAAGAAAGGAAACAGTTTATTGAATATTGACAGATAAATTGCAAACAGATAAAAACATTAGCAGGATTATTGTAACAACCTGCAGTTTCATAAGAGTATATATTTGAAGCAGATAATTAAATAAGCAAATTAAATCAATTTGGATATGCAGAAGATATTTTTAAAAAATAATTTAAGGAACCGCAGAAAGAGGGGGAAGGAAGTCAAATTTTGAAACGTTAAATTGATTGTAAAATTAATGAAATGTATAAACTTGAAAAGTACTTTTAAAAACATTTTTTCCCCAAAGACTTTTTGCAACAAGGTAACAGTCAGGGGAAATGGGATAAACATCTGTTTGATGCCAAATTGTGTAACCTCCCCACAAACCAATGGGACGTGGTGTTCAATAAATAGCCAAAGCCATCGAACCTCCTTGCAAACCGAGCCAGAAGGAATGCTTGATAAACAGGTGATCTGGAAGCTGGCGCTAAAATGCTGATGAATTTTCATGGAGACTTAAAAAAAAAAAAAAAAAATTGCAAACTGATGTGGAGAACTGAGCTCAAGCGTGGTAGAATGAGAAGCTGAAATTGGCATGCCCATCCTATTTCGATCCTAGTCAGCTGCCCTTTGCAATCCCTCTCCTTCTGCATTGTTTTGATATTAGGATCAAGGAAGACAGCGGGGGAAAGCTACAGAATCTGCCAAGGCGGAAATCCTCGATGCTGAGAGGATTGGTGGAGCATTTTCCTTCCAAAGAATAAAGACGCCATTTCGCTGGGAGATTAAAAAGACCCGAGATATCAGCCAGGACTTGAATACTCAAGTCTTTTCTCCTCCTTTTCTTTAAGGGTGTCAGAATATTCTTGGCTCCTGCCAGCGTAGGTTTTAAGTTCAACCTTACAAGAACAGATAGAAGAGGCGATTAATTTTTATGAAAATGACAGGCCTCTTGTTCCACTGCATGCAGAGGAGTTTTTTCCATTGTACCATTTAGTAAACTCCTTGTGCCCTAAATAAAGGGGGGGGGGATGGAATCACAGAGTGCTTGCTCTGAAAAACATCAAAGTGAAATGAACTTTGATTTCGTATACACTGCTCCGAGCTCAAAGACTATCCTTCTTTGTAAGGTACCTGTCTGTAATAACTCCAAAAATCCTGCTCCTCCCCAACACTTTCGTGTTTCAAGTTGAAGGCTTTGTTTAAAGACGCAGACTGCTTGATCCAGACTGTCACTATTTTGTAGGAGGGATTCAGGTGCATACAGCTTGTTCCCTAAGTTTTATGGCAGTCGCACAGAATTTGGCCACCCTTAGTGTGATCTCTAGATCCTTGTTCTCTACCAGGAGTTTTAGACATTGAAGTTCGGACCCATTTAGAGATTTTGTATAACAGGAGTGATAAATGTTGTTGTTTAGTTGTTTAGTCGTGTCCGACTCTTTGTGACCCCCTGGACCAGAGCACGGCAGGCACTCCTGTCTTCCACTGCCTCCCGCAGTTTGGTCAAACTCATGCTGGTAGCTTTGAGAACATTGTCCAACCATCTCGTCCTCTGTCGTCCCCTTCTCCTTGTACCCTCCATTTTCCCAACATCGGGGTCTTTTCCAGGGAGTCTTCTCTTCTCATGAGGTGGCCAAAGTATTGGAGCCTCAGCTTCAGGATCTGTCCTTCCAGTGAGCACTCAGGGCTGATTTCCTTAAGAATGGATGGGTTTGATCCTCTTGCAGTCCATGGGACTCTCAAGAGTCTCCTCCAGCTCCATAATTCAAAAGCATCAATTCTTTGGCGATCAACCTTCTTGATAGTCCAGCTCTCACTTCCATACATCACTACTGGGAAAACCATAGCTTTAACTATATGGACCTTTGTTGGCAAGGTGATGTCTCTGTTTTTTATACCGAGCGTATATCCCCGTAGAAATGGCAGCATAACAAGTGCATATGGAAAATTTCGGTTTACACAATTAAAGGGGATGAAAGCGCTTTGTTGTCCGAGCACAGGGGTAACCAATGTTACCAATAGCACCTTAGAGACCAACTAAGTTTGTTCTTGGTGTAAGCTTTCGTGTGCATGCACATTTCTTCAGATACCCGTATGTAGGTTTTATTTTATTTGTTTTTGTCTTATATTTTGAAAATGTACATCCAGTTTTTTCCCTTTAATTTTTTTTTTTGGGGGGGGGGCTAAGCTTTAGCTTGTTCAGCTTATACATAAATCCAGCACTGGTCTAGGTCCACCCATAGTCTAATCTCTGTGTAAGCAAATCAAGATGAATGTTCAACTAAATAGATGGCCCCTCTCTCTAAACAAGTGAAAGGTTTCAATGTGATGGAACTGTGTCAGCTGCTTTGCTCCTAAATCTCAAGGTGCACAAGGCATGATAGCCAAAGCTGGCCTTCCCATTCAGCAGGTGGCAGTGGCCTGTTTCATGCATCAACATGATGGCGGGAGATGTCCTACATTCACCAACCAGCGGCAGTTTTCAATCTCGAGGGAAGCCCCATGCTGAGTGCATTGCGGTAGTCTAGGCGCAAGGTCAACCAGTGCACGAATCACATTAAAAGGAGCATGCATTGCTCAGGATGTTTCTCTGGGACATTATCGTTTGGGGCAGCCTGTTTCTACTCCTGAAACACATTGTTTTGCTCTTCTGTGGTTAGGAAAGAGCCCCTTTTTGCTCACAACTCAAGGTTAAAATAACTGGGCTGCTTCAGCCTCCAGTATTCAGAGAGAGCAAATGTGCGCCGGAACATAAACACTGCAATCGTGTACTAATAACACTTGGATAATGCTCCGTAATCCTCTGCAAGGTAATGCTTTGGTGCTGAGCCAGATGATCTTAATATAGCGAGCAAAGGAGTGATTGTTTGACTGGGAGCTGAATGAATTGCTGGCCGAGGGTTGCCAGATGTTCAGGATTGGGCTAGAGGGCACTCTGGCATCGACTGCAACGTCAAACGACCTTCATCCCTGATCTATCATCCACAGGACGAAAATAGCAGATTATCTGCAAGACACGAGTCCAAAATAGCATGCAAAGGTCCTGGATCTAAAATATACGGGACAAAAATATGAAGATGAGTGCATTCAGACACGGGAATGATTGCATTAGTTTCCATGGTTATAGAGCAAGAGCTTCTGTCCTGATTTTTTAACATTCCTTTTGCATTACATTACCTGTTGCATTGTGGAAAGGTGGCTTTTGGATTGATTTACTGCCATGTTGCATTAAATTTCATGCACATCAATGGGTATGGTGTGGATATAATTGAACATCTTGCCAACCGGCCTTGCCCTTGACATGCATTGGGCTTCTGTTCCTCCATGTTTTCCCCATGAAAGCAGCAGCAATTACGGTAACTGTATTATTCATTCGTTCATTCATTCATTCATTCATTCATTTATAGAGTGCCATTTATGTACATGGCTCTGTACAGAATTAAAATAGGAAATTGTACCTGGTGGAGGGGGGCAGGCATGCAATCTAAAACAGTATAAACAATAGGATCAAAATTAAGGAATATAAACAATACGATCAAAATTAACAGTTTACCGTAAGTAATTCAGAAGACATTCCACCAGATATAATAAATAGGTGTGCTGGGATGCCACTTCAATTTTCATCCTGCAATTTTTCAAGTTAAAAGGGTTGCAAATGGATCACCCCCCCCCCCCCCCGGAATTAATTAACACAGAACGGAATGCTAAACTTCTGCTAGATCTAAAGGTAGCTTTCCCCCCCGTAAAGCATGGAAAATATCAGGCCAGGAAACATTGGGAAAATGGCATAAAGTGTTTTCCTGTATGTAACCTACACAAATTCAACAAAGCAGAACTCACAACGCCTCCAAAATGTAACAACAATAAATGAAAACAACAACAACAATCTGTATGTTTCCAATAAAATGTGAGGAAGGTCCAGATTACCTAAATAATATAAAGGCCTGGATGAACGTCAAAACGTTCATCTGGTGCCAAAAGAAGACAAGCTGTATATGAATTTCCAGATTCCCAGATCATCCAAGTGTCCCGATTTTCCAGGGATAGCCCCAGATTTACAGAAGCTGTCCTGGTTTCTGATTTGATCTCAGAATGTCCCACTTTTCCTTAGGATATCCCTATTTTCATCAGAGAAATGTTGGGGGGGTGGAATAGGGCGTCCGTATGTTCACCGGAGAGATGTTGGTGGTTATGCATTCCCTGCTGCCATGGAATTATGGCTAGCTTATTGCCCTGTTCATGTGTCATATTTCTGAAAACCTGGAGAGCTGGGTGACTAGGTTGGTTGCCAAACTGCTCTGCTGTACATCACTGACACAGCTAACTTGGTGTGCTTTTCCTTTGCTCTGCTTGTGCAGAGATCCACTGCAAGTCCAAATATTGTTCCTTCCATCCTTCTGAGTGTGTAAATCAAGCACAACACTTCGATTCAGATCACATGCCTTTCTTTCTCTTCATTCTGGTCATAAGTCTGACCAAAGAGCAATCCCAGGTTCAGGTGGCAGCAAAGGGGAAGCCAATTGCTGATTATATTCTTGCAACGAATGACTAACCAAGAGAGAGAGAGAGAGAGAGAGAGAGAGAGAGAGAGAGAGAGAGAGAGAGAGAGGGTGCTCAGCATGACAACGTTTTCTCTACCCATTTTTGTAATCGGAAGAATCTTGAGGAAACGATATGGTTGGGCAAATGTGGCCATCTGAGATTTGATTTCCCCCTCCCTTTAGTATTAAATTCTCTTTTAGGCGCATGCTAGTTTGTTCATTAATCAAAAGAGCCTGCGGTGGAATTAGGGAAAAGGTGAACATTAAACTATAGCCAACGACTAGGGCTTGATTGCAAAGCAAACTGGAGCTGTCACATATCCTCCAACTGTCCTGATTTTCCAGGGATGGTCCCAGAATTACAGAAGCCATTCCTGTTTCATATTTGATCCCGGAATGTCCAGGTCTTCCTTTTCTCTCCCCTCCACATCTCAGAAAACTATTCAAAGTGGTGAAGAGATCAGATCAGAAACCTCCCATGCTTTTTGGAAATAGCAGCCTTTGCTGTGTGTTTGTGTAGCTGCAAAAACCTGTTTATACTGAAAATAAAATATCTGCACCAAATGAAGGAAATGGTGACGCCGACGTACAAAACCCTTCCTATAATTTTGAATTCACTTTAAATTCTTTAATTGCAATGCTTCAGCAGCCAACAATTTTTTAAGACACGCATGGAGGGTATATTCCTTTCTTGTAAACTGAGCCTTTCACTGCAAGCCTTTGCATGTCTACTCAGAAGTAAGTCCCATTGTATTCAATGGAGCCTACTTCCAGGTAACTGGGTAAAGAGTGTGCAGCCCTACACTGCAATTCTAAGCCTTTTTACTCAGAGGTAAGTCCCACTGAGTTCAATAGAATTTAAGGACTGATCATTCTCACAGATTTCATCATCATCATCATCATCATCATCATCATTGTTATTAATTTCCTGTCTTTTCCACAGGGACCTAAGGCAGCTTACAGCAAAAATTGTATTTCATTCCATTTATCTGTGGAAGGTTTGTACATGATTTTTCTTTACAACAATCCTGTGAGGTAGGTTCGGTGGAGAGGTTGCAATTGGCTCAAGGTAACCGATGTTGGTGTGTTTATGACATCTATGTGTGTGGCGAGATCAAATGTGGGAGAAGCTGATGTAGAATAGAGTGTCCTTATTTTCATCTGAGAAACATCAGAGGGTATGCTTTCAGGTCCCACACGACACGCTGCTTGACCTCACATGCAAAGGGGAAATGCACCGGAAAGTGTGGAATAAAAGTTTGCTTGACGCAGCATCATCTAACCTCCCCACAAACGAGCTGGAACAAATGCTCAATAAAAAACACCGTCTAAGCTCCCTGCAAGCTTTGGGCAAACGAATCAGAAGCGATGCCCAATAAACAAGTTGGCTGGAAGCAGCCCCAGTTCCTCCACAGGGCACAAGGGTTATGTTCTGCCCAGGGCCGTCTTACCAATAGGCGCTAGGGGTGCGGGGCACCTGGGCGCTGCGCTCTCAGGGGCATCAGGCCAAGAGTCTGGGACCTGAGAGTTGAGTCTGGCGAAGAGCCTGCCCATTGGTCGGAGCGCCGTGGCAAGCTCTTCTGTGCCGTGAGTTCGGGGGTGACCGAGCCAGCGAGACGCTGAGGCAACCAGCCGGCTCTGCCCTCCTGCACACCTGGGACTGGGCAACCGGGGTGGGGTGGGGTGGGGTGGATCTTTGCACCCCAGTGCCACATATGTTTAAGACAGCTCTGGTTGTGCCTCCAGTGTCAGAGACAGTATTCATCGAAAAATCAGAACTCCTATTAGAATAAACAAGTTTCGTTTCAAATACTGAAATTCTAAATAAGATGGATAGCAATGCGTAATGGAAAAAGAATTATGAAATCAGGTTAAAGGTGTGTGAAAGAAAGTAATAGAAGTGGAAAGAAATTGCAATTGAGTAGATTGGAAGTCTAACACAAAGGTGGGATGAGGGGTGGTGGATGGTGGTGGGAAAAGGAATTATCTGTGGGATTGAGTGAAGGTTAACCACTCAGTGGATTTGTAACTGGCTGACTGACCGAACCCAAAGGGTGCTCATCAATGGTTCCTCTTCATCCTGGAGAAGAGTGACTAGTGGGGTGCCACAGGGTTCTGTCTTGGGCCCGGTCTTATTCAACATCTTTATCAATGACTTGGATGATGGACAAACTTGACATGAGCCAACAGTGTGACGCGGCAGCTAAAAAAGCCAATGCAATTCTGGGCTGCATCAATAGGAGTATAGCATCTAGATCAAGGGAAGTAATAGTGCCACTGTATTCTGCTCTGGTCAGACCTCACCTGGAGTACTGTGTCCACTTCTGGGCACCACAGTTCAAGAAGGACACTGACAAAGTGGAACGTGTCCAGAGGAGGGCAACCAAAATGGGCAAAGGCCTGGAAACGATGCCTTATGAGGAACGGCTAAGGGAGCTGGGCATGTTTAGCCTGGAGAAGAGGAGGTTAAGGGGTGATATGATAGCCATGTTCAAATATATAAAAGGATGTCACATAGAGGAGGGAGAAATGTTGTTTTCTGCTGCTCCAGAGAAGCGGACACGGAGCAATGGATCCAAACTACAAGAAAGAAGATTCCACCTAAACATTAGGAATAACTTCCTGACAGTAAGAGCTGTTCGACAGTGGAATTTGCTGCCAAGGAGTGTGGTGGAGTCTCCTTCTTTGGAGGTCTTTAAGCAGAGGCTTGACAACCATATGTCAGGAGTGCTCTGATGGTGTTTCCTGCTTGGCAGGGGGTTGGACTCGATGGCCCTTGTGGTCTCTTCCAACTCTATGATTCTATGATTCTAGGTATGTTGAGGATATGTTGTAGGTATGTATGTATGTTGTATGAAATGTATGTTTGTATGCTCGTATATTTGTAATATATGTGTATTAATGTTGAATTATTTTAACAATAAAAACTTAATATTTTTTTTAAAGAGACAGTATTCATCTGACTGCCAGATGTTATAAATCAGAAGTATGGAGAGTGCTCTTGAGCTCTGTATCTGCAAGCAGAGACATCTGGTTAGCCAGAGTGGAAACAAGATGCTGAACTACTAGACGGGTCTTTGGCCTGATCCAGCAAAGCTCTCCTTTTCCATGATTGCTTTTATTTTCGTTTTCTGAATCACAATAAGCAATAATAACAACAGTAAAGAAGAGAAGAGTTCCACGCATGGAAGAAAAAGGAATCAGGGAGGAAGGAGCGGAAGTGTGCCAAAACCAGCATGATATCTCCAGACAATTGTCCTTCAGAAGCAAATTATCCAAGAATGTTTTTCCAAAGGAAACTGTGGCCACGAGGCTCTGTTTACGTTCTTTCAGACAGCAGAAAACAAGCCCAGACTGCGCTTCTGCTGCTTCCAAACCTTTTGAATTCCAGACCAGTTTTCCAGTTCATTTGGGCATTGTTTGTCTTCTTCTTTTTTCCCATTGTTTGTCTTCTTCTTCTTGAGCTCTGTAGCTGCAGACAAATGCATTCTTGTAATTAGAAATCCCTCTGAAATGCCTTGCGGTGGGAGTTTTCTAAAGCAGGCATCCCCAAACTCAGCCCTCCAACTGTTTTGGGACTATAATAATATAATAATAATAATAATAATAATTTATTATTTATACCCCGCCCATCTGGCTGAGTTTCCCCAGCCACTCTGGGCGGCTCCCAATCAGTGTTAAAAACAGTACAGCATTACATATTAAAAACTTCCCTAAACAGGGCTGCCTTAAGATGTCTTCTGAATGTCACATAATTCTTTATCTCTTTGACATCTGATGGGAGGGCGTTCCACAGGGCGGGCGCCACTACCGAGAAGGCCCTCTGTCTGGTTCCCTGTAGCCTCACTTCTCGCAATGAGGGAACCGCCAGAAGGCCCTCGGCGCTGGATCTCAGTGTCCGGGCTGAACGATGGGGGTGGAGACGCTCCTTCAGGTATACAGGACCGAGGCCGTTTAGGGCTTTAAAGGTCAGCACCAACACTTTGAATCGTGCTCGGAAACGTACTGGGAGCCAATGCAGATCTCTCAGAACCGGTGTTATGTGGTCCCGGCGGCCACTCCCAGTCACCAGTCTAGCTGCCGCATTCTGAATTAATTGCAGTTTCCGGGTCACCTTCAAAGGTAGCCCCACGTAGAGCGCGTTGCAGTAGTCCAAGCGTGAGATAGCTAGAGCATGCACCACTCTGGTGAGACAGTCCGTGGGGAGGTAGGGTCTTAGCCTGCGTACCAGGTGGAGCTGGTAGACAGCTGCCCTGGACACAGAATTAACCTGCGCCTCCATAGACAGCTGTGAGTCCAAAATGACTCCCAGGCTGCGCACCTGGTCCTTCAGGGGCACAGTTACCCCATTCAGGACCAGGGAATCCTCCACACCTGCCCGCCTCCTGTCCCCCAAAAACAGTACTTCTGTCTTGTCAAGATTCAACCTCAATCTGTAGTTTTGGGACTACAACTCCCATCACCCCTATCTAACAGGACCAGTGGTCAGGGATGATGGGACTTGTAGTCCCAAAACAGCTGGAGGGCCGAGTTTGGGGATGCCTGCTCTAGAGGAAGGGAGAGAGAAAGCAAGGCCAGCCTCAGCTAAAAGGAAGTTTTACTTCCCTCCATGTTATTTTTAACAGGACACAATGCCTATTGTTGGGTCTGGGGAGTGTGTGTGGGCAAAACCAAGTCACAAGCTTGGCTCATTTGCCTGGTGGTTTGAATGCCTCTTTTGATAGAAGTCAAGTGAAGGCAGAGAAGCACACAAGCGATTGTTATCCTTTGGGGCGATTTGAATCTGCTTTGTTGCTGAGTTGTTGCTGGGCGTGTTGCTGTTTTTTTCTCTGCGGAAATGATTGGGAAAGATCTGTATATATTCCTTTAAAGAGCCCACAGATCTGCTACACTCGAAACCACCCCTTCTTCCGTTCGGCACATCAGCCCATTTGTCTAGCTGCTGCTACCAAATGAGACTCGAAAAGAGGTCTTAATGGGGATGCAGGGCAAAGAGACACTCAGGCTGTGATGCCTTCCTTTTAGGAATTCCAGCTGCCGAAATCCCAAAGGAGCAGAAAAGACTATTTATGTATGAGACCACGGCAGCACAGATGTTACTGGCCCCGAGACGGAAAGGACATAAAGTCCCTACCAGAGAAGAATGACAGATCAAGTTGATGAACTATGCCAGGCACCCCCAAACTCAGCCCTCCAGCTGTTTTGGGACTACAACTCCCATCATCCCTAGCTAATAGGACCAGTGGTCAGGGATGATGGGAATTGTAGTCCCAAAACATCTGGAGGGCCGAGTCTGGGGATGGCTGGACTATGCTGAAATGGCTAAAATGACCGGAAGAGTAAAAAATCAAGAACACCAAAATTTTAATAAGGAATGGGAGGAAATTATAACTTATCTTGAAGACCACTGTAAACAGTGAAAATCGTTAGTAGGATTGGAATATCACTTGGAGTTTAAGGTTGATTCTGGACATAATGGAAGAAGCAAAGGGTTTGGATTTTCATAAAAGCTGCGAGAGGAACTGATTAATAATAGGACCCACAAGGGGAGGATGGAAGTCCAGGATTCCTTGGAATCTTGTTTTTATGATTTACCGTATTTTTCGCTCTATAAGACACACCAGACCACAAGACGCACCTAGTTTTTGGAGGAGGAAAACAAGAAAAAAAATATTCTGAATCTCAGAAGCTAGAACAGCAAGAGGGATCGCTGCGCAGTGAAAGCAGCAATCCCTCTTGCTGTTCTGGCTTCTGGGATAGCTGCGCAGCCTGCATTCGCTCCATAAGACGCACACACATTTCCCCTTACTTTTTAGGAGGGGAAAAGTGAGTCTTATAGAGCAAAAAATGCGGTATGTTTGATATATGTCTGTAAAAGTTTAAGCTGGAAAATAAATTATTATTTTTTAAAAAGAAACACTTAGGCTACTACCCCCACCTACCCCAATTAAAAAAGTTATTGGTCAAATACATTTCTTTTCCATAAAAAATTATTGATCTAAACACACACAAAATACAGTAAAAGTAATATGTACAACCAAGATAAATGCATACAGAAATAGAAAAATTAAAATGAAGATACCCTTGGGGAGGAAAACCAAAAAAGCAACTAAGAATGCAATACAACATTCAACTATCTGCCTTGGTAGTTCAATTGGTAGAGCATGAGGCTCTTAATCTCAGGGTTGTGGGTTCAAGTTCCATGTTCCTGAACTCCAGGGGGTTGGACTAGATGTCCCTCAGGGTCCCTTCCAATTCTATGATTCTATATATTTTTTTGGGGGGGGGAAGGGGTGAGTCAATTCAGTTCTCAATATAACGTCTTGGCGTGCTTATCTGCAGAACATGGGGTTTAGTGGGTTGTTTGATCGAGTTAAAATGGGAGAAAAACTTATACCATCTCAAATAAAGAAGATCGGGTTAATAATAATAATAATAATAATAATAATAATAATAATAATAATAATTTATTTATACCCCGCCCATCTGACTGGGTTTCCCCAGCCACTCTGGGCGGCTTCCAGCAAACCCTAAAATACAATAACCTATCAAACATTAAAAGCTTCCCTAAACAGGGCTGCCTTCAGATGTCTTCTAAAAGTTTAGTAGTTATTTTTCTCTCTGACATCTGGAGGGAGGACATTCCACAGGGCGGGTGCCACTACCAAGAAGGCCCTCTGCCTGGTTCCCTGTAACTTGGCTTCTCACAGCGAGGGAACCACCAGAAGGCCCTCGGCGCTGGACCTCAATGTCATCTAGCAGGCTCAGGGGACAGCCCATGATATCATGCGCTGTGTTCACCACCCTCTATAAAGACTTTCTGTCCGTGGCTGTCAAGCCAACGTACCACACTGTGATACAATATGAGAGGACACTTTCTATTGTGGACCGGTAGAAGGAGGTCATCAATTGTTGTTGAACATTGTTCTTTCGCAGGACCCTGAGGAAACAGAATCTCTGTTCGGCCTTCCTAACCACCTGAGTTATATTGTTTTTCCAAGTGAGGTCTTCACTATTAAGGACTCTCCGTTTATGGGTCAGATGTTCTGACAGTGCAATACTTCTGAAAGCCACCGCTCCCGGGAAGGAGTACCGTATTTTTTGCTCTATAAGAATCACTTTTCCCTCCTAAACAGTAAGGGGAAATGTGTGTGCGTCTTATGGAGCGAATGCAGGCTGCGCAGCTATCCCAGAAGCCAGAACAGCAAGAGGGATCGCTGCTTTCACTGCGCAGCGATCCCTCTTGCTGTTCTGGCTTCTGAGATGCAGAATGTTTTTTTTTCTTGTTTTCCTCCTCCAAAAACTAGGTGCGTCTTGTGGTCTGGTGCGTCTTATAGAGCGAAAAATACGGTAAATTTGGACTTCCAATGGGACGCCACTGACAATCTGGCAGCAGCAAGAAGCATTTGAAAAAAACACCTCTCCAGGGTTTCCCCTAAGCAATCAGAGACTGCGCCTGAGTGAAGCTAACTGCTCTCTTCATGCCTCTCCTGGTTCCGGGAGACCAGTGGAGAGGGGAACCTGTTACAACAGGAGGGAGAGACACCCTTGCCTCTTCACCAGCTGGACTCATCTCTGCCTCTTGGCCTCTCCTGCTTCAGCTTCTGTCTCCGATTCTGGACTGCTCTCTGCCACAGCCTCTCCCTGCTCACCAAACACTGTTACAACCTGCATCCAACCAGACTGTGACACTGCCTTCTGCCCCCTGCCCCGGCCCAAAGGTCACCAGCCACCATTGCCTGAAGCCTGCTCATCCCTGCTTGAAGTCATTGCACTTTACGGGAGATTTGTAAATAGCCTCTTCTTGATTCACTCACGGCATCAACCGAGGCCTTCCTTGGATGACCTCTGAGGATTTTGAGGTTAAAAATGCAATTGATTGGGAAACTCTGTACCTTTGCTTCTTATCAGCCTCTTGCTCAGAGGAGCAGGATGTTCTCGATAAGGCACCAGGAAGAACGGTGCATGTAGCAGAGTGGTAAATTGGAATAATCTGTCACATTCCCCCCCTTTTTTTATTAAGTTTGCTTGACAACATTACAGTACATTGTTATACAGTGGATGCTTGGGTTGCGAACGTGATCCGTGTGGGATGCACATTCGCAACCCGCAGTATTTGAAACCTGCATCTGTGCATGAGCAAAGCGCAGTTTAGCGCTTCTGCGCATGCGCGACCACCGAAACCCGGAAGTAACCTGTTCCGGTACGTCCGGGTTTTGGTGGTCCGTAGCCTGAAAAAAACACAACTTGAAGTGTCTGTAACCTGAGGTATGGCTGTATATGGTATTATGAAAAAAGAATACAAATCAGAGACAATTCTATACAATACATTCTTTCGTATGTACATAAGACTTCCAGCCACCCCCAATGTATTTACCTTTTCTATTTTCCAGCTGTATACATGGCTGTTACTTTAAACTAATTATGTAATCTTAAAATTTATTACGAAACCTTTTGCTTTAGTTTTATCTGTCATATATATAGAAATCATTCAAACACTGTCAGAGACGCCGCACCGCTATTGTATTTCATTAAATATTTCTTAAACGTATCCCACTTTTGAATAAAGTTTTGATTTATATTGCCTCTCAGCCTATTCGGAGGCTAAATCTGTCACATTTTTTAAAAGCCGTGTCTCCTTGCAGGGTTGTGCCATTCATGGCTGGGATTCTAGAAAGCCACCCAGTTCTTAAATCTTGGTAGTGGTTCCTGCAACCTCCACTGGCAAGGCGCTTAGCGAACTACTTTCACCTTGCAGTCTCTAAACCCACCAAATTAAGAAACTGCACTGGAAGATGCAGCTGGGAAAAGAAGGCAAAGGCTGGAGATCAGAGCCCCCGAAATCGAATTGAGCCAAAGGTTCCCTGCAGAGCTTATTTTGCTCAAAAGTGAGACGGTGGGGGAAAGTTTCCTATATCTCACATGGGTGGGCAGTGATCCTGCTTCTAGCTGCTGCCAGTACCCTTCACCGACTCTCAATGTGTCATTATGGTAAAGCCATACCAGAGTGAAGGCCACAAGAAGCATTGCCCTCACTCGGATTTGGCTTAATGATGGTGGCACAGAATCCCATGGTGTCTTTCTGATGCAGACGGTGTGAGGGGATTGCCTCTTCTCCTCACACTGTCTCTTTACATAAGAGAACCCTGCTGGCTCAGACCAAAGGTCCATTTGGTCTACCCCCATCCTACCCTTGGTCACTGAGCAAATTCCCCTCCAAATTCCCCAATCAGGATGGGCTGAGTCTTTCGCGCGAAAGAAAAATAGCACCTACACAAAGGAACTGGCTTGGTGCCCTGGTCTGTTTTCTGGAATTTAGACTGTGTTATATAAATATGATGATATAAATCATATAAATATGATGATAATAGCAAATGGGGCACATTTCAAATTATTATTATTTTATTTATTTATTTATTTATTTATTTATTTATTTATTTATTTATTTATTATTACCTTGCCCACTCTGGGCGGCTCCCAACAGAATATTTAAAACACCATAAAACATCAAACATTAAAAACTTCCCTAAACAGGGCTGCCTTCAGGTGTCTTCTAAAAGTCAGATAGTTGTTTATTTCCTTGGCATCTGATGGGAGGGCGTTCCACAGGGCGGGTGCCACCACCGAGAAGACCCTCTGCCTGGTTCCCTGTAACCTCACTTCTCGCAGGGAGGGAACCACCAGAAAGCCCTCAGAGCTGGACCTCGGTGACCAGGCTGAATGATGGGGGTGAATATGCTCCTTCAGGTATACTGGGCTGAGGCCGTTTAGGTCTTTAAAGGTCAGCACCAAGACTTTGAATTGTGCTCAGAAACGTACTGGGACCAGTGTTATACGGTCTCGGTGGCCACTCCCAGTCACCAGCCTAGCTGCCGCATTCTGGATTAATCGTAGTTTCCAGGCCATCTTCAAATGTAGAGCGCATTGCAGTAGTCCAAGTGGGAGATAATAAAGCAGGACATTGGATGGTTTAAAAGGGAGATGTGAGGAAAATACCCAACACCCTTCTGGATGTTTTTCACTTGCAACCCCTCCTTCTGCCCCGTTTCCCAACGCCTGGCTGATGCAACTCCCTAGGCCAGGTTACAAGCTTTCGTTCCCATGTTTCATTCTTGCACATGGAGGCACGCGCACCAGGTACAACGCCAAGGATGGGGTCGTGCTCCTGTGACCCTATGACACATGCCTTAAGATCATTCTGCAATCTGATGCAATCTGCAGAAACAGAGGCTGTCTTCCTGCTTGTACAAGTTTTAACCTTCAATGAATCCTTTAATTGCATATGATCCCCACGTAGCTGTGTACGTTTGTGGGTGTGTTTCTACAGTTCATCTTGCCTCTGGACCTTCTTGCTAATGCCCTCAGAAGCCTCCTTTTGCAAACCGTCACATGTTGGTTTGCTAAACCCCGTTGACTCAGAAATATGTCTGAGGCATTTTCAGCAAGAACTCATTCAGCCCTCGCTTCCTCCGGCGGGGCATATTAACCAACTCATTGAATCGCAGAATTGTCGAGTGAGGTTCCCTAAAAAGGAGGATTGGCAACTAAAGATGACAGGATATGCAGAGTTAGCAGGTCTAACAAGTAAAAATAAGAGAGCGAGAAGACCAAGAATATAAAGAAGAGTGGGGGGAAATTTGTGGAGTATCTGGAAAATAACTGTAAACAAGTGAAAAAGCTAGCAGCATTAAGGTAAATTCAACCGTATCATATATCATAAAGGGAGAATAAGGGGAGAAAGTGATTTAAACGGACATATATGGTATATGCAGAAATGGTGGAGAAATTAAAAGAACCAGGGAAGGTCGATAAGGGAAGTCATTGAATGTTTTTATTAAAAGAAAGATATAACAACAACAACAACAACAACAACAACAACAACAACAACAACAACAACAACAACAATTATACCCCACCCATCTGGCTGGGTTTCCCCAGCCACTCTGGGCGGCTCCCAACAGAATATTAAAAGCACAATAAAACAATTGAAAGCACAATAAAACATTAACGGTGGAAATGTATATTGAAAGTGAATGTGATTTGGAAATGTTAATAATGGAAATTACACACACATACACAAGATTGTCGAGTTAGAAGGGACGCTGAAGGTCATCCAGCCCACTCCAAATAGCACCAGCCACAGCTTCAGGGGAATCTTAAAATTTGCAAAAGTAAACTAAGGGGGAAAGAAAGCAAAGTCCCTGCCAGAGAGGAAGGGCAAACCAAGCTGTTGGACTACACCAAAATGACAAAACTGACCAGAAAGCTCAGGAACCAAGAAAACAAAAACTTCAAGAAAGAATGGGAAAAAATATAATTTATTTAGGAGGCCACTGTAAGCAGATGAAAACATTTGCAGGGTTTTAATCTCACTTGTAATGTAACAAACACTATGGACAATATGGAGAGATACAAAATGTAGATTATGAAATAATACGCAGTTGAAAATGTTGACAAGAGGACCCATGGAGGGGAATGGGGGAAGTCTGGAGATTCAGAGAAATCTCTAAATATGTATTTGGTATTGTTATAACTTTACACTTGTAAAATAAAAAAAAATTATTTCCGAAAAGAAGATACAATAAAAAAAATAGACCGGGGGGGGGAAGCTTTTCAGGGGGGGGGGAATGCTGCTCCTTGAGGAATTGTGCATGCAGGTTGACTGAGGGAGGGGCAGAAAACTGGAGGAGGGGGAACAGAATTGGAGTGTCCTGGAAGAAGGAACGACTGGCACGCTGAACAGCAGCTCTCCACACGCAGTGTTTTGTGCCCACCTCTCACTTAAGGTAAAGGTAAAAGTATCCCTGACCATTAGGTCCAGTCATGGCCGACTCTGGGGTTGCAGCGCTCATCTTGCTTTACTGGCCGAGGGAGCCGGTGTACAGCTTCCGGGTCATGTGGCCAGCATGACTAAGCCGCTTCTGGTGAACCAGAGCAGCGCACGGAAATGCCATTTACCTTCCCACCAGAGTGGTACCTATTTATCTATTTGCACTTTGATGTGCTTTCAAACTGCTAGGTTGGCAGGAGCAGGGACCGAGCAACGGGAGCTCACCCCGTCGTGGGGATTCGAACCGCTGACCTTCTGATCGGCAAGCCCTAGGCTCTGTGGTTTAACCCACAGTGCCACCCGCATCCACCTCTCACTTAGTCTCGTTATAAAGGAGATGGAAAGGCAGGTGATATGGATCTCAGTGTCAGTACGTCTTCATCGCAAAAGTGATGCCAGCTGGGAGCACGTGGCGAAAGCAGACAACTGAAGACACTGACAAGCCAATGGACAGGAAGCCAAGGAAAAGAACAAGCTACATGGAGAGATTCCTCTTGGATGTTATCCCCAATTTAACAGGGTTCCTCTGGGCTCCTTACAAGGCCTTTTTTACCTCCTTTGTTCTTTATCTGCATCCTTCAGCTCAGGTATGAGTTGAGTCTCCCAGTCTGCAGAAGGTATTTTCCTAAGGCAGGAATGGGCAAACTGCGCTCTTCCAGTTTTGTGAACTCCCATCAGCCCCTGCCAGCCTGGCCAGTGGTCGAGAATGATGGGATTTGTAGCCCTATAACATCTGGAAGGTTGTGGGTTCTCCATCCTTTTCCTAATGCACACATCTGAGACAATAAAATTGTTTCTGAGCTGTAGCGCGTCAGACTGCAAGTGGGGTTCCTGGGACCGACTGTCCCCTCTATACGGAAAAATAAAAATCACTGCATGTAGAAAGCTAGCCTGTCAAGGAGATAGGATTAGACATGCTAATTTTCTTAGTTAAGGGTTCCATTCTTTATTCATTTATTTTTGGATATGGAAAAGCATCATGCGAGTCTCTGCCTCTAGTATGAAGTGGTACACAATGTGGCCTAGATTCAGCAAATGAAAAATGGAGGGTTGCTTGTGCTTTGCAACAACAGGTGTATTTATTCTCTTAGGGTGGTGGTTACTTATTAAAAAAAAGATAAAGAAAAAACTGCCCAGCTCTGCAAGATAGGACTAAACGGCCAAGAGAGGCTGATAAGCATCTGAGTTACCGATTAACTCCTTTGCAAGATCCTGAAACTCTAAGATGAATAATCTGAAATGGAGACCAAAACATCAGGCTGTGCCAAAAGGGTTCAAAAGTTTACAAGACAAAGTTATGTTTCATAGATTCTTCACAGGGTGTAGCACTGTAGCTTATTGAAGTGAACAGTGCCACTGCCCTCCATGGGCAAAAATTCGCAGCAGCTGATATTTGCTACCGCAGAGCTGAGGGTTGGGCATCATATTTTGAGCAGGGATGAAAGACCTGTAGCTCTGCAAATCCTTCCTGGACTTCAGCTCCCACCCATCCCTGCCAATATGGTCAATGGCCAGGGATAATGGAACAGGGAGTCCAGGAACATCTGGAGAACCTGGGGTTCCTCAACCCTGATGCAGTGGAGTGGTAAAAAGCAGGCATGTGGTGAGAAATCTGCCCCAAGAACAGCTGCCAGTTGATCCACCCTTCTGGCATGGGATGGGCAGAGCTCACATTGTCGAGTTGGAATGGACTGGACCCCCTTGCAAGTCTGAGCTCATTCTGAGCTTTAACCTGCCCGGCAACTGTTGGCCCCTGTTGGGAGCAGGTGGTGCTGTGGTCTAAACTACTCAGCTTCGTGGGCTTGCCAGTCAGAAGGTCGGCGGTTCGAATCCCCATGACGGGGTGAGCTCCCTTTGCTCTGCCCCAGCTCCTGCCAACCTAGCAGTTTGAAAGCACACCAGTGAAAGTAGATAAATAGGTACCACTGCGTCGGGAAGGTAAACGATGTTTTCATGCGCTCTGGTTTCTGTCACAGTGTCCTGTTGCACCAGAAGCAGTTTAGTCCTGCTGGCCACATGACCCAGAAAGCTGTCTGTGGACAAACACCGTCTCCCTTGGCCTGAAAGCGAGATGAGCGCTGCTACCCCATAGTTGCCTTTGACAGGACTTAACCGTCCAGAGGGTCCTTTATGCATTTGTACTCCTCCTTTGTGACTCCCCCTTTCTTCCATTTCTTATACATGCCCTTCTTAACTCTCAGCTCTTCTGTAAGCTCCTTATGCAGCCACACCGGTTTCCTTAGACGCCTCCCACTTTTCTTCCTTGTTGGAACTGTCTGCATTTGGCCCTTCAATATTTCACCCTTAAGAAACTCTCACCCATCTGTCTCTCCCTTCTCTTTCCGACCTTGGGATCTCACCTTTGGATTTTTGAAATTGGCCTTCTTAAAGTCCAGAGTGCATGTCTGACTAATAATAATAATAATAATAATAATAATAATAATAATAAATACCCCAGCCACTCCGGGCAGCTTCCAACTGAATATTAAAAACAATACAGCATCAGAAATTAAGAACTTCCCTAAACAGGGCCGCCTTCAGTTGTCTTTTAAAAGTGAAATAATTCTTTATTTCCTTGACATCTGAAGGGAGGGCATTCCACAGGGCAGGTGCCACTACCGAGAAGGCCCTCTGCCTGGTTCCCTGTAACCGCACTTCTCGCAGCGAGGGAACCGCCAGAAGGCCCTCGGCGCTGGACCTCAGTGTCCGGGCAGAACGATGGGGGTGAAGACGCTCCTTCAGGTATACAGGACCGAGGCTGTTTAGGGCTTTAAAGGTCAGCACCAACACTCAGCTTTCCCTTGCCTCTGTATTGTGAAACCCAGGAGGACACAATCAATACTTACCAAGTTTTCAAGAACTTCCACTTCATCGATCAGTACTTCCCTGTTGGTGAGGACCAGGTCCGAGTTAGACGATCCCCTTCTTGATTCTTCCACCGTCTGGAAAAGGAAATTGTCAAGAGAGGCAAAGGAGGAATTTGTCTGACCTTACATTCTTGACAGAATTTGAGTTCCAACAAATATCATTATAGGAGGAAATACGAGGAAATTCACAGGGTGGGTATGACTCCTGAGAAAGCCCCTTGCCTGGTTCCCATCTTTAAATAAACAACAAATGTAAAGGGTGGCTGAGAAAATGTATATGGACTCCTTCAAACAATTTTTAAACTGTTCTATAAATGTTTATTATCGTGATCATCATCATGCAAGTTGGTTGATATGGTTCATAATTGGTGGATGAGCAGGCAAGATTGATTTGAATGCAAAGACTCACACATACCCTGCCACAATTTTTCCCCCTGGATGACCTTCTCGGACTTCTGTTACAATAAGGTCCTATGATTAATTGGCATCATTGTCGGTGACATCAAGGCAAAAACAGGAAAGAGAAGAGAGGGGAAAATATTTGCATGTCCTGGAATCCATCCTGTTGTTGCAGGTGTGTCGGAAAGAAGCGATTCAGATCTTCTCATGAGCCGGACATCTAGATGAATGGCGATGCTCGTCTTGTTGTGCAAACAGATACAAGAACAAATGTTCCTCACTCAAGAGATTAACCTAAAGATTTTCCCCAACCAAAGCAGGAAATTTCCGGTAAAAGCGTTCCTGACTGGTGGCCGTTTGGCCTCTGCTCAAAGACCACTACAGAAGGAGAGGCAACAGCTTCCTAGCCGATCCCATCGCAATTCTGGTTCTAAACGCAGCATAAGGGGTCTCTAGTATAGTATAGTACAGTATAGTATAGTGTATTTTAAAATGGGGTTTTAGAGTTTTTAGGGGTTTTAGAATGTTTTATGTAGTTTTGTAGTAGTTTTATGTAGTTTTGTAGTAGTTTTATGTAGTTGTGGTAGTTTTATGTAGTTTTATGTAGTTTTTCAATTTCATTGTTCTGCATGGGGCAATGACAATAAAGATATCGTATATCGTTTAACGTATATCGTATATCGAGCAGTTTGTGAGACCAGATCTCTGCTCTGGGATGAGGAAAGGCCAAACAACAACAACCTATTCATACCCCGCCCATCTGGCTCTGTTTCCCCAGCCACTTTGGGCGGCTCCCAACCGAATATTAAAAACACAATACAGCATTAAACATTAAAAACTTCCCTAAACAGTGCTGTCTTCAGATGTCTTTTAAAAGCAAGGTAGTTGCTTATTACCTTGACATCTGCTAAGAGTGCTAAGAGTCATTAGGAGACCCCTAGAGGTTTATCGGGATGCGGGTGGCGCTGTGGGTTAAACCACAGAGCCTAGGACTTGCCGATCAAAAGGTCAGCGGTTCGAATCCCCACGACAGGGTGAGCTCCCGTTGCTCGGTCCCTGCTCCTGCCAACCTAGCAGTTCGAAAGCACGTCAAGTGCAAGTAGATAAATAGGTACCACTCTGGTGGGAAGGTAAATGGCATTTCTGTGCACTGCTCTGGTTCAACAGAAGCGGTTTAGTCATGCTGGCCACATGACCCGGAAGCTGTATGCCAGATCCCTTGGCCATTAAAGTGAGATGAGCGCCACAACCCCAGAGTCGTCCGCAACTGGACCTAATGCTCAGGGGTCCCTTTACCTTTTAGAGGTTTATCAGTCCATCCATCTTCACTGGGGGGACTCTGGGAACTGTAGTTCTGCAAGTAGAATAGGCCTCTCCTAACATCTCGCAGCACCCTAAACAAGCTGCAGCCCACAGAATTCTTTGGGTGTTTAAAGTGCTATCAGACCACACGGCACAAATGTGAACTGAAGTCTTCTTTGCAAAGCTCTGGTTGAAAAGGAAAGATCCCCATTCTCGTTTTTGAACATGTTTCAGATCATAAACTTTTTTTTGAGGGTGTGTGTGTTGGACAGCGGTGGTGAGGGTGAGGAGGAGGGAGGGAACTGGGTGCATTTCAATAACTCAGACAGAAATAGATTGCAATTGGTTAAATCGTTTGGTGTATCCTAGGTTTTGTTCTCACAAACAGTGAAGCAGGTGAAAATCCTGGGTCCCCACTTCAGAAATGTAGTGTGTGTGAGAGAGACGGAAGAGGACTCCAATGGACAAATGCCCTTCCATAACAAATCAATCAACCCATCAATCAATTTTGCAGCTTTTCTTTCAAGGCAGGAGTCATCCGTGATCAAAGGAGCACAGCGCACTCTAGTGGACACAGCAAAATATGACAACTAGCTTTCGTTTATAGAGTGGACAGTACTGCCCCCTGGGGGTAAAATGGATTTATGGGGGGTAAGATGCATGGGGCAGCTGTGGGTGCAAATGATTCTCAGACTTCAGAAAGCTGGTATCACTTGACCAAGTTCCTCAAGTTGAAATTTTTATATATTCCTTAAATAAATACCAGGCAGAATTCCATGTCCTTTGAACATGCTCAGCCCTCGTTGAGCTGTTTTGGGTTTCCTCCTCACTTCTCCATTGGACCGGATCGACATTCCTAAAACAACTGTCACTGTTAACTGTTTGCTTAATTAATTGCAAGCCATTAAGGTGGTTATCAACTGATCCTAGCTGGCTCATTGATCTGACCATATGCTGAGCGGGTGTTTCTTTGTGTGCAGGAAGGGGAAGCAGAACTCAGCCAACAGCTGTGAACCTTGGCGAAACTGAGGCCAGGAGTTTGCAGCAATAAAACTGCAAGCACCTTTGCAAAGCTAAGCAGGGTTCAGTATGGTTTCAAATTGGATGGGTGACGGCGTGTGCAGAATCCTGCATTGCAGTGGGTTGGACAAGATGACCCTCATAGTTCCTTCTCATTCTATCACTCTATGAAGTCACAGTTACTGTAACATGCTCTGCGTTTTGAACATAGGAATATAGTTCGCTGCTTTATATGGAGTCATACTGTTCATTTATTATCTGCACTGACAGCAGCTCCTTCAGGATTTGAGGTAGGGGATGTTTCTAGCCCTACCTAGAGAAGCCGGGGATTGAATTTGGGACCTTCTGCATACAAAGCAAGAAACTGATGATTCTTGGTGCCAACAGATGTCGGGTAGGAGTCACCCCTGCTTTTTTAAAAAAACAAAACAAAACTGTACAGTTCAGAAAGGCCTTTGGAAAGTGTGTTTTTACAAACCACTTTGATTTTAGTACATCATTATGTCTATTTCTATCCTGCCTTTTCCCCAGGCCAGCACTTGAGCCAGAATCGATAGACGTCAATAAGGAAAAACTCGGTTTGTCCTCTCCCTCTGCCTTACCAATAATAATAATAATAATAATAATAATAATAATAATAATAATAATAAATTTGTACCCCGCCCATGTGGCTGGGTTTCTCCAGCCACTCTGGGTGACTTCCAACAAAGATTAAAAATACATTAAAATGTCACACATTAAAAACTTCCCTGAACAGGGCTGCCTTCAGATGTCTTCTAAATGTTAGGTAGTTGTTTATCTCTTTGACATCTGATGGGAGGGCGTTCCACAGGGCGGGCGCCACTACCGAGGATTTGGTTAATTCAATAAGAAACAATATTATTTTAATATTCATCTCACCCAAAACAGTAATGGGCTTCATTTTATACTATGCTTAAAATCATACTCAGCCAATTTTTATTGTACTTACTTGGTGTGTGGTGTGTGTGTGACACACACACACACACACACACACGTATATATGTAAAGGTAAAGGACCCCTGGACGGTTGAGTCCAGTCAAAGGCTGGGGTTGCGGTGCTCATCTTGCTTTCAGGCCAAGGGAGCCGGTGTTTGTCCACAGCTAGCTATCCAGGTCACGTGGCCAGCATGACTAAACCGTTTCTGGTGCAACGGGACACAGTGCCGGAAACCAGAGTGCACGGAAACACTGTTTACCGTCCCGCCGCAGCAGTACCTATTTATCTACTTGCACTGGCATGCTTTCGAACTGCTAGGTTGGCAGGAGCTGGGACAGAGCAACGGGAGCGCACCCCGTCACGGGGATTTGAACCGCTGACCTTCTGATCGGCAAGCCTGAGGCTCGTGGTTTAGACCACAGCGCCACCCGTGCCCACACACACACACACACACACACACGTTCCAGTTACAGATAGGTAGCCATGTTGGTCTGCCATAGTCAAAACAAAAAAAATTCCTTCCAGTAGCACCTTAAAGACAAACTAAGTTAGTTCTTGGTATGAGCTTTCGTGTGCATGCACACTTCTTCAGATACACAGTGTATCTGAAGAAGTGTGCGTG
This sequence comes from Podarcis melisellensis, assembly GCF_964234715.1. Classification (NCBI taxonomy): domain Eukaryota; kingdom Metazoa; phylum Chordata; class Lepidosauria; order Squamata; family Lacertidae; genus Podarcis; species Podarcis melisellensis. The sequence goes on along the minus strand of NC_138539.1, from coordinate 10,213,667 downwards.
CACACGAAAGCTCATACCAAGAACTAACTTAGTTGGTCTTTAAGGTGCTACTGGAAGGATTTTTTTTTTGTTTTGACACACACACGTGTGTGTGTGTTTACCACATGGTGCCTTCTCTTTAATTTGCTTTTATTTTTTATTTTTTTTAATAACACCACCTTTATGGATATGCTATTGCCGTTTTTAACCCAGGTTTCTGTTGCATTGTATGTCACACTGCCTTGGTGTATTGTTATTAATTGAAAGCGCAGTTTATATGTAAGTAAATCAGAAAGATGTGTTCCTAGTTTATGGAATTTTCTTCCAAGCCAGTTTAGACTCCATTAAGCAAAGATTAGACAAACTCCAAGGAGATTAGGCCTATCCCAACCATGATAATACAACTGTACTATTCAGAGGAGGTGTATGATAGAAGTATTGTTTTTCTTTCCTCTCTCTCCCCTTGCATATGTGAGAGGGAGAAATCAGTTTAAAAAACAACATATGGCATGATTTTATTTTTTTCACAGGTATTGAGGCACATAGTCACTTTGTGCATTCTGTATCTGCAAATGTCTGGCACGTTTAAGACTATATAGAACTGTGAGGAGCAGGTTAGCAATAAATCACACAGCGCCAGTGAAGGCAACTTTTTATTCAAGGAAACAGAGATGGCTCTGGAAGGTACAGCAACTTGTCCTGGTGGATCTTGCCCCTATTGCGTGGACAGGCGGAGTCCCCCAAACCCTGGGCGCCCCCCCCCATGTGGAATAACAACTCAAGACAATCTGCTATGGGATTAAATTGGCCACAACTTGATTATATTTCAGATGTGGGTAGACCTTGGCTCAGGCATTGCGCGTTTATCCCTCCCAGTCCCCAGCCAGGGATCTAGGGAACATCAAGGTTATCCAGTATGTGTGTGTGTGTGTGGGGGGGGGGAATGGGCCGGCTCTGGAGAACATATGTTCAAGCAGAGATAGCCACCCCCGTAACGCCGCCGTCGCAGGGGAGAGCAATGACGACCTCTTGGCATACGGTCAAAGCCTCCCCTCAGAAAACCCCTTTAACGGGGAACCCTGGTATCGCCGCCGCAAAGGGGAAGGGGGCGTGGGTCACCGCACATGCCCCCCCATTCAGGAAGATGGACTAAAGGATTCCACCCAAGGCCTGATACTGCCAAAGTTGTGGCGCTTTGCTACGGGAAAGGCAATAGCTGCCAATGCAGGGGAAGCTCTGGAGCCAACGGAAGATTCCCAGGTAAGATCCTCCCTCTATTGTGTGGTCAGGTAGACCCTCCCCTAACTGGCCTGGTCTCCTTGGCAACACTTCCCCGGGCGGGATTGGACAACTGAGGTAGGCGGAGACCTCCAGGTATCCCACCTGGGGGAAGGCGAAGCCAAGCCTATGCTAATGAAGCCACACAGGGTCCAGGGGGGCTGCGCGCGTCCACGCAAAGGGCGCCCCCCCCATTTAATGTGGTGAGCGGTCATTCTCTAAGTCTCCTCCTTCCCTGGGTCCTTCTCCAGCAATCTGAGACTTTGTAGTCTTGTCTGTTTCTGCTCCTTGCTCTTCAGACCGCTACTGGTCCTGGGAGACCAGCAGGGAGGGGAACTGGTTTCAGGATGGGAAGACCCCCCTGGCTTCTGCAGCAGCCTGTCTATTCTCTGCCTCTTGACACCCCCTCCTCTCCAGCCTGCTTCTGATTTCTCTCTGCCACATACACCCCCAGCTCACTAACCCCTGTTCATCGCCCTGCTACCAATCCCCAAATACAGTCACACCGTAGATTTGTATAACGGCATCACTATATTGGCAGTTTTCTTTTCAGTTCCTTTCCTAACAACCCATAGCACGGAATCTGATTCTTCACAGCTGCCACACACTCAACGAACAATTTAACCAATTAACGGACCGAAAGCTCCTGCGGCCACCGAGCACAATTTATTTAATCAGACACCGAGTCTAATAAAGAGGCCTTCGAGAGGGATGGGTGATTACAATACAAAAATTTATTTGAAGTCATTTGCATCGTATTGAAAACCTCAACAATAAATAAGATGTCGCCAAATAAAACAAAGTGATCCTTCATTTGGAGAGAGAAAAGTGATCATATAAAGAGTAGTATAAGAAAGATAGATGAAAAGAAGACTTTGACGACAACCCTGGAGACAAGTGTCAAAGAAATTTGGCTTTGCTCAAAACACCCACACCTACAAATAAATACTTTAAAAAGATAATTTAGCAGGGACACTGCAGCGCTATTGGGCAACACCAGTAATTGAACCAGGTATTTTTGTATGCAAAGCTCTACTTTTGAGCTACAGTTCTTTCCTCAAAAGGGGAGCTTGCAGGGTCTGGCACCTGACCCTTGCCCCCACCGACATTTCTGTGATTAAGGTCACCAACTGATCAGGAAACCTATCTAGGCCTGCTCCTCTGCCTTTAACACCCGCTCCACCTTCAAAATAATTGGTGGGTAAAAGCTTCTGTGCAGAATGGAAAGTTGCAGCCAACAACTCAGGCAGACCCTGTTGAAATGGATTTAAATTAGGCAATTGAGTTCAATGCATCTGCCCATTGCCTCCAGTTCAAGTTGTTGTTAAAGGCACAAGAGCACAAGTAGGTGTGTGTGTATATATATATATATATATATATATATACACACACACACACACCTACTTTATATATATATAAAGTTGGTAACCCTCGCTGTGATCATAGCAGGAAGACAGCTATAGAGTGTTACTGGTTACTAGAGTTTTGCTGGAAAATGAGAAAACACTTTTCATTTTGACTGTCATATTAGCTTCCATTTTTAATCAATAAATCACTGATCACCTGGTATCAGAAAAGTGAGAAATGCTGGCTTTGCCGCCTAGAGGTAAAGAGAGACACAGTCTCCTCCTTCTCAGCCAAGGGGAGAACATGCACTTTCTGAATGCTTACGAAAGCTACTGGACTTGAATCTCACCCATTAAAGCAGGGCTGGTCTGTGACCACTGGACCTGCTTGCTGGGAGCCCATTTCCAAACAATACCCAAAGCCCTGCCTGCTTTTTAAAGGCTCAAATGTTGAAGCAAGGGATTTTTGGGTACGTGTGCCTGAGCTGCTTGGGAACTCGCAGCCTTGCCAAACCAGACACCAGAAGTATAAGCAGAATGTAGAAGAAAATTCTGCAAAAAGCAGCAACATGACCCAACAGGGAAGGGAGAAGGGCGAGAAATTATACCCACCCAACAAACACACCTTGATTTAAAAACGATAAGTCAACAAGTTTCTTAAGAGTGATTTCTTTCCTTAAAAAAAAAAAACAATACCACAGGTTCCGGAAGAAGAAGAAAACATTATGGAGGATAGCCAAATAAGCAGCTGTTTGAGAACGTTTTCTTTATGTTCTTACGCTCCAAGCTCTGCTGAGGTGGGCTGGTGAGTAGTTTGATTGGGCTAAGGGTGGCAGTTTGTCTCCGCTTTCTGGAAGGGGGTCTTGTGCCAGGACAGGCAGAAATCCAACCGGGGAAGCTGCTTCTCATCACAACATTTGGGAGCTTAGGGAAAGCTTTCCCAGTTGGACGTCTCCTTGTGGGAAACAAAGGCATCAATCTGACCTCTCACTGAGACTGAGTGAGGACAGTGCAGTCTCTGCCCCTCTCTAGAGAGCAGGGGTTGCTAACACACCCAAACACACAACCTGCAGCCCTCAGGGCTAAGTGAGAAAACCCATAACCGTTTCTGCCTGCTCGGATATTTACAGGGACATTCTGTGATCGGGACATCTGTGTGCTCAAAGGAGATCTCCTCCTTCCTACGAACTTCCACTTTCTGTCCTTCCTTCATTACTGCCTTCCATATGTTTTCATTCTCCCTACCAACCTAGAACTTTTTATCTTTCTTTTTTAAAGAAACACAATACATATATTCACATACTTGATTAAAAAAAACCCCTCAAAATACTGGAACAAGGAATACAGTAAAGGTAAAGGACCCCTGACCATTAGGTCTAGTCGTGACCAACTCTGGGGTTGTGGCGCTCATCTCGCTTTATTGGCCGAGGGAGCTGGAGTACAGCTTCCGGGTCATGTGGCCAGCATGACTAAGCCACTTCTGGTGAACCAGAGCAGTGCACAGAAATGCCGTTTACCTTCCCACCAGAGTGGTACCTATTTATCTACTTGTACTTTGATGTGCTTTCGAACTGCTAGGTTGGCAGGAGCAGGGACCGAGCAACGGGAGCTCACCCCGTCGCGGGGATTCGAACCGCCGACCTTCTGATCTGCAAGTCCTAGGCTCTGTGGTTTAACCCACAGCGCCACCCGCGTCCCGGAACAAGGAATAAATTAAGCCAATTTCACAATTCTGACCCAGTCCCAGATTGTGCTCAGGGTAAGTGCACCACCAAAACCAAGCCATGTGCCTCAGTTCTTTCTGTCTTTGTAGGGAAGGTTTTCCACATCTCATGCAATGATGAACCAAAGTTCCTTTTAAAGGGGAACGGGACATCAGAGACTGAAACTAGAATCTTTCACATGCATATCAAGTGCCTCTGAGCTCAGTCCTCCTCGGGTGCTAAATACAAATTGACTTATTTGGATGTTGTTCCGACCCTATAAGATCAGAGTACGAAGTTGAAAAAAACATTATTTCCAGTCTGTAAAATAGGGTTGCCAATTAATTGGGACAGTCTGGCCTGCTCTTGTGCATTTTGAGCAGTGACCCAGATCTGCAGGCGACGCTTCCCACAATATGCAGATAAGAATTAGCCGCTTGCGGATCATGTTGCTGTGAAAGGCACAGGCGCAGAGGCGGGCAAAAGTAACTGGCAACCCTGCCAGGGAATCGAAACGATTCTGGGGCAGACAATAATATCCTTGCTGCGGCACCCGTTTAGAACAGGTTTTGAACTACACCTGCGCCGTGAAAATAATGACGGCAACCCACTGGGGCTAAGGGTCAAATGGCAAGTTTTCAAGAGGCGTCCTTAAATCTGGCCGCTCTTGTTTTGAGGAAAAAGCAACCATCCTGATCCCCACGTCGTCCCCTTCCTGCTGAAATGCAGCTGGTTTATGCATTCTTATTTATTTAAAAATAATAATTGTGTTTATCCTCGGATGTGGGTTGCCCGTGAGAACTAAAAAGCCTTGCACGAGATCTGTCGGAGAGTTTTCCAGAAAGGGTTTCGCTCTCCTTTTTATAGCGACAATTAAAATAGATACGCACTATTTTTATTTTTTAAAAAAAGGAAATAAGAAGGTAGCATAACCACCTGGATTTTCAGGACAAAGAATCACTCTGACACACACACCCCAAGTCCCCTCAAGAGGTCCCACGACCAGCGGCACGAGGCGACTTTAACGTGGATCTGCCCATCACCGTTTTCTTGAAACCGCCACACGGCCGTCTTCCTCACAGTCTCACAATTAGTTCCTGTGGCAAATGCTTCATTAAGGACGGCTTCCCCTCACTTCATTCTCCAGAAGAGGATGCTTTCTACAACGTTCCAGCCCAATCTCTTCCCGTCACCTTCGCTTAAGGGCCTTGTCAACTGTGGAGATCATCCTTTCCTCTTTTCATTGTTTATAAGGTTCCTGACGGCGCGATCCTTTGCTTGCCTGCGCAGAAGTAAGCTGTATGGAGTTCGCTGGGGACTTACGCCCAAGTAATCCCATTCCCTGGCCATGGATCTCACATCTGCTCACTTCTCTGATGTAGCCCTTGAACAATAGCCTCCTGAGGTGGAGACAATTTACTTCCACTTCAGGACAATTTCACACAGGAGCCACCTACCACAGAAGTAAAAAACAGAAGCCCCCAAAAATCTTCTTTTTTAAATAAAAAAACCCACATTCTTTTAAAATAAGGCAAAAACGTTTCTCTCTCTCATAAACAAAACCGAAACCTGACTGTTGCTCGCGAACCTTTCAAGTAGACTGAAGAAAGCTGTCGATAAAAAAAATGATGACGGTAAGTAGCGTTGAACTTTGGTCAGTTATTTCCCTATATATATATATGTAAAAAAGGTTTAATCGAGAGATTTCAGTCTCGGTGAGAGCCGAACAAGACAAAACGACTCTCCCTTTTATATTCTTGATATTTCAGAAAGGCACATGTCAATGACAAAAATTTATAGAGATATAAAAATAACTTCATTTCTCTGATTGGTAGCAGAGTCGAAAGCGGCGAGAAAGACATTTTTAAAAGGTAAACAATAGTGACTAGTTTACTCCAGCTTCTTATATCTTCATTTTCAAACCCACCCCCAAATCTTTTCCCTCCTTAATTATGGCTATGAAGAAGAGCAAATACATTTCACACGGGGGGGGGGGGGGGAGGGGAAATCCACAGTAATAACTGGAAAGTGTTTCATTCAAAATTCCCAGCTCTTGGCAAATGGAATAATAGAATCATAATATTTTAGAGTTGAAAGGGACCCCCAAGGGCCATCTAGTCCAACCCCCTGCAATGCAGGAATCTCAGCGAAAGCTGGTGTCAATTTTTGCCGGCTGGTGACAAATGCACACTTGATCATAATGCAGTATGGGAGCTCAGAGGTCTTGCAAGGACGCTGCTTCTAGGAGAAGATAAAAAACAGAATTAGCTCCTTTTTGAGGTAATTGTGAACGGAGAGGGTGTTTCACATCCACTGTTGTCAGGAATGAAATCCAGCATTTCTTTCGCTGTGTTTTCGGTCCCAGAGAAAATGAAAGCTCAAGATAGGCGTTCTCAGAAAGACGAAAGGGGGTTAGGGGTCGGGATCTAACTTTAGTTTCCTTTAACTTGCACAAGGCAAGATTTACAGAGTGGAAATGTCTCACGAAAGGGAGAGTGACGAAGCAGGAAGAGGAATCCTGCCACATCCTTCAAACGTTGGTAAAGAAATCTCGGGAACCCAGCAATGCCGCTTGCAATCGGCAACCCGGCGGTCGTCCCTGGCTTTTTCGGCTAAGGCATGAGATACAGTCAACTCCGAGACCCCTTTTGTTTCGGCAAAAGTCTCTGTATTCCCCGTAAGTCAGAAATCACAGCGCTCCCTGTGACCGGGGTCATCTGCCCTTGAAAAAGCGTACTTTGTCGACCGAGGCAAGAGTCAACGTTACGTTGGATTCAAAATCCCCGTCGTGGACGCCCGTCTGGCGGAAAGCCCCGGCTGATGGGTTGTTTTCCCAATAGTGGTGCCAGTTCCCTTTGCTGTCGGCTCCGAAGCCGTAAAGGTCCACCTGCGGGGGACAAGAGAAAAGAACACTGAAGAAGTCTCGGCCTTCAATGTAGAAAGTGCTCTGCTTTAAAGCTCTAAACGGCCTCGGCCCAGTATACCTGAAGGAGCGTCTCCACCTCCATCATTCTGCCCGGACACTGAGGTCCAGAGCCAAGGGCCTTCTGGAGGTTCCCTCACTGCGAGAAGCCAAGTTACAGGGAACCAGGCAGAGGGCCTTCTTGGTGGTGGCGCCTGCCCTGTGGAACGCCCTCCCACCAGATGTCAAATAGATAAACAACTACCTGACATTTAGAAGACATCCGAAGGCAGCCCTGTTCAGGGAAGTTTTTAATGTGTGACATTTTAATGTACAGTGGCAACTCGGGTTGAGTACTTAATTCGTTCCAGAGGTTAATTCTTAACCTGACTGTTCTTAACCTGAAGCACCACTTTAGCTAATGGGCCCTCTTGCTGCCGCTGCGCTGCCAGGGCACAATTTCTGTTCTCAACCTGAAGCAAAGTTTTTAACCCGAGGTACTATTTCTGGGTTAGTGGAGTCTGTAACCTGATGCGTATGTAACCTGAGGTACCACTGTATTTTTAAACTTTGTTGGAAGCCGCCCAGAGTGGCTGGGGAAACCCAGCCAGATGGGCGGGGTACAAATAAATAATGATGATGATGATGATGCCAGAGGCCCATCTAAGTCCAGCATCCTGGCCTCAAAGTGGTCAACCAGATGAAGCTGACCTGAGCACAGGAGCCCCTCCCCACTTCCCAGAAACTAGTTTTCAGAGGTATTGATAGCTCTGTCCTCCACAAATTTGTCCTCTTTTAAAGCCATCCAAGTTGGTGACCACCTGTATCTTATATAGTATTCAATCTCTTTCCCCATTTCCATGGATGGAAGCCCTCTGCAAGCTCATGTGATGAGGGGAGAGCAGGAACGAGCTTCTTGACCCTTCCAACTCCATCTCAACCCCAGCTTCATCACCCTCCCCAAGCAGAGAAGGAGCCCTACTGCAGAGGTTCACCTTCCCAATATATCTCCAATCTCCCCACCACATGATAGTAATTGTGTGTGTGGGAGAAGAATGAATGAATCAGGTTTAAGTCATGTATAGTGGTACCTCGGGTTACAGATGCTTCAGGTTACAGACTCCACTAACCCAGAAATAGTACCTTGGGTTAAGAACTTTGTTTCAGGATGAGAACAGAAATTGCGTGGCGGCAGCTAAAGTGGTACCTCAGGTTCAGAACAGTTTCAGGTTAAGAACGGACCTCCAGAACAAATTAAGTTCTTAACCCGAGGCACCACTGTGCCTGAACAAGTTAAAGGACCCCTGGATGGTTAAGTCCAGTCAAAGGCAATTAAGGGGTTGTGGCACTCATCTCGCTTTCAGGCCGAGGGAGCCAGCATTTGTCCACAGACAGCTTTCCGGGTCATGTGGCCAGCATGACTAAACTGCTTCTGGTGCAACGGGACACCGTGATGGAAACCAGAGCACATGGAAATGCCATTTACCTTCCTGCCACAGCAGTACCTATTTATCTACTTGCACTGGCGTGCTTTCAAACTGATGGGTTGGCAGGAGCTGCGACAGAGCAATCAGAGCTCACCCCGTCAAAGGGATTCGAACCGCCAACCTTCTGATCGGCAAGCCCAAGAGGCTCAGTGGTTTACACCACAGCGCCACCTGCATCCTTGTGTACCTGAATAACCCAGAACTGACATTCAGCATCTATTTTTCCCCTCACCGCAGTGGTTGTGAGGAACAGGTCTGCTCCAGTAGTTTACTATTTGGTCCCTCTTCTCTCTCATTTTCTTTTCCATGCCAAAGGAGGAGTTTGAAAGCCTCTGCTTTTGATTTAAATCTAACCACAGTTCCTGAATCCGGCAACTGTGGTTTGTTTAAATGAACTGCGTGACCCTTGTTCACTCCCATTTGTTCTGTGAGGAGGAGGCTAGAAGCTTTCGTTTTTGCTCGGTTATCTGAACTTGGTTACATCTGAACTTGGAGAATTAGCCCATATTCACATCTCATTGAGAATGTGAATTATGTGCTGAATAAAGTGGCACTATTACTTCTCATGAATTGGAAGCGGTGGTTCTATGATGTCTGCAATGCTCACAAGCTCTCCAGGGATCTGGGCTTGGTTTAGAAAGTGGAAGCTTTCGTTCTCCCTCTTGAGCTGGCATAGTGGCAAACCACAGTTTCCCATGATGTCTACACCGAGCCCTAGCATTGCACCTACCTCATCGCAGATGTGAAGAGCAAATATAACTGACAGGAAGCCTGTTGAGGGGTATCTCCCATGATGAAGCAGCCAGTTATCATAAACGTATTTTATGAAGAAGGGGTGATAAATCAGGATCTGCACAGAATGAATCAACAGGCCTTTGTTAGTTTGGTTGCAGATAAAACACGGACACAAAAAAGGTTGCTAAGACAAGATACAAAATTGGACAAGGTTAGAAGTCGCTGAATTCAAGTGCAAAATTGCAGTAAAAGGTGGGGTTTCAAAATCAGAATTTATGTATTTGTTTACCTGCCTTATCATGTAAAAACCAGGATGGGTCAGAACATTTAGAACACGAGTGGCCCCCGTGGTCCTCCAAATGCTATTGGACTCAGCCTCCAACTCCTATCAGCCCCAGGCAATACAGTGGTACCTCGGGTTACAGACGCTTCAGGTTACAGACTCCACTAACCCAGAAATAGTACCCCGGGATAAGAACTTTGCTTCAGGATGAGAACAGAAATCATGTTCCGGCAGTGCGGTGGCAGCAGGAGGCCCCATTAGCTAAAGTGGTACTTCAGGTTAAGAACAGTTTCAGGTTAAGAACGGACCTCCGGAACAAATTAAGTACTTAACCCGAGGTACCACTGTAAACCAGAGCTTTCCAAACTTGGGGGACACACTTTTTAGACACATATCATTTTGCGACACAGGACGCAGGTGGCGCTGTGGGTTAAAGCCTCAGCGCCTAGGGCTTGCCGATTGAAAGGTCGGCGGTTCGAATCCCCGCGGCGGGGTGCGCTCCCGCTGCTCGGTCCCAGCGCCTGCCAACCTAGCAGTTCGAAAGCACCTCCGGGTGCAAGTAGATAAATAGGGACCGCTTTCTAGCGGGAAGGTAAACGGCGTTTCCGTGTGCAGCTCTGGCTCGCCAGAGCAGCGATGTCACACTGGCCACGTGACCCGGAAGTGTCTCCGGACAGCGCTGGCCCCTGGCCTCTTGAGTGAGATGGGCGCACAACCCCAGAGTCTGGCAAGACTGGCCCATGCGGGCAGGGGTACCTTTACCTTTACCTAATTCAGTTTTACTAGCAAACCGGAGGTTCAACTGACCACATTCCAGCAGCGTTCGTACGACACACCTACACACTGCAGCCGACACACTGACGTGTCACAACACACAGTCTGGAAAGCTCTGCAATAAACGAACTGCTCAAGGAAATGCTAGATGTGCAGTTCCCATCACCACCAGTAAGTGGAGATGCAGCCACGCTACTGAACTCCTAGCTTGGTTCCTGCTTCTTCTTATGGTTACAGGGTGGGAATTTTGAACAGCATCACTTTGCAAGTCCCCTTTGTAACTTTGGCTCATTCCCCCTGACATGATATGGGGTTTGTAGTAAGGATGGAGGGAGCTGTAAATTTTCTTCTGTTCCCCCCCTTTTTTATATGTGTTCATTCATAAATCAATTTCACCACATTTCTACAGTCACCTGAGAGATTAAAAAAAACCCCTGTACAAAAATCCTCCTTTAAAATGCATTTTGTTAAATGTTTCATTGCAAAGTAGGTACTGGGGCTGTGTAGTACGGCATCTGCTTTATTTGAAGAATACCCCGAGTTCAATTCTCAGCATCCCTAGGTAGGAGCTGGGAATGTCCCTTTTAAGGAAACACAAAACAAAAACACAGAGAGCAGCTGCCAGTCAGTGTAGACAATACTAAGCTAGATGGCTCCCAGTATGTTTCCAAGCACAATTCAAAGTGTTGGTGCTGACCTTTAAAGCCCTAAACGGCCTCAGTCCAGTATACCTGAAGGAACATCCCCCTCCCCATCGTTCTGCCCGGACACTGAGGTCCAGCACCGAGGGCCTTCTGGTGGTTCCCTCGCTGTGAGAAGCCAAATTACAGGGAACCAGGCAGAGGGCCTTCTCAGTGGTGGCACCCGCCCTGTGGAACGCCCTCCCACCAGATGTCAAAGAGAACAACTACCAGACTTTTAGAAGACATCTGAAGGCAGCCCTGTTTAGGGAAGCTTTTAATGTTTGATGTATTACAGTATTTTAATATTCTGTTGGAAGCCACCCAGCGTGGCTGAGGAAGCCCTGCCCGATGGGTGGGGTATAAAAAAGAAATTATTATTATTATAGTCTCAACTCAGTATAAGGCGACTAAACATTCTATTGCATAGTGGGTCCAACGGTCAAGAAGGGGGTTTCTGCAGTGTGCTGTAGAGGGCAGTGAGGGGCAGGTGGGGCTCATCCACCTGGAAAGGCAGCCCATCCAGGAGAAGGAAAACTCTGGTCCTAAACCTGTGCTGCCTTGTGGAATATTTGTACCAGAGATCCATTCTTAACCTGATGCATCACTTTAGCTAATGGGACCTCCCGTTGCTGCCACGCCACCGCTGCTTTGTCAGCGTTGCTTGTGCGGGTTCTCTGCTGTTCACTTGTGTGTCTTTAGTGGGAGAGAGGTTGGGGTTGGCGTAGGATGTGGTTGTTCCATTTGTGGTTGGCTGTGGTGGTCTTTGTTTTCATGTGTGAGTGGAGTGGGTGGGAGTTTTGGGTCAGGTTAGCCCTATTGATTTGTATGCTGTTGGTGGATTTTTGTCATTGTCTTGTTGGGTTGTGTATGTGATAAAGGGGAGCCATACCATGAAGGCGTCTTCTTCTATTTGTCCCCATGTCAGTTTCAGTTTATTGGTTAATTTTTCTAGTAAGGCTGTTTCCCATACTATTTGGTACCACTGGTCCATGCTTACTCCTGACAGGTCTCTCCAGTGTCTGGCTATGATGTTTCTGGCTGCTGAAAGCAGGTGGGTTATGAGTTCTTTGTGGTGTAGAAATCGGACCTTTGGTGGGATGGCATCTGTCCTGTGAAATTTCTTCCTGCTGCATATCAGATAAGCACCCCCACTATTGAAAAACTTCCTTTTTTAACAAGCCTTTAAACCGGGGCTTTTAATCCCACATTGTATCCATATTGGATTTGAAATCATTTTGATATAAGAAATTATTCTATGTAAGTTTTCTACTGCTGATACTTTTATTGCTCAGTTGCTTCAAGGTGTTTCCAGGGAAGTGATGCATAAATGGAACTAACTTTGTGTTTTGTGTTGTGTTGTGTGTGTGTTACAATTTAGAATATTCATTTAAACAACCTTAAAATATCAATGACTTCCCTTCCTCTCCTTCCATGTTTCATTCTGCATAATATAAATCCATATTTTATATAAACCAAACCCTTCAGCATTCCATTATTGCATTCATTAAAACATATTTATACTGCTGAATTTATCTTAATGCTGCCAATGTTTTCAAATGTACACAAAATGGAACTAACTTTGTAAGCAAGCACTGCAAATCTTAGAGAAGTTCCATCTATGGTTAGCCAGCTGGACAGCTCAGTTGGTAGAGAATGAGAGTCTTATCTCAGGGTCGTGGGTTTTGAGTCCTACGCTGGGCAAAAATTCCTGCATTGAAGGGCCGATCTTTCCTGATTCTACAATTCTACGGTTTGAAGGATCATCTGAATGTAGCCCATGCTTACACACGGAAGAACTTTGTGGCCAGATCAGAGCAATAACTCACCTTGCCTTTGTTGACTTTGATTTTGCGTGGAACTGGAATATATGTGCTGTCAAAGAAAATATATATGTGAGTCAGTAAAAGCAAGGTACACCCTGTGCAGCATGCAGTAAAAAATAATTCAAAAGTAAAACATCCACCCTTAGTTCTAAATCCAAAGTCTTGGCATATATGTCATTTATGAATGAGATACTAAATTAAAATGCCGAGGTTGTAGGTTTGCAAAATATAGGGAGGAATTCAGATCGCTATTCTGCCACAGTGCACTTCTGCTTGGAAGATGGAGCAAACTCCCATTAGGGCGTGTTTAATTTGTCAACTTTCAAATTCCAAAAAATGAGGGGATGCTAAAAGTGTGACATGGGAATTCGAAAGATATTTTGGTTCATTTAATATGATTTAGTTTGGCCTGGTAAGTAAAATGTGTGTAAAATGGCACAGAAATCATTAAAAATGATTGCCAAGTTACCTGTAGTTACATTATATATCAATATTATATTTATTTTTTTTTTTTATTTAGCATTACCTGACATTTTCAGAAGGTAAAATAAAAATTCTTTGGTTTTCCAAAAGCAATGCTTCTTCATCAAACGTAGACTTACCAAGCTAAATGTTGTCCAATCACAAAAATAATTGATTTGAATTCCTCACACCAAAAAACACACATATTTTTAAGACTCCTCACCAAAAATTTTTAAAAGTTAAGTTCAATTCCCTAAAATGGCATACCCTACTCCCCCATGTGGTGTCCTGGGGTTTTCTTGACCCCTCGCCCCACCAGAGCTGATCTAGGGCACATGGGTGCAGGACATACAAGAAACCCCCACTTGTGGGGGCGAGCCGGCGAAAAGAGGGCGAGCCCCCTCCGCGCTGGCCCTAAATAGGGCAAGCCACGCCCCCAGCCGATTGGCTGGCTGGGGGGGGGCAGGCCCGACGGGGAATCCCCTGCTCTCGCGGGGGCTGGAGCCAGCCCCCGCCTACGTGGGGTGGGCGTGAAGCCCGCAACCCCACCTCCTGGGGCAGGCCCGGAAGTGGCTTTGTGCCAGCAGGACTCATGCACCGGCTTCTGCTAGCACAACTGTTTTATATCCCTCCAGCCCATAGTCAATTTGCCAAAAGTTAAACACAGAAAGGGCATTAAACCTTAGGTGAGCAAAGACTGGCAGCTCCATGTCTCTCCACATGCCTTGTTCCTGAATGGCTAAGCTACTGTGATGTCATGGAATGTTCATTCCCTCCCTCTACTCCTCACAGCTGTCAGTCAACAGAATGCCCCCCCTTTCCCCAACCAAAGTTCTGTCTGTCCTGCCTCCATGGCAGAACACTCAGGTTTGCCGTGGATCAAGGAAGAAGTTCTTTCATCCCCAGAAAAAGTCAACGGCTGCTGTGAAACCCCCTCCCCTTTTTTAAAGACACATACATTTATTTTTTTATTTTTTTTACAGAAAAGAATTCCCTGCCATATATGTGGCATTCTGGTTTGGATGAAGCCGTTGCTAAAATCCATTTCTTTACCAAAGGGAGACTAATCCATTCCCTTAAACTTGGCTAATAAGAACAGAGGCTTTTGTCAATTCCCAAATAAAACCCTGGAACGTGAAACCTTTGATGAACGCTTCGGTTTGGGCTTATCCTGTCCAGGAAGTTTGCTTTGATTCTGTTACACTGTAAGCTGCCTAAATTTCTGTAGCCTTTGCTCCATCGCATTACATGCAGACATTCACGTTGCCTTGCTTCCTGCCGCTTGCATTTCACGGACAGCGAGATCAAAGGAAGGAAGCCTGACCCCTTCTCCTCCACCCCCCCCCAAAATAAATAAGGTACAATAGAGAGGGGGGGGAATAGAGGAAGTGCCACGCGGCACATTGTATCTCAGTATGCAAAACCACAACTTTGCATATCCGTTTCTATTTAACGATTTTCCTCTCTCATTTCCTAGTTCTGTTTAGCAAAAGGAGGCACTGTTACTATGATGAAATCTGTGTGTATTGAGAGAGAACATCTATATTGAAAGGGGGATATGGTGTGTTATTCTTATCCTGGCTAGTACGCTGTGGACGGCTTACTAATGGTACATGTGAACAGGATCTAGGGGTCTTGGTGGACCACATGTTTAACATGAGTCAACAGTGTGATGCAGCAGCAAAAAAGGTGAATGCTATTCTAGGCTGTATCAACAGAAATCTAGCGTCCAGATCAAGGGAAAGGATAAAGTAAAGGTAAAGGGACCCCTGACCATTAGGTCCAGTCGTAACCGACTTTGGGGTTGCAGCGCTCATTTCGCTTTACTGGCCGAGGGAGCCGGCATACAGCTTCCGGATCATGTGGTCAGCATGACTAAGCCGCTTCTGGCAAACCAGAGCAGCACATGGAAACGCCGTTTACCTTCCCGCCGGAGTGGTACCTATTGATCTACTTGCATTTTGACGTGCTTTCGAACTGCTAGGTTGGCAGGAGCAGGGACCGAGCAATGGGAGCTCACCCCGTCGCGGGGATTCGAACCACCGACATTCTGATCGGCATGTCCTAGGCTCTGTGGTTTAACCCACAGAGCCACCCACATCCCTGGTAGGGAAAGTATAGTCCCACTCTATTCTTCCTTGGTCACACCACACCTGCAGTACTGTGTCCAGTTCTGGGTGCCACAATTTAAGAAGGATGTTGACAAGCTGGAACGTGTGCAGAGGAGGGCGACCAAGATGATCAAGGGTCTGGAAACCAAGCCTTATGAGGAGTGGTTGAAGGAGCTGGGTATGTTCAGCCTCGAAAAGAGGAGACTGAGAGGAGATATGATTTGTTGTTGCTGTTTAGTCATTTAGTCATGTCCGACTCTTCGTGACCCCATGGACCAGAGCACGCCAGGCACTCCTGTCTTCCACTGCCTCCTGCAGTTTGGTCAAACTCATGTTAGTGGAGTTATGATAGCCATCTTCAAATATCTCAAGGGCTGTCACGTGGAAGAGGGAGCATGCTTGTTTTCTCCTGCTCTGGAGGGTAGGATGTGAACCAATGGCTTCAAGTGACAAGAAAGGAGATTCCAACTAAACTCACAGAAAAGCTTTCTGACAGTTAAGGGCAGTTTGACAGTGGAATAGACCCCCACGAGAGGTGGTGGAATCTCCTTCCTTGGAGGTTTTTAAGCAGAGGTTGGGTGGCCATCTGTCATGGATGCTTTAGCTGAGATTCCAGAAGACCATTAGCTTTTTTTTTGCTGCTGCATTTCTGGTCATGCTTGCTGGTTTTCCACAGCTGTCATGGTCCGGTTCACGGGCGATCGAAGTCCCGACAGGGGACGTCAGGACCGGGGGCAAGATGGCGGGGTGGGAGCAGGAACAGGAGTCCAGAAGCCAGGATTCAGGAAGCCAAGTGTCCGAAGGTCAGGAAGCAAGAAGTCAAGGGTCCGTGGTTCAAGAAGCAGGGAGTCAAGAAGTCAAGGGTCCAAGGATCAAGAAGCAAGGAGTCAAGAAGCCGAGATTCAAGGACCAGGAAGCAAGAAGCCAAACGCAGCAAGGCAGGATCGTGTTTCTGTGGCAAAGAGCCGAAGGGAAATGCTGACCTTATATCGCTTCCACCAGCTCTTGCCACCAGGTGCTGTGAGTTACCAACTGGCCTCACCTGTGCTGCCATGCCTTGCCTCTTCAGAACAAACTTAGGAAGGCCCCTGTCCTGCAGAGTCCTATTGGTCACAGGGCCCGGCTCCTGCACGCACACCTGACAAAAGGAATCTGGCTGGCCACTGTGAGAACAGGATGCTGGACTAGATGGGCCATGGGCCTGATCCAGCAGCCTCTCCTTATGTTCAGTGGGACAGGTCTCAAATCCCCACTCACGTATGACGCCCCCTGGGTGACCTTGGGCCAGTCACTGCCTCGCAGGGTTGTTGTGGGGATTAAATGAGATGGGGGGAGGATCACACAGGATGCCAACGTTGAGCTCTTTGGAGAAAAAGGTGAGATATAAATGCAATAAATAAAAATAAATGTCCTTGCTGCCAACAACAATGGCTGGATGAGGCCAAAGGCTCGTCCAATTCCGCATTCATTCTGTTCTCCCAACAGCCAGCCAGGTTCCTATGGGGTCATGACCGCTTGCTTCCCCCATATATCGTCGGTCTCAGCTGAGGCTCAAAATTGAGCTGCGCCTACTTTGGCTCTCTATGGCCCATTGCAGGGGGAAAGTGCTCTCACTTCATAAAAAAAACTCCCTGTCCATTAATCACGAGCCCATCTTCTTCCTGCTTGCCAGAGGCCCGCTCTCTACATTGTGTGCTCCTTGTGTTTTTAATTTCCTGGCTGGAACTCGGTGGGCTGCTGTGGCTTATAATAATAAGTATCATCCAGAAACTAACTTCAGGAACCTGCCTGATCTGATCGGCGGCAACTTCCAGATGCAATAAATGGAACAGGAAGGAGGCACATAAGAATAAATATCAGGTGGGTGTTGGAGGGCGAGATTGAACACCTTCTAATAGCCTGCATTTGCCAACAAAGGTCCGTATAGTAAAAGCTATGGTTTTCCCAGTAGTGATGTATGGAAGTGAGAGCTGGACCATAAAGAAGGCTGATCGCCGAAGAATTGATGCTTTTGAATTATGGTGCTGGAGGAGACTCTTGAGAGTCCCATGGACTGCAAGAAGATCAAACCTCTCCATTCTGAAGGAAATCAGCCCTGAGTGCTCACTGGAGGGACAGATCGTGAAGCTGAGGCTCCAATACTTTGGCCACCTCATGAGAAGAGAAGACTCCCTGGAAAAGACTCTGATGTTGGGAAAGATTTAGGGCACAAGGAGAAGAGGACGACAGAGGACGAGATGGTTGGACAGTGTTCTCGAAGCTACTAACATGAGTTTGACCAAACTGCGGGGGGCAGAGGAAGACAGAAGTGCCTGGCGTGCTCTGGTCCAGGGGGTCACGAAGAGTCGGACACGACTAAATACTAAACAACAACAACAGCCTGCATCAGCCAGATATAGAATAATAAGAATTGTAGAGTTGGGAAGAATTGAAGAGTTGGTTAGCCCAACCTGCTGCAATGCAGGAATCGCAATGGAAGAATCTCTGACCACAAGCTTAACATAAGTCAACGTTGTGATGCAGCAGCAAAAACAGCTAATGCTACTTTAGGCTGGATCGACAGAAGTCTAGTGTTCAGATCAAGGGAAGTAATGGTCTCACTCTTATTCTGCCTTGGTCAGACCACACCTGGAGTCCTGTGTCCAGTTCTCGGCACCACAATTTAGGATGCTGACAAGCTGGAACGTGTGCAGAGGAGGGCAACCAAGAGGATCAAGGGTCTGGAAACCATAGTCCATTAATTTCGTCTGCCATTCTTCTTTCGTCAGAATTTCTTCTTGTTTCCATTTCTGGGCTAACAGTACTATTGCCGCAGTTGTTGCATATAAAAACAATTTAACATCTTGCCTATTAATGTCCTGACCTATAATACCAAGTAAAAACGCTTCTGGTTTTTTTAAAAAAATGTATAATGGACTATGTATAATGTATTAAAGAACTATGTAGAATTGGACAAAATGACAGGAAGGATTCGAAACCTGCGGGACCAGAGATTTACAGAAGATTGGAAGAAGTATATGAATTATTTGAAGAGCAACTGTAATGAACAAATTACGCTAGTAGGACTACAAGAAGTTTTATAAGGAGAAATATACAAAGTGTTTACAAAGTAGGAAAAGATAGAGATATTGGTTATGAGTTTGAAATGTACAGTGGTACCTCGGGTTACTTATGCTTCAGGTTACATACACTTCAGGTTACAGACACCGCTAACCCAGAAATAGTACCTCGGGTTAAGAACTTTGCTTCAGGATGAGAACAGAAATCGTGCTCTGGTGACAAGGCAGCAGCGGGAGGCCCCATTAGCTAAAGTGGTGCTTCAGATTAAGAACAGTTTCAGGTTAAGAACGGACCTCTGGAACGAATTAAGTACGTAACCAGAGGTACCACTGTAATAGGGAAAATAAGAAATGCATACTAAGAGATTAGATTGGAAAATTTTCAGACAGGATTGATGGAAGTCTAAAAAATTGAATAAGATGTAAAAGTATGCTTAATTACTGTTGAAAATGATATGTTAAAAAACATATATATATATATATATATATATATATATATATATATATATATATATATATATATGGGTCTGGAAACCAAACCTCAGGAGACTGAGGGGAGATACAATAGCCATCTTCAAATATGTCAAGGGCTGTCGCATGAAGGATGAAGCAAGCTTGTTTTCTCATGCTCTGGAGGGTAGAACTCGAACCAATGGCTTCAAGTGATAAGAAAGACTAAACATCAGGAAGAACTTTCTGAAAGTAAGAGCTGCTCGACAGTGAAATGGACTCCCTCAGTTGATGGGCTTTCCTTGGAGGTTTGTAAGTAGAGGTTGGACGGCCATCTGTCATGGATGAGTTAGTTGAGATTCCTGCATTGCACAGGGTTAGACTAGAGTTCTTGCTTCCCTCTACAGTTCTACGATTCTACTATTCTGTGAGATCATATGAAGAGATCTGCCGGATCAAGTTGTGGGCTCACTATTACGTCCCTTGATCTAGATACTATACTTCTGTTGGTGCAGCCTAGAACAGCATTTGCTTTTTTTGCTGCTGCATCGCACTGTTGACCCAACGTGAGTGGTCCACAAAGACTCCTAGATCTCGTCCAACAGAACTCGCCCAACTTCTCATGGCCTCCTAGAACAGAGAAGACACGGCCACTTACTGGTTGATGGTCCCTGTGGTGAGAGCGCTGATGACCCAGCGAAGGTCCAGGGTCTTGAACGGGATGACTATCATGCTGACGTTCTCGCCCAGCTCCTTGTAGCTCTCAGGGTAGACAAAGTGGTGGGTCGTCTTGCTGCCGACATCAGACTCATAGCCGGCTGTGGGGGCTTTGTTCATTCTGTGTGGTCCAAGAGAAGAGGGGTGAGGGGGAAAGCAGGCAACACCAGGAGGAGGTACATGAGGCAGGTAGGAATCATCTTGCCATAGGTGGCAACGGCCGCTACTGATGGGCGCATTTGCAGGCTGGAGAAACTCTCCCCTTCCCACCTCGTAAGTCTCACGGCCAGTCCCTGCACCCTGAATGGACTTCAGAAAATTCTTCTGTTGGCTAAGGAAGGGTTCCTCTCAAGCACAGAAGTGCAATTGGCTCGACAGCTGCAACCATTCCTGGACTGGGAAAGACTGACCATGGTAGTTCATGCATTGGCTAGATTACTGCAATATGCCCTTTGTGGGGCTTCCCTTGTGCTTGACCAGGAAGCTGAGGTTAGTGCAAAACGCTGAAACACAGTTACTGACAGGAGCGAAACCTTGTCAGTATAGAACACTTGCCCAGAGATCTGTGCTGGTTCCTGATCTGCTCCCAGGTCAAGTTCAAGGTGTTACAGTTAGTATATAAAGCCATTAACAACCTGGGACCAGTTTACCTGCAAGATGTTGTGAACTGCCCTGAATCCTGTATACAAAAATTACAGTATACGCCATATAGGGCAGTATACAAAATTAATTAATTAATAATACCACCCCACTTGACTGCTTCAATCTGCGGAACTGGGACTGTTAAAGGCTCCATATAACACCTGTTCTGTATTTATGAGAAATCAAGCCCTTTAGTGTGGCAGAACCAACACTTTGGAACTCCCTGCCTATTGACACCAGGCAGAGAAACCTTTGCTGTATTCAATTTTGGCGCCTGCTAAAAACATTTTCCCTTTAGTCGAGCCTAACCAGACCTGGAGAAGGTTGAAGTATGTTTTAATCTGTTTTTAGTTTGTTGCCAATTTTATTTTTTTGAACGTTTTGAGCTGGTACAGTGGTACCTCGGGTTAAGTACTTAATTCATTCCAGAGGTCCGTTCTTAACCTGAACTATTCTTAACCTGAAGCACCACTTTAGCTAATGGGGCCTCCTGCTGCTGCTGCGCCGCCGGAGCACAATTTCTGTTTTCATCCTGAAGCAAAGTTCTTAACCTGAAGCACTATTTCTGGGTTAGTGGAGTCTGCAACCTGAAGCGTCTGTAACCTGAAGCACCTGTAACCTGAAGCATCTGTAACCTGGAGCGTATGTAACCTGAGGTACCACTGTATTAGCTTTGTCAACCCCATGCCCTTTGAGGTGCTTTTTTTTTTGTCTTTTTACAGTTAAGCAGCATTTAAATTGTATGAAACAATTGTATGTAAATAACTAAATTCAGCAGGGGGAGGAGAGGGGCCTTGTGGGTGCCAGAAACACCCTTGCGGCTACGCTAACAGGCACAATTTGGCAAGCCAAACCATCTTGTACACAAAGGAGAAAGGCTACAGAAATAGGGCCCCCACTCTTTTGGAAAACAGAGGGTCCCAGATTTGATCTCTGGCATCTCCAAGTACTGTACAGCTGGAAAGGATTCTTGTGTGAGATCCTGGACAGCTGTTGCCAGTGCTGTCAATTATGGGCTGGGTGGCCCAGCGGCCTGACGCCATGTAAGGCAACTTCCCCTGGTCCTGAGCCCGATATGGGTGTCTGTGCATTAGGTAAAAGGAAAGGGACCCCTGACCATTAGGTCCAGTCGTGACCGACTCTGGGTTGCAGCGCTCAACTCGCTTTATTGGCCGAGGGGGCCGGCATACAGCTTCCGGGTCATGTGGCCAGCATGACTAAGCCGCTTCTGGCAAACCAGAGCAGCGTACAGAAATGCCGTTTACCTTCCCGCCGGAGTGGTACCTATTTATCTACTTGCACTTTGACGTGCTTTTGAACTGCTAGGTTGGCAGGAGCAGGGACTGAGCAACAGGAGCTCACCCCGTCACAGAGATTCGAACTGCCGACCTTCTGATTGGCAAGTCCTAGGCTCTGCGGTTTAACCCACAGTGCCACCCGCGTCCATTAATGCCACCTAAATAACATGCTGGTAAGAAAGCCATGATGCCCACAAGTGGCTGGACCATGTTCATGGTTAACACAACCTTTCATCCTCTATAAAATGTTTGCCAGTTCTTGTGGTTAGGGTGTGCGCGTGTATTTAACTAAACTATTCCCTGGATCATCCAGAACTCTGCCATAAAGAGTTCACTCAAGGTTGCTTGGATTCGGGAAAAGGCTATGGCACCCTGAGGCCTCTGAACACGAGCAGAGCTGCTAAAAGAGGGTGCTCCCTACAGGTGAACAGGCAGACGGGCAGTAATGCAATAAAAAACCTCCCCATACAGTCTGCCTGTTTTCTTCAACTTAAACCGCCCTGGGTTTTATTTTATTTGTTTGTTTAAAGGTCAGCATATTGAAAGCAAATATCTATCTATCTATATCTATCATCTATCTATCTATCTATCTATCTATCTATCTATCTATCTATCTATCTATCTATCATCTATCTATCATCTATCTATCATCTATCTATCATCTATCATCTTCTATCTATCTCTCAGAATATTTATTTAATTTAAGTGGAACAACCAAAGCATTCCCAAGAGGCAGAGTGAAAGACCAGGCAAGAGCTAGTATCAATTATTGTACAGAAATATAGTAAAACCACAGATAGTGTAAGCCAAAGCCTAGGGCTTGCTGATCAGAAGGTCGGCAGTTTGAATCCCCGTGATGGGGTGAGCTCCCGTTGCTCAGCCCCAGCTCCTGCCAACCTAGCAGTTCGAAAGCACGTCAAAGTGCAAGTAGATAAATAGGCACCGCTCCGGAGGGAAGGTAAACGGCGTTTCCGTGTGCTGCTCTGGTTTGCCAGAAGCGGCTTAGTCATGCTGGCCACATGACCCGGAAGCTGTACGCCGGCTCCCTCGGCCAGTAAAGCGAGATGAGCGCCACAACATCAGAGTCGTCCACGACTGGACCTAACGGTCAGGGGTCCCTTTACCTTTTATAGTAAGCTGCCTTGTGCATATTCATACCAAGCTCAGTATTGTCTGCACTGAGCAGCAGCTGCTGTTCAGTATTTCAGACTGGTCTCTCTCTCCCCACCAGCCAGTGGTGTAGCTTTTTTGAGGGGGGGCACAGGGGGCACAGCTTCCGTCGCTGGGCTCCGTTGGAAACGGCTTCTCCATGCAGACCAGGAAGCGACCTCTCCGGACAACGGAATGACTTTCCTTTTCTTATCTCGGTGGCTGCAATCTCCTGGGTGATGTGGATGCCGTGAGGCAGTTGAATGTGCAACCCATATTTTGCCCGTTTCAAACGTCCCTCCATGTGGCTCTGGCAACCCATGCTACACCACTGCTCCCAGCCTTACATGGAGATGCTGGGGACTGAAGTTGTGGCGTTCTGCACAAAAACCAGGTGTTCTACTGCTGAGCTGCAACCTTTTTCTATGGAGTCAGTTCCCCCATTTGGTTGCAAATATTGAATTATCAGGTGAGGGGGAGGTGTATGCGAATCAGGAGTCTGCAGCAGCAATGGGCTGAAAATTGGTAAATGGGATCTTTGGTGAGGCTCAGCTCCAGAAGTCACCTATTTAAGCCTCACCGTGAAGACAATGGCTTCTTTCTTTTCTTTTCGTTACTTTCATTGGCAGAGAGCGGTCAGGCTAAGATCGCTAAGCCTTGCAACAGGGACTCACCTGAACACAAAGTCATGGTTGTCGATCTCCTGGCCGTACTGCGACTGCTTGAGGTTACCCGAGTTCCCCACCACGGCACACCGCCTGCATCGCGAACCGCTTCTCTCCAGGAGCTGGTCCGCGTCTCCAGGGATGAGCTCAAACAGCTCCTGGATGGTCTCATTTAAACCCTTGGGGTTCTTTTCCCCTTGCAGCTTCTGTAAAGAAGAACACACAAGTCACTGTGCGGCTTTCGGAGGGGCTGTGGAAAAAGGATTCCAGGCACAATTCAAAGTGTTGGTGCTGACCCCTAAATGGCCTCGGTCCAGTATACCCAAAGGAGCATCTCCACCCCCATCATTCAGTCTGGACACTGAGGTCCAGCTCCAAGGGCCTCTGGCGGTTCCCTCCTTGCAAGAAGTGAGGTTACAGGGAAACAGGCAGAGGGCCTTCTTGGTGGTGGCACCCACCCTGTGGAAACCCTCCCATAAGATGTCTAAGAAATAAACAACTACCTGACTTTTAGAAGACATATGAAGGCAGCCCAGTTTAGGAAGGCTTTTTATGTTGATGTTTTATGTGTTTAATATTTTGTGGGTAGCTGCCCAGAGTGGCTGCAGTATGGTCGCAGTATAAGTAATAAATTGTTGCTGTTACAGCAGTGTCTTGGCTTAGGAATCAATAGGCTGGAGCAGGTTAGGTGACACAAGAGGCATTCAAACGTGGTAGATATCACATTCGTTTCCTTGATTAAAGCTCCTGGAGAAACCGCCTTCTTGAGCGTCAGACCCACTAATGGTCTCAATCTGCTAAGCCTGTCTTCACATGCAGGGGAAATCCTTAATTCACCGAGGGTTTGAGACCCATCAGCTACCCTCAAGTGGTTTAGCCAGTCAGTCAAAGCCATTCCCAGGGTGTGGCCGCTGTTGCATGACTGCTTCTAAGAGCCACAGGTGAGATCGGAGTGCAGGCTGGGGACCAAAGGTGAACAAACTACCCCAGAAGGAGCACGGTGTGTCCCCCACCAGGGGAAATAAAGATCCCTGCATTCCCATGCACCCTATTTTATCCTCCTAACAACGCTTTGAGGTAGGTTAGACTGAGAGGCCCAAGGTCAGCCGGTGAGCTTCGTGGCAGAATGGGGATTCAAACCCTGGTCTCCCAGGTCCTAGTCCGACACTCTAACCTCTACACCACATTGGTATCCCTACCTAGATTTGCAATTTCCATAATATGGTGCTTTTATTTCCTTACGGGCAAATGTGAACATCTATTCTGCAGCTGTTTCCTACCCCCGCCCAAACCCAATTATAATGTGAAGTAAGAAATGAGCCAGCTGGTGGGACCACAGGCAACAGAAATCCGGTCATTGCCTCTAATGATACTGATTTTGGGGAGGATTGGCAGTCCCCCCCCCCCCCCCCGCTGTCAGCACAGATTTAACGGGCCTCTCAGATATCGGGAAAGCCACCCACGACAGAAATTTCTGATGGACAGCTTGCCACAGAAACCAGATACGATGCAGAACAAACCGTTTCTCTGATTGGTCACTAAAGCTGCCTCCAGGCTGTCAGTAATTTGCAGGAGGGATCCACATTGAGGGGATGAATGAATAACACAAAGGTTCAATGCCTATTGTTGACCACATCTGTGGCCCTCCAGATGCTTGCAAGTATCTATCGGGCCCTGCCCTGATGGCCAATGCTCAGGGATGATGATAATAATAATAGTAATAATTTATTATTTATATCCTGCCCATGTGGCTGGGTTTCTCCAGCCACTCTGGGCGGCTTCCAACAAAGTATTAAAATACAGTAGTCTGTTAAACATTAAAAGCTTCCCTAAACAGGGCTGCCTTCAGATGTCTTCTAAAAGTCTGGTAGTTGTTTTTCTCTTTGACATCTGGTGGGAGGGCGTTCCACAGGGCGGGTGCCACTACCAAGAAGGCCTCTGCCTGGTTCCCTGTAACTTGGTTTCTCGTAGCGAGGGAACCGCCAGAAGGCCCTCGGCACTGGACCTCAGTGTCCAGGCAGAACGATGGAGGTGGAGATGCTTCTTCAGGTATACTGGGCAGAGGCCGTTTAGGGCTTTAAAGATCAGCACCAATAATTTGAATTGTGCTCGGAAACGTACTGGGAGCCTCCAGCCAGAGAACCCTCTAGGGAAGCCTCACCAGAGGAAGACTAAATATCAGGAAAAACTTTCTGGCAGTAAAAGCTGTTTGACAGTGGAATGGTCTCCCTCAGGAGGTGGTGGACTTTCCTTCCTTGGAGGTTTTTAAGCAGAGGTTTGTTTGGGTATAGGTCAGGGACGCTTTAGCTGAGATTCCTGCATTGAAGGGTTGGACTAGATGCAGCTCTCAGATCCCAATTTGCCAATAGCTGGGAATTTTGAATGAAACTCTTCCTACGATTTTATCATCCTTACAAATTTGGCCACGCAAGGCTCCAACCAACCAAGGTGCACAACAATGCACGTACGAGGGTAAAGGAAAATGTAACACCTTTGTGAAAAACAACACCAAAAGATTTACATCGCATTAGGGGAAAATTGCTTGAAAAGGTGTTTCGTCTTGGTCAAAAGTGCATACAGAAATGTGCCTGTTTCTGGAGAATCCTGCACTAAAATGCTGGTGGTTCACGCATAGGTAAAGGTACCCCTGACCATTAGGTCCAGTCACGGACGACTCTGGGGTTGTGGTGATCATCTCGCTCTATAGGCCGTGGAAGCTGGCGTTTGTCCGCAGACAGCTTCTGGGTCATGTGGCCAGCATGACTAAGCCGCTTCTGGCGAACCAGAGCAGCGCACGGAAACACCGTTTACCTTCCCGCCAGAGTGGTACCTATTTATCTACTTGCACTTGACATGCTTTCGAACTGCTAGGTGGGCAGGGGCAAGGACCGAGCAACGGGAGCTCACCCCATCACAGGGATTTGAACCACCGACCTTCTGATCGGCAAGCCCTAGGCTCAGTGGTTTAGACCACAGCGCCGCCCGCGTCCCTCTTGGTTCACACATACACACCAATTAAAAATGGCTAGGGAAACTTTGGATGACTGAAGGCTGGGGGAAAAAACAACACAAGAAAGTGGGGAGACCCCAAGACAAATAGGTCTCTCTCCTCCACAGCTAGCTACTCACCAGCCACCACTTGTAGCTGTCTTCGGGCATGAAGGCATTCTGTGTGGTCAGGAAGGGTTGCATAGTTTGGTTGAACCTGTCGTCAAACCAGAGCGAGACCCCCTCTTCAGAAATGCACGTGTGGCAGCTGCAAGGCCTCCGGGAATATTTCATCAGTCTCCGAAACTGCTCCGAAAACTGGTAGACGAGCTGTTTGGGGTCCCAGGCGACCATGACCGTGTTGTGGCTGTAGTTCAGCAAGAACGACGTGATGGTGATGACAAACAATAAGGCAAGAGTAAACATCTTGAAGCCCCTCTTCCTGATAGCCAGCATCTTGACCCGCCGCCGCTGCCGCCTCCTCCTTAGCCCGGATGCTCGAGTGAAACGCCAGTGGCTGAGGCAAGCAAAAGCGGAGGTTTCCTTCCAGGGCTCTGTTTAGGCTGCAAACAGTAGCTTAATTGCCTTTATTGTCCAAAAGGAACAGCCCACATTGCTATGTCCTGGAGCGACTGAAACAGGACTGAATCCCTGATCATCTTTTATCTCCTTTTATGAGAAAAATAAAAGGCTCCATCCACCTTCACAGCTCTTTTTTCCTTCAGCTCTCCTCCAGCAGCTGCTAATTCCTCCAAAGGTTTAATGAAAGCAAACAACTGCAATTTTCTGTTTCTTTTTTTTTGCCACCCCGGCAGTTTGAGGGAGGAAATTATTAACAATGTCAAGGAACACTCCCCCACCCACCTCTTTGCTGTGTGGGAAGAGAGACCTTAAATGAAAAAAAAAGGCTTTAAGTAAGGGCGAAAAAATCACTTTTCCTCTGGAAATTATTTCATTAGGGCCGCTGATTAGCTCATTCAAAGGTTGTCGTTCCAGGCAGCTGGCAGTCAAACGCCTCGTCCACGTTACGATGCTGAAACTCCTTTTTTTCTACCTGGAAAACACAAGAGAGAAGGAGAAACTTCAACAGTGAGTTTCAGGGATCTTTCCATTTAATGGGAGGGCGCGGGTTTCATTTCCCAACCCCCCACAGCTTCAAATCAATGGAAATTAAACGTTTCTGCTGCTCCCAACACGGGATTCGTGTGCTGAGAAATTTCCAAAGAGGCCTTTTCAACATAATAAAGCCTACACTCTCTTGGAGGCTGAGCCACCGGTCGGCTGGGTTTTCTGCAACATATTCAGGATATAATCTGTGTTTTTGAAATTATAGTTTGCTGCATTTCGTGAAATCTACCCGTTACATTAAGGCACAATTGGTAGCACTTACCAACAGAAGAGTATTCATAACAAGCAGAAGTGGAACTCTGGAATAAATGGAGGGGAGCAGCCACAGCAAGGCTCCCGCACGAAAACAGATGGACGTACAAGGCTGTAGTTTGTTCATCTAGCTCAGGCTGTGCTGTCTACTGGGATAGTTCAGTAGGTAGAGCATGATAATGTCAGGGTTGTGTGTTTGAACCCCACATTCGGCAAAAGATTCCTGCATTGCAGGGGGTTGAATTATGTGGCCGAGGCCTCATCAGATGCTTTGCAATTTGCAGCAAGGGCCATGGCAGCAGATGTAGGAGTGCGCAGGCAGCTCTGGTTTAAACAGTGGCAAGTCAGAAGCCAAAACCAAGACCAGCCTGGCCAGCGAGCCCTTCAAGGGGGGGGGGGCAAGCTGTTTCAGGAGGGCCTGGAAGATGCACTGGTAGAGACCAGGGACAAAAAGAAGGCACTGCAATGCGCTCTCCGTGAGGCTACCTTTGAAGGTGACCCAGAAACTACAACTAATCCAGAATGCGGCAGCTAGACTGGTGAGTGGGAGCGGCTGCCAAGACCATATAACACCAGTCCTACATCGGCTCCCAGTACATTTCTGAGCACAATTCAAAGTGTTGGTGCTGAGCTTTAAAGCCCTAAACGGCCTCGGTCCAGTATACCTGAAGGAGCGTCTCCACCCGCATTGTTCTGTCCGGACACTGAGGTCCAGCTCCGAGGGCCTTCTGGCGGTTCCCTCACTGTGAGAAGCCAAGTTACAGGGAACCAGGCTGAGGGCCTTCTCAGTAGTGGCACACACTCTGTGGAACGCCCTCCTACCAGATGTCAAAGAGAAGAACAACTACCAGACTTTTAGAAGACATCTGAAGGCAGCCCTGTTTAGGGACGCTTTTAATGTTGAACAGACTACTGTATTTTAACACTTTGTTGGAAGCCGCCCAGAGTGGCTGGGGAAACCCAGCCAGATGGGAGGGGTATAAATGATGATGATGATGATGATGATGATAAGAAGAAGAAGAAGAAGAAGAAGAAGAAGAAGAAGAAGAAGAAGAAGAAGAGAGAAAGGAAAACTATTCTTCCTTTTGTCCCTACAGGGGCTCATCCAATGCTAGAGACCCCAAGAAACACCACCTGATGCTTCAAGCAATCCAACATCTGCTGGAGATCAGTGCAATAGAGCCTGTGCCACAACCACAGCAAGGCTTTGGCTGCTACTCTATTCTCTTTATGGTCCCAAAGAAATAAGGGAAATGGAGGGCCATTCTGGATCTCAAGAGGGTCCACTGATCTCCGAGCCACATCCAGGATCCCAATTCTCCCTACAGAGAAGACACTTAACACGGTAAGAACCGACATTCACTCACCATGCCTGGAATGAGAGATGTATGCAGCAGCTGCTGCCATCAGCAACAACAGGTAAGGTGGGGGAAGTCAAAACTTTGCCCACAGTTCCCCTGTTCCTGCAACACATACAGGACTTGGATATTGCCCAGCGGCCCTCTGCCCTCTCTCAAAGTCGATTCTGCTCACGACTTTGGATGAAAGTGTGGACCAGTGGGGCGCAGCAAGTCCAATCCTGCTTCTCCCCCAATTCACAACTTCACTCATATTCTATGACCAAGGCTGGTGCCTAAAGCTATTCCCAGGCAGCACTGTTGGAAACCATGCAACTTTCCATTTCTCCAATTTCCTTAGTAACTCGCAGACATACTGGAAAGAGCTTGATTTAATCCAGGTGTGCAAAGAGCTTTCTCTTCCCCCTCCCCATCCCTTTTAAATGGCTCTCGCAAGACAAATCACCACTGGGCTTGAGCCTAAACTTGAAGAATGTGGCTGCGAAAGGAATTTCACCAGGCCAAGCCAAATAACATCTGGAAGATGTGGGAAGGCCACTCCTCTGAGTCTGTGTGTCATTGTGTTTCATGAGAGAGGACCAGAGATGGCCACAGTCCATAAATCACAGGTGCACAGCCAGTTCTGCCTGCCCAATCCCACCCCACCCTGGTCCTGCGCATACCCAGCCAAGGAAGGCAAACAGCAGACAGTTAATTCTTTATTGACAAAAGCACACACTTAACAGCAGCTCCTAAGGTATACCAGATGCACACACACAGAATTACAGAATTGAGTTGGAAGGGACCGCGAGGCTCATCTAGTCCAACCTCCTGAAATGCAATAATCTTTTTGCCCAAAGTGGGGCTTTAACCCAAGACTCTCATGCTCTAGCAACTGAGCTATCCAGGGTTTCTGGCATCTACATGGCTGCTTTACAGTTTCATGCCCAGCACAGCCATCAAGAAATCTGTGGGACCACACACTCCTAGGCTTATGTACAGTGGTACCTTAGGTGGTGCTGTGGTCTAAACCACAGAAGCTAGGGCTTGCCGATCGGAAGGTTGGCGGTTCGAATCCCCGCGACGGGCTGAGCTCCCATTGCTCGGTCCCTGCTCCTGCCAACCTAGCAGTTCGAAAGCACGTCAAAGTGCAAGTAGATAAATAGGCACCGCTCCGGCAGGAAGGTAAATGGCGTTTCTGTGCGCTGCTCTGGTTTGCCAGAAGCGGCTTAGTCATGCTGGCCACATGACCCGGAAGCTGTACGCCGGCTCCCTCGGCCAATAAAGCGAGATGAGCGCCACAACCCCAGAGTCGGTTACCACTGGACCTAATAGCCCTTTACCTTTACCTCGGGTTACAGATGCTTCAGGTTACAGACTCCGCCAACCCAGAAATTGTACCTCGGGTTAAGAACTTTGCTTCAGGATGAGAACAGAAATCATGCGGAGGCAGCAGGAGGTCCCTTTAGCTAAAGTGGGGCTTCAGGTTAAGAACAGTTTCAGGTTAAGAACAGACCTCTGGAACGAATTAAGTTCTTAACCCGAGGTACCACTGTACACTCATCTGATGGAGTATGAATATACCACCTGAGACTTCTGCATGGAAGCTGCCCCTCCTGGTTCTGGGAGACAGTGAGGCCGGGGATGCCGATGGTTCGACTGGCCTGCCCCTTGCCTGCACAGCCTCTTCCTCTTCTTCCGATCCTTTCTGTGCCCTCATGTCCATCTGTGACTGCTCCGACTTCTGATTTGCGTGTGGTACAAAACCCCATAAATTGCCGGCCCCCCTCTCCTCTGTCACACACTCGCCAGAGCCCTGCCAGTCTTTCTCTCCCCTCCCCACACTTTTCTTGTTACTCCACACAGAGCTGAAACCTGCACAACTGGGTTTGGCTCAGAATTCCCCGGAATCCATTCAGCCGGGTAAAGAAAGGGCTTCTAAAACAAGAATGTCAGCCCTTGACATTTGCTCAGGTGAAACACAGGCGCTGCTGATTGCTCTCCCATGGAAAAGGAGGGAGACGGCTGCCTGCAGGGCTTCTTCCTGGAAAAGCTCTGAAAAATGCAAGTTTGACTGTAGTAAGCAAACATTCCGTTACACTCGAGTGTGACCAAGAAGCAAAACTCGAGGGCAGGGCTACGCAGGTTAAAACTGGTAGAACTGTGCAGCCCAGCCTAGGGTTGGTTCTTAATAGCTGTGATAACTGAGGACCACCAGGGGAGAAGTAGCAATTTGAAACACCTCTCCAATGGCCTTCCTGATTGCATCTTCTTTGCTTAACTTTCTCCCACAGAAGTGAATAAGGCCGTATCTCAAGTAACCTGCTCCTGAGCTGCAGAAGGCCTTATGTATTAGTACCGTAACCTTGAACTTGGCCCAGTCGCAGATTGGCTGCCAGCACAAATCCCACTAACAAGGTGTTGCATGCCGGCGGTATTTTGCGCCCACAAGCCGCCTAAGAGATTACGTATCATGAGACCTGTCTAAACTTAACTTCCTTACATGAAGACTATTGTTGCATGTATTGTGACTTGGTGAGTCACGAGCATGTGATTTCAACTCAAGAGAGTATTTTAAAACAGGCAAATTAATTGCTCTTGCCTTTAAGCTGCATTCTCTGCTGTGTTCCTTTCTTCGCCACCAAAGGCTGGCAAACAGGCTTTGCTTGGTTATTTGGGATGACAGCCCCTCACTGCCTTGCCCCTTGAATCAAACTTTGCGTGTGTGCGCACGCGCACGCACGCACGCGCGCGCACACACACACACACAGACCTTCTTTGCATCCTTATCCCCAAAGTTTTGTGGAACATTCTGATATCAGATGAGGCCAGCACTGAGGAAACGGATGAGGCCAGCACTGAGGAAACAGCAAAACAAGGGGAAAAAGCAGCTTCCTCTTGCTCCTGCCTAAATTCCACATGCAATGCTGTCAGCTTCTGCATTGGTTGGATGGACATAAATGCTTTAGCTGAGATTCCTGCATTGCAGGGGGTTGGACTAGATCCTCAGGGTCCCTTCCAACTCTATAATTCCCTTCCAGACACTCCAGCCTTCCTGTCCTCCTGCAGTCTGGTCAAACTCATGCTGGTAGCTTCGAGAACACTGTCCAACCAACTTTGTAACCAGAGGTTCAACTGAATAGAATCTGAATCACATGCACCACAAGGCCTATGCAGCCTCAACTTAAGATGGCTCCCCGGCCTGGCTTTGCACTGCAAAGTTTGCAGCAGCACGTGCAACAAAATGGCGTCCAGGATTCAAAAAACCCTCACCTTGCATTAACTAGCCACACACAAGGCATGCATGCTCCAACCCCCAGTCGTTCTTAGACTTCTTATTGGGTGAGCAACACAGCCAAGCAACACAGTTGGAGCCTCCCTCCTCCCTGGCCAGCAGGGAGGGAGGGAGAGGAGCTGCTTCCTTTGAAATTTAAGGGACATTTATGGGACTTCCATCAAAAAGGGACAGCAGCGGGACATGGCGCTGGAATAAGGGACTGTCCCTTCAAATAAGGGACACTTGGCAGCTATGCTGAGCATCATCTAGTCCAACCCCCTGCAATGGAGGAACATGCAGCTGTCCCTTATCGGGATCGAACCTGCAACCTTGGCATTGTGAGCACAAGGTTATAACCAGCGCAGCTATCTGAGCTAGTCTGGCAGCTGTGGGAACAGGATCCTGCACTTGATGAGACTCTGGCCTGCTCTAGCAAGGGTCTTAAAGTTGTGGGTTTTTTATTTTTAAGATATATTTGCAAAAAGGAAATCTAAAATTGAACAGAAGGAGAAGGGAAAGAAACTTTGGCATCTGACACTAACAGTAACATTTTGTTCATCTTGAGGCCCTGCTTAAAAGATTTCCTAGATAATAACAAAAAGTTGCGTGCAGGTTACGAAACTTGGTGTCTTCCTCAAAGGGTTGTCAGTACGCAGTCTTAACGCGACGCCTGCAGTTCATTTTCTGTGCCTTTGCGTCAACGGAAGACAGTGGTCACCATGTTGCTTGGCAACACAGTTATTTTCAAGTTGACAGCTTAATTAAAACCAATGAAGAATTTTGTTTGCAACAGCTGAGTTCCTTGGCCCCTCCCGGATACTCTGCTTCCTCCCAAGTCTTTCCTTTGACAGGAGAGAAGACAAGAGGCAGACCTGCCCCCTACGCATACAAACACCCATCGCCCCCAGTCACACAGCTGCAATTGTGTGGTCCAGCCTTGTTTTCTCACTGCAGAAAAGGCATTTGGAGTAAGTCTGCTTCCTCTCCTATCTCCCATTGTCATGCATGGTCCAGATAATCTTCCAGAGGTCTAACCTGTTACTTTTTAAAAGTCCCATAATTTCACCAGATTTGGTGGCTGGAAGAGGTTTGGTGCAGCTGGCACTTTACCTAAGTGTCGTAAGCTGTGGAGGGGTCTTCCACTGACATGAAAGGAGCCACGCACAACACTGCCGATACATATCAAGGCATGAATCCTGTTCTGTAAGTTCATTCATATTAAAACAAAATTCGACCGGATGCTTTGGTCCTTTGCTTCAGAAACTCATTCCTTTAATTAGGCTGCAGTAAGAGGCTAGGGTGCTCACTGGAAGGACAGATCCTGAAGCTGAGGCTCCAATACTTTGGCCACCTCATGAGAAGAGAAGACTCCCTGGAAAAGACCCTGATGTTGGGAAAGATGGAGGGCACAAGGAGAAGGGGACGACACAGGATGAGATGATTCTATGAGATGGTTGGACAGTGTTCTCGAAGCCTCCAGCATGAGTTTGACCAAACTGCAGGAGGCAGTGGAAGACAGGAGTGCCTGGCGTGCTCTGGTCCATTGGGTCACGAAGAGTTGGACATGACTAAATGACTAAACAAAAACAACAAAGAGACTAGGTATTCACTAGCTTCTTTGGCCCCAGATTATGCTCTCAAGACACATGTGGCCACCCCACCAATGTGGCTTAGCACATCTTGGCCTGGTCAAAGCCTGGATGCATGACCACTTGGGAACTACATGTACCCTGCCCAGGGTTCCA
This sequence comes from Podarcis melisellensis, assembly GCF_964234715.1. NCBI lineage: Eukaryota > Metazoa > Chordata > Lepidosauria > Squamata > Lacertidae > Podarcis > Podarcis melisellensis. The sequence goes on along the minus strand of NC_138539.1, from coordinate 10,179,394 downwards.
TGTTGGATGAAAGCTGGGCTATAAATGGCAGGAAATGATTTTTAAAATCAAGGACACCCCACAGTACCTCAAGGATCATCATCTGAGGCCCTTCTTCAAGTGCCTTCTCTACGAGAGGTCCAGAGGGTGGCAGCACAAGAACAGGCCTCCACGTTTGTGTGATGCTCTCCCCAGAGAAGACTCTCGGGCACCTTCATTACATATCTTTATGCACCAGCGAAAGAAAGTTCCTCTTCTCCCAAACCTTTGCTGTTTAAACAATCTAAGGCCTTTTAAACTGTGCGTAGGATGGATGAGCTCTTGTTTTGTTTGTTATTATGTTATGTATTTTTATACTGTAAATTGCCCTATGATGAAGGGCGGTATAATAACAGTAATATATCCAAATATTTATTACAGGTGTATCTAACTGATTTATCACTTATATGTTTGCTGCCTGACAGATGGAAGGGACCCCCCCCACCCAATGTCTCCTGGTAAACAACGTGAAAAACAGCCATGCTAAGCGGTACCTCAGAGCCAACTCCGTTTTGCTTCTCCTGCTCCAGAATAAAAATAAATTCCCTGGCAAGTCTTTTCCGCTGTTGGTTTTGACCTGGAACAACGTATCGGGGCCAGGAACTGGCAGAGCCTCATTCATCACAATGAAGAGGATTGAAAGGCTTTTAGAATTATGCGCCGAGCATCCGAGATGTTAACCGTTTGAGTAAATCAATGGTTATCGCATCTTATCAGTGTACAGGCTCCTCGTAACAGGCTTAGACCAGCTAGCTGGATAAAAGGCTCTTTTCCCGCCGGTAATTTAAGCCGAACATGGGAGAGCTGGCATGCCCTTATTCTTCATGAGCTCAGCGGGTCTGTTGCTGTCAGATGAAATAAATGGCCACCCTCTCTTCCCTCTAACGCTCCGAGAAGGATTCTGGAGAAATTTAAATGGAAAGCAGACATTCTGCACCCTCAGGACACAGCAACAAAACCGCCCCCTTCTCTTTCGCAGTTTTATCTGTAAATGAAACCAGTTTGCAGCAGGCAATCGAGGCTTGGGGGGCCCCATACATACAGCAAGATCTGCCACTCTGCATGAGCCATTTCAGCCTGTCTATCTTTTGGGTTGCCAATCAGGGCATCTAGGCAATACCAGGCGAAATGGACCAGTTGTCCGACTCTATCTCAAGCAGCTTCACATATCTATGGAATTCACTTTCCTTAGGAAGTAGTTGTGGCTGCCAATTGGGAATGCCTTTAGAGGGGGATTAGATACATTCTTGAATTATAAGGCCACCAACCAAGATGCCTAGGTTCAACTTCCACTCTGCTAAGAATTGCAAGCGAGGGGAAGGCTGTTGTGCTCAGGTTCTGCTTGTGAGCTTCCTAGAAGCATCTGGTCAGGATCCTAGAATGGCCTGATCCAGAAGAATATTCCTTATCTTCTTACGTTAACTGCAAGGAAAGGGATTGACATATCCCTCCCCCACAGGCCCATTTCAATGTTTGGGGCTACAGTCCAGTGTTATAAACTTAGATATATAAGCTGGGCACTGAATGGCTCCTTAAACCAAGGTTACAGTTGTGACATTAACATATGAGAGTGCTGGAGGTGAAATAGTTAAACAAGTTACCCAATCAGAACCCAGGGGGGTGGAGTCAGAGGGACTATAAAACCAGCTCTGGGAGGGGCGAAGGGGGAGTTTGCTGGGTGGTTGGTTGGAGCGGGAGTGAATTGGGATAGAGTTTGTGGGAGGTTGAGTTAGTGTAGCAAAATAAGCTGAGTCAGGAACAGTTAGGGGCTAGGAAGAGAAGTAAATATCTGAGAGGTGGTTTAGTGAGTGAGAGCAGGTAGCGGAAGTTATAGGTCTGGATAGGCAACCCATGATTGTAATGGACCGATACCATTTATGAAACCACATGCTTGTTAAACTGCAATAAATAAACAGAAGTTTATGTTCCAATTTAAACCTGACGGGACTCAGTATTGTACCAGGTAGGGCCTGGGTGGTGGCAGTAGGAAATAAAGTGATGGCACAGGGATCACTAGACGGTGAAAAGTCCGGGGACCCTGTGTGATCGCCACAACAGTTGCCAAAACTGAATGTCTAGTTGCCATTTGGGGCAAGACAGCTCTAAATTCTTATTTTTCAAATGATAGACTGACTGTGATTGATCCTCAGTTAAACAAAGGACAACCTTGAGCTAGGTGAAGAGCTTTGAAAACTTCAAGAAGAAACATCACTTGATCCAGGGTCTGTCCACATATATAATGGCCTATTCCAACCTCTTTTGCTTAATGGTGACACGGGCCATTCATAACTTAGGAATATTCTTCTCGACTGTGAGCAGGGCAGCTGGGTAGGGCAAGTGAAGACAAGCTAAATCAATTAGCTATAATGTTGTTCACCGCTCCTGCTCAAGCTGCACAGAAAGAGCATTCTGGTTCCTGAAATTCAGTCCGATTGTGCAGATAAAATATAACGGAGAGAATTCTACAGGATATGGTATCAGTGTGTGACAATAGTCAAGATCCAATGATCCCCAGGCACGCACCTCCAGATGGTGGCGATGTCAGGAGCCATCCTGGCACCCAGGCATCTTCACTTAGTCATGAGTGGCCTACAGCCAGGTGCAAGATGTGCCTGGCGCCTGGCTAATTTCGAACACTGCTACAGTCCCTTGATGGAGATGGCTGGAGGTTATGGCTTCCTAGAGACATAAACACATGTGGCATTTAACACAGGAGAAATGGCTCCATGCCAGTGGCTATGTTTGACCTCACTGTTGGAGGCACTGTGCCCCCGTATTGTGCTGGGAATCGCAAGTAGAGAGACAGTTGTTGTACTCTGGGTTTTGCCTATGGGGTGCCCAAAGGCTTCCGGCTGGCCACTGTGAGACCAGGCCCCCAGACCAGATGGGCCTTTGGCCTGATCCTGGTTCTTCTATCTAAACGATGCCTCTTTTCGCCAGCCCCACAGCTTCAAGCTTCTTTCACAAGAAGGCGTCTCCTTTCTAACACCCAATGGGGGAAATCTCGTTGCAAGCAGACCTCAGGAAACCAGCCAATTACGTTGAGAGGGTGAAAAAGTCACGCAGAAGTGACTATGGCATCTGTTTGGCCCATGAACTGGGCGTCACCCACCTTGACTCCTTTATCCTTTCCAGCTCTTCACTTCCATTTTCATGCAGTGCCAGCCTGGGTTGGCAAGAGAAAAAACCCACTAACACCTGGCAATTAACCAAAGACCTCCAGAGCAAACCTTGCCAGCTGAGCCTTTGCTCCGATTTGGGGCATTAATGTTCTTGTTTTTTAAAAAAACCACCACTTTCCTGCAGGGCGTGTTGGCCCAACTTTGACGGAAGGCCATCTGCACGCCAGGCTGCCGATATCTACTAAGCCAGCCCTAATGCTGCGTGTCATCTGTTCCTCTGTCTCCCTTGCACCCATGAGATAAAAGGACAAAGCCAAGGCATTAGCAGAAGCCCCTGGGAGAAGCATCTCAAATTTGCAGCCTGCTGTGTACACCCATTTGGCGGGCATGGCGCCTTGGCAGCAAAAGGACTTTGGATGCTCTCACATTCGGAACAGCAGGGGGGAAAGAGACTAATCTGGTTCAGTGTGTGCCATGTACACCTACTGAGCTGGTCTGCTTAGGCCAGACAGCAGGAACGGCTCTTGGAGGTCAAACACAGGATCACAGGAAACTGCCTTATATATAATCAGACCACTTGCTTATTGAGCTTAGTGCTGCCTACACTGACTGGCAGAAGCTCTCCAGGGTTTCTTGCAGAGAGTCTCTCCCAGTGCTGCCTGGAGGTGCTGAGATTTGAACTCAGGAACTTCTGCTTTCAAGGCAGAGATGCTCTACCACTGAGCTACCGTCCTTCCCTAAGGTCCGGGGCAGAGACATTTCCTTGCTACTTGAAAACTCAGCTTTCCGACTGACGAAAAGTTAAAGGTCGGGCTTGGGAGGGAAATTTGGGGAAAGTTACATCCTGCCGAGGGGTAGAAACTACTCTGGAGTGTGTTAAACATCTTGAATAATTGCTATTACAGATAATGTTTAGCTATTTTTCTATTCTTTTATATGACAGTGGTACCTTGGTTCTCAAACGTCTTGGTACTCAAACAACTTGGAACCCCAACACTGCAAATCCGGAAGTGTTCTGGTTTGCGAGCTTTTTTCAGAATCCGAACATACTCCGTTTTGAGTGCCACACTCCCATTTTGAGTGTTACGCCGAGGTGTGTCTGTTTTTGCTATTTATTTTGCGTTTTTGTGGCTCTTTTTGTGTGTGACAGTGTAGAACCCAGTTCAGCAACTGATTGACTGACTGTGTGACTGCAGTACATTGTTAATTGCTTTAATTTCATGGATCAATGGACTCGTTAGACAGTAAAAATCATGTTAAATTGCTGTTTTAGGGGTTGCTTTTAAAAGTCTGTAACGGGTTAATCCATTTTGCATTACTTTCTATGGTGCGCCTTGGTTTTGAAATACTTTGGTTTTGGAACGGACTTCTGGAACGGATTAAGTTTGAGAACCAAGGTACCAATGTATATGATGTAAATGAGATAAAGGGTTTCTTTTTCTGCTTTTTAGTTCTTTCTTATTGTTTTTAAAAGTCTGGAATGGATTAATCCATTTTGCATTATTTTCTATGGGAAAGTGCACCTTGATTTTGGAACCCTTTGTTTTTCGAACGGACTTCCAGAACGGATTAAGTTTGAGAACTAAGGTACCACTGTATATGATGTAAATGAGATAAAGGGCCTCTCTTTCTCTTTTTTAATTCTTTCTTATCTGTTCTTTTTCTTTTTATATATATAATTGTGTTTTGCAGTATTCTATTTTCTTTTCCTTTATTATTATTATTCTTTTAGGATATACTGCTTTTTATAAACGTGTTTGGATTTTAGGACTTAATGTTAAAAACCTTCAATAAAATTGCTTTTTTAAAATAATAATTTAAAAATACAGTTTTAAATGGAGATGCTGGGGACTGACCTGGGAAAGTTGTGCATGAAAACCAGGCACTTCCCCCTATCCTTCTACGTAAACAGTCCCACGTACCACCGCTGTGCAGAAGATGTCACAATCCAAACCCACATCTCCAACCTGCCCTTTCCAGATATGCTGTGCTTAATCTCCCCAGCCGTACCTCTGCAGGCCAAATCTAGGGGCACACATGCTACTTCCAAGCGAGCTTGTTATTAACTTCCAAACTCAAGTTGCCCATCAGTTACGGGACAGATAACGGAGTGCAGCAGAGGCCAAAGATGCAAGGAAGCGCTGGATGTTATGTAAGCGGAGCATCAGAGACAGAAAGTGCTTATCTAAGCTTCCAGCTAGCTTGTTTTACTCCTCTCCATCTCCCCTTTTGTTACAAGAGACTCTTATCTGATCTCTCCTCGTATTTATTGGGTTCTCTAACCCTTTCCTTGCCCTCTTGTGCTCTAAAGTTCCACTGAAAAGCTCTCCAACAGCTCGCTACTTGGAAACCGAAATATTACGCTGCTAAACTGGGACAAGAGTTACAACCTAATCCTTAGGAGGGGGCGGGGAAGAAATAAATGAAATACCCCGGAAAACAGGAACATAGAAAGCTGCCATATACTGAATCACACTTATTGGTCAATCTAGCTCAGGGGTCAGCAAACTTTTTCAGCAGGGGGCCACTCCATTATCCTACAGACCTTGTGGGGGGCCGGACTATATTTTGGAAAGAAAAAAATATGAACGAATTCCTATGCCCCACAAATAACCCAGAGATGCATTTTAAATAAAAGCACACATTCTACTCATGTAAAAACACGCTAATTCCTGCACCATCTGCGGGCGTATTTAGAAGGCAATTGGGCTGGATCCGGCCCCCGGACCTTAGATTGCCTACCCATGATCTAGCTCAACTATGCTCAACTGAAGGAGCTCAACTAAAGGAGCGTCTCCACCCCTATCGTTCTGAGGTCCAGCACCGAGGGCCTTCTTGCGGTTCCCTCACTGCGAGAAGCCAAGTTACAGGGAACCAGGCAGAGGGCCTTCTCAGTAGTGGCACCCTCCCTGTGGAATGCCCTCCCACCAGATGTCAAAGAGAACAACAACTACCAGACTTTTAGAAGACATCTGAAGGCAGCCCTGTTTAGGGAAGCTTTTAATGTTTGATGTATTAGAGTATTTTTTATTTTATTTTTTTGGAAGCTGCCCAGAGTGGCTGGGGAAGCCCAGCCAGATGGGCGGGGTAGAAATAAATTATTATTATTATTATTATTATTATTATTATTATTATTATTATTATGCCTACATTGGCTGGGCAGAGATAGTAGTGGTGGTAGTTGTCGTTTGCCAACTCCCAAAGCATCACAAGTTCCCCACACCAGCCCTAAATTATTCTCACCGCTTATTATGATGTCCTGTTCTGGACTGACAGACTATCAATGGTATTTAGGTAAAGGTATACCTGACTGTTAAGAGACGCAGGTGGAGCTGTGGTCTAAACCACAGAGCCTAGGACTTGCCAATCAGAAGGTCGGCGGCTTGAATCCCCGCGACGGGGTGAGTTCCCGTTGCTCAGTCCCTGCTCCTGCCAACCTAGCAGTTCGAAAGCACGTCAAAGTGCAAGTAGATAAATAGGTACCGCTCCAGCGGGAAGGTATATGACATTTCCATGCGCTACTCTATTTTCTCCAGAAGTGCTTTGTCATGCTGGCCACATGACCCGGAAGCTGTACGCCGACTCCCTCGGCCAATAAATCGAGATGAGCGCCGCAGCCCCAGAGTCGGCCACAACTGGACCTAATGGGCAGGGGTCCCTTTACCTTTACCCCTGACCATTAGGTCCAGTCGCGGACGACTCTGGGGTTGTGGTGCTCATCTCACTCTATAGGCCGAGGGAGCCAGCGTTTGTCCGCAGACAGCTTCTGGGTCATGTGGTCAGCATGACTAAGCCGCTTCTGGTGAACCAGAGCAGCGCACGGAAACATGATATTTGAATGGCATTTTGAATGAGGGAGAACAAAAGACTCTCTGTCCCATTTCTGCACTGCACACATAATTCCATCAATATATATATAAATAAAATTTTGGTATGCACACATATTTGGTGTGTGTATTTGGGGTACCATAGGAAGGAGGGGCTCTCTCATGATTTAATTCTGCAAAGATTTTATTGGGTGGGTGGGAAGATTATTTCCCTAAGGCCGCCACTCGATGATCCCCCTGCTACTACGATTTTTGCTCACCACGTGGGTGGTATTCTAAAGAAACCAGATTAGCATACATTAGAGAAGCAGTAGGCATGGCATTATCGGAAATGGGGAAATACATTTGAGAGTCACATTCAAAGGGGATTTGCACATCACAAAGCCCCCAGTGTGGCTTCCTGGCTGCGAATCCCAAAGCATATTAAAAATGTTAATGCTGAATTAGGTAGATGGCGATAACTTTGTTGTTGGTGAGGGATCTCAGGGAAGGGAAAATGTGTGGACATTAAAATAAAAGGAATATATAAAAAAATGGGTCCTTCTGCCTGCTGTGATAGATGCCAATTTTTGTTTTCCTTCAAAGCATGAAGGTAATGCGTGCCATCTCTGTTTTGACAGGAAAAGTCCCTGCCACACACACACACACACACACGGACGCACGCACACAGTTAAAGATTTCCAAGGACCTTGTATTCATACAGGCACAGATTAGAGGAAGAAAGACTTTAATTGAAATGCCGCACACAAGGAATTAAAAAAAATAATGTGTTGATTAATGTTTGCAGGAGCACTGGAGAAAAAGCTGCCTGCAACTGAGTCCTACTCATGAGGAGACTGGCCAAAATTAATGACCATAAGTTAGTCGTGTCCATTAACTTCAATGGGTCTGCTCTGAGTAGGGCTAGCATGGAATACCATTCCCCCGAATGGGAAGCCCGAGTCCAAGTTAGAGATGTGCACAGCAGGAAGGGAAATCTACCTGGCCCAATGAAGGTGGAAGGTTAGTTCAGGGAGAGTTTTGTTGGGTGCTAAATTTTATATGTCTCCGTGTGTAATAATAATAACAACAAAAACAACAATAATAATTGTATTCCAACCTTTCTCAAAAGATCCCAAGGTGTTATAAGTGTTATAAAAACACTTAACAGAACATCAATGGCAAAAACATAATGCAAGACATAATGACACACAGCCTAATAGTAAAATCATCATCCTAACAGTCCTTACACAGGCCATAGATGATTTAATAGCCATAGGCCTGGGTAAAGAGGAATGCTTTTGCCTGGCACTTAAAGAAATGCAGTGATGGTGCCAGGAGAACCTCTCTGGGGAGGGCATTCCACAATCGGGGAGCCACCACAGAAATTTCTTCCTATATGGGAGCCAGTTGACAACAGACACACTGTATTATGTTGAAGAAAAATGACTTAAGGTAAGGATCCTTAGGATTGGGAACTATGCTAGTGGCTACAGGGAAAGCTAAGAAAGTAAGGAGAGCCCTATTGGATCAAGCCAAAGGCTGCATCCAACTAAGTTCTACTCACGAGTAGACCCATTCAAAGTAATGGGTCCCAAGTTAATCATGGCCACATCTTTCAATGCCAAGTGCAACTAATATTGGATATAACCTCCCAAAGGCTCATCTGGCTCAGGCTTCCCCAACCTGGTGACCTCCAGCTCCCACCAGCCCCAGCCAGCAGGCTGGTCCACCATCCTGTCTCCCCTACAGAGGCCTCCAGGGAGCCTGGACTGGTCACAGGATACTGACTTGTGTTTGTGTGCGGACAAAAAAAATGAGATTGATGGCTCTGGGAAAGGCAATGTGGCAAGCTAGAATCCTGAGCAGGAGGATGAACCCACGCTGCAACATTTTGTTGTGGGCACCACTTGAGTAGATCGATGGTGAATCCTCCTCGAATCAGTTTCCCCCACCCCCGCCCCCAATTTTAAAGCCGTGGGTCCTAGGAAGGGGGCGGACTGAGCTCTGGAGGTAGAAGAGGCAGAAGTGGACTGGATTTGGAGAGGTTCTTTTGCTAAAGCTAAAACTCTTCTTCTTTGCTACTTTCCTTTTGGCCATTTTGCAATCTCTGCCCGGGGAAGGACTGCTCCTTTAACATTCAACAGCTCTTCGCCCCTCCCTCCCTTTCCACATGGCAGATTCCAGGACGGAGGCTCGCTTGCCGAACCTGCATCCAACTCGGCATTGTGAGAACACAAAGGGTCCCATTTACCTTGCCAGCCTCTTTCACTTGGCTGCTTTTCCGAACACTGGGCACACTGTTGATGGATTTTCTCCTGCCACGGCAGGTCACCGCTTCTTCCCCTTGTTTTTGCCAAAGCCGCTCTCCAATTTCGCTCTATTCTCCGGTGAATATGCGGTTCTGCAGCAGAGGTGATGTGGGCGCAGACTGGGGGTCTTCGTAGATCTGCAGGGGTGGACGGTAGGGAATTTAGCACTGCATACAAAGATCAAAACATGTATCAGGAGCAAGTATCTAGTCTCTGTTGACTATGAAAATAAGCTTCGAAATCTATAGGCCTGGTGAAATTTCAGAAGGCACCTGTAGAAGGGAGATCTAAATTAAGATTTCCTATGGAGAGAAGAAGCAAAGTAAATTCACAGGTTGTGTGCAACTTTTTCACAACCTTATGTTCCTGTAGCTTAGTTAGATGAACTTTTGTCAAAAAAGCAAAGAAATGAACTGCCATTTTCAAATCTCTTGAAAATAGGTCACCCTGAAATCAATAAATCTATTTTTGTGTATGTAACTGTATAATGTATTATGTAATATGCAGTGTTTTTCCCCCTAGAAAAATAGGTGCTGGTACTCACCATGAAGTTGTTGCAGTGAGTGCCATGCTTTTTTATAAAAGAAATGCCGGTACTGAGTACCTATGAGTACCCCTTGGAAAAAACACTGGTAGTATGCATAGCATGTACACGAAAAATGGAGCTTGCAAATTTTCTGATACTTGTACAATGTTTTGTACATTGTACATCACTTCTTATTGCTTAGAATAAATCAAGGGTCCTGTGCGATATTGTATATTGCCACTGAAAGAAGTATTAAAAATTTAGAAGTTTAGTTGTGTGCCCACAAGGCTTTCTATATAGACAAATTTTTGGATTCTACTAGAATATTCCAAACAGCTTTAGGACGCTCCAGGCACTATAAAAGTTCTTAAAAGTTCCATAAAGTTTTTAAAAGTGCTAATACGCATGAGAAGTAGCTTCACATATGCGGTGATTGAAACTTTTCATTTCAGAGTGACCTTTTACACAACTGAGAAGAATTAGTTCCCTTTTTTCCCAGTGTTTCTAAGCAAAGGTTCATCCCTTTATGATTCAGGAAATCATTTTTTAAAAAGTCAAAAAGTTAAAATCCTAGCATGCACGTTTAGCAGAACTTAGACGGGTCATCTTTCACCGGAAAAGAATTTGGCACTGCTGTTTGGCACACAGACTTGTACGTGTATTTTCTGTGCTGCCACAGAATTGTGGCCTGTTCACAGTCCTGGTGCTCGAATTTCAGAGCTCAGGTTTTGGGGACTTTTCCTTGTACCTTAATAAGGAATTGGCTTGGTCCCAACTACCTTATAACCTTGGCAGGCGATGGGACTTGTCTCAGGGGTTTTGACAGTGGTTGATGGTCACAACTGCTAGCCCGCCAATGCAACCTGATCCTAATACTACACCCCCCCTCCACCTGCAGCCAAGATGGTGCAGCTGAGTTGTGTAACAATTGCTATGTCGTGAAGCCAGAGGAGGGGAAAGGCACAGCCTCCACTCTGATCTCTGGAGGCTGGCACAGCACTGCCAACCCAAACAAGACCCAGAGCAGACTGGAGATTTATCTCTAGCCCACCATCCTGCATCACAAAGTGGCCGAACGTTGAGGACACCCACAAGCGGAAGGGCACAGAAGGCAACAGCTCTCTCCTGGTTCTCGTCTCCATCACCTGGTATCCTAATGTATACTGCCCCTCTCATTTAGAACGATAGAATCCTAGAGTCGGAAAGGACCCCATGGGTCACCTAGTCCAGGAATGTCCAACAGGTAGATCGCGATCTACTGGTAAATCGCGGGGTGTTCCTGGTAGATCCTGGGGTTGAGATTTCCATTCCACCTTAAGGAGCAGTCGTGTGGAACTGTTGCGTGCCACATGTCTGTTTACATTCCAGCACAGCTTGCTGGGAACTTCCGTTGTGTATAGCTTTTGCTTTTCCCATTCTCTCTGAGAAGACGAGAGAGAGGCAACATGTTTCTTTGTCCTGATTTATGATTAATAAATCTGTAGTTGGAGTATGCTTCCACAAGCCTCACGCCTATTCTGTGTGCGCAGTTCAATCTGCTGATAGTGTGCCCTGGCTCTGAAGCCAGGGTCACTGATTTACGTCGGAGCAGAGGCTGGCGGTTTTCGCAGCGGGACGGCTGGAAGGGAACAGCCCAGCTGGGGCTTGCCAGCTGGCCTCCCGGCCCTCTGCATGTCAACAGCTGGTTGATCTCTGGCCCTTCAGTAATCTCCTAAAAAAAAAAGCTCCACAACTTTGGATAGATCACTGCCAGTCTTTTTATACTGTGAGTAGATTGCAATCTATTGGGAGTTGGACGTCCCTGATCTAGTCCAACCCCCTACAATGCAGGAATGTGCAAGGTAAAAAAGGTAAAGGCGAAGTCCAGTCAAAGGCGACTATGGACCTGCGGTGCTCATCTCACTTTCAGGCCAAGGGAGCCGGCGTTTGTCCACAGACAGCTTTCTGGGTCATGTGGCCAACAGGACTAAACCACTTCAGGCGCATCGGTACACCGTGATGGAAAGCAGAGCGCACAGAAAGGCGATTTCCCTTCCCACTGCAGTGGTACCTATTTATCTACTTGCACTGGCGTGCTTTCGAATTGCTACGTTGGCAGGAGCAGGGACCGAGCAACGGGAGCTCACTCCGTGGGGCAGGGATTCGAACCGCCGACCTTCTGATCGGCAAGTCCTAGGCTCTGTGGTTTAGACCACAGCTCCACCTGCGTCCCACCTGCAGGAATATGTACCCATATGGGGATGAAACCCGTGAAGCTTGGCGTTATCAGCACCATGCCCTAAGCAACTGGGCTAACCAGCAAGGCTAAACAAGGCAGAACACAGACATTCCACTTGGTGTCATAACTCACAATGTGTTCTCTATTTATTATACCGCTATTCATTTGGAAAAAGAGAGTGGTTTAAAACATAAAACTGTACCATAAAAAGCCGTATAAAAAGTTTAAATAGCCCTGTTTTTAATTTTTTGAAAATGCCGTCTAACCTGGTTATCACCTCCGGCTGCCCATCCTGTGGCAAGGGGTTGAATCCAAAGCTAATTCTGCTTAGAGTAGACCCACTGAAACTAATGGACATGACTGAGTGCCGTAAGAACATAAGGTGAGTCTGATGGATGAGGTTAATGGCCCATCAAGTCCAGCAGGACATGAATTCATAAAGTGTGGCGTAATGGCTTGGAGTGTTGGACTAAGGCCAGGGAGAGCAGAGTTCGAATCCCTCTCAACTCAGCCATGAAGCTCTCTGGGTGACCTTGAGCCAGTCACCATCTCTTAGCCTAACCTACCTCACAGGGTTGTTGTGGGGATGACATGGGGAGTATGCTATGTAGACTACCTTGAGATCCTTAGAAGATAAAGCAACTGTGATAAAGAAATAAATAAGGCAGAGGACCTTCTTGGTGGTGGCGCTCTCCCTGTGGAACACCCTCCCAATAGAGGTCAAGTAGATAAATAGCTACACACTTTTAGAACACATCTGCAGGCAGCTCTGTACAGGGATGGTTTTTTATTGGTTTATATTTTATTGTGTTTTTGATATTCTTGGGGGAGCTGCTCAAGGTGGCAGAGGCAACCCAGTCAGATGGGTGGGGTACCAATAAAATAATACTGACAGTAATAATAAAGGTGGTGGCCATCATTAATTAGATACAACCCAATAAGCCTCACACAGCAGTGACATAAAAGAACTGGAGTTTAACGAAACAGAAATTCATGTGTTCAGGGTAAAACACCCCTACATGAAATGTATAAGAAGAAGAGTTTGGATTTGATATCCCACCTTTCACTCCCCTTCAGGAGTCTCAAAGCGGCTAACATTCTCCTTTCCCTTCCTCCCCGACAACAAACACTCTGTGAGGTGAGTGGGGCTGAGAGACTTCAGAGAAATGTGACTAGCCCAAGGTCACCCAGCAGCTGCATGTGGAGGAGCGGAGACGCGAATCCGGTTCACCAGATTACGAGTCTACCGCTCTAAACCACTACACCACACTGGCTCTCCACATACTTTCCACATCAGATAGACACTATCTTCATTGTGTTTTCAGCATCTGCTGAAGACATTACTCTTTAAAGAAGCCTTCTTAAGCGGAGATTTGTGTATCAGTCAGTACAGTATCCGTATTGGAGATTCTATCTATCATCTATCTATCTATCTATCATCTATCTATCTATCTATCTATCTATCTATCTATCTATCTATCTATCTATCTTTCTATCCACACACACACAACTGCAAACACATATACATATACATACTGTTTATATACATATACAGTGGTACTTCTGGTTGTGAATTGGATCCGTTCCAGAGGCCCGTTCGCAACCTGAACAGAACGCAACCCGTGTCTGCGCACGCGTGGGTCACAATTTGCTGCTTCTGCGCATGCGTGTGACATCCTTTTGCGTGACCGGCGAAACCCGAAAATAACCCGTTCCATTACTTCTGGGTCGCCACAGGAAGCAACCTGAAAATGCGCAACCTGAAGCAAATGTAACATGAGGTATGACTGCGTATGTATATGTGTGTGTGCGCGCGCGCGCAATTGCTTTAGGGAATAATAGAGTGGCCCTGACCTGCTGCTCCATCTCCAGTTCCTAATCAGAGAGTAACACACACACACACACCATCTGACTTGCTCTTTTGATCCCCTCCCTTTTGGTCCTGCTTAAAACCATTCCCCTTCACAACCCCTCTGGGGGATTTAAAAAGCAGCAGCAGCAGCAATAGCAGCAATTTCTTCCAAAGACGTTAACATGGCATTCTCAGATGTCTCCCATGCATAAGCCGTTTCCCTTCCCTCCTTTATTTACTGCTAGAAGGCTCTTATGTTTTGAGCCTCGGCAGCCAGAGGAACAGAATCCCCAGTATGTGCGGTTGGTGGGATGTTTGTCTGGCAACGGGGGGAAGGCTGCCGAGTTCCCCTTTTGCCAAGTCTCTTGTGTCTCCTTTGGCACCGTCGCCAGGCATGGCATGAAAGCAGGCAGGGGAGACCTGCTAAAAAGCAAGTGCGGTGGCGAGATCTGAATAGACAATTGTCCAGGCACTCGATGAACAAGATGGTTGGCAAAATAGGAGAGGGCCCAGCTCGGATCAGGTTCTGTATGCATTAGTTTGCTCTTCTGGCACACAGGTCAATGGGAACCTATATAATTTCATTGCACTTATTTTTAGACTCCAGAGTCATTACCGCAGCTATCTTCACAATGGGTTGCATGCAACTAAATTACCGCACAGACAGAATGACTTCTGCCAGGTGCAAGGGATCTTCGGCCTCCTTCTGCGCCCTGCTAAATCCACTCTGGGGGATCCCCTGGCCCTCTGGAGAGGATTTTTAGGCGGTGGCAGGGAAAGGAGGAGGAAAAGGAAGTTCCATTGTGTTTGTGGAAAGATTTCATTGAATACAACCCAACGTTCTTGTAAGAAAGACCAGCCTTTATCATCCCAGTATCACCAGCATCACCAACTCGATTTGCATGCCACTTTTCCAAATTATTCTGACAGGGGGTCACAAGAACAGCAAACAAATAATCAGTGTAGATGCACAATGGAAATGACATTTGCCTATAACTATCACTACACAATACAGAATTTGCAAGCTGACAAAACATTGCAAGCAAAATATCCCTAACTGTGATGAAAGGAATGCCGTAGGGTAGCTCATTGATGAAGCATCTGTGTTGCACTGAGAAAGTCCCTGTTTCAATCCCCGACATCCCTCTGAAGCCCAGCAGAGCTTCTGCCAGTCAGTGTAGACAACACTGAGTGAGATGAACCAAAGGTAGAAAACAGCTTCATGTGTCCCAATCATGCACAGACACAAATCCACCCTAACTTGCAAAGGTATCAGCGGTGGGAGATACATACAGATAGGAAGATGCAACAGTTTGATCTAAACAATTCAGTCCAAAGTCTATCAAAGCAACAGCATTACAGTAAGGCAGCGGAAAGCGCTGGAGGCTTATTGATCTCAATCAGCCTAAGAGCAGCAGAAATCATGCTCACATTTTCAATCCGCAGAGCCACTCATGAAGCCTGCCGACACGCACAAACAATGGCTAAGCAGGCTGTCTTTTGCGTGGATAAGCTTGCCTCTCTGCTCCCACCTGGGGCATCCTCTAGCAGAAACTCCTCTTTCTCTAAAGTTTTCCCGGAAGCAAGATCCCAACACAGACATGCATGCACACTAAGCTGTGTGACACAGGAGCAGCCTTTGTAGACGGAGTAAGTCAGGGCCCCGCCTCCCAGGCAAGGTGGAAATGAGCTAAGTAGAAGCAAGGGCCACGTCTTACAGGGCTCATGTTACAGAGACAATGGTTTGCCTGTACAGTGGTACCTCGGGTTAAGAACTTAATTCGTTCCGGAGGTCCGTTCTTAACTTGAAACTGTTCTTAACCCGAGGTACCACTTTAGCTAATGGGGCCTCCCGCTGCCGCTGCACGATTTCTGTTCTCATCCTGAAGCAAAGTTCTTAACCCGAGGTACTATTTCTGGGTTACCGGAGTCTGTAACCTGAAGCGTCTGTAACCTGAAGCGTCTGTAACCCGAGGTACCACTGTAATTCTCCACACACCCCACTATAGGACTGATAGGGGCCTCAGGTGTTGGCGATCAGTGTTAGAAATTCAGATATATAACCTAGGCGCCAAATGGCTCCTTAAACCAGAGTTACAGTCGCCAAAACAGAATGCCTGGTTGCCATTTTTGAGCCAGGCGGCCTGAAAGTCGCATTTTCCAGCATGACTTTGGGGGTACCTAAAATTCATTCTGATTGTGCAGATAAAATGTAACGGGTAAGAATTCTACAGGATGTGTTGCCAGTGTGTGAACACAGTCCAGATCCAAGGATCTCCAGGCATGCACCTCCAGATGACATCATGTGCCATCCTGGCGCCCAGGTATCTTCACTTATTCACAAGTGGCCGATTGCATTTTGCACCTGGCAGATTTCGAATGCCGGTGGGGATGTAGATCTGGAAAAGGCACTTTGCATGGGCTCTTCTCCAGCAGCAGTCTGGAAGCACCCAAAATATATCCAGAAATTGCCCATCTGAGATAGCCTTCAGCTGTTTGGAGCATCGTGCTTATGCCAGCTAGCAGAGCAGAACATGTCCGTGCAATGCTTTAGCACACATTGAGTGTGCAACTTAAGTCACAGAAATAGTTTACTGATAGCAGGCGCCCCCGAAACAGAAACCAACACCGGCCTTAGCAATATTATTGGGCAGCAATTGGATATTGTTAGCAATGTTACTGGGCAGCAACTGGAGATCCCTCTTTTCTCCTGTTGCAAATGCCAATTGGTCCTTAACAAACAAACAAACTCCTCTCTTTCTCTCTCTCCAGTTTTTTAACAGCACTTGAATTGGCTTTGTGCTGTTAGGGAAATCACTGCAAAAACAAACAAACAAACAAACCATCTCTCCCTCGCCTTTAAAGAAAATCAGTAATTGGCATTACGATGGAAGGTCCCCGGCATTAATTATAAATAAATCTTAGATTGGCTATAATAATAGTCTGGATTTACAGCCCCATCTTGTACGCCGATGCTTAAACCAGAGAGGTTGTCAACTTGATGCATGTCAGAGGCCCAGAAAGTGTGGGTACTGCAGTTTGTGGTTTATGGCCTATTAAAATGAATGTGTAAGTAGCAATAAAGCAAACAATTACTTAGCAGAAAAACAAACTCTCCAGCCTTTATAAACTGATGACACTGGGCTGTGTTTTTAGTTGCCTACGACTGAGCCACCTGCTTTGGTTTAAGCGGAAGCACCCGTGTTTTCTCAGGCAGTGTTTTCCAAGGCTCTTTGCCAGGTTGACTTGTCAGCTCTAGAAATCGAAAATACACGGATCTGGGCAGGGCCTGGGGAGCGGAGGAAAGAAGAGGTTTGGTGATGGAGTCAGAAAGCTTTTGGTGGAACCAGAAACGGAAGAAAAATCTATCCATCTACTGTTTGTTTTAAAGCACAGTTTGTGTATGTTTATTATTATTATTATTATTATTATTATTATTATTATTATTATTATTATTATTATTATTATTAATGTTTATTCTTTAAATTTCCCCTAACTGGCAGCTTCATCCTCTCTGTCTCTTTTCTGACATTGTAATATCATGAAGTTTAGCTGGCAATATATTACGATGTTGGAAAGCAGTTATTGGCAATCCCTAGTTGTTTTACTGCACTATACACATTGTAAATTGCATTAAGGCTTTTCCCCCCTGTAGTATAAAACGACATACAGTGGTACCTCAGGTTACATACGCTTCAGGTTACAGACTCCGCTAACCCAGAAATAGTGCTTCAGGTTAAGAACTTTGCTTCAGGATAAGAACAGAAATCGGGCTCCGGCGGCACAGCAGCAGCAGGAAGCCCCATTAGCTAAAGTGGTGTTTCAGGTTAAGAACAGTTTCAGGTTAAGAACAGACCTCCGGAACGAATACTTAAATACTTAACCTGAGGTACCGCTGTACAAGCCGAATAAATCACATCAGGTAGGGTCAGGCTCAAGTCTGGAATCAGTTTTCTTTGCAATTCAGGAGAGAGAGTATTGGAACTCAGCTACATTAGTAAAGAAACAGCGATCTGAATGCACTATAAATATGCTACAGTTGATGGCGCAAGAGAGCAGGAAATTTAAAAGCACTGTTTTCCATAGAGATTTTTTCTTTTGTTATAACCATCTAATTTCTGACTAATTGAGAAGCGGTTTTTTCCCTGTGTCTAGATCCACACTTGCTCTGTTCGCTGAGACACATCACTGCAATGTACAAGCTCTTCCTCCACACACACATTTATCATAATTATTAGCATTTTGCCATGATCAAACAAGTAAGGCATGTGTTAAGTGGCCAGTAATGTAAGGGTACTTCTTCACTGCTTAAACATTGCTTGGTTCAGATCTTGGAACGGGAGTCCAATTAAAGGCTGAGTCAACATTCTTAAAAGCTGGAAGCAAGTGTTTGACAATGCCAATCAAGGGAAATGTGAGTTTCAAATGCTTCTCGATTCTCTCCCTCGCTCAATTTCATCTTCACATCAAATGGCAGCTGTGGTGAAACACAAGTCCTGGAAATTCTGCTGGTTCTTATCTCTGAGTGGAGTTTGAAAAACATGGGATGATCTCATACCCCCTTTCCTGACTCTTTCAACCACCCAGAAAGGGAAAAATCCTAAAATACATTAACGTGTCCAAGCTGTTATTGTAAGAGCATAAGAAAAGTTGTGGCAAATCAGGACAAAGACCCATCTAGACCAGCGTCCTGTTCTCAAAGTGGAGGTGGAATACAGCCATTGTGGCTACTGCCAGCGCTCTCCTCCATGACTTTGTCTAATCCTCTTTTAAAGCCATCCAAATCGGTAGCCATCGTTATCACTTTAGACTTCCCCCAGAAAAGGAGATGTGACAGCTGGGCTTTTATCCCACCATATTTTCCACTCAATCAATCAATCAATCAATCAATCAATCAATGAAATGTCTGAATGCCACAGAGTCCGTAATTGATTGCATTTCCAAGGAGGAAGAAAAATGCAATTTCTTCCACTCTGCCTAGAAAGGCAAACAAACAAATGGGAGACTGCACTTCTGTTGATGCAGCCTAGAATTGTTGTTGTTGTTGTTGTTGTTTAATTGTGTCCGACTCTTCGTGACCCCATAGACCAGAGCATGACAGGCACTCCTGTCTTCCACTGCCTCCCACAGTTTGGTCAAACTCATGCTGGTAGCTTCGAGAAGACTGTCCAACCACCTCGTCCTCTGTCGTCCCCTTCTCCTTGTGCCCTCCATCTTTCCCAGCATTAGGGTCTTTTCCAGGGAGTCTTCTCTTCTCATGAGGTGGCCAAAGAACAGCATTAGCTTTTTGTTGCTGCTGCATCACACGATTGGCTCAATGTTAAGCTTGTGTTCCACCATGATCCCTAGATCCTTTGCACATGATGGGAGTTGTGGTCCAATAACAGGACTGGCGGGCATCCTAAAAGAAGCAGTGGGGTCATTGTCATCTCACCCACTGGGTGCTCCTGTCCCATATCCAACCCTCACCTCCAAGTGTTACACATAACATCTGCAAAGCATCTAGCAGGGAGAAGGCCCATTGGCCAAGAACCACATGACCACATTGCCTTGTGGGCTCTTGCAGCATGAACTGGACTTGTATTTATTGGTTTTAATTTCCGCAGCACCAACATACTCTTCATACGTCTTATACAAATGTGAAGCAGGTCTTGCAGCCCCAAAGTCTCCCAAGGCTCAAACCTGAGACAAAACTTTTATGTCACCTAAGGCACAGTGCTCTTTAATTTCTGGTGGCGTATTTATACATGCTGAGGGCAAGGATTGAATAAAGTGCATGTATAAACACACGCCATGCTTATCACTTTCACTGGCAGAACATCTACCATGATAGATGGATAAGTGTGCAGAGCAAGAGTTGCATATTGCTAATATCTTTATTTAAAAAAAATAAAGTGCCATTGGTTTTCAAACAAACACAAATACAATAACCTTTAAACACTTATCCAGCAGTACATCTAATGGTGCTTGTTTATCCATTGTCTCTAGATAGACACTTACACATTCGACATTCAAACATATTACTTAACATAACCTCTCGACTGAGAATATTGAGCAGTTGGTACAAGGTGGTTTGGTTTTGGCCATTAACATAGTTAAAGAAAGGGGTCCATGTTTCTTGGAAGATATCTCTATTTGTTCTGTCTTTAATTGCCCTCTTGTGCCTGGTGAGATGCCTGGATATTGCTGTATCCCATATATTATTTCCCCATATATTCAGGAGTATTTCGGTCTCGGTCTTCCATTATTGAGCTATGGCTAAGTGTGATGTGGTAAGAAGCCTACTAGTTTGCTGGGGTGCAGGATGGAGCCTAAGTCCATGTCCAAAGATAGCAGGGCTAAGGCAGGATTTGGAGAAAGGGGGAGAATTGCAGGTATAATGAAGAATGCTCTATTCCAAAAGTTTTTAAGGCAAGAGCATTCCCACCAAACATGAATAAATGAACCAAGCTTTCCCCAGCCCTTCCAACAGAAAGGGGGAAAGGAGGGATTAATTTTTGCCAGCCTGACTGGCATCCAGTGCCATTGGAGGATGACCTTGATCGAAGGCCTCCTGTAAGCGAGCAGAGATGGTTTTGAGTGGGGTCCAGGTACCCTCCCATCTGTGATCTTCAACTGGAAGGCTGATTCTGGTACAATTTGAAGGCCTCTAGAGCTCATACACCCACACCCGCTTCATGATCTGATAGATTCCTGTATATTAGAGAAGCAGCACCCTTCAGGTCATATGCTGACCTGCTGCATAAGCGTTCAAACAAGGCAGGTGTGAGTAGGCCGTCTCCCCCGCACTCCAAATGAAGTGCAAAAGAAAGAACCTGAGCTACCTGAAACCAGGTAGTATGAATGCCTTCTAATGTACCTCGCAGTTCCTCTTTAGATGCTAAGACCTTGTTAGTGAGGTTCAGCATGTTTAAGGTCAGGGAATGTCACCCAAAACTGGTGTTTCATTTTTACCCATAGTGACAAGGATCCACTTTAAAGGAAGGAAGTGAAGGGGTGAACCGGGGTGGTGAATAGCAACCATTCAAAATTAAAACTGGCTAATATATCAACCAGAAGGGATGCGGGTGGCGCTGTGGGTTAAACCACAGAGCCTAGGACTTGCCGATCAGAAGGTTGGCAGTTCAAATCCCCGCGACGGGGTGAGCTCCCATTGCTCGGTCCCTGCTTCTGCCAACCTAGCAGTTCGAAAGCACGCAATTGCAAGTAGATAAATAGGTACCACTCCGGCGGGAAGGTAAACGGCGTTTCCGTGCGCTGCTCTGGTTCGCCAGAAGCAGCTTAGTCATGCTGGCCACATGACCCGGAAGCTGTACACTGGTTCCCTCAGCCAATAAAGCGAGATGAGCGCCGCAACCCCAGAGTTGGCCACGACTGGACCTAATGGTCAGGGGTCCCTTTATCTTTATCTAATATATCAACCATCATCAATGAATGCATACCTTTTTACTTATTTCTCACAGTGGCCCTCCAAGTGCACCATAAATGCAGGGGGAGATAGTTGTTAAGGCAGTACGAGAAAAGGAAGTAAAAGATGGGTTTGAAAACAATGCAAAATTAATACCGAAGACAAACATGTTTTCATCCAGCTGCAAAAAGCATGTCAAAACGAAAAGGTCTTTGTTTCCGGAAAGTGCAAAGTGCTTGACGCATCTCAACACAGAACAAGTGCTCCCAGTTACTGTGGAGAATGTGTCTGATGTTTTAGCATCTTGTTGGTGATGGAATGTTGCAATCAGATAGATCTTTCCTATGGTCCAATGCAGAGGTTGGATGGCCATCTGTTATGGATACTTTAGTTGAGGTGTCTGCATTGCAGAGGGCTGGAATAGATGACCCTCGGGGTTCCCTTCCAACTCTACAATTCTTTATCCTTTTCCCTGCTCAGCAGTTTCTGCCTCTTCATGCACCATCCCTGAGGGATGTAGGCTCTGCCAGAGTCGCTTAAAAATGACAACACCCGGCCTCATTCATTACAAAAAGCTGGATTTCGCTTAAAAAAAACAACAGGCAGGAAAATTCTGCCCTCGCTAAAGAGATGCACAGTGAAATAGATTGTAATCAATTCGGCGCTACCTCAACCTTGACAAGATGATCCATCACCTCGGCTCGGAGTGAGAGTGTGTGGAAAGAATAAGCCCAGCAGAAGATTAGAGAACAATTAATCATCAAAAATTAATCAGGGTATTAATTAAGCACTGTATCCTATTTAAGTACAGGCCGGTATGAGGTTTCCAGTCCCAACTGCCGATGACATCAAAACAGCAAGCGAAAGCATAATGCAAAAAAAAAGGGGGGGAGGGAACAGTAAGGACAGGAACCAAGTGGAACACAGCAAAAAGAGACAGCGCAACTCAAAAGGTTATTTTGCTTGCACAACTGGTAGAATCAGGTATTAAGCAAAGGCATTCGCTTACAAAAGACGTGGTCACTTAGGTGGGCTTTAAACGGGGTTTATATAAATTCGAGGGCAGTAAGCTTAAGACGTCGCAATACAGTCATACCTCGTGTTGCTTTACGTTCATATTGCGTCTTTTCGGCCTGCGAACGCGGCAAACCCGGAATTGTATACTTTTGGGTTCAGCCGTGCGCGTATGTGCAGAAGCATTTTGCACGCTTCACACATGTGCAGAAGCGCTCTATCGCGCTCTGTGCAGAAGCGCCGCTCTAGTTGCGGATTTTTCGGGGTGCCGTTTGCACCCCGGAACAGATCGTGTCTGCAACAAGAGGTACCACTGTATATCACCAGCTAAATGTCAAGATATATCACAATGTCTGAAATAACAGTGGAGCTATGTAAAGGCACTGGATTGCTGCTGCACTAGCTTTGCTAGTGATATTTATGTTTACTTTCAACTGATCAAGTATGTGCACGTTTTATTTATTTTTTAGTTTCATTTTTAAGTTTACAGGGCGGTTCAGGATATAAAAACACGTAACATAGTAGCAAGTAAAAACAATACCCAATGTGGGCAGTGGTGAAAATTTTGTTTCATTTTTTCTGGCTTCTGTTAAGTAGGGATAGGATGTTCTGCGGGCAGAGTATTTCTTTTCAGGTGCTCAGTAGAATATATAATGCATTGTTATCCATCTCCAGCCTTCCGGATAGTGCAAACTAAGAATGTAAGCTGAGGTCTGTCTGTTTTTGCCATTTATTTTGTGTTTTTGTTTTTGCGACTTTTATCTTTGTTTTTGTGACTGCGTGGAACTTAGTTAGGCTACTGATTGATTGATTGAATGTATGACTGCAGTACATTGTTTATTGCTTTCATTTCATGGATTAATAGTCTCGTTAGATAGCAAAATTCACGTTACAATTATTGTTTTAGGGTTTGCTTTTAAAAGTCTGGAACGGATTAATCCATTTTGCATTACTTTCTATGTGAAAGCGTGCCTTGGTTTTGGAACGCTTTGGTTTTGGAACGGACTTCCGGAACGGATTAAGTTCAAGAAGCAAGGTACCACTGTACATCCTTTCTATGGTGGTGCTGAGGGGTTGCCCGCAGCCTTCAACTGGTGTCCAGCATGCAGAGCGGAGCAGAGAGAGAAGGCCGCTGGCGCGCCGGATCCAACTCTTGCACAGCCTCCAACTGGGCCTTGTCCAAACACCATTCTGTCACCCCCGGTTCTCCTGAGCTATGACACAGCCAAAGCCAAACTACCTTGTAAATTACCACAGATCTAAAAGGGAGGTACCTATTTACAAAGGGCCTTGCCCAGGGTGGATTTGATTTAAATCAAATCGATTTAAATCACTAATCAGTAAGAATTTATTTAAATCAATTTTTTTACAGAAAGACTCATTCTTGCTGGCATAATCTTAATATTTACAACCAAATGAAGGTTTTGTTTCCAGAATAAATTTTCAGAGCAGTTTTTACCGTTTTATCAAAAATTACTGATTTGGTTATACTATTAGAAATAGACAGATAATTATGAAATTATTGTGAGGTTCGGTAAGTTAACTGTTTACATCTGGACAACTTTTCTGCTGTACTTTATTGGAAGGAGATAAATAATCACTTCCTTAATAGCAATTTAAACAATTTATTTACCGCATTTTCCAGTGTATAGGACGAGCTTTTCTGACCCAAAAATGAGGTTCAAAATTTAGGGTCGTCTTATACACGAGTAGAGCTTAGGGGGGGACGGGCAAACGTTTTTTGGCGCGAGCCCGAGATTTTAAGTGGCGATTGGCCGCTTGATCATTTGGAGAGGGGGGTAATGCCGAAAATTGCTCACCCGCTGGAACGCAGCACGCAACCGCTTGCGTCGCAACTGCCGATCACCGCCATTAGCCCTACCGATTCCGCTGCGGCAGCCAATAGACAGCTGCCCTTGTCGCCAATCACGTTCCCGCTTGCCGCGACAAGGGCAGCTATTGGCTGCGGCAGCAGAATTGGGAGGGCTAATGGTAGCGATTGGCAGTTGCGATGCAAGCAGTTGCATGCTGCGTTCCAGGGGGTGAGCGATTTTCGGCATTCCCCCCAAATAACCCTCCCCCAAAGCTCAATTTTAAGGCCCCCCAAAATAGGGGTCGTCTTATACATGGTGGCGTCCTATAGACGGAAAAGTACGGTAACTAAAACCAAAACATTACAGCGTATGTATCCATGTTTGTTAGCTGATGTGGCTAAACAGGTTTTTTGGTTGTTGTTTTTTTAAAAAACTGAGTTTTAGCACACATGAAAAACTTAAATCCTTATTTCCTGATGAATAGCCTTTGGGCTATAATGTTAACTTAAATAGGAAACTAGCTTTAGAAAGATTTTTCCTCCAAAAGCATTTTATTTTAAAAATCCAATTTAAATTTAGAAAAATCTGAAGTAAAAAAACCCTGATTTTATATTAATGTTTTTATACTGTATTTTATGCTGCTTTTATAATTAAGTGTTTTAAATTTGTTGTTAGCCGCCCTGAGCCCGGTTTTGGAACCAGGAAGGGCAGGGTATAATTATTATTATTATTATTATTATTATTATTATTATTATTATTATTATTTTATTTTATTTTATTTTATTTTATTATTATTTTATATATATTGGTTTTTATCCACCCTGGCCATGCCTCAGGCCACTGGAATGCCTGAGCAGCATGAGTTTTAAATCCTTATTTCCTGATAATGTACTATATGTACTGATAATGGATTATAATGTAACTTAAATAGGAAACTAACTTTAGAAAGGTTTCCCCCCCCCAAGCATTTTATTTTAAAAATCCAATTTAAATTTTTAAAAAAATCCAATTTATGTAAAAGAAAATATCTGATTTTTTAAAATTAAAAAGAGATATATATTGGTTTTTCTGCCTCAGGCCACTGGAATGCCTGAGCGGCGCCTCAAATCCCTTTAGCAACAAAGTATCTGTTTCTTCGCTTGGTCTCAGACGTTAGGCCTCAGCAAGGCCTGGCCTGCGCCTCAGCCTGTAGGCCCAAAGCCTCCCGCTTCCCTATTCCCATTTTTTTAAAAAATAATGTTCTGAGGGGAGCCACAAAGGGCTAGTTTCCGCCATGAGCTCCGGAAGTCGCTCTTTCCCAAGCCTGCCTACCTCATGGCGCCTCATGGCTGAAACCAGGATGAAGGAGGAAGTTCCGCCATTTGAGTCGCTCTTCTCTCGGGCGGCCATTTTCTCGCTGCGACAGACCATTGATCCATTCAGCTCAGTGCTGCCTACACTGACATGGGTTGCCCAATTGTTTCAAAAAGTGGGACGCAAAAGTGGTTGCGAGGGGGGTGGGCAAAGTTGTTGAGTTTTTTTTATTATTTTTGCAACACCACACAAGAAGAATGACACTGCCAACATGGATTGCCACACATCCAGATTTTCCCGGACTTTTTTTTGCAATTTTCGCTCCTACACAGTATTCCAGCTATGTCCGTATGGCAACGCTAACACTGGCCAGCAGCAGCTTTTCATATATATATATATGCTTTCGTAGATTTTCACGGGTACAGGAATGCAGGTTTTGGTGTCCTCGGGTGTCTTCCCGTGTAAAAGTTGGGGTGTCTAGGCGACGTTTCGACGAGGTCTCACTCGTCATCTTCAGGCTGGTGCTTTCGGCTTCTTGTTACTGGAACAGAGCAGGATCTCAGTGTTTGAGTTCCTATAAATACTGTTGAGGGGGTGTGGTGTATAGCCTCCACTGTTCTGGGCAGAGAGGAACAGAACAGTGGAGGCTATACACCACACCCCCTCAACAGTATTTATAGGAACTCAAACACTGAGATCCTGCTCTGTTCCAGTAACAAGAAGCCGAAAGCACCAGCCTGAAGATGACGAGTGAGACCTCGTCGAAACGTCGCCTAGACACCCCAACTTTTACACGGGAAGACACCCGAGGACACCAAAACCTGCATATATATATATATATATATATATATATATATATATATATGCTTTCGTAGATTTTCACGGGTACAGGAATGCAGGTTTTGGTGTCCTCGGGTGTCTTCCCGTGTAAAAGTTGGGGTGTCTAGGCGACGTTTCGACGAGGTCTCACTCGTCATCTTCAGGCTGGTGCTTTCGGCTTCTTGTTACTGGAACAGAGCAGGATCTCAGTGTTTGAGTTCCTATAAATACTGTTGAGGGGGTGTGGTGTATAGCCTCCACTGTTCTGGGCAGAGAGGAACAGAACAGTGGAGGCTATACACCACACCCCCTCAACAGTATTTATAGGAACTCAAACACTGAGATCCTGCTCTGTTCCAGTAACAAGAAGCCGAAAGCACCAGCCTGAAGATGACGAGTGAGACCTCGTCGAAACGTCGCCTAGACACCCCCCAACTTTTACACGGGAAGACACCCGAGGACACCAAAACCTGCATATATATATATATATATATATATATATATATATATATATATATATATATATGCTTTCGTAGATTTTCACGGGTACAGGAATGCAGGTTTTGGTGCCCTCGGGTGTCTTCCCGTGTAAAAGTTGGGGTGTCTAGACACCCCAACTTTTACACGGGAAGACACCCGAGGACACCAAAACCTGCATATATATATATATATATATATAAATAATTTTTATTGATTTTAACATATAAATTATAAAATGTACCACGAAACTTATCACTTATACATTCTTTTTAGACTTCCATCAGCTCCTCTGATAATCCACCGTTTTATCCACTTCTTAGCTTTATATTGCCTTTAAGTCTCTCAACAAATTATCCTTCCCCTTAACTATTTTTGCAATACTTCCAATAAAACTCCTCACAGAACTTCTTGCAAACCTACAAACGTCGTCTGATCTTCACAAATACTTTTCAAATAGTCCGTAAATTTACTCCAGTCTTCTGTGAATTTCTGGTCCCGCCAGTTTCGAATTCTTCCTGTTAGTTTATCGGCCGGCAGCAGCTATTCAGGGTTTCAGACAGGAAGCAATCCTAGCCATACTAGGGAAATCCCAGAGAAGGAATCCATGTGTGTACAACACAGACGCACTACTGCGGAGAATGGAGGGACGCTCAGCAGAATCTCTCTCATACCACTTTCCTGGTTCATATGCAACACGACAGCCCTGCGGTGTTGCTGCAGGTGTTCCTCTAAGATAGCTGCCACCACCTTGCCTTTCTCAAGAGACAATGGAGTGTGCCTGCAGGGGTGAAGTCAAACCAATGGAGAATCACAGCGCCTGCTGTGGCTGCAGAATCATAGAAGAGGATGAGGAAAAAGATTTGTCCATCATAATGTCGTAAGCCAAAAATGGCTTATCTCCTGAGTTTATGCCAATAAAACCCAGAAGTCTGAGGAGTTAGGAGTCCATTGCTGTTTCTTGCAAAGCAATAGGTTACAGCACTGCTCCTTTGGGGCCAGACACTGCTCACCTTTCTACCTGTTTTGACATTTTAAAGCCAGTGGGATGTTAACTGTGCGAGAGACAAACTGTAGATTAAAAAAAAAAATCACAAGCAGAGACAGAGAGCACCGGCGGAGCCAAATTCATCCCCTTGATTACGGTCCCAAAGAAAATCACCTTCCTGCAGCCAGTGGCGTAGCGTGGGGGGCGCAGGGGGGGCCAGCCGCACCGGGCGCAACATCTGGGGGTTAGGGAAATCCACGGGTTAGGGGGCGCAAATCCACGGATTAGGGGGCGCAAATTACTTGCCTTGCCCCGGGTGTTGATAACCCACGCTACGCCACTGCCTGCAGATGAGATTTGAATCGAGAAAGGAGCCTCTAGGAGCACAACCCACCCCTGCAATCCGACTGCTGCTATTGTACATTCTTAAATATGCACCACGTATTCATGGTGTCGCATCTAATTTTTAAGAATGTGGCCCAGAATTGCAGCTTAGAACTGCCACCCGCCACACACACAGAGAGAGACATAATACGGGAAGGGCTGTAGTGCAGCGGCACATGCCCCCCGCATGCAGAGCTTGGCTCTGGGTTCAATCCTCAGCATCTCTAGGTGGGGTTGAGAAGGACCCTGCAGAGCTGCTGAGCGTAATACTGAGTTGGTGCGCTGGTGGCCTGACTCAGTAGAAAACAGCTTTCTATGTTCCCTAATTGAAAAGGAGGAGGCTCTGCAGATTTGTAAGCCTGCCTAGAGAACATCAATATCTAGTTATGACTTTTTCAGGAACAGCTGAATTAGGAAGAGTGTTTGTGTGTGTGTCCAGTGAAATGAATCCCTTACGAACAGCAGAAACAAACATTTTCATTTGGATCCTATGAAACAAGAATGCCCTCTATGTTTTTCATGGCGCCCAGCCACCTCCATCAAAAAGGAAGGCTCTATCGTGAGCATACAGTTTTCACTGTTCACATCTCTCTCCCCTGCGCCCCCCCCAACTCCCCACAAATGAATATATGCAGGCATTATGTAAGTGCCACTCAGATTTTGGTCCAGACAAACCTAGCACATCATAAACATCAGAAGGCTTGTTAGCTCCATTTGGGGCCAAAGCAGAGGATTTAAAGTGTCCGTCCCTCTCAGGGCATTCTCCTTTGTAATGCATCTCCCTTGAGCAGTAAGATATCCAAACGAAACTTGGTCTGTGTGAATGGGATGCAATTCAAAGGCCTGGTCTGCCGTCTCACTAAGCAAAACCATGAACACTTGAGCATGAAGATTCTCAAGTGGAGATCATGGCTGCTTCCATCTTCCCGGTCGTTCCCCTCAATTGAGCTATGCCACGGTGTAACTTAGCAAAATCAGGCTTGCGGTTTAGCTTTTTTCCAGCCTAACCCAAAGCTGAAACCAAGGTTTTTCTTGTGGCAGGGATGGGAAAACTTATTGGCTGTTGCCAGATCTTTTATCTCCCCCCTCTATTGGCAAACTTCTGCATTTAGGCCAAGCCTGTGCAAGTTGACCCTCCATTTCCCAGAATTCCTTGAGGGAAGCCAGGACTGTTTCTGACGATATGATACTGTTAAATGTATAATGCAAACGGGGCCTCGGTTTCAATAAGTCCCAGAAAAGAGCAATGCACCCTGGAATGCAGTAATTTTGCATTAATTTCACAGCGAAGCTTGGTTTGCGAAAGCCACCCACTCTACTGAGCCTCATGTTCCAGGCAGCCAGTTACCATGAAGTAAGCCCCACTCAAATTTTGCTGTTGTCACAACTGGTATAAAGTGTGTTTTCTTTTTTTCCTCCTTGGCAGCCCATGCCATTTGCTTTTGTCTCATCTCCTTCAGAGACTCGGTTCCCAGCCTTGGCAATTTCACTAAGTGTTGTGTGGTTTGTTGGAAAATCCACAAAGTGCATTTCACAGGAAACTAACAGTACTCGACTACAGCAAACTGCAGATGGAGGGAATCCACCATATGCTAAAAAGACTCTCAATAAGCCTATGCATGGAGGCAAGACCTAGGACTGAGTTATCAAGGGTGCAATTTAAGGGTGTCTCCAAGTAGATGCTCTTTAGGCAGTAAGCCATCAAAGCACCCTATTTTATTTCACCTTGGGAAAGCAGGGGGCAGGGGGTCAAAGATGCCAGGCTTTCTTCGTGATTCTGCCAGTTGCATTGAAGTGGGGCTGACAGAAAAGGAGACACATTTCCTTTACAGAGCCTGAGATGTTTATATTGCGGAAGGCATTGCATTAAGTGGCCTTTTTATTCCCAGCCACGCAAAATGAGCAAACGCAGCACTTCCGAGCTTATCTTTTGGCACCGCTTCAGAGAACGAGGAGACAACCTGAGCACCAGCGTCTGCAGGGATGTTTGCCTTTGAGGTTTGAATGTTTGAAACGCGGAGCCAAGGCCAATATTAGGATAGCATCTAGCGCACAGTGTGAACCCTAGCGCATGATGTGGACAGTTTCCCAGAATCCCTCGCAAAGCAGAAGAGTTTCCACAAACAGACATGGGGGGAATGTAGGCACAAATCTGGAGATTTGAAAACTACCTTCGCTGATACGGTTTATAAAGAGAGCATTAGGCTAACTTGCGGGGGGGGGGGGGGTTACATAAACAGTTCAAGTCTTATTCTCACTTCTAGTTTCTGCTACCTCATACGGATGCCCCACACTTCCTCATGGTAGGCTGGGTCTAATTAGGTCAGCCTGGGTTAAATAATTAAGAGCACCCAACCGGCCTAATTTGAGAAGCAGGTGCAGTTTTTAAACAGAAATAACACTGTCTTTGCCTTTGGTATCTGAGATAGAGGGGGAGGTATCAACTCCACTCATTTTGTTAGGGGGCGGATTTGCGTTTGGCAACCTGACTTTCCTCTCGCTTCTCCACCCATGCCTTCCCCAAGTCTGCTTTGGGTTAGTGGGAACCATGGGACATATTTAGGGGGTGCACAGGACCCCCCTTATTATATCTAAGTTACACAATGCCACTAGTTTCTGCTGGGACGTTATTATGATATTTTGAAGGTTTTGTAAAGAATAGCATGGAATCTTCTCAGCTGCTAAATTTTGATTGCTACGTAGTTAGAAGGACAGTAAAACACCAATACTGAAAATGTGTGGCTTAAAATCTGGAACACGGTAGAAATGGCAAAGGTTACAGGGCACATTCAGTCACTTTACGAAGAATAAATATGGATTAGACGTTAACAGCTATCTTCCTTTCCAGCTAACATAAAATGCCATTTATGAGTGAATTATTATTGCAGTCAATGATAGTATTTATGTTCCTCTATCCTACACTTTATTATACTTTATCATTTTAGTGTTCTGTAGAACACTAAACACTTTAAATACATGTTAATCTAGAAATAAATCAGAATAAAGATATACTCATATGGAATGATGTTGGGTAATTTATAGGTGTGGCCATTTTTTTGGAAAATTGAGTGGAAGTGATTGTGTAATTAGAATCAGCCCGTTTTGGTATATGTCATATGATGGAGATAGCCAAGGTGGTTCTCTCCAGATGTTGTAGGAGTACCGCTACCACCAATCCCAGCCTGCATGGCCAATGGTCAGGAATAATGGGAATTAAATTCCAACATCTGAAAGGCACTTCGTTGGCTATGCCTGATGGATTAGATGAATGACTGACATCCTTGATTACGGATATAGTTTGAAATATCTGTATATATGTACACATTCACACACATATGTATTTGGCTC
Organism: Podarcis melisellensis; assembly: GCF_964234715.1. Classification (NCBI taxonomy): domain Eukaryota; kingdom Metazoa; phylum Chordata; class Lepidosauria; order Squamata; family Lacertidae; genus Podarcis; species Podarcis melisellensis. The sequence continues at coordinate 10,147,995 of NC_138539.1, read as the reverse complement.
AGAAAATCCCATTGGCAGCCTTGGCAGAGAATAATGAAGTTGTTAAGGAACTTGCACCTGTCTTGCAGAATAAACCTCAATGGCCATATCGACAACTGGACGTCATCCAGAGCAAATGGTTTTACCTCATGGCCCCAGGACTTTAGCTCCTGTTAATAAATTAAATCATCTAGCCAAATGGCTGAAACTTTAATATCTTTTCCTTTTTAAAAAAAGGAAAGGAAAGGAGCAGGAATCTGTCGTCAAGCCAGTTAGCCTTGTTCAAATGCAGAATGATTTTCCTGAAATAAACTTTCTAATGAGTGACATGACAAAAAGCCACTTGGGACGATTCCAATGCATCTCGTAACAGAAACGAAGAAGGACTAAGCTGTGTCAACCTGGTTAAGGCCCAAGTTTGGGAAACCCTGGTATAGACAGCACTAAGCCAAGGTGACCAATGGCCTGATTATGTATAATGCAGTTTCCTGTGTTCCTTTTTCTCTCTGCAAGGGAACTGAAACCCAGGAAGAACTAAAGTGCTTTCCCACTTTGGTATGAGCATCTACCAATACGCCCTCACTCCCGACTGGGTTATTTTCCTTCCGTTCATTACAGATCCCTTCAATACACTCCCCTCATTACGGAGTCTAAATCATTTATCAGTCTACAGCATTAAGAGCAGCCAGGGTACATCTGCTCGTTGAAAATTGCTATCGTTCATCACAAGACTGTCCTATTTGAGTGACTCTCGGGGACATGTAAAGGACCCCTGGAAGGTTAAGTCCAGTCAAAGGCGACTATGGGGTGCGGTGCTCATCTCGCTTCAGGCCAAGGGAGCCAGCGTTTGTCTGAGAACAGCTTTCCAGGTCATGTGGCCAGCATGACTAAACAGCTTCTGGCGCAACAGGACACCATAACAGAAGCCAGAGTGCACAGAAATGCCATTTACCTTCCTGCCACAGTGGTACCTATTAATCTACTTGCACTGGCATGCTTTTGAACTGCTAGGTTGGCAGGAGCTGAGACAGAGCAACGGGAGCTCAGCCCGTCGCAGGGATTTGAACCGCCAACCTCCTGATCGGCAAGCCTGAGAGGCTCAATGGTTTAGACCACAGTGCCACCCGCGTCCCCGTGTGCAGCCCCAGTTAATTTCAAAGTGATGCAGACCGCGTAGGATTTTTCATTCATGTCGGGACGGAAAAGCCGCCCTTCCTTCCTTTCCCAGGAAGTATTTTTTTAAAAGATAATGAAGAGTGCTAGAGCAGAGAGCAGCGGTTTAAATAGGCTTGACTTGGCTAAGTGCATGACAGCTGCTTACAAGTCCAGGAGTAGAAAATGCCCCAAGGAAGATAACCAACAATTTCCCGCCCCCTCGAGTCAAAGTCCTGGGATGTTCAGTGCTCAAAACACACATTGCCTCCAAGAGTCTATGTTCCAGCAACACACACTTAACCTGAAAGGCAAGGCTGCAATTTGGCAACTCAAACCGACTCTTACTGTGCTCCAAAATCCTTTTTGCAAATCTTGACTCTTGCTGGAACAAGCAGCAATTCTCTTTATTACATTTTGTTGCTGTCTTTTGTTTGCCTTTGCTGCACAAAGAGAAAGAAAGGCCTGGCACTTGGGGATATATATATATATATATTTCTACGAAAGCATATATATATATATATATATATATATATATATATATATATATATATATTCAGAATACCAAGCACAGTGTGTGCAGATTTTCCCATGCTCAGTCTGTCCAATGGGAATAGTGGTAATATAACACACAGGGTGGTTGCAAAAGACTGTGCCAGTTTCAGCTGCTTGGATTTCTTTTTCCATTCTCTTGACTTGCTCTGCACTATAAAATGTTTTGATTCCTCGCTAAAGCCTTCAAAATCCGATTAGATTCATTTGAGATCAGTTTTATTTATTTATTTTTTAATCATTCCGACTTTGTGTTATGAATGGAAGAAGAGTCTGCTAGATCAGGCCAAGAATTTGCCCCGTCCTCTTTTAAAGCTATCCAAATGGTGGCTCCACCTCACGGCAGGGGGCCCGCTGTGGCAAGGGACCCTGGGTATTCTTATTGGGTGACACAGTCCAGCCCCATAAGACAGCATAAGCTCTTGGTCAAGTGGGTGGTGCTGTGGTCTAAACCACTGAGCCTCTTGGGCTTGCCAATCGGAAGGTCAGCGGTTCGAATCCTCATGATGGGATGAGCTCCCACTGCTCTGTCCCAGCTCCTGCAAAGCTAGCAGTTCGAAAGCACACCAGCGCAAGTAGATAAATAGGTGCCGCCGTGGTGAGAAGATAAATGGCGTTTCCGTGCACTCTGGTTCCCGTCACTGTGTTCCGTTGCGCCAGAAGCGGCTTAGTCCTGCTGGCCACATGACCCAGAAAGCTGTCTGTGGACAAATGCCGGCTCCCTCAGCCTGAAAGCAAGATGAGCGCCACAACCCCATAGTCTCCTTTGACTGGACTTAGCCATCCAGGGGTCCTTTACCTTACCTTGGTCAAGTCCTAACAAGGACTTGGTCAAGTCCTAACAAGATCAAGTCCTAACAAGTGACAAGGAGGAAAACATTTCAGAAATCTACGTGCCGATTCAGTTCTCATCTGTACAACTTGCGGCCCACAAACTGAATGCCAAGAAGCTTGAAAAACCTCCAGTTTTTATTTCCAACAAGGAACTATTGAAAAATGGAGGGAGTACAAAACAGGGCTGGTGAGCTGCGTCTGGTACGATGGGCCACAAATCGTGCAGGCCTGAACTTTAGGCTGCACCACCGAGCATGCAATTGAATGACCCTTTTGCCGTAGAGTCACCGGCATGATCTCACGTATGCCAAAACATGTTGCTTTCCACCCAGAGCCATACCTTGCAGCCTCCAGAAGAGACAGATTTAGTCTCGTCCCTCTGCACTAGAACATCTCTGTTGAATGTTGATGTATTCTGGGGAGAGAGAGAAAAACACAAATATAACGTAAGTTGGATATTTTTAGGGTTCAGATTTACTCCAATTGCTAGAAGGCACATTTATAAATATCCACACACTCTGACGACCTATTTCACCCCGTTCTGCTTGCACAAAACTTGCACAGAGGTTAAAGTCAGACTATGTTAGGTCTTTATGGAGTGGTTATTCGACAATCACTCTTCATCTTTTTTCCATATTTTTCCATTGATCATTCCTTCATCCCACACTTTTCGGCTCATCACCGCAAAAAGTCTGTCTGTGTGTTTTTAAGTGGAACTTTTGTGCAAGGGCAGTGGTTTTCAAAGGGTGTATACCACACTGATGTGGCAAGAGAGAATGACAACTGTGGTGGGGAGACACAATACAATCAGAAACGTTTAAACATTTCAATGTAGTATAGGATCAAAATAAGTTTATTTATTTGCAGACCTAATATAAATAAGATTACCCGGCAAAAACAAGCTCACATCTCTCATTGAGTATGCATACATACTCAAGAGATGGAAAGGACCCCAATCTAGTCCAACTCACTGCAGTGCAGGAATATTAACTAAAGCATCCCTGACAGATGGACATCCAACCTCTGCTTAAAAACCTCCAAGGAAGGAGTATCCACAACCTCCCATGGGAGTCTGTTCCACTGCCAAACAGATCTTATTGTCAGAAAGTTTAGTCAGATTTTCCTTTCTTGTAACTTCCTTGGTTCGAGTCCTACACTCCGCAGCAGGAAAAAACAAGCATGCTCCCCTCTTCCACGTGACAGTCCTCGAGATATTTGAAGACGCCTATCGTATCAGTCTCTTCTACCATCTCAGAATTCTGCCATGTCATTCTGATGCATCTGATTGGAAAGGCTCTGGTTGCACAGAATTAGGAAGTCGAAAAGGGTTTATCTTGCTCCCTCACTTAAAAAAATTAAAGGGGGAGGGGGAGCTTCCTGCTGTTTGCACACTTCCTGCAAGTGCCACGTAATAGTCACTCATTCCGCACATGTAAGAAGTTGGTCGTTTAGTGTGCGCCACTTTGTAATTCCCTGCCTACTGAGATCAAGCAAGCGCCTTCATTGTACTGTTTCCAGTGCCGGCTAAAAGCATTCTTGTTCAGGCAAGCCTACCCAGATGTTTCGAATTAATCTGCTTTGAATTTGCCATATTTCAAAAAGGAAAAACCAGGACACCCCCCAAAAAATTGAGCTTAGGAAGACCCCAAAATGACTGAGCTTTTTTTTAAGGAAACCCCCCAAATTGCTGAGCTGCTGCTTCTTTCTTTTTTTAAAGGAAAACTTCAAATTTGTTCAGCTTCTTTTTTTACAAAACCACCCCAAAACCCTGGATTTTTCTATTGACTAGTCTAAGATCCAGGACAAATCTCTCCCCTGACATCAATTTCACCTTTGAAATCCCGGTGATGTTGGGACGTATGGCGGCCCTAATTTAGGCAAACCTACAGATGTTTGGAAAGCTGAAGTAATTTTAATCTGCTTTAGTATTTAAAAACTTTTCCGTGTTTTAAAATACGACTGAGTTTTTCACAATTTTAATACCCTTTTGTTACCTTCTTTGAAGTTTGTTTGGGTTTCGTTTTCACAATCAAGTGATGCATAATTTTTATGAAATAAATCCATAGTGCAGAGAGAAAGGGTTTGTGAAGTTTCCTCTCCCACTTGCAAGTTTAAAGCGTGCGGAGGGAGATTCTGGTGTGGGTGACATTTACAAAACGAAACAAAAGACACCTACTCTGCAATCTGATATTCTGCAGTTGAAAACACGGATGCTCATCCTGTACAAGGGGCAGGCTGTCTCTTAAAGCAAAATAAACAACTTACAAATCACCAAGACTGTCCCCCCCCCCTTGCTTAAGGCTCTGCCTGCAGGGATGCGCCCGCCCCAACTGTGTTAAACGTGGCTGTTCTTTGGTATGAAATGTGCAGCACAGAAAATTCCCGTTTCCTTAATGTATGCATTGACTTGCTTGCACTGCAAAGCCCAATTCTGAAATCCTGAGTTGAAGTTTTCTATAAAGTTACTATAGTGACAAACTCGCATGCATTTAATGACTGATAAACCACCCGTTCATCAACGCTTCTCCCACCCACCCACCCCTGGCAATAACCACCTTCTAAATGCTTTTGAGTTTCAGCTACTCTATAATAAGCAAAAACAGATCCCAGGAGAGATTAAACATCCCCAAGTCATTTAAAACTAAACTACTGTGGTCAGTTTACTAACCCAGCCTCCTTCAGAAAGCCATTGCAGGCCAGGATATTGCAGACAAAAACCACAACACACACACACAGAAAGAGAGAGCGAGTGAGCAAGGAAGGAAGTACAATGATAGTAATTGCAGCTTTTGACACTTGAGGTGTGTATTTTTAGGACCTGCTTATTTTGTGACTGTTAAGTTGCGTTAAACTGCATTTAACATTGTGTTTTCATGTTGTAACCCGCCCCAAAACCTTAGGGTGAAGGGCATGTAAAGCAAATTAATAAGAATAATTTGTAAACAGTGGAGATGGCTAAATCAGCCGGTGGTTTGGGGGTTTGCGAATAACAGGAGAGCCACTGGTCACAGCACCCTAAGCTTTCGTCTGTTGAAATGTTAGAGGTCATGAGCCGCATCTGTGGCTCAATCACAAGTCCATTCCCTGATACCTCCAAGTACAGCAGCAATCTTCTCCCTGATTCCCCAGAGAGCTGCTGTTGTAGACCAGGAATTGCCAATAGGGCACCCCAGAGATCTTGCTGGGTCAAAACTCCCACTAGCTGATGACCAGAGATGTCATAATTCAATAGGATATGGAGGGCACAGCATTGGTTTCCCCTGGTGTAGACAACAGCCAGGATGGTGCCTGACATCTCCACCATCTGGAGATGCATGCCTGGGGATCCTTGGATCTGGACTGTTTGTATACACTCACCCCCCTGTCCTGTAGAATTCTATCCATTATATTTTATCTGCACACGCAGAACGAATTTCAGGAACCAAAATGCTTTCTCTGTGCTGCCTGAGCAGGAAGAGTGAACAACATTCTCCTTCTCGGTAGTGGCACCCACCCTGTGGAACGCCCTCCCATCAGATGTCAAAGAAATAAACAACTATCTGACGTTTAGAAGACATCTGAAGGCAGCCCTGGTTTAGGGAAGTTTTTAATGATTGATGTTTTAATGTATTTTTAATCTTTTGTTGGAAGCCGCCCAGAGTGGCTGGGGAAACCGAGCCAGATGGGTGGGGTACAAATAATAAATTGTTGTTGTTGTTGTTGCTTCTCTTCACTTACCCCAGCTGGCTGCCCTGCTCACGGCTGTGAAGAATATTCCTACGTTATGAATGGCCCGTGTCACCATTAAGAAAAAGAGGCCAATATATAGGTGGGCTGTGATTTTTTCTTCCTTTAAGTTCTCAAAGCTCTTAACCTAGCTAGATGTTTAACTGATAAGTCGGTCGTTCCTTGTCCAAAAATGGCAACAGAAATTCTGTTTTGGCAAGTATAGCCTTGGTTTAAGATGCCGTTTGGTGCCTAGTTTATATAGTACATCTGAGTTTCTAACACTGGTTGAACTAGACGGATCAACAGTGGTTCAATCATAAGGCCACCTACGATATTTGCAGTCCTTTGGGGAAGGGCGCAGTGTTTGTCATGTGAAAAGGTTCCTAGATCAGTCCCTAACGAAACACCCCTGCATGAAACTGTGGAAAGCTGCTGGAAGTGTAGACAGCCCTGATCTAGACGGACCAGCTACCTAACTCAGCCTCATACGTCTTTCACATGCAAGCAGTATCACGCCCCACAGTGCTTGCTTGGAGTCGTCTGCTCATGGGTGCAGGATAAATCATGCAGGTGGCCACTTTGCCACCAGTCACAAGCAAATCTAGGTGTTTGGGGGTGGGGGCGGGACATCGGCCAACAGGGAACATGGGGAGCCAAGCACAGAACAACCCGTCCACTTCCTCTATATCAGCACAAACAATTCTAAAAACATCACAACTGCCTTGTCAGACCAGTGCAGAAATCTATATAGTCCAGAGTTCAATTTCCAGCATCAGTCAGCTTCTAGGAAATTCAAGAAAAGGCCATGAATGCAGTGGCGGACCTACATTTTTGTGGCCCCAAGCTTGAATTTTCAGGGGGGCCCCATCGCAAACCATCAGTGAGGTTTCGGTAACCACTTTTATCTCCTTCAGTGGGGCTGTTCTACCAGAATTTTCTTTTTTTAATGTAACTACTACATCTCAGATTTTGATTAAAACTGCTGAACTGAATTATCTCATATTACATGGAGCACATTTTACAAAATACTCTTTTTCTGTTTTTTCTAGCAACCTATTCAAGTACAGTTTCATTGTAAGAGAGCTTCCTTGCAATGCCCTTTTCTAGAGGCAATATGCATCAAGTTAAGTGCTCTTCAGCAGAACAGACAACTTACCAAGACAGTTCACCTTTACGACATCTATGCTACCCACTCTCAAACTTTGGGATTGTTGAAATAATAATAATAATAATAATAATAATAATAATAATAATAATAGTCAAATTGAGTTGTGCAACTGTAATCTAGTCTATTAGACACCCCTTTTTTAACAAGGAAGACTGAAGTCTGATCTGGGGGACACCCCCCCCCCCAGATGAGGGCTCCTAAAGCTTAAGATTTGTTAAATTTCATAGCAGATTTGCCTCTGCATGAATTTAGGCAGGGAACTTTCTTTCAGTTGTGTGAGGGTCAGCTTCTCAGGGACCAGATACCAGGGGTATTCCGTGCTCTTTGTTCATTTCAGCGGGTTTACTCTGAGTAAAACATAGTTGAATACCACCCTATGCACCTTGACATGTGCAAACATGCCCGGGAGGCAGATTCGAGTGGCTTTTCAAACGCTTCCGTCTTCTTCAGCTTCCTTCTCAGGATTTATTTCCATTTATGCCAGAGGACTCTCAACTCTAAGAATATGCTGATTTATTCCTCCTACCAGCTCCCGGCTTCTTGTCGGGGGAGATTGCTAGCTGCCTTCAAATTAAAGCCCACAAGCTTATGATGTCTATCGGGGGTCCATTTCCTTTTGAAGGCCCCCCGCAGAGCCCTCCATTCAAGCGATAGGAAATTACACGAGTCCGACTGACTGGAGAACATGCAACTTTTACACCTGTGAAGTCCGAGGTAACTTCAAAGCAAAGGAGGTCCTGGCTTTGGAATTCGAAATGAGCACTACTTATTCAGTAAGGAAATTATTGAGAGTGGGCACAGAAATCCCTATGCTGAAAGGTACATTTCCTTATGGGAGACAGAGAAGAATCTAACAATGTGCTAGTGCCTCAGTTCCTCTTCTGCAGAACTGGGAAACAGGTCAAGTCACCTCCTTGACTTCAGAAATATTTTTAAGGAGCTGATGAAATGATGTCCTGGTAGAAGAATGGTCCTTAGGGGGGGCAGGTTATTTAGTGGTCTTTTATATGGAAATCAACCAGAAAGGATATAGTGGCAATTCATTCTCTCTCTCTCTCTCTCTCTCTCTCTCTCTCACACACACACACACACACACACACACACACAACACACACCTTGACTGTTCCTCCAGTCTGCAATTTTATTGTGGGTGTTCTCTGCAACTTGTTCTTCCCACAAAAACAGTGTGCCTTTGGTGGACTTATATTCTCCACTTTAATGCTACCACATTATCACTGTCTGCACGCCCTGCAAAAGTTTATTACACTCTGTCATTAACCCTCCCTTCTACTTGCATTTCCTCAGCTAAAAAGCCCCCAAAGCTGCAATTTCCCCCCTTGCAAAGCAGTTGCCCCAGAGATCCCTGATCATTTTGATTGCCCTTTTCCAACTCGGCAGTGACTACATATCCAGTTGCCACTCGAGTGTTCGGTAATCAAACACCGAGAAATCAAGTGGCGAGCCTGAAGATGGGAATCAGAGAAGAGCCAGCAAGCACACTTGGAGAGCTGGGAGCGTGTTTTCTGCAAGAAACCGCAGAGAACAGCAACGTTCGGGAAAATGGAGCTTGCAGATTGTTATGAAAAAGTGCATGCATAACTAACAGAGGGGGGGAAACAAAGAATCAGAAATGTAAAACATATATTGACAGAGTCTGAAAGGACTAAAAGGACAAATATACAGCGCAGCACCAAAGGGACAATAACGTATGAACTCCTACAAATACTCCCTTTACAGATAATAAATATACGGAAGAGTAAATGTATTCTCCACCTGCGAGTTCCATTGTTAATGAGAATAAAGGTTCCATGGTCTGAAATAAGCCAGATATTTGCACATGCAGGTGACACCGAGAGACCATGTGCCTCAATACTTGTATAAGAAATAAAATAATAAAAACATGTGAGATTGTTCAAACGCTGTCCTTTAGATACTTTTAGCTCGTGAGAGATCTTTTCAAGAAGAGAAAACTGGAGATCCTCTCCAAAGAGGAATAATTTAAAATATTGCACTAGGCAAAACAGGTTGGCTTTGCACCCTTTCGATCAAGGGTGGGGAATACTTCCAATCCAAGGGCCACATTCCTTTTGGAACAATGTTCCAAGGGCCGCATGACAGTGGTGGGCAGAGCCACAAATGTAGATTCTACCTCTGTACTGCTGGCTAGTTTTGACACAGACACAAACATTTTTTTTAAGCATCCTTCTCTGTCCTCCAGACAAGCAAGAGCAGTTGAACAATCAACTTCTCATATGGTTTAACATTCCATCCCTCTTCCAAGGGAACTCTGGGAATTGTAGTTCTGTGAAGGACAATAGGCAGGCCTCCTAACAACTCTCAGCACCCTTAACAAACCACAGCTCCCAGGATTCTTTGGAAGTCATGACTGTTTAAAGTGGTCAATGCTTCTTTTCAAATTTATAGCACAGCTGGGCCCCACATGGGATTTTCTGCACCCAGCCTTTCAGCTGAAATCTCATTTCATCAAATTCAATGTTTTCCAAACAAGGTGACTTCCGGTTACCAAAATGGCTGAGATCAATAAGCTCACTGGTTTTGGATCTTTTACCTTCACAGAGATGTCTTTAAAGGATTTTACTCAAAACAACAAACAGGTGTAAACAAGCAACAAACAGCTGCTACAAACAGGAGGCAGCCTTCCTGCATTTACAGGAAAAGTTAGCCGGGAACATAATGGGGTGGTGTTTGGGTTTTTTTCGCCTTCAGGAATGGTCAAAGCACCCAGGGAGGCTGCAGAGTGCAAAGCACCAGAGATGATTTGCAGAACGAAAGAAAGCACACTCACAATGAAGCCGAACGCTGGAAGATTCAAGAGAGGTAAAATGAAGCATTTCTTTATGTAGTACATACAGTGGTACCTCGGGTCAAGAACTTAATTCGTTCCGGAGGTCCATTCTTAACCTGAAACTGTTCTTAACCTGAGGTACCACTTTAGCTAATGGGACCTCCCGCTGCCACCACGCCGCCGGAGCACCATTTCTGTTCTCATCCTGAAGCAAAGTTCTTAACCCAAGGTACTATTTCTGGGTTAACGGAGTCTGTAACCTGAAGCGCCTGTAACCCGAGGTACCACTGTAGTTAAACTATGTAACGCCCTCCCACAGGAGGCAGTGAAGACCACCAATTTTGATGGCTTTAAAAGAAGACTAATTCAAGGCGGAAAGGGCTATTGGTAGCTATTCTCTGCCTCCACAGTTTGAGGCAGCAGTGCCTCTGAATACCAGTTGCTGGAAAACACAGGAGGTTGGGTCATTTGGCCTGATCCAGCAGGCTCCACAGAGCCTAGGGCTTGCTGATCGGAAGGTCGGTGGTTCAAATCCCCACAATGGGGTGAGCTCCCGTTGCTCGGCCCCTGCTCCCACCAACCTAGCAGTTCGAAAGCAGTCAAAGTGCAAGTAGATAAATAGGTACCACTCCGGCGGGAAGGTAAATGGCGTTTCCATGCGCTGCTCTGGTTCGCTGGAAGCAGCTTAGTCATGCTGGCCACATGACCCAGAAACTGTCTGTGGACAAACACCGGGTCCCTCGGCCTATAGAGCGAGATGAGCGCCGCAACCCCAGAGTCGTCCGTGACTGGACCTAACGGTTAGGGGTACCTTTACCTTTACAGTTAAACGTACCAAAAACCCCGCTCCCCATCCATGAGAATTTCACTGAAATTTTGGATAAGTTTGCAGTTTCTTTTCTTATTAATTAATGGAGAACAGTTAGGGGAAGAATGCCATATTTTGGGGGACATCATTACTTCATATAGTTGTTTAACAATACCAGTGAGGCAATACATCTCCAAGATATGTCTCATGGGCCTGCCCTGTTTATAAGAATCGAAGTTCCTATTCAGTGCTTTGTTGCTGCCGGAGGGAAACAAAACAGTCTGGGAAGGGAACCCACACAAAGCGAAAGAATGCCCAAGACTGTAAGAGGCCTCTTCTCCTGCCAAAATGGTTTCTGCCGCAGCAATGCTAGGTAATACCACTCTCAGACTGCCTGGAACCAGCCAGGTGGAGGAGAAATAATAATGGGGATGGGAGACGATGACAGTTTGGAAAGGGTATCAGCAAATTGATTTTGACAGCTGTATAGGAGAAGGATTTTTAGTATTCACAGATGGATATGACAGCCCCATCATAAAGTGCGGGGGGAGCACAGAGAGACAGAATTTCCATTTCCTTGGTTTGAAGTGCTATTGTCAAGTAGCTGCTTAGATATACAGCAGCTGGGAAGGTTACGGCGAGAGGATGGAGAGATCTCCCTCAGCAGAACCGTGTCCAAATGTTTGGCTGGTCACAAAGTTAGTTCTGCTGTGCTTCCTGCAAAATAGGGGTGGAGAGCCTCTGAACACCCAGACATCGCTAGGCTTCTGTTTCCATCATCTGCAACCAACATGAGCCAATGGTCCAGGATGATTGGAGCTCAAGCAACAACACCCGGCGGGTCAGAGAGTAATTAGTAATTGGTCCCTTTGTGTCCTGCCTTTCCTCAAAGGATCGCAAGCATCTCTTCCTTCCCATTTTAGAAGAAGAGGAGGAGGAGGAGTTTGAATTTGATATCCCGCCTTATCACTACCCGAAGGAGTCTCAAAGCGGCTAACATTCTCCTTTCCCTTCCTCCCCCACAACAAACACTCTGTGAGGTGAATGGGGCTGAGAGACTCCAAAGAAGTGTGACTGGCCCAAGGTCACCCAGCAGCTGCATGTGGAGGAGCGGAGATGTGAACCTGGTTCCCCAGATTACGAGTCTATCACTCTTAACCACTACACCACACTGCCTCTCACTGACTCTCTACACCTCTCACTGGCTCTCTTTATCCTCACACCACTTCTTGTGACCTTAAACCCTGGGTATCTTAACCCCCGGATCGCCTGACTACATTAACTGATATACTCCTGACCAGGCATAAGCAAACTCCAGATGTTTTGGGACTACAATTCCCATCATCCCTGACCACTGGTCCTGTTAGCCAGGGATGATGGGAGTTGTAGTCCCAAAACATCTGGGGGGCCGGAGTTTGCCTAGGGGCTGGACTGAACCTTGTATATGGGCTCTACCCTTCTGTATCCTCAAGTACTCGACTGGTTAACTGGCTTCTCCCTCCACTGAGCTCCGCCATGGCTGGCAGCACCGGACTACGATATTCTCCTGCTTTGACCTTAACCAAATACTTCAGTATCCCAAGCAGGAAGCATTCTTTACGGAGCTTGGTTTTTGCAGATCACAAAAGCTCACAATGGTGAGCACTTCTTGTGGCAGTTTGGAGAGCTAGGAGTTGCATATCTGCTATTTCTATCTCGTGCTGGAGGTTTTCTTTAAGGGGGGGGGAGCAATTGTGCTCTCTGCAGGCACAGGGAAGTCCTGATGAATGCCATTCTTCAGGCTCATGTTGAGTTAGCAGCACATGAAGCAGAAATACAGTGGTACCTCGGGTTAAGAACTTAATTCGTTCCGGAGGTCCGTACTTAACCTGAAACTATACTTAACCTGAAGCACCACTTTAGCTAATGGGGCCTCCTGCTGCTGCCGCGCCGCCGGAGCACGATTTCTGTTCTCATCCTGAAACAAAGTTCTTAACCTGAAGCACTATTTCTGGGTTAGCGGCGTGTGTAACCTGAAGCGTATGTAACCTGAGGTACCACTGTATGTCTTATTTTTTCCACCCAAGAACAGAACTTTGATTCCCTCCTACTGGTCAGTGCTTTCAGACACACTGAAGTTTCATTTTTTTTAACTGAAGTTTTTAAAAAAATATTATTGCCAATTGGGCATGTTTTACCCAAAACAATGGGGAAGTGGGTTATTATTATTATTATTAATACCTCAGCCACTCTGGGCAGCTTCCAACAAAATATTAAAATACAGTAATGCATCAAACATTAAAAGCTTCCCTAAGCAGGGCTGACTTCAGATGTCCAGCAGGGCTTAATAATAAAAATAATAAATTTATATTCCGCCCACCTGACTGGGTTTGCAAGGGGTTGGAATCAATGACCCTTGTGGTCCCTTCCAACTCTCCAACTCCTTGATTCTATGATCTAGTTCAGCACATTGGCTGCCCCTGACATAAAGACCGTCCCAGATAAACCCACCCTCCCTGAAAAGTTGGCTGGAGAGGGAAGATTCTGTTCTCTGGGTCCTGAGAATGGCAGAGGCATGGCTGGTTGGGACAATGGGTAGGGCCCCTATCACAAGGCCCTTATCAGAAGACGGGGCCTTTGACTGCGGAACTCCTTGCCACAGGATAACTGGTTGGCTCCCTTGCCTTTGTTGTCTAGCACGCGTCATTTTGCTCTTGCAGGCGTCAGAGCTTCAGGGACGAGTCTGCCCCCCCCCCCCTGTTTTTACAAGGCTTCGGTTTTTAAAGCCATTTTTATCTGTTGCTGTTATTGTACTGCACTGTCATTGTTTGCTTGCTTCTTTACACTTTGTCAACCTTAACTGTTAAGCTGCCCCTGGCTCTGCACTGCAGCAGATGGGTGGAGTCCACATCTTTTCATTAAAAAGCGACTCTGGCGAAAGAAATGCAATGGTTTGGAAATCTGTCCATTTTGCCCGAGAAAAGCAAAGCGGGCAAAAGACTCATTGTTTCTCCTTGCCACTATCTACCGTATTTTTCGCTCCATAAGACGCACCTGACCATAAGATGCATCTAGTTTTTAGAGGAGGAAAACAAGAAAAATACACATATTCTGAACAAAACAGTGGGTGTATGATTTTTGTGGTTCATGCTGTGGCCACAGACATGTGATTTGACAGTGAGTTTGGGGTAGCCCAATGCAAAAAATCCTGAGGATCCATGTGGATCTGTGCTTTGTAACCACGTTTTTGCACGAAACAGTGGGTGTGTGATTTTTTTGGTGCAGGCTATAGCCATGGACATGCTGGTGAATTTGGGGTGACCCAATTCAAAAATCCTGAGGATCCATGTGCTTTACCTCCCCCTTCCCAGGCAGCCTCCTTTATCACTAGTGTCCTTTATCTCCCTCCCAATTGCTTGCCGATAGGCTTTGTTTCAACACCCACTTCCCTCTTTCTAAAAAAAAAAAAGACAATCTGCTTTTTGCCCCTAGGCAATTGGGCTCCAGGGACCATACATTCGCTCCATAAGACGCACAGACATTTCCCGTTACCTTTTAAGAGGAAAAAAGTGTGTCTTATGGAGCAAAAAATACGGTAGTTATTTTTCCCATTTTGGGGTCTCTGCCTGTTTGCCTAAATTGATCACGCAGCAGAACTTGGTCTCCTAATCTTTGGCCAACGTGACTTATAAACATTCTTCAGGAGGCGAATGGGCATCTTGAGCACAGATCCTAGACAGACTCGTTCTCCTTCTACAGCAATGGTCCCCAAACCCACTGGTTCTGCAAACTCACCCCCAGTGCCCCCTACCCTATAAAAAGAATTATTCAAACAAGCCCAGTAAGAAAGATAACAGCGCAGCAAAATTCAAAACAGTGAACAATTAATTGCACATTTATTCAAAATCCAATTAAAACGATTTAGTTCCATTCTTCTGCGGAGTCTTGCAATCGATCTTTGGATATGAGGCTCTCCAATTTCTCTCCAGAGTTCTGTGTTGTTTGCTTCCCGCACCCACATATTGTAAGCCCTCCTGCTAGTCTTAGTCCACCCATCGCAGAGGACTTTCAAAAATTTAGGGTCTCCACACTAACACTGCATTATTCCATCGGCCTGAGTCACTTCTCATCACATTTTGATGATGTTCCTAACACTCCACATTCCATGGCATGTTGTGTTGCCCTTCAGCTCTTCGTGGTTCTCTGGTCGTTAGTTTAATTAATTCAACAAAACTGATGAAAACTTGATCCACAGAAACCAGCTTCTCAAAGGCACCTCACTTAAACTCCCTTGCCTCTTATTGCCCTACTAGGAAATCCCTGGGGTGGGGGGTGGGGCGGTACTGTACCAATTTAGGAACCACAGATCTAAGTGATCTTACAGATCTATACAGGGGCAGGCAGGCTTTTGGCCATGGATAATTATCCTAACGTTCTGAGTGGACCTTGTATCCGAGTGGTTTAGAAGCAGAAAAGGGAAAGGTTGCTGATCTCTGGAGCGCTTGCAACATACATTTCGTCAGGGGAGGCAGCAAAGAGGCAAGAGAGACAGGTGAGCAGATGCAAAGACGTGCACTCAAGTTCTGCTTTGCAAATTGTGCCAATACACCATAATGGCTTTATTTGCCAGTATCCAAAGCAAACCTTGCCCAAGGTTTGTAACAAAGTCCATAAGCTCACAAGACTAGAAGACCTGCTCCCTGCTGCATGACCCATTTCCACCTGGCCTAGGAGGCGGAATCCAGACTCGCCCTGAAAAACCAAGAGGCTCTTGGGAGGCAGGTGAGACATTGCTGGAACAGCTCTTGGATTGGGGCAACTGGCTAAAATGTTTTAAACCGTTTTAATTTTGGTTCCTCTGTTTTGTTTTTTGTTGGGTTGGGGTTGGTTCAATGTTTAGTTAGGGCTGGCAGTTATTTTAATTTGGGTGTAACTAAACTGATCATTAGGGACACGGGTGGCGCTGTGGGTAAAACCTCAGCGCCTAGGACTTGCCGATCGAAAGGTCGGCGGTTCGAATCCCTGCAGCGGGGTGCGCTCCCGCTGCTCGGTCCCAGCGCCTGCCAACCTAGCAGTTCGAAAGCACCTCTGGGTGCAAGTAGATAAATAGGGACCGCTTACCAGCGGGAAGGTAAACGGCGTTCCGTGTGCTGCATTGGCTCGCCAGATGCAGCTTCGTCACGCTGGCCACATGACCCGGAAGTGTCTGCGGACAGCGCTGGCTCCTGGCCTATAGAGTGAGATGAGCACACAACCCTAGAGTCTGGCAAGACTGGCCCATACAGGCAGGGGTACCTTTACCTTTACCTAAACTGATCATTACTATTTTGTTTTTATTATTCTACTGATTTATTTATAGTCTATATAAGATATTCTGCTTTTTAATGTTTGATGTTGTTATGTTTTTATATACAGTGGTACCTTGGTTGTTGAACAGCTTGGCTCCCGAACAAATCAGTTCCCAATGCCTCAAACCCGTAAGTGTTCTGGTTTGCAAACGTTTTTGGGAAGCCGAACATCCGATGCAGCTTCCGACTGAGTGCAGGAAGCTGCCGCAGGCAATTGGAAGCTGTGCCTTGGTTTTCAAATGGTTCCGTGAGTCGAATGGACTCCCGGAACGGATTAAGTTCAACAACCAAGGTACCACTGCATTTTGTAAGCCACCCAGAGTGGCTGGGGAAACCCAGCCAGATGGGCGGGGTATAACTAATAACAATTTATTAATTATTAATTATTATTATCATTATTAATTACTACTACTACTACTACGTCCCAACCCATATTGCTTTGCTTCGCTCCAGGAAACCATGATCACCAGTAAGCCAAGGACAAACTCTGGCTGCATCATAGTTTCTTGAATTTCAGATTCAACTCTACACTAGGAATTGTGGTTTGTTTCCTCCAAGCACGAGTGAGGAGAAGAAATATGGGTGCACACATAAGCCAAACTCTACGGATTTCCATGACATGTAAGCACAACCTTGGTCTGCCAAAGCTTTGCCACTGAGCTATTGGAAAGAGGAGCTTGCAGATCAGGGATGGAGAATCTTTTGAGCCTCGGGTTGTTGTTGTCCGACAGTTTCTTCCCGTTATTCCTGACCGTTGGCCCTGCTAAACAAACACACCCACACCACAATCTGCTAAAACTGGGCACACGGCACAAGCGATGCAGAACCTGGTGCTCCTACAGGTCACTGCCCCTGTCCCCGCCCCAGCTATTTCTGTTTGTTCATTTGTGGCCAAGAACTGCTGATACCAAATCTTAGGACTGGCAGAATGCCCAGGGACACGGAATAAGCCAGCAAAACCATCTGCCAAACTAAACGTTATTTGTGCATGTGTCCGAACTCAAAAGTTTCCTGAGATAACGGAGATTGCGGGAGATTGGGGAACTTACAGGGGGAGATCTGCGTGTGTTTAACCCCTCCAGCGCATGATACACACTAACTAAAACGCCCACCCACCCAGGAGAGTATTTCTGCACCGGCTGAGCTCGAGAGTTTTGGAGTCTGCCCAGAACATGCCCTAACTGCTAGGTTGGGACATTTGCTGTGGAGAGAATCAGCTGTCTGGGGGAGGGTTAAGCAACGCCCCCCTTCCACATCCCAGATGTCCCCTGCAAAAATGCCCCCCAGGACCTACATCAGGGCTGCACAGGAATCGCAAGATCGGGAGCTTCGTTTTTTCAGGGTTTTGACAACTTGGCTCCGTCCGTGGATGCAGAATGTAGCCATTGTGGTGGCCAGAAGCCATCGATAGAATTTTCTCCCATGATTTTATCAAATCCTCTTTTTTTAAGCCACACATGGTAACATGACAGCCATCTCCAAGTATTTTAAAGGGCTGGTGCACAGATGGAGCAAATCTGATTTCTGCCGCTCTGGAGGGCAAAACCCGAAGCAATGGGTTGAAATTAAAACAAAGGGATTTCAGTTAATGTTGCTGGAATCATAGAATTGTACAGTTGGAAGGGAACCTGAGAGTTCATCTATCCAAGCCCCTTGCAATGCAGGAATATGCAGCTGTCCCATACGAGGATTGAACCTGCAAACTTGGCGTCATTGGCACCATGCTCTAACCAACTGAGATATCCAAAAGTTCCCTGGCGAAACAGTGGAACAGGCTGTCTTCCAAGGTGGGCTCTGCTTCACCAGAGACATTTAAGCAGAAACTAGACAATGGACTCTTTGCATGGTCGGGGTTCGGCTAGATGACCCCTGAGGTCATTTCCACCTCTGACATTTTATGACCTAAAAGGTATAGGGACCTCTGACCATTAGGTCCAGTCATGGCCGACTCTGGGGTTGCGGTGCTCATCTCGCTTTACTGGCTGAGGGAGCCGGCGCACAGCTTCCAGGTCATGTGGCCAGCATGATTAAGCTGCTTCTGGTGAACCAGAGCAGCGCACAGAAATGCCGTTTACTTTCCCGCCAGAGTGGTACCTATTTATCTACTTGCACTTTTGACGTGCTTTCGAACTGCTAGTTTGGCAGGAGCAGGAACTGAGCAACGGAAGCTCACCCCATTGCGGGAATTCGAACCACCAACCTTCTAATTGGCAAGTCCTAGGCTCTGTGGTTTAACCCACAACGTCACCTGCATCCCATATTTTATGGCCTAGGATTTCCTAGTCTTGTGCTGCTTCTGGCAATGGAAGATTGCCACTATCTTGACCTCGGCACTACCACAAATATACCTGAGTTAAGAGCACTGAGAGGCTAGTACAGAGACTTCCTTCCAAATTCCGCCACCATTTCAAAACCCTGCTAATACTGCCTTGAGAAAGCTACGCATAGAGCTATGATCACAATTGCCCCCCGCCCCCATTTCTCAATATCACATCCCACTGGAAATGGAGGCAACAGATCTAATTAGACGGGGGCGAATTTTGGAAAGGAAAAAGAGACGAAACCTAGTGTTAATGAGGTTGCTTCGGCTGAAATTACACCTCGGAAATTAACATCAAGGCCAATCATACATACATCCAGGGAATTAGGCTAAACCTTTCGTGAAATTATGTTCACATACGAAAGAGGTACATGCATGAAAAGATCAGGCATATTTTATTGGCTTTAATTAAAATTCACTGAATTACAGAGAACGACCATAGCTCAGTTTGATGTTTATATGCTGACGTTCTCAGGTTCAATCCTTGAAAGCAGGCTGGGACCAACCTCTCCCATAATAATTTGTTGCCTGCCTATCAAAGCAAGCCCCGCCATGGGTCAAGAATGCAACTGGAAGAGGAGAGTTCTGCAGAGGCCAGATACAGAATGGTGAGTAAAGAAGTGTCCTATTTACCATCCTCTGGACCTCCTGGGAAAACTCTCCAAACCAAATGTTCTGTACAAGGCCCAGGGATGGCTGGTGGGATTGGGCGGGGGCCAGTAACAGCCCCTCTAAACTCCTGGGCCCTCAGCCACTGTCTCGCCTGGCCAGCCAGTGCCGTCAGGTCTTCCTGCTGCCAGCTGGAACCAGATGTGAGTCCAGTGTAGCTGACTGAGGGCAGAATGGTCCACAGCTGTGGGCAGTCAAAGGATGCTCCATCAACCTTGGCACCTGCCCATAAAAGCAAGTCTAGAGTCGGAGACTAGGGAGATGTTGGGATTGTGAGTATGTGATCTGAGTTTGTTTTGGCCCTGGGTGAGTGCCAAAGTGGATGGGTGGAGCCCTGGGTGAGAGCCAGTTGGCTGATAGGTCCTGGGTACCAAGGTGTTTCAAAAAGAGGAAAAATTCGTAGCGGTATGCACCTATCAGTAATTTGTGTTGATTGTTTTCTTGTGCATTTTCATAACATTTGTTGCTGCTTTAGGTTTCTGTACACTGTTTAGGGAAACCTTTGCATATTAAGTGTTATAGAAAAGGTCTAAATAAATTAAACGAATGAACTTGGAGAGCTATTGCCAGTTATAGTAGACAGCTTGGCTAACGTGATGTCAAACTGATCCCGATGCAAGTTTGGTAAGTTATTTTAATATACACAGGTATTCTTCAATGAAAACATAGTTGAATTTGCTGAGAAATTTGACTCAATTTCATTTAGGACGAAGGTAAACACTTCAGATGAATCTTCTCCAAATCCATTTGGAATCAAAAGCTAACAAATTGCTACAACAATGGATTTAAACACAGGCAATTTTAGCCTGAGGCACATTTTTATGGCCCCTTATCCGAAGGGAAACAGATATCCTCGAGCTTAGGAACTTTACTTAACAACTTAATCGATCAAGTTTCAGAAAGTTGTGGGAAATGCTGGTCCATGTGTTATTTTTCTTGGACTTGACTCTACAATTCCATTCAGAATTTTAAAGTCATTGCAATGTCTACCCCAAGAGACGTTCAGCTGCAAAGTTCTGTGAATGCCCGAGAAATTAGACATGAGTAATCGTGCCTCAATAAACTTTTACGGCAGTGTTGGCTCTCCAGAGAAAATGTGACATCCGAAGAATGTAGGAAATTGCCTGCAGTGTTTGGTTTGTGATGAACCCACGCATAGGATTACCAAGACTATCCCCAAGAGGAATTGGGGAGGAAGTAAGATAAGAACATAAGAGCCCGTTGGATCAGGCCAACGGCCCAGCTAGTCCGGCATCCTGTTCTCACAGTGGCCAACCACAAACCCAAAAGCAGGACCTGAGTGCAACAGCACTTTTGGTTTCCAGCACCTTGTATTCTGGGACATGATGCCTCAGCCAGTGCTGGTACACCTTGCCGATTAGTTTCCTACTTCAAAGGGAAGTGTACCGAGTGCTGCCACAGGCTGTCTTGCCAGAGTGGTGCATGCTCTAGTTATCTCCCGCTTGGACTACTGCAATGCGCTCTATGTGGGGCTACCTTTGAAGGTGACTCAGAAACTATAACTAATCCAGAATGTGGCAGCTAGACTGGTGACTGGGAGTGGCTGCTGAGACCACATAACACCGGTCTTGAAAGACCTACATTGGCTCCCAGTATGTTTCCAAGCACAATTCAAAGTGTTGGTGCTGACCTTTAAAGCCCTAAATGGCCTCGGCCCAGTACATCTCCACCCCCATCGTTCTGCCCGGACACTGAGGTCCCGTGCCGAGGGCCTTCTGGCAGTTCCCTCACTGCTAAAAGCCAAATTACAGGGAACCAGGCAGAGGGCCTTCCTGGTAGTGGCACCCGCCCTATAGAACGCCCTCCAACCAGATGTCAAAGAGAAAAACAACTACCAGACTTTTAGAAGATATCTGAAGGTAGCCCTGTTTAGGGAAACTTTTAATGTTTAATGTTTTAATGTTTAATAGACTATTGTATTTTAATATTCTGTTGAAAGCCACCCAGAGTGGCTGGGGAAACCCAGCCAGATGGGCGGGGTATAAATAATGACTTATTATTATTGTTGTTGTTGGTGGTGGTGGTTGTTGTTGTTGTTGTATTTATTATTTGACCTATAAAGCCTTAAACGGCTCAGGCGCACAATACCTCAAGGACCACCTCTTTCCATATGAACCTACCCAGACCCTGAAATCATCTCTGAGGCCCTCCTTCGTTTGCCTCCTCCACAAAACGTTTGGAGAGCGGCCGCACGAGAACGGTCCTTCTCTGCAGTGGCTCCCTGTCTGTGCAATGCTCTCCCCAGGGAAGTTCGCCTGGCACCTTCATTATACACCTTTAGGCGCTAGGCAAAAACGTTCCTTTTGAACCAGGCCTTTGGTTGATCTGAATTACATCCTATGCCCTTTTAAAATGTGGCTCTTGGGGGGGGGCTGTTACTGGGTTATTGTTTATATTTTGATTATATATATTGTGAACCACCCTGAGACCTCCGGGTATAGGGTGATATATAAATTCAATAATTGAATAAGAATACCAACACCCAGCAAAATCTGTCACTTAAGGGATATCCTCCAGTTTACTTTTGAATATATAGCTCAGTCGACAAAGCATGAGACTCTTAATCTCAGGGTTGTGGGTTTGAGTCCCACATCGGGCAAAAAATTCCTGCATTGCAGGGGTTTAGACTAGATGACCCTTGAGGTCCCTTTCCAGCCCTACAGCTCCATAATCTACCCAAGAGGTTTTCAGTATCTGCACGGAATTGGAAAAAAAATGAAACCAAGCAAAGTATACATGCAGATTGCAATCACAGAGGAAGCCAAACCAATCACTGAAATCCACGACTGTTATCTCAGCAGTAAAACAGGTATATTTCATTGCCTTATACATCGAAGGCCATAATAAATATACCATTACTTCTGCTTTCCACCCAGAGTTTCGGCCGTCACTGCTGGCAGCTAACCACATAGTTCAGTGGTTAAATAATCGTATCACCAAGGTTGATAAAAGGTATTTGCTTGTTTCAACATCTTTCGATCTCAGGTTACACCACAAAGGAAATGTTCAATGTTGTGCTTGGCTCTTTGTGGAGATGTAGCCTTTCCTTTACAAAGCAGGCATGTGATTGGGATGGAATGGGGAAGAAACTGCCTGAAAATAAGTAGATCTACATCATGGATCATGATTAATGTTATGCTTTATGGGAAAAGTGAGCTTAAGTTTCTATTTACACAAATAGTTGCTTTTAGCGCGGGGGGGGGGGTGCTTTCTTCCCTCCCCTTAACACAGGACTGAGAAAACTGTGGCCCTCCACAGGCTCTTACTCTTATAAACTGTGGCTCTTACTCTTATAAGCATCACTCAGCATGGTTTGTTGTTGCTGTTTAGTCGTGTCCGACTCTTCATGACCCCATGGACCAGAGCACACCAGGCACACCTGTCTTCCACTGCCTCCCGTAGTTTAGTCAAACTCACACTGGTAGCTCCGAGAACACTATCTAACCATCTCATCCTCTGTCGTCCCCTTCTCCGTGTGCCCTCCATCAGGGTCTTTTCCAGGGAGTCTTCTCTTCTCATGAGGTGGCCAAAGTATTGGAGCCTCAGCTTCACGATCTGTCCTTCCAGTGAGCATTCAGGGCTGATTTCCTTAAGAATGGATCGGTTTGATCTTCTTGCAGTCCATGGGACTCTCAAGAGTCTCCTCCAGCACCATAATTCAAAAGCATCAATTCTTTGGTGATCAGCCTTCTTTATGGTCCAGTTCTCACTTCCATACATCACTATTGGGAAAACCTTAACTATACGGACCTTTGTTGGCAAGGTGATGTCTCTGCTTTTTAAGATGCTGTCTAGGTTTGCCATCGCCTTTCTCCCAAGGAGCAGGCGTCTTTTAATTTTGTGGCTGCTGTCACCATCTGCAGTGATCATGGAGCCCAAGAAAGTAAAATGGTCAGGAATTGGCAGAGTTGTAGTTCAACAGCTGCGTGGCCGTAAAAACATAGATTCCCTCCTAGATCAGGCCAATGGCCCATCTAGTCCACTATCTTGTTCTCACAGAGGCCAACCAGAAGCCCGCGAGAAACCTACAAGCAGGATTCAAACACAAGAGCTCTCTCCTTTCCTGTAGTCTCCACCAACTAGTATAAGGGTTCGAAATTAGCCAGAAGCCAGGCGCATTTGGCACCTGGCTATTGCCTACTTGTGACCAAGTGAAGATGCCTGGGTGCCAGGGTGGTGGTCTGACATCTCCATCTGGAGGTGCATGCCTGGGGATCAGTGGATCTGGACCGTTTGTATAAACTAATACCACATCCTGTTCTATTTTATCCGTTCTATTTTACCTGCACAATCGGAATGAATTTCAGGAGCCAAAATGCTTTTTCTGTGCAGCCTGCGTAGGAACGGTGAACAATGTTATAGTTAATTGTTCTCGCTTATCTTCACTTACCCTACCCAGCTGCCCTGTTCACTGTTGTGAAGACTATTCTGACGTTATGAATGGCCCGTGTCACCATTAAGAGAAAGAGGTCGGAAAAGGCCAAAATATATGTGGACTGTCCCTGGATCAAGTGACTTTTCTTCTTTAGGGTTCTCAAAGTTCTCAACCGGGCTCAAGGTTGCCATCTGAACTAGCCAGATGTTTAACTGATAGTCAATCACAGTCAGTCCATCATTTGGAAAATATGACTTTAGAGCTGACTTGACCAAAAATGGTAAATAGACATTCTGTTCTGACAACTGTAATCTTGGTTTAAGGAGACATTTGGCACCTAGCTTATATATCTGAGTTCCCAGCCCCCTATAATTTTTATTAAATTTTCTGTTTTACATTTTAGAATATTCATTTAAACAACCTTAAAATATCAGTGACTTCCCTTCTTCTCTTTCCATGGTTCATTTTGCATAAGATAAATCCCTGCATATTTTTACATAAACTAAGCCATTCAGTATTCCATTATTACATCCATCAAAACTTATTTACGCTGTTGAATTTATCTTAAGATACATATCGGAGTTTCATGGCAACTTCCTGTATGGCACTGAGTTGAACTTCCTCAACAGAAATGAGTAACTTATTATGCTACGGTTTCATTCTTCCTGCTGTGATCCTGCCCCCACCCAAAAATAAATAAATAACTCCTCCTTAAAGATGTTGACTATAAGAGTTTACCTTTGCCTTTAATGAGAGGGCAATGAGGATTTGCATATAAACATGGACTGGAAATCAAAGACAATATGAATTTGTGGTTATCTTTTCTTTTGAAACAGGGCAAATATCCAGGAATATTATTCCTAGAAACTCTGAAAGATTAGATTTGAAGCTCTGATTGAATCATAGACTCATAGAATTGTAGAACTGGATGGGACCCTGGCGGCTTAGGAGGTTTCATCCAATTCTCAGCTTCCAATATGCGGTCACTGTTGTATGCTTCGGTCATGCAGATATACCAAGCACGCCAAATAAAGTTTATAATTAATTCTGGAAAATACAACTGACACAGAATGGAACAGAAAGATGTTATAATTTGCTAATTAACTACATAAGGGATATTACTTCAGGAAGAAGAGTACACAGAGGTTTTAATTAGTGTCTAGAGTTAAGAATCTCGGAGACGTTCATAAATTTACATGTAATGACAAAAAGAAAGCCATTATTATTATTATTACCACTTGATAAATTGGCAGGCATTGAAATTATGACTATCCAAAGTATTGCGCAGAACAGATATATTTGAAGGAACATTGAAACTCCGAATTACAAATAGAAACCTAGAGGTCAAAGGGTAAAAGCACAATCTGACATTTGCTTACTCAGAAGTCAGGGTAAGGGTGCATGCACCGAATTGCAGCTTTAACTGAATTGTCACAAAACTGACTGAGTAGCCAGTCTGTTAGAAATCACCCAATATATGCTGGGTCTTACATACTAAGCCTGCACTGAAAAGAGTTTGGATTTTAAATCACAGCCAAGGCAGAGACTGCCTTCAACCTGAAGGCTTTCAGGATGAAGGTGTTTGTTGTCGCCCGATGTTGAGGATGAGAAGAAGCTCATTCTGTTTCTGAGCTTCTAAAAGCTTCTAATATGTTGCGAGGCGAAGGAACTCAAGTGTTGTGTGTGCAGCCCAATTCTATACAAAGATTAGTAAGCCCATTCTACAGACACATGTAGTTGTATTATACTGTAAATCACCGTATAAGACGCACCAGACCATAAGACGCACCTAGTTTTTGGAGGAGGAAAACAAGAAAAAAAATATTCTGAATCCCAGAAGCCAGAACAGCAAGAGGGATCGCTGTCCCTCTTGCTGTTCTGGCTTCTGGGATAGCTGCGCAGCGTGCATTCGCTCCATAAGACGCACACACATTTCCCCTTACTTTTTAGGAGGGAAAAAGTGTGTCTTATAGAGCAAAAAATACGGTAACCTGATCCGAGGCAGAAAGGGTATTGTTACGTCCAAAAACATAGCCACTCCAAATGGTACCTTTTTATTTCCATTATTTGTGTGCATTTAGGGACATAAGACCCATTAAGTCAACTTGAGAATTTTGTTTCTCTTCCTCCCACTTCAGACAGACTTTGCCAGAAGTTAAACTTACATTTTTTTAAAAAAAAATTTCTGGTTTTTTTTTTTTTAAAAAAAATATAAGCTAACGATTGTTGGCAAATTTGTCAGCTTGTCAACCTCTTCTCAAAAATCTGTAATTAGAGCCTTTCCCCCATTAAGTATGAGCCCAGAAGGCAAATACATAATTACAGGCATTTTCTACCAATATATTAGACACATGAGTCACTTGGAAGCATCTGGTCTGCTAGGGCTCCTTGGCATGCCTGTTTTTGAGCATGTAAATATGTATGAATGGGTAAAAAGGCATTTTATTGGCTTAACTGACAGAACACAGAAAACAGAACATGCACCTTTTGTAGGGGGAGAAAACTGGAACGTGTGCAGTAGAGGAGAGCAACCAAGACGATCAAGAGTCTAGAAACTGAGTCTTATGAGGAGTGCTTGAAGGAGCTGGGTATGTCTAGCCTGGAAAAGTGAGACTGAGAATAGATACAATAGCCATCTTCAAATATCTGAAGGGCTGGCGCATGGAAGAGGGAGCAAGCTTGGAGGGTAGGACCCGAAACAATGACGATGATGATGATGATGATGATAATTTTATTTATACCCCACCCTCCCATGCCAGAGACGGGCTCAGGGCGGCTAACACCGGTAAAATTACAGTAAAAACATAATAGTGAGGGGGGGGGAACCAATTTAAAATACAGGTTAAAATACAATTTAAAATGCAGCCTCATTTTAA
The DNA here is from genome assembly GCF_964234715.1 of Podarcis melisellensis. Classification (NCBI taxonomy): domain Eukaryota; kingdom Metazoa; phylum Chordata; class Lepidosauria; order Squamata; family Lacertidae; genus Podarcis; species Podarcis melisellensis. The sequence goes on along the minus strand of NC_138539.1, from coordinate 10,121,400 downwards.
AAGTAGCCCATAGATCAAAACCATAAGGGGAGGGAAACATAATGGTCCGACTGAGTCCAAACCAAAGGCCAGGCAGAACAGCTCTGTCTCGCAGGCCCTGCGGAAATATGTCAAGTCCCGCAGGGCCCTAGTCTCTTGTGACAGTGCGTTCCACCAAGTCGGGGCCAGTACCGAAAAGGCCCTGGCCCTAGTTGAGACCAATCTAACCACCTTGTGACTTGGGACCTCCAAAATGTTGTCATTTGTGGCGTACCAGGAGAGACGGTCCCATAGGTACTAGGGTTAAAACCAGCACCTTAAACCTGACCCTGTACTCCACCAGGAGCCAGTGCAGTTGGTAAAGCACTGGATGAACGTAATCCCGCAGCAATGACCCAGTAAAGAGCCTCGCCGCAGCATTCTGCACCCGCTGGAGGATCAGCTTCAGGGGCAGCCCCGCGTAGAGCGAGTTACAATAATCAAGCCTAGAGGTGACCGTCGCATGGATCACTGTGGCCAGATCAGGGCGAGAAAGGTAAGGGACCAACTGCTTGATACGGCGGAGGTGGAAAAATGCCCCCTTTGCTGTGGCTGCAACACCTGTGCCACCATGGAAAGGGAGGTGTTCAAGGTTACACCCAAGCTTCAAGTTACAAGAAAGCAGAGTCCGACTAAACGCCAGGAAAAAATTTCAGCCGCTAAGAGCTGTTTGGCAGTGGAAGGACACTGACAAACTGGAACATGTCCAGAGGAGGCCAACCAAAATGGTCAAAGGCCTGGAAACGATGCCTTATGAGGAACGGCTAAGGGAGCTGGGCATGTTTAGCCTGGAGAAGAGGAGGTTAAGGGGTGATATGATAGCCATGTTCAAATATATAAAAGGATGTCACATAGAGGAGGGAGAAAGGTTGTTTTCTGCTGCTCCAGAGAAGCGGACACGGAGCAATGGATCCAAACTACAAGAAAGAAGATTCCACCTAAACATTAGGAAGAACTTCCTGACAGTAAGAGCTGTTCGACAGTGGAATTTGCTGCCAAGGAGTGTGGTGGAGTCTCCTTCTTTGGAGGTCTTTAAGCAGAGGCTTGACAACCATATGTCAGGAGTGCTCTGATGGTGTTTCCTGCTTGGCAGGGGGTTGGACTCGATGGCCCTTGTGGTCTCTTCCAACTCTATGATTCTATGGAACGGACTCCCTCGAAAGGTTGTGGGCTCTCCTTCTTTGGAGGTTTTTAAGCAGAGGTTGGATGGGCCTCTGTCCTATGGTTGCTTCACTTGAGATTCCTGCACTTCAGGGGGTTGGACTGGAGGACCCTCAGGGTCCCTTTCCAACTCTGATTCCCTAGTGCTTTAAAGATATGGCGTGGATGTGGCCTAAGACAGGCATAGGCAAACTCCAGCCCTCCAGGTGTTTGGGACTACAATTCCCATCACTCCGACCACTGGTCCTGTTAGCTAGGGATGGTGGGAATTGTAGCCCCAAACATCTGGAGGGCCGGAGTTTGCCTATGCCTGGCCTAAGAGTTCCTGGATACAGTGGTACCTCTGGATGCGAATAGGATCCATTCCAGAGCCCAATTCGCACCCTGAGTTGAATTTAAGACACAACTGAGCATCTGTGCAGGTCACGTTTTGCTGCTTCTGCGCATGCGCGTGACGTTATTTTGAGCATCTGCGCATGCGCGAGCAGCGAAACCTGGAAGTAACACGCTCCATTACTTCTGAGTCGCCATGGAGCGTAACTTGAAAATGCTCAACCTGAAGCATATCTAACCCGAGGTATGACTGTACAGTGGTACCTCAGGTTAAGTACTTAATTCGTTCCGGAGGTCCGTTCTTAACCTGAAACTGTTCTTAAGCTGAAGCACCACTTTGTCTAATGGGGCCTCCTGCTGCTGCCGCGCCGCCGGAGCATGATTTCTGTTCTCATCCTGAAGCAAAGTTCTTAACCTGAAGCACTATTTCGGGGTTAGCAGAGTCTGTAACCTGAAGTGTATGTAACCCGAGGTACCACTGCATAAGCAATCTGCCAGGGCAGTTCCTCATTCTCCCTCTACTAGACCAGCCTCTACTGATGCCATAAAAAGCCTTCAGACTGGAGACACTTGCTCCAGTTTTACTGCCACTGAATTGGATCCCAAGATTCCCCTCCCTTGCTTGGAAGGCGGAAATCTCTTGATCCCAGCCATTGATTTAAAGAAATAAGAACAAGCCTTGTGTTGTCAACATAAAGTGAAATTAAATGTCTTGTTCTTGTAGGCGCAGCCAAGTAGTCTGGATACATAATCCTACTGTAACCTTCAAGGCTTGGAAACCAGACAGCTTCCCTTCCCCCTTTAAAAAAAAAGATTATTTTAATCTCATTACTTTTAAACCAGTTTCATGGTTTTTTGGGGAGGAGTGGAAAGGGAGGGGGCGAGCCAGGATAACTGGGCACTCCACGTTTTTCTACAGCAAGAATTTTCAAGCAGGCGTCGAACCTCCCCTCCCCTCCTCCCGTCCTCTTCTGAATACCAGGCACAGCACTAGATTCTTTTGATGGGAAAACCACTTAACATGATTACAATCAACTTCAGCTCGTGTTTCCTCTCTTCGCAATCTACATCCAAACGTTAAAAACTTGGTTTGGCTTCAACCAGCAGTTGAATCGGTCGCTGGGAGGGCTTTGCAAAATATATATTATTATCTCATTTTTCATCCTTGGACCTGTTTAATCTGAGAACACAGGGAGTGGGGTTAAGGAAGGAAGGGAGAGAAGGAATATCCTTCCTTCAACACACGGTTTTACCGACATCCATCATGGCCGCCCTCTGTTCCGCCATCTTTCTTGAAAGCCAGCACCTCTGAAACTTTCGATTCATGTCACCCTTTTTTCCCTATACAGTGGTACCTCGGGTTACATACGCTTCAGGTTACAGACTCCGCTAACCCAGAAATAGTACCTCGGGTTAAGAACTCTGCCTCAGGATGAGAACAGAAATCGTGCGGATTCCCGGACCTCCATGGGCCAGATTGAGAAGGCGATTGGGCCGCATCCGGCCCCTGGGCCTTAAGGTTGCCTACCCCTGGCCTAAGGCCTAAATCTAGAGAAAGATTGTGCCAGGCGAGCTCATGGCTGCCAACTTTTCCCTTTTCTTGCAAGGAATCCTATTCAGAATAAGGGAATTTCCCTTTAAAAAAGGGAAACGTTGACAGCTATGGGCGAGCTTCCCAGGGGAAGGCTTTCCACTAGAAGGGACCAACAACTGAAAAGACTCATTCTGGCACTGCCAAATCCAGACCACCTATAGAAGGGCACTCAGAGAAGGTCCTATCTTGTATGGTCCAGGTCTGACCCCAGTGTGTTAGATTTATTCTTTCTAAATTAGTAGGACCTATGACAGTGAGTGTGGTGGTGACAGGAGACGGGGTGTGTGTGTTATAAATTGGCAAAACAGAGAAATTGATGCCTTGGGGTCAAAATCCATGTTGAATCATTTTTTTCCCCTTAAGGAAATAAAATGTGAGTGTGACAAGTGGACACTTAAAGGCTGGGGGGTTTTTGCTTCCCAGAACACTAGAATCCATTGTTTCTTGTCTAGATTGTGAAAACTGAGTGTTTCAAGTGTTCAGAGATCCCATTAGACCAAAGTACTTGGGTTTCTTCAGCATTAAGGGCAATGAAGTCAAGCAGAGCTTTTGCTTGATCTGCTACTCTCCTGTATGCTGTTGAAGTTAATGAGATTGAAATCAGATTAAATGCGGATCAGGACATGGGAAGCCTAACACGCCGGGGCGCTTTTTGAAAGTGATCCCTTCCATCACGGCACAAAAGATAACGTGCCAGTTGTTCCACGTAAAAGTTGCCACACTTCCAAAAACTCCTTCCACGGGAACTGCAGTTTGCTCTGGGCTCTGGGAAATTAGCACCCTGAACAAACTACACTTCCCAATACTTTCCATGAACATTTAAGTGGTTTAAATGTGTGATGTGGGTGTGACCGTAGTCAAGCTGTTCTTTAGCGCCCACTTCAAAACCTGACAGTTTGACCCTTATTATTTTTACCTAGCAGGGGAATGGGGAACCTGTAGCCAAACACTGATGAACTACAGCTCCCGGCATCCCTGACCATTAGCCATGCCACCTAAGGACTGGCAAGATCTGGAGACCATCATCTGGAAGGCTGCAGGTTCCCCATCACTGAATCAGCACCCCGCGTAAAATTTCTCTCCATCTCTTTCAGTGCAAGGACTGCCTAGATGTGGGGTAGCCAACATGCCTACTCTGGATATTTTGGACCACAACTCCCAGCCAGCGCACAATGGCCAGAGATTATGGAGTTTGCAGGCAAACAACTCATTAGCTACCCCTGATGTAGTTTCTCTCATTTTTCTTCTTTTGAGAAACTGGGGAGTTCCTTTTAATGATGGAGACGGACTTGGATAGTCACTGCTTTTTGTAGTTCCAGGGAAGAGGAAATAACCATGGTTGGGTTTCTCCTTCCCAACAGTATTAGGTTCCAAATGGCTCCTTAAACCAGGATGGAAATGGAATGCCTAGTTGCCATTTTGGGGCCAACTTCTCAAGTTTGCTTCCCCAGGAAAAGGGGGTTCCGTTTTACTGCCTCGTTCATAGAACACTTGAGAGTTTCTTTAGAATTTCTCTGAGTTTGGGGTTTTGAGGCTACCTTGCAGATGGTGTGGGTGTTTCTCCTCCACACACAAACTATGCTCTCCAGCCCTCTAGCCTTCTGGATCTGCGAAAGTCTCGTGACAGGAGTTGTTGCCTGACATCTTCCCCCTGGGCCTCAGCTGAATCAAGGGCACCCAGGAAGGCTTGAAAGTGCAGACAACTGCAGAGATGGCTTGCAAAACTCCCAAAGGGACACTTGCAAAAGTTACGTAAGCACAATGAAAGCCACGAGAAGCTCACCAAATTTTCAGATGCACTTTGTTTACTCCTGAACTGATGGCGAATGGAGAGGAATTTTTGGCACAGCACTGCAATAGGCCTTGCTGCAATCTCATTCTTGCGAAGAATAAAAAAAGAGCCTCATTTGAATGTCTTGTTATCTCCTCCCACCTTCTGCTTGAAGACGCAGAATCATGGTCTGCAACCAGCCAATTTTCCTCTAACCCTTGGGTTCCCCCTCCTTTTTCTTTTACCTTCTAGCCTGATGCAAGAGATCGGTAGCACTCAAAAGCACTTAAATTCATTCTGGCGGTCCGTACTTAACCCAAAAAGTCTGTAACTGGAGGCACCACTTCTGCACATGCACACGGGGCGAAACCCGGAAGTTACGTATCCAGAGCGGTACGTAACTCGAGGGTCCACTGTACACTGATGTGTAATAGTTTGGTTGGCTTAGTAAAGGTATTGCCCTCATGTGGAATTTTGGAATTTTACCATATGCTAGCGGCCATCTGTGAACCAGGAAGAAGAACCCCTACTCAAATGTCATCTTTGCCATGTTTTCTCCCTTTCCACCTTAGTTCTCACATCTAGAATATGGGGATAACAGTACTGATCGAATTCTGTAGGTGTAAATTCTGTGCTCCAAAGGGAAGGACAAGAACTAATAGGTGAAAATGTGGGGCATGAGACTCTTCATCTTGAGCCCCACGTTGAGCAAAAGATTCCTGCTTTGCAGGGGGCTGGACTAGATGTCCCTCCTGGTCCCTTCCAACTCAACCATGAACATAATCATGAAATTTATTACGGTCAAAGACCAGCTTGAGAAACACATATGGAACTACAATCCCAATAGCAAAACAAACATTTAAAACAATATACAATAGATTTTAAGTTTAAAAGTGTGACAGGCATATAAACACATAAAAACTTTAAAATAGACCACCTTAGAGAAATGATCCAAAGTCGCCCATGGGTCTGGGTTTAGGAATGTTCTTAAACTAGATTGAATCGGGGGATGGTCTGCGCCTACAGATCTGTCCGCAGAATCTGGTGACAATCCAGGTCATTGTGGTCTTTGCCTAACAGGAGGAGGTCGAATTTTTGCTTTACCGGTCAGTAAGCCTCACCATCAGGGGGTCAATGGTTTCTCTACATGCCTCATTGTAAAAGGGACATCTAAAAAATATGTGTTCAGGGCTTCCTATATCCCGCAATGGACAGGCGCAAATTCTCTGGTCACCAAGTCAACCATTCTATGGTTCTATGAACTTGTAAGGAAGAGGTTCCTGGCTAAACATAAGTGCAGCAGGCTCCTTTGACGGTGGGCGGACTCTTTGCTGTAGGGAGTTCAGAATGGCCCTCTTATCAGGAAGCCTGAAGTCTCCCGACCCAGCAGCCTATCAAAAGAAAAATGCAGCCATCAGCCTACAAGGGGCAGTGTGCTTTGCAGCTGCTCCATAACACCCACTAATACAGCCCATAGCCGAGGATGGGGGAGCTCACATTCGGCAGATTCCCATCGCCTCCGAAGATTTGCTCGGCATGCGTTCCTAACAGAGGAGAGGCAAACCTAATAATCAAACCGTGTTCGTTATCCAGCAGCCCTCTGATCAAGACACACAAAGCCTCCAGGCCAAAACAGATGCATATTTAGCCCGTGGTACCCAGTGATGGGCTCCTGTGGCTATAGAGCTCTCGGCCAAGTTGAGACGGGAAGAGGGATGCTGATCTGCAGCCTAAACCTGAGAAGCCCCTTGATTAATTTATCAGCGGCTACGAACACTAGAGAGACCATCTGCTCGGTGAGAGACCAGAGCCCAATCTGCCAGCGATTTCCAATCTTAATTGCTGAATTAAAAAGGGACTTAATAAGAAGGGAGAGCCGCTTCCTAGACCGTCAGCTGAAACTTGTCGTTTCGGGGAGGGAAAGGATGGCTGTACTTCGAAGGGAGGGGGGACCTCCTTCCGTGCCGTTTTCTTTGCCGCTTCTACAGTCTCTGCACATGGGATGAGTTCCGCCACTTATCAGAGCTCGCCCGTCTGCCACCGTCTTCCAGGGAAACAGTCAAGAGCTCTGCACAAACCCAGAAGTGTGCCGATTTACTGACTGAAGCTGCCTTATACAGAAGTAAGACCATTGGTCCAGATAGCTCGGTCCTGTCTACAGTGACTGGCAGGGTTTGAAGCAAGAGACTTTCTCACTCCTATCAGGAGTTGCTGGGACTTGATCCTGGGAACTTCTGCACACAGAGAGCATGCTGCAGCTTGGGGCCCCAGACTGGGCAGCAGTTGAGAAAAACAGCAGGTGCCCAGAGGGTGTCAAATAATAATATAGTAATCATAATTTATTATTTGTACCCCACCCATCTGGCTGGGTTTCCCCAGCCACTCTGGGCGGCTTCCAACAAAGATTAAAAATACATCAAAATGTCACACATTAAAACTTCCCTGAACAGGGCTGCCTTCAGATGTCTTCTAAATGTCAGGTAGTTGTTTATTTCCTTGACATCTGATGGGAGGGCATTCCACAGGGCAGGTGCCACCACCAAGAAGGCCCTCTGCCTGGTTCCCTGTAACTTGGCTTCTCGCAGCGAGGGAACCGCCAGAAGGCCCTGAGAGCTGGACCTCAGTGTCCGGGCAGAACGATGGGGGTGGAGGCGCTCCTTCAGGTATACTGGGCCGAGGCCATTAAGGGCTTTAAAGGTCAACACCAACACTTTGAATTGTGCTCGAAAACGAACTGGGAGCCAACATGGGTCTTTCAAAGCAATCACACCCTCTTTGCATTCTCCGCAATCCTAGGTGTGCAAGGCCTGGCTGCAGGACTGGAAAGGCACTCTGCACATGATCAGGAGATCAGGATGTTGTCCCACACAGGAAGCATCAAGCAGCTCATTTCAACTGAATGTCAAATCCCATCGCTATAATTACATCGATCCCGTGTAAGAAAAGGATGTTAGAATCATAGAGGGTCATTCAGTCCAACCCGCTGCAATGAAGGAATCTCAACTGAAGCAAGAATGACAGAGGACCACCCAACCTCTGCTTAAAAACCTCCAAGGAAGGTGAGTCCACCGTCTCCCAAGTGAGATGAACAGCTCTTACTGTCAGAAAGCTCTTCCTGGTGCTTCGTCAGAATCTCCTTCCTTGTAACGTTACTGTCAGCAGGGCTGTGCCTACTTCTTATCCGGACAAATTCTTAGAACTAGAAGCAAGAAGTGAAACTAGCTAAGAGCAATGCTTTTGCACTGAAGGGGCTGTCTCAAAATTCATGCATGCGAAAAGAGGAGGAGAGCATCAAGTTTTCAGCTGCTCAGAATGAATAATCTCCAGTATGAGATCTGCACTGGCCAGGAAACTGATCTTTTGTTTTACAAATATGCTGAATATCAAATGTGAACAAGAGCTTCAGGGGGGAACTGAAGACTTATATGTAAAAAAAAAAAAAATCCCTAGAAATGTGAATTGAAGAGCCCTAAGTACAGAACTTCTCCATGAACTCACAAACAATACTATACATCACAACAGTGCAGTGAAGTAGGTTAAACAGAGAGAGAATGACTGACGCAGTGAGTAGTGATTTGAACCTGGGGCTTCTCCAGTCCTAGTTCATCATCATCATCATCATCATCATTTTTTATTTGTATGCCGCCTTTCCACAGTTAAAAAACAATGTTCAAGGCTGCTTACAGCATAACAAGATTTACATAGTTACAAAAGTCATAAACAATAAATAAACCACATCAAAAAAATACACAACCAAATGGGAAACAATTTCCACAGAGCTAACCATTAGGCTATAGGGCCTCTCCCATAACACTGACCAACCTTACTTGTTGCAAAGCATACCAGGGCAACATTTTTTTTAAAAAAAATCACATTGCTGTCTAGAGAATTAACGTCATAAGATCTTGATTCTCTCACCGCTGGACCACAAATACACATATCCCAAGGTTAGGCAATATTGAACCACTAGTGGACTAGATTTCTTTTCTTTTTAAACTGCTCTATTTAGTAAGCATTCCCATCAGCTAACTGTTAAATACTCGAGCAGTAATTATGTCCAGGAGGATCCCTGTACAGCAGGTTTTCTAGTTACACTTCTCCCCCTGCCTTAACGCAAAGTTAGGTTGGAGTTGTTTGTTTTTTTAAAAAAATGAGATGACCATTTATTTATTTAAAAGCATCCCAGAGTGTCTTACAAACAAGCAATTTAAAACAAGGCGGCCCCTGCCCTCGGTTTTCTGGTTTTAAAAAGAACACAACACACAAGGCAAAAGGGACAGGGAGGGCAGAGGAGTGGGAAGCGCTCAGGTACCATTTCTTAAAGATCAGGTCTTATTAAAACTTAGCAATGCTGTTGAGTCCAAGAATATTTCTGCTTGGACATATTGGTGTTCCATGAACATACAGACACATCTCTGATGTGCTATTCCTAACAAATAAATCTTGAATAATATTTTCCCGCACTGGGCTAAGAAAATCTAAGCCTTTGTAGCAAGAAAAAAATGGGAGTGCCTACCCAATAGACACAGCTGCAACCTCTAAATGTGAATGTATGATTTCAGGACAACACAAGATTCTCAAGTTAGTATTTGTAGACTTTTTTAAAAAGTGTTGGGGCGGAACCACTCCTCCCGGAAGCTGCACTTCGTTTCCTAACACACTTCCAATTTTTGTACCTCTTTTAAAAACTCTGTATATTTCCACTTGCAACAGTTATTGCTCACTATGAGGCCATCAGGGAAAGAAGCTGGGGTGAACATCTGATAGCAAAAGCTCCAGATACCAAATATCACTTTGTTAGGAACTTTCTTAGGGAGCACTCTGAAGATCTGCATCTGCCAGAAGATTCCCAGCTCAGCTGCAGATACGCGTGTTTTTACCTTGTAAGTTGCTCTCATCCTGGCTATAAACTGAAACTGGTTGAGGCAACGCTGCTGTAAATCCAAAAAAGGGAGGGCATGGATGGGGCAGGACCAGGCAGAAGGGACTTAAACTGGATCTCAACTCTGCTCAGCTCAATGTGACCAGGAACAAGGGTTAAGGTAAAGGTACCCCTGACCATTAGGTCCAGCCGTGGCCGACTCTGGGGTTGCGGCGCTCATCTCGCTTTATTGGCCAAGGGAGCCAGCATACAGCTTCTGGGTCATGTGGCCAGCATGACTAAGCCACTTCTGGCGAACCAGAGCAGCACACGGAAACGCCGTTTACCTTCCCACTGGAGTGGTACCTATTTATCTACTTGCACTTCATGCTAGGTTGGCAGGAGCTGGGACCGAGCAACGGGAGCTCACCCCATCGCGGGGATTCGAACCGCCGACCTTCTGATTGGCAAATCCTAGGCTCTGTGGTTTAACCCACAGCGCCACCCGCGTCCCTACCCAATTAAGTTGCTGTAAAGACAACTTGAGTAATATGTGTGAATTACTTTGAACATCAACATTTATTTCTCTTATTTGGAATGATTTATACGCCACCGTTCAACACTCCCAACTTACAAGAAAAAAATAAACAGACAAAAAAGTAAACAGCCAGAAAGGGCTTAAAGGAATTCTCTAAATGTCACGTACATTATTTGCAATCGCCAGTACATGGTCTTTGAGAGAGAGCAATCTCACCATCCCATACATATGCATACAGAATTTTACTTGTATGCTGCATTACCACAGTTCAAACCGTGCTCAAGGCAGCGAGCGACGTGAAAAAAATACATAGCTGCGACATAGCATGACAAAAGCAGTCATACTGAAGCACTGAAGGAAAACCCCACTTTTTACAACCCTGATTGCAAGTTTTTGGGACTAACTGGTCAAAATCAACACACAGAAGCGCTCCGTGCCTTCAGAGAAGCTGGCGGAACGCAAACTGGTGTTGAGCTGCTGCAAATTTACACCGGATCTAAACTCCATCTGGCAGGGGAGGCTATAGGAGGCTAAGCCTATGGAAGAGGGGAAACAAGGCCTTAAAGTGATGTTGGAGTCTCATCGCCCTTCGTTTAGCCCACGTTTCGCCAGGACCAAGCTCTGCCTCGGATGAGAGAGTTAAGCAAGCTTGCAGAGCACCTGAGCCGGGAATCTCCCAGCTCAGTGGGAGATCTGTTGGAATCTACCGTAACCAGCTCATCCCTTCAGATCTTGCTGTAGGATGGCTCTCTTAGGGCTGCAATTCCACTTTAGTCATACTCCCGAGTAGACACATTGAAACAAACAGGCACGACTAGCTTCGAGCCACTAAAGGTGGCAACTGCAAGTATAATTCTGACGGCAACAAACTATGCACCACTGAATGGTTTTACCTGCCACACATCAGGAGCAGAAGGTAAAGTCCAGGGACCAAAGGGTCACCTGAGGAGGTGAGGGGCTGGTTTCAAGGCAGGCTGAGACACAACCTACTCATTTTTTACTATTATTATTTCAAGGTGGTGTACACGGTTCTCCTCCCCTCATCTCATCCTCACAGGTTAAGCTAACAGATGGTGACTAGCCCAAGGCCACGCAGTGAGTTTCATGGCTGGGGGGCTGGGGTTCAAACCCCGATCTCCCAGGGCTTATCTCCCCGCTCCAGACCTATTTCTGCAGCCGGAGGCGGGGAACTTAGCGCTGGAGTTGCAGAAAGTCTTCAAAGTAGAAACACGTGGCGGAGCTCGCTTCCTGCGTCAACAGGGTCGCTTCCACAAAACGGATCGCCTCGCCGCGTTTCCGCAGCCAGCGCGAAGTTAACTTCCTTTCCCCACCGCACCCTTTTCGGAAACCGGACGAGCGAAGTTTGCAACTCTGCGCCCCTCACCCCCTTCTCCAAACCAACCCCTCTGGAGAGAGAGATCCCCGGCCCCTCGCTCCCTATCCAAGGGCAAGGATCTCCCCCTCTACACACACACGCCTTGCGCACCCCGCTACTTTCTCTAGAAGTAAAACAGAAGGGGAGAAGAGATAAGGAAAGGAAGGCGCCGAGGCGCCGCTCGGACTCCGGACTCGCCGGCCACCAGGCGGGGGCGGCAAACAGCCAACCCCTTCCCCAAACCCCCTGAAGGGCTAAGCCGAGAGAGAGAGGGGCGGCAGACGGAGAGGCCGGACCCAGGAGATGACTGGAAAGCGACTTGCTCGCCAACCCACCCACGCCTCGCGCGGCTGCTGTTTTAAACCTAGAGGGAGAGGGGCGAGTGAGCAGCTCTAGGGGGACGAGACTGCCCGGCTGACGGCACAACTCCGGCGTCTTCCTCCGACACCGCGCCCCGAGTCTGTGCGCCGGGCGCGGAGATCCTTTCTTGGGGGGTCGCGGAGTCTATGGAGCGCGCTTGTCCCGTTGGGCCGAGTCCGGAGGACGAAAAGGTCGCCTCTCCCCTTCCCGTTAGCCCTTTTTTGAGACATACACACACAGGCAGGCACACCCCTCTCTCGGCGAGCTGGGCCCCCACTTCCCGTCTCTCTTAAAAATCCTGGTTCATAGGAAGAGGTCCCCCACTCCACTCCGCTACATCACGTCCCTGCTACGCCCCGGCCGCCGAGCGGCTTGACCCGAGACGCGGGACCCATTCCGGCTTGGAGATCTCCCCTCTCCAGAAACAGATCCCGCCTCAACCGGTGGACACAGCTCCTTTTAAGCCCGGAGATACACAAACACACACCCCCGACCCCGTCGCCAATTCTACTCCTCTACCTTCGCCCCGCCGATGCGAGAGTCCCTTTCCCCGCCTCTCCCCCTTTCTCAGCGGATCCGGGAAGGAGAGATCCCTGGCGCGCAATGCCGCCGGGCACTCACCGCGTCCGGAGAGGCTGCTGGCGCCGCCGCCGCTGCTGCTGCTTCCCGGCAGCTCGCATCGCCTTTGCACGCCGCCTTCTCCTCCTGCTCCTCCTTTGTCCTTCCAAAGTACCCGCCGCCGCCGAGCCACGACGGAGGCACCTCCCCAATCCTAGGCAAGGAGGGGGAATCCTCTTGCTCTGCTCTGCTCTCCTCCCCTCGCTCTCGTTCCCGGGGCGGCAGCAGCGGCAACAATGCACTCTCCCGGCGCTGCCTCGGCTTCTTCCTTCCTCCCTTCCTAATATAGCGCTCCCTCCCCGAGAAAGCCACGTGGATGGGAGAGGGAGGCAGACAGACGTCGAGAGAGCGAGCGCGCAAAAACGCACAGGCGAGGGGCGCAGCGCAGGCTCCTCCTCGCTCGCAGGCAGGGACCGAGAGAGAAGGACAGCGGGAGGGCGTGTGTGTGTGTCGGTGCTTTTAAAACATCGACCGATCAGAGCCCTCGGCTGATCTGGCAGGAGAGAGAGAGAGAATGTGGAACGAGTTAAAGGGGGCTTTGCGCCAGGCAGAAATAAATACGGCCCATGTGGGACTCAGCAGGTTTCTGGCACGTGTGAGAGGGGAGGGTTCCCGGGCCCGGTTTAATTTATTCCTCGGCCATGTGTGGAGAGCGAAGGGTGGAGTTACAAGTTGCTCTCTCCCTCTCTCCCCCCCTCCCCGGCTTTCTAAAACTAGCAGCTGGATGATAATCCAGTCCTCAAGAGAGCGAGAGTCCAGTTTGCCAAAGTTCCCGTCTGGCAGTGCCGTCGCAACAGCCGTCTTGTTTCCAAAGCAGCCCCGGAGAAGCCCCCTTGTCGGTTTTCGCAAAGGCTGAAAACAGTGGGTTGTGCCCCGCGCGAGGCCAAGAGACTTCTCCCTCCTCCTTCGCCTCGGGCAATTTAGTCGGGTGCCAGATCCCCCTGGGATCAGTGGCGTAGCGTGGGGGGTGCAAGGGGGCCGGCCGCACCGGGCGCAACATCTGGGGGGGCGCGCTAATCTAGTGGAAGAGACTCGAGTGCTAAAATCCACGGGTTTGGGGGCGCAAATTACTTGCCTTGCCCCGGGTGCTGACAACCCACGCTACGCCACTGCCTGGGATCCCCCTCCTTGGTGGAGTCTAAATACGGAGTTGGGGGCAAGAGGATTCCCCGGGAAAGTCGTGGCAATGCCCAATTAAACTGATAAGAGCACCGCCGCTGCGCGTTGCAATGCCGATGTGCCGGCGTTGGGTTCTGTGCGGGAGAGAAGAGTTTTGAGAACTGAAGAAAGAGAAAGAAGGTGGAGTTGAAATACTGTAGGCAGGAGACTGGGGAAGGCTAGAGCTTAGCAATGAGATGGGCGTGAGAGGTAATGGAGACCGTGCGAGAGCGGCGGCTCAGAGCAGAGGACTGGGGGGGGAGCAGCTATTCCCCCCCAGTAAATACAAATTAATACAAATCTGAGGTTGTGACCTCCCTAACAAAAATCCTGGCTACTCCTATGACACAGGATGTGGGTACGTGGACTATAGCAAGATGGATTTTCATATATAAATATTTGCACTCATTTAATTCCATTCATGAATCACTTGCTATGAAACATCACCAAACGATCAACATTAACAATATATATCTATAAACAATAGAGAAACCACACCTGTTTCTCTAATCCTCCGTCTACCTTCCCTGTATTTGATGGTCAGGCTGTTGAATCACTTCCCTGGTTTGTCAAAAGTCTGCTGCTATATTTTTAGTTGCTTGAGATTTTATGGTTCCAAAATATGGTTTGGAGGGGGGGGGGTAGTATTGCTATCTCTTTGTAAATGGCTTAAGAGACTGGGCCTGTCATAAACTGCATCTAAATAGGTCTGAAAAATAAATAAATACGAAACTGTCGCCTATGTCACCTATAAAAAACAATTTCAGATACAATGCACGAACAGGCTGGGGCATGGAAATGGCTCAGCCGAGGACACAAAGTTTGGGTAGGTGGAATATAACAAGATGGATTTACACAGTGATGTTTGTATTTATTTTGTTTTTTTCCATTCATGGAGCACTTGCTATGGAGGATCTCCAAGCAATTGACAGTAGCGTTGGTGCATGTTTATATTGTTGTTGCTTAGTTGTTTAGTGGTGTCCGACTCTCCGTGACCCCATGGACCAGAGGACGCCAGGCACCCCTGTCTTCCACTGCCTCCCGCAGTTTGGTCAAACTCATGCTGGTAGCATCCAGAACACTATCCCATAGCTAATATATAAAACTGTCATATAAAAGCAGTTCAAATCCAATGCAGGTGGAATGTGAAAATGAAAGAGGGATGGGGTCAAAAAGAGCAAAAGGAAGAAAGACTGAAAGTGCATGTGAGAGAGAGAAAGAGGGGAGAAGGAAAAGGGAGTTTGAGAGTGGCAGGCAAAGTTAGAGCAGAGATAGAGAACTGATGGACAGCAAGACTATTGTCATCATTCAATGCTGCTACCTGTGTGGGCAAGTGTTTGGAAATAAAAGGCATTCACCTACATGTGCAACTTTTCCCCCAAGGAGCTGAAGATTGCTTCGCCCTGTCCTTTGCTGCCAACATTCCTGCCGGCCATGCTGCTCTTAAAGGCACAGGGGCCCTGCCAGCAGGGCTGCCATGGACGTTAAACTCACAAAAACTAGAGGCTTAAAAGGGGAGAAGAAGTATGCGAGTATCTGCGTCTCTCTGTTTGTCTCTGTCCATAGACATCAAAACAGGAATAGGGGATTTGTCTGGTGAAGAGAAGCAATTCCCCCTCTCTCCTCCCTATTACATAGATCATAAAAGAGTATATTGCCATGAATAAACCAGCTCGTCTATTATTTATTGATTACCCAAAGGCTTTTCACAGTGTCGGCAGGTGTAAAAATCTCTTGTCGTGTTTTAATGGAGATGGCCTTTCTGCTCTGTCTTATTTGATTCACAGCTCTGATTGAAAAAGCCAGAGGGGTATTCCTTCACCCCCCACCACTCCACTCTGTCCATCCCTCTCCATCCTTCCTAGCTCCCCAATCCTTCCTATTATTATTAGTATGTGTGTTCTATCCATTCTGAAGGAAATCAGCCCTGGGTGCTCACTGGAAGGACAGATCCTGAAGCTGAAGCCACCTCATGAGAAGAGAAGAAGACTCCCTGGAAAAGACCCTGATGTTGGGAAAGATAGAGGGCACAAGGAGAAGGGGACAACAGAGGACAAGATGGTTGGACAGTGTTCTCGAAGCTACCAGCATGAGTTTGACCAAACTGCAGGAGGCAGTGGAAGACAGGAGTGCCTGGCGTGCTCTGGTCCATGGAGAGTCGGACCTGACTAAATGACTAAACAACAAAAATGTGTGTTCTACCCTACCTGTGTGGAATTCAGCTTTATCTGATCGTAAGGAGCTTTGAGTTGTCCCAAACAAGATAAAGCAAATAACAAATTCAGTAATAATAACAATGCCCCCACTTGCACAATAACCTTATGAGGTAGGTCAGGTTGGGAGACAGGGACTGATCCAAGGTCAACCCAACGAACGTCCTTCTCTAGTTCCCTCCATGCTGTTTGTTTAAGTCTCTGCACACCATTCTAATAGAGCCTCTTCTCTGAGAAGACCTTGATTTGGCAAGAACCTGGGTGAAAGTCTGCTTTTGGCAAGGAGCTAAACTACAGCTTTCCAGATGTTGTACTACAACTCCCATGAATCCAGCTGGGGCGATGAAGAGCAGGATATAATTTTTAGATGGAAATAAAAATAAATAGTTGCCTATTCCATCCTCTTGCTCCCATAAGCTCATCCACTTTTAAAGAAAATATTTCAAAGGTGGCTTCCAAAAGACCAGGGATTCCTTCCATGTAACAAATGATCCCCCTAATTTTCACCACTTTGTCTTACCTCTGTCCCTAGTGTGGTGTAGTGGTTAAGAGTGGTGGACTCATAATCTGGTGAACCGGGTTCGTGTCTCCACTCCTCCACATGCAGCTGCTGGGTGACCTTGGGCCAGTTGCACTTCTTTGAAGTCTCTCAGCCTCACTCACCTCACAGAGTGTTTGCTGTGGGGGAGGAAGGGAAAGGAGAATGTTAGCCACTTTGAGACTCCTTCGGGTAGGGATAAAGCGGAATATCAAATCCAAACTACTACTACCCCTCTTCTTCTTCTTCTTCTTCTTCTTCTTCTTCTTCTTCTTCTTCTTCTTCTTCTTCTTCTTCTTCTTCTAGTGGAATGATTAATTATAGGTTTGAAGGGTCAGCCTGGATGATGCCTGTGGATGGCTTCCAAACCTGTGATCCTGTGACTGTGAGGTTAGAATCTACATGAGGAAACACCGGTCAGTCTAGCTCCTTTGTTAAGTACCAGCTAAGTACCACCATTTACATGCCCAAAGAGATGAACAGTGGGCCTTTTCCCACCTCAGCTGGCTGGATGCCATGTCATCCTATGATGAAAAACGGTGTCAAGGAGTTGTCAGGCAAGCACAGGTCATTCACAGGCTATCCTGGAAGGGCCTCCTTCTGACCCCCCTTGATCACTCAGACCTCCTGCTCCAAGCAGCTCCCAGCTAATCCCTTCCCCAGACAGCTCTCCAGTGTCCCACCACCACACTCCGGAGTCTAACTCGTCTTCTGTGTCATCCCTAGGGGATTCTAGGGCAGGCGGCACCCCTGCTCTTCCTCATCCAGCCAGTCCTTGACAACAGTAGGCCAAGGATGGCTTTGCATGTGAGCATATGGGTGAATTTGGGCTGATGCTGGAAGCTGGAGACACAACGTATAGTCTTGCTCTCTGCTGGAACCAAAACTGTGACTCAGAGGCTTCTCTGGGAACCTAATTGGAAAGCAAGCTCTGTTGGGGTGTTAATGCTGTGAACTCCTCTATCCTATGCTCAAACTGTATATATGTGTGCAAATAAAAAACACATACCCTAAAGACCTTTATTCCAAAGAAACCAAACCCTGTGTGCTGGGCCCAGGGGTAACCCTAGTAACGCAGTCCAGGTCCTGTCCCAAATCCAAGGGTTCCGCGAGGAGTCAGTCCAACAGGGCCAAGGCAGGACACGAGGCAGAAAACCAGACAAGGTCAGGCAGGATCTGGCATACAGCAATGTTGCTCCCGCAACATGGGGCGGTGTCCGACAGCCTTTTATCTTTGTCAGGATAGCGGTCGGTCCTGATCCCGCGGTGACTCACCTCCCTGTTTTGCCCGAAGGCGAGCACTCCTCCTGCAAGTACTCTCCTTCTCTCAGACCTTAGTCTCTGCAGCTCAGGAGATGTCAGTGGGTTACTAGACCCAGAGGCCGCCTCAGCCTCTCCTGACCCAACTGGTAGTAGAGCAACTGTAAGTGATGGCCCAGCTGAGGGCAACAAGGTAATCCCCGCATCTGGAGCCAGGGCAGGCTCAGGCCCCTGACTCAGCCCAGCTGGTGCTTGTTGCAAGGGAACCTGTGCAGACTGGGGCTCTTCAGGACCAGGCCCCAGACTCGGTTCAGGTGCTGCCTGAGGCAAAGGATCCAGTGCAGACTGAGACTCCTCTGGTTCCGAGTCTGAGCCCGAGTCCCAGGCCATCACACCCTGGGTAAGCACTAGCACCCCGGGATTTGCTCAGAGATTTGGGGTGCATGCAGCAAATAAAGCAAGAAAACAGGCACATGATTTCGCTCAGATAAGCGATTCAGGGAAGAGAGAAAAGAACATGTTGTCGTGTGTCCTTTTGTGTGATACATACGCGTTGGCTGCCTTCTTTCTCTACAGGAGCAATCATCAGACCGCCCTCCCCCGTTCTCTTTGGTGAGCTGTTCCAAGATAAGACGCTCTGTGTAGATGATGACCTGGATTTTTCCGCTCCTGTGACACGTCTTCCGAGGAACCTGGATTGGCAGGAGGCAAGCTGATCACCCTGGGAAAGGTCAGACCCCTCTGTGAATGGGACCAGAGAACGTCCAATCTGAATTGTCACCACACCCTTTCAGAAATAAGGACTTGGGTGTCTCTCAGGAAAAAGCACCAGGCAATTAAAAACAAACACACATACACGCATTCACCATAATTTTATTTTACAGTTAAAATGCAAATTCATATCCGTTGCAGCCTAATTCAAAGTAGGCACCAAATTAAAATATAACAGGATGAAATAGTCTATATCACATGAGCACAGGGAACTTTGGAATTCTTGGCAAACATGCCTAGCTGTTCCCTCTGCATGTGCTTTGTGGTGCAATTCCATAGCTGCTTGCGCAGAAGTAAGTCCCATTTTGCTCCTCAGGACAAACTCCCAGTTCATTTAATGTGTATTGGGCCTCAGCTTTAGCATCACTGCCTTAGATCGTAAGGTCAGTTAATGTACAGCAAGTCTACCCAGAAGAAAGTCCTGTTCCTAATGGGCCAAAATATGGGCTGAAGGTACCTGTAGCCACCATCTTGTTGAAGCTAAGCAGGTCTGGATCTCCTGGGCACCTTGGGGTGTCTGGTGGAAGAAAGCAGAGGGTGGAGTATAAATGTATGGAAATGAATGAATAAAAATAAAATGTGTTAAATGAGGTTTACAGAGAACCATATAGGATCACACCCAAATCATCCATTTAAAGCCCACTTCTACCACTTGGGCAGTTGGGGCCTTCCAAACTAAATTTTGGGGACTGTTTTTTGTTGTGGTTGTTGTCATATGTTAGTTCAGTGGCCGCTTTGGGGCTTCATGGGTTTATTCTTTCGTTCTCCTTTTGATAACACAATTCAAAGGAGAGATGGGCAGTGCGAATCCATCCATGCAGCCAGCAGCTCAGAACGGGTTAAAAACCAAATGTAACAAATATCATTACAAAAACAAACCATCTGCCCCCATGAACCTCTGAGCTTAGCGCTTCATTTTTGGTTTTCTTTTGTTGTTGTTTTTTGTTTTAAATTACATTAGTGTACCCGGGCTGCTCTGCAACAGCGAGCCATTTTGCATTTTGTTTAATATTTAAAATGTGAAGGTGCGTCACAGGCCTCATTCCCTCATTTTTTTTATTTTATATTTTGCTTAATAATCTCATTTTATAGCCATTCCCGAAACTAAGCCATCCTTGCTAAGAATCCAACGTTTTCAAAAAGCTCCACAAGACTGGAATTAGAAATGAATAATTTACATCTGTTCGCTCATGTAGAATTTCTTAAAACATGTTTTGCCACTCATACGACAACCGCCATATTGCCCGCCCCCCCAACCGACTGGGGTCTTGTCATATGATACCTGTGAGAAAGGCTGAACATTGGAAACATATTTCTGCTTCTGGAGCCTGCGAGGTCTCTGGAGCTCTGAGGGGGGTTTATGAGACACGAGCCCCCCTCTCCAATTCTCATGCGCAAGCAGCCAGCTCAGGGAACTGTGTGGACATTTGGAGACAAAGCTTTCAAGGTCTATTGTTCCACGTTCAGTTCCTGGCTTCTCTGGCTAGATAGGTAGCACCAGGGAACGGTATTTAACAGTTCTGCCTATGCAAAGGGAGTGCATCCTGTTTCACCGCCTGAGGCAAAAGGGAAAGATGCTGCCCCACGGCCTCCCTTGCCCAGGTTGCACGCAAAGAGATATGTCAAGATACCTTAAGGTCCATGACTAATCATAGTTTAGAGGTCCCGGGCCCTAAGGAAGTCAGATTATCCTCCACCAGGGCCAGGGCCTTCTCAGTGATGGCTCCGACCTGGTGGAATGCTCTGTCCCATGAGACCAGGGCCCTGCAGGATTTAACGTCCTTCCGCAGGGCCTGTAAGACAAGAGCTATTCCGCCTGACTTTCAATGTGAACCTGCCCTGATCTTTTGTTCCCCTTCCTTCCTTCCCCCTCCCCTTTTTGTGAAGATTACCCACTCTGGCATCCCACTGCTAATTCTCCCCTGATCTCCTTGCTGGCCCAAATGGGACTAATTTAGCCAGCTAGCCCTGGTGATCATCTACAGTGGTACCTCGGGTTACATACGCTTCAGCTTACACACTCCACTAACCCAGAAATAGTACCTCAGGTTGAGAAATCATGCTCCAGCAGCACAGCAGCAGCAGCAGGCCCCATTAGCTAAAGTGGTGCTTCAGGTTAAGAACAGTTTCAGGTTAAGAACGGACCTCTGGAACGAATTAAGTACTTAACCCGAGGTACCACTGTAATGTTTATTGGATGGATTTTCCCCCTAAATTGATTTTTATTCTTGATTTTATTTTACTTACGCTTTATGCCGTATTTTATGCTGGCTTTTTTTGTAACATCAATTAAATTTGTTTTAAATTTGTTGTTAGCTGCCCTAAGCCCGGTTTCCTGAACCAGGAAGGGCGGGGTATAAAAATAAAATTATTTATTATTATTATATTGGGAGATCTCATGGAACTGTAGAGTTGGAAGGGACCATGAGGAATGTCTAATCCAGGGGTCAGCAACCTTTTTCAGCCGTGGGCCGGTCCACCGTCCCTCAGACCATGTGGTGGGTCGGACTATATTTTGGAAAAATAATATGAATGAATTCCTGTGCTTCACAAATAACCCAGAGATGCATTTTAAATAAAAGCACACATTCTACTCATGTAAAAACACACTGATTCCTGGACCATCCGCGGGCCGGATTTAGAAGGCGATTGGGCTGCATCTGGCCCCCGGGCCTTAGGTTGCCTACCCCTGGTCTAGTCCAACCTCCCACAACCTCCAGCTGCCTCATGCCGTTTCATGAACAGATGGGCCCTGTACCTGTGGCCACACACTCAATGTCCATTTAAAGCTCTGTGATGCCACAATAAGCAGTCATGGCTTCCCCCAAGGAATTCTAGGCATAGCTGTCAACTGTCCCTTATTTGGCGGGAAAGTCCCTTATCCCAGCACCGTGCCCCACTGCTGTCCCTTATTGATGATGTCCCTTAAATTTCCCGGGTTTCAAAGGAAGCAGCTCCTCTCCCTCCCTCCCTGCCGGCCAGGGAGGAGGGAGGCTCCAACTGTGTTGCTTGGCTGTGTTGCTCACCCAATAAGGAGTCTAAGAAGGACTGGGGGGGGGGAGCTTGCATTCCTTGTTCCGATCAAATCGGCTGCGTTGCCTGGGGACTCGCCTTTGCTCAGTGCTTCCCAGCAGAGAGGTGACGGAGGTTTTCCTTGCTGCATCCCCTTTGCCGGGTTGCTGTGCTGTGGGAACCACCACTTGAGGCTTCGTTTGGCTGGTGGCTGGGCTTTCTGCCTTTGGCTCGGAGGGGCTCAGAAGTTGAACATACCTGTGCCCAGGAAATCCCTTATTTTGGCTGCTGATCCCTTATTTTCGAGGCTGCTGGCCCCTTATTTTCAAATCTGTAAGTTGACAGCTATGATTCTAGGAGCTGTAGTTTGTTCAGGGCACTGAGAGTCATCAGATGGTCCTTGTTCCCCTTCAGAGCTGCAATTCCCAGAGTAGTTTAAGAATCAATTCATCTGTAAGCCAGCTGCTTAAAGTTGGGTATTCTAGTCCCATGACTAACCTAGCCATGTTTGCTCAGAAAAGGAGTAAATTTGACTGAATTCAATGGGGCTTGCTTCCAGATAAGTGAGGTTAGGATTGTAGATGACACATACATCTGAAGTGCATATAACGAGCATTCAAAGCATGTGGTTTTCCTCAAAGAATCCTGGAAGCAGTCGTTTACTCCTCACAGAGCTACTACATTTCCCAGCACACATGGTTACCATGGTTCTTGGCTAGAAGACATGCTTAGATGTATCACATGGATGGGACCTAAGACTCCCTCCTGTAGGCTTCAGGGAGTAGCCAGCCTGGTGCCTTAAAGACATCGTTGACTGTAATTCCCATCAGCTCCAGCCAGCATGGCCAGCCGTCAGGGATGATGGGAGTTGTAGCTCAAGAAATATCTGGAGGGAACCACATTGAGTAGCCCAAAGATGTCTGCCTGTGTCCTAGAGATGGCAGCTGTGATTGCTCTCAAATATTAAAGAAGAGGCCCAGTGATGGTTGGAGGAGTGGCAGTGTTCAGGGGACAGGTCATTAACAAGAAGACAGCACTTCCTCAAGAGGAGGGGATCAAGGACGCAGATGGAGCCGAGCAAACAGAATGAGGTGAAGATCAAAGGAGGCGACCGTTGAGCGAGAGACTGAGGGATCAGAAGGAAACATCAAGGTGAAGATTGAAGTCCCCAAGGATAAAGGCAGAAGACGGAAAGGAATGGAGACAGAGCAGAGAGACAACAGACTGCATAGGAGAGCTTCATTAACTGCGAACCCCTGTTTATCAATTACTCAGATTAGGGAGGAACTACAAAATGTGGGGAATGCGTGTGGCGCTGTGGGTTAAACCACAGAGCCTAGGACTTGCAGATCAGAAGGTCAGCGGTTCGAATCCCTGCGACGGGGTGAGCTCCCGTTGCTCGGTTCCTGCTCCTGCCAACCTAGCAGTTCAAAAGCAGTGCAAGTAGATAAATAGGTACCACTCCATTGGGAAGGTAAACGGCATTTCCGTGCGCTGCTCTGGTTCGCCAGAAGCGGCTTAGTCATGCTGGCCACATGACCTGGAAGCTGTACGCCGGCTCCCTCGGCCAATAAAGCGAGATGAGCACAGCAAGCCCAGAGTCATCTGCAACTGGACTCAATGGTCAGGGGTCCCTTTACCTTTACAAAATGTGGGGTTCACGCTACAAAAGGACTACAAAACATTGGCACCATTTTGGAGTGAATCGGACAATGTTGGATTACTGGGTGTCAACTACGAACCTCAGTTTAATGTACTGATTACTCAGATTGGGGGATCCAACAAAATGTGAGGTTCGTGCTACAAAATGAACACAAAACTCTGGCACCACTGTGGAGGTTAGCCAAAATTTCTGGGTTGGTATTGGAGGATGGGGTGTGGGTTGCGAGCTGAGATTAGATAGCCCATGTGTGGAGGGGAAGAGGAAACAAAGATGGATGGTGTACACTTCAGAGGGAAAGTGGGCAGGGGAAGGCTTTGGTCTCCATTGGTGTAGTTTGGAGCCCTCACCTGTAAAGAGACCTAATGTTCGAGAAAGTTAAAAGGGGCTCCTAGACTGGACGTCTTCCTTCCAGAAACCCAAAGGGAGAGGATGCAGTCGCCAAGTGAAAAGCTAGGCCTTTATTGAAACTCAAATTCACATAGGGACAGCGTCAAACTAAGGAGGAGGCTGCAAAGAACCACATCCAAAGCAATGTTTCTGCTACACTTCCAGACTGCACATGGGATTTCTATTCACCAGTCAAAGGGTTACAGCAGTCTTAACAATTGCAACCCAGTGCCAGCATCCCGAACCAATCACAGCTATCTAGCTCCTCAGATCTGCCCTCGCCATAATATCTTGTGATTACATATAATCATTTTTCAGTGTCTTTATTAGGACTTTGACTAATTTTCCTATTCATTAAATGCCTCCCAATATCCTCTTTCGTCTGTCTACGAAACAATTCAAGATTAATCGCAATTGCCGCGCTTAGCCGATTCTCTATTCAGGCATACAATGGCCACCGTAGATTCTAGCAGGTTATTCTTTCCAGTGTTCCGGAACGAATACTTGTTACGTACAGAACCTAAAAGCAGTCGGTTCTATACTGCAAAAGGTAGGCACAGGCCTCTTTGGTTTAGTTAGGCCATAGGTTCAAAAGAAAACAGAAACATCAAAATGTTTATGAAATTATTGTTTTCTCCATCATTAGCGAGTCATTCGTGAGTCCCTCAAATGCTGCAGCGCAGCATGGGGAACCTCAGGCCTGAGGGTCCAGTGTAGTCCTCCAGGTCTCTCTGAGTCTCTTCCCCCCCAGGTGCACCCCTAGTTTCTAGGCTCCACCCCTTTACGAAGGTCCATCACCAGTCCAGCTTCACAAACTCCTTGAGTGTGGCTTTCTTGGCTGGAAGGTCTCCTTGAACTCTGAGAACCAGTGTGGTGTAGTGGTTAAGAGCAGTGGACTCGTAATCTGGGGAACCGGGTTCGCTTCCTTGCTCCTCCACATGCAGCTGCTGGGTGACCTTGGGCTAGTCACACTTCTCTGAAGTCTCTCAGCCTCACTCACCTCACAGAGTGTTTGTTGTGGGGGAGGAAGGGAAAGGAGATTGTTAGCCGCTTTGAGACTCCTTAAGGGGAGCGAAAGGCGGGATATCAAGTCCAAATTCCTCTTCTTCTAATCACGTTCTGGATCAGGGGTCAGCAAGGTTTACCTCACCTGGGCCGGTTCACTCCAGCGGATATCCCTCCGTGGGCTGGATTGCACATGTGATTTCTGGCATCTGCATCAGCGCAGGTGCAATTTCCAGCATCTGTGCATGCGCAGACGTTATTTCTGTGCCAGTTTAGCGCTGCGAGCAGGGTCTCCCTGAGCGGGTGGCTCGGTTCGGGAGCGGCTCATGGGCCGGTTAAATGACCCCTGCGGACCGCTTGTGGCCCATGGGCCTTAGGTTGCCTACCCCTGCTCTGTATGGAGAACTGGGAGGAATATGCAAGCATGCATAGAAACATGGCTACTCCTCAGTGCTCAAATGTGCACCCGATGGTCTCCTCGCTTTTGCCTTGGCCTCACCCACCCAGTACTTTTTTCCCTGGGGGTACTCTAGGGTACACAGTACCAGCAAGGGCCTCTTCCCTGTTAAAAGTGTGGCACTTTTTGTAACAACTTCATGGTGCATGCCAGCATCTTTTTATTCTTTAAAAAAAAAAGTACTGACCTCACCCACCACTGGCATATGACCGCTGCAAGGTTTCTCAGAAGGGTATGCGCTCCTTGATCTGAAAGTCACATGGACATCTGGTGTCAAAATGAAAACCAGGCATAGGCAAACTCGGCCCTCCAGGTGTTTTGGGACTACAACTCCCATCACCCTTAGCTAACAGGACCAGTGGTCAGGGATGATGGGAGTTGTAGTCCCCAAACATCTGGAGGGCCGAGTTTGCCAATGCCTGAGGAAAACCATCATCTGGCAGGACAACAGATTAGGGTGGCATTACTTTAACTATTATTGTTGTTGTTGTTGTTGTTATTAAATTGCCCTATACCCGCAGGTCTCAGGGCTGTTCACAGGATAAAATCACGATATAAACACACAAAATACGTAATCAAAATAAAAATGCAAACAAGCCAACCCCCCCCCCCCCATTTTATAAGGGCATTGGATGTCAATTAACCAAAGGCCTGGTTAAAGAGGAATGTTTTTGCCTGGCGCCTAAAGGTGTATAATGAAGGCGCCAGGCGAACTTCCTTGCGGAGAGCATTCCACAGACAGGGAGCCACTGTAGAGAAAGTCCTGTTTTCGTGTGGCTGCTCTCTGAACCTCTCGTGGCGGAGGCAAACGAAGGAGGGCCTCAGAAGATGATTTCAGGGTCTGGGTAGGTTCATATGGAAAGAGGCGGTCCTTGAGGTATTGTGGGCCTGAGCTGTTTAAGGCTCAGAACCCCCAGTTTGAATTGGGCCCAGAAACTAACTGGTAGCCAGTGTAGTCGGACCAGGATCAGTGTAATATGCTCAAACTGTCCTGCCCCGGTGATCAGCCTGGCTGCTTGAGACACCCGCGTTGCAAACCCTCAAAACTTGTCATTGGTCGGAGCACGCAAATGGCTCAATTTCACTGGAAAATGGAAGCGTCGATGGAATTGTGTTGGCACTATGATGTCTTGGTAGCCAAGAGATTGTGCTGTGCTGCGGGCAATGTTTAAAACCTCTCCAAAGCCAACCCACTAAGCTGTTCTCCCTCAGCCTCCAGATACCACTCTATCTGCGGTAGGTGATCAATAATAAAACTGACCTCAGGGATGTCCTTATCATGAGACAGCTGCCTCGGGCAAAAAGAAATGGGGCATTGTTAAAAAGTGGCAGTTGTCAGCTTTTTAATGTGCTTTATATATCTGTGATAATCATTTGGAATTTTTATTTTTGGCCTCAGGTACCAAAATGTGCTGAGCTGGACTTAGCTAGGCCACAGCACACGGCCATTTTAAGGACAGCAGTTTCATCCAGACATAAGACAAGCCTGCTGAATTAGGTCAAAGCCCATCTTGTGCAGCATCTGGCCCTCAATGCAGCCAACCAGATGCCAGCAACTGGAATTCAGAGTTGACTCGTCTCTGACAGCAGAGGTAGAGACTAGCTACTGCAGCTAGTAGCTTTTGGCAAGGTCGGCGGCAGAGAGATTTTCGTGCACACAGAAGGGGAGAATTGCATGGCGAGGTTCAAAGATGGGAGTTGCAAAGAACTGGAGGGCACCAGGCTGAGGAAGGCTGCTCTAACCACTACTCCACATTGCCAGCTGTGATAAAATCCCACCGAAAACAAACAAAAATTGGCAGTGTTTGAGATCAGTCTGGAAAGAGTATTTAAGAGGCAATTTAAGTTAAGAGGATGTGACTGATTTCAAAGTGGGCTTTGTAGCTGAGTGGGAATTTGAGCCCTGGTCTCTCAGGTCTTAGTCCCTCACTCTAACCACTATGTCATGCTGCCTTCCTAGAGTTCCTCTGCTATGGAGCAGCTATATAAAGTAAGTAGATAAAATAAATATGGGGAAGGCAAAACTCCACTTAGAGAAGGATTTTGAATATTTTCCTTGAAACCTGAATTTGTTTTATTACGGATTGTTTCATTTGATGCTTTGATGTGTTGCAAACCTATTTGAGATCCCCCCCTATTTCTTTAAAATATAAAGCAGAATAAAATGAATAATGCTGTATTGTTTTTAACACTCGACCGGGAGCCGCCCAGAGTGGCTGGGGAAACTCAGCCAGATGGGTGGGGTATAAATAATAAAGTATTATTATTATTATTATTAGTAGTAGTAGTAGTAGTAGCAGTATTACAGTGGTACCTCGGGTTAAGTACTTAATTCGTTCTGGAGGTCCGTTCTTAACCTGAAACTGTCCTTAACCTGAAGCACCACTTTAGCTAATGGGGCCTCCTGCTGCTGCCGTGCCGCCAGAGCATGATTTCTGTTCTCATCCTGAAGCAAAGTTCTTAACTTGAGGTACTATTTCTGGGTTAGCGGAGTCTGTAACTTGAAGCGTCTGTAACCTGAAGCATATGTAACCTGAGGTACCACTGTATTATAATGCTAACAACAACAAAACATTATCTGAGATAGACAGGCAAGGACTTTTTGCTTCTCAATATCGCAGCACCATTGGATCTGCAATATTGGATCTTTTCGCCAGTAGGGAATATTTGGAATCAGATATCCCCCCCCCCCCAATAAATAAATTCAGCACTCCACGTCATCCATCAGGATTTAACGACACCCTTAGCTCAAAAAGGCTGTGGTCCCGAAGCCACTTGCAAGCACTCAGATCCCCTTGGCATGACTTTAACAGGCTTTCCGTTTGCCTTCAGACCCGCAGCTTCTATTATGCTCTCAGCGAAGCTGCAGGCGGTTCTCACCAGGAAGTTCACTGGAGTGATGCTGAGTTGCATTTAATGGTTGGATCTTGGAGCGGAGGGCTGCTGGGCGGATGATTTAAGAGCCGCCTGGCAAGAAGCCATGACTCATAGAGGTTATGTCCAGCAAATTAACAAGGCGCTGCCCCCTCCACACCGAATTCACCCTTTTCCTCGGGAGATGTTCATTAAGCGAGGGGGGAGGGGAGCACGCAGCGGTGACCCCCTCCATCATTCATTCTCGACCAGCCGTCATTTGTAGAGCTGAGGCAACGTATGGGGGAAATGCAAACTTCATCAGGATTCGAAGATCTTTACCAGACCAACTCCATGTTTCTGTGAAATGGAATTGCAGAATTGCTCCATGGCCCAGATCTGGTAGAATCGTAGAGTTGGAGGGGACCCTGAGGGTCATCTAGTCCAACTCCCTGCAAGGCAGCTGTCCTATACAGGGATCGAACTTGCAACCTTGGCATTATCAGCACCACACTCTAACCAGCTGAGCTATCCAGGCTGTGTATTGAAATTGAAGTTGGAGCTGTAAGGTCTGCACTCTAAATTCAAAGTTCCATCTCTAAATTTGAAAGGTGGAATCTGCGTGTGCATGTAAACATATATATACAGTGGTACCTTGGGTTACAGACGCTTCAGGTTACAGACCCAGAAATAGTACCTCGGGTTAAGAACTTTGCTTCAGGATGAGAATAGAATTCATGCGGCGGCAGCAGGAAACCCCATTAGCTAAAGTGGTACCTCAGGGTAAGAACAGTTTCAGGTTAAGAACAGACCTCCAGAATGAATTAAGTTCTTAACCTGAGGTACCACTGTATGTGTATTTGTGTCTGTACAAATTTACGCACCCTGTGTTGTTGTTTAGTCATTTAGTCGTGTCTGGCTCTTCATGACCCCATGGACCAGAGCACACCAGGCACTCCTGTCTTCCACTGCCTCCCGCAGTTTGGCCAAACTCATGTTGGTAGCTTTGAGAACACTGTCCAACCATCTCGTCCTCTGTTGTCCCCTCCTCCTTGTGCCCTCCATCTTTCCCAACATCAGGGTCTTTTCCAGGGAGTCTTCAGCTTCAGGGACCACTGCCTTGTCATGGCGAAGGGGCTTGAATAACTCAGAGGAGCTATGAGCTATGCCATACAGGGCTACCCAAGACAGATAGGTCATAGTGGAGAGTTTTGACTAAACGTGATCCACCTGGAGCAGGAACTGGCAAGCCACTCCAGTATCCCTGCCAAGAAAACTCCATGGACAAAAACAACGCACCCCTTACACAGCCTAATACTAGGGATGTTAAGAGTTTCTTTATAGCAGTTCTGCTTCCAGTGATAGTCAGTGTCACACTATACATTTAAAGCCCCCAAACATTCATGGGAACTGTAGTTTCCCAAACACAGAGTTGCAGTTCACAGGCCCCTTAACAAACTATGGGTCTTTCCACAGCCTTTCTCAACCTGTGGGTCACCAATGCTGTTGAACTACAATTCCCCTCACCCCTAGCTAGCAAGGCCATAGCTCAGGGATGATGGGAGTTGTAGTCCAACAACATCTGGGGACCCACAGGTTGAGAACCACTGCCTTAGAGGAAAGTCCTGTGATTTAAATGTGCATTGGATGGGCTTTAAATGTGGATCTTTAAAGCCCAATGCCATGGTATGCAGTTAGCACAAGCATATTGAAATCTTGTTTATCAGGTGCTGAGCATAGTGAGTGGGGAAAACTTTCCACATTCCTTCTGCTCACAAGGCACAGGCGAAAAGATGGTTATTTCAAGGCCTCGGGTAACAACTACGCTGGGATTTCTGTATCTCCACATCAAGAAATCTGTTCTCAGAATGACTTTGTTTCAGCAGGTCACGGGGACAAAGCCCACTCCATTCTCAGGAACTCAAACAGGAACCAGGGCTGAGTGGTCGGGTGAGAAAATGCTTCATGGAAACACCGAAGCCTGCAGGTTATAGGCCAAGCACTTCTGCCAAAACAGAGAGTGGAAAAGGCTAGCATCTGACAATGATCAATAGCTGGGACCATTAGGAGCGAAGCGTCAACTTCCACAAATGCAGATGATGATGGAGAGAGAGAGAGAGAGAGAGAGAGAGAGAGAGAGAGAGAGAGAGAAACGTAAAAACAAAACTATATTAAGTCAGGACCATTACACAACTCCATTTCCTGTCTTGGACAGTGTCCAGATCTGGTTGTTTTCAGATGCCTTGCCACAAGCTTTGCCAACTTGGTGCCCTCCAGGTTGGCAAAGGGCACATGAACCACACAGGGGACTCGTAAAGGGGCTGTTTTGTGCTGTGGAGTGACAGTCTCTGGATATTTAAAGTACAGTCGGTAGAGCGGATGTGTGAGTTCGTTGGCCTTGTCTCTGCCTGACACCGCCCCACTTTAGTAGTGGTTCAGTTTACATCAGTGTGTATCTTGCCAGACAAATGCAGGACATTCCCCCTTTTTTGTTCAGTGCTCCAATAAATGTATCTCACCACGGAGTCATTTTTGAGTCATTTTTCTTGCATTGAACTTTCCATGTACACAGCAGTGTGTGTGTGTGTGTGTGATAGCTGTCAACTTACAGATTTGAAAATAAGGGACCAGCAGCCTCGAAAATAAGAGATCAGCAGCCAAAATAAGGGATTTTCCAAGCACAGGTATGTTCGACTTTTGAGCCCCTCCAAGCCAAAGGCAGAAAGCCCAGCCACCAGCCAAACGAAGCCTCAAGCAGTGGTTCCCACAGTGCAGCAACCTGGCAAAGGGGATGCAGCAAGGAAAACAACCGTCACCTCTCTGCTGGGAAGCGCTGAGCAAAAGTGAGTCCCAGGCAACGCGGCCGATTTGATCGGCACAAGGCATGCAAGCTCCACCCCCCAGTCGTACTTAGACTCTGTGCTGGTCCCGGGGGTAAGGTACCGTGGGTGGAAGCAGAGTCCACACGATGAGGGGCGAGGTCCAAGACGCAGAGCCGGGCGGGGAACAGGTACGCTGGAACAGGAGGCCGAGCAGGGATCAGGAACACCGGATAGTCAGGAACAGGAGGCCGAGCAGGGATCAGGAACACCGGATAGTCAGGAACAGGAGGCCGAGCAGGGATCAGGAACACAGGAAGGTCCGAAGCCAACAACGACGTTGCTCCCGCAACCTGGGACCAGGCTGACCGGGCTTTTATCCTCTTCTAAGGCCGGGGGCGGTCCCGGCCCCCAGGAGCCCCGCCTCCTCTGGCCTTAAGGCGAGCACTCCTCCTGGGGGCAACCAGTTCCCTTCGCCTCTCTGCCCTAAGCCTCTGCAGATCAGGAGAGGCCGAAGGGTTACTGGGCCCTGGAGGAGGCTCACCTGTGGCCACTGAGTCATCAAGCCCCTCTGGGGCCAGAAGGGCTCCACCTGGGGCCAGCTCCTGATGCTCTGTCACAGGTGCAGGCTCTTCAGCATCTAGGCCTTGCCCCAGTTCAGCCGGCCCTGGAGGCGGGGACTCCTGTGCAGGCTGGGATTCCTCCGGTTCATCCTCTGAATCGGACTCCCAGGCCATCACAGACTCCTTATTGGGTGAGCAACGTAGCCAAGCAACACAGTTGGAGCCTCCCTCCTCCCTGGCCGGCAGGGAGGGAGGGAGAGGAGCTGCTTCCTTTGAAACCCGGGAAATTTAAGGGACATCATCAATAAGGGACAGCAGCGAGACACAGCGCTGGGATAAGGGACTTTCCCACCAAATAAGGGATGGTTGACAGCTATGGTGTGTGTGTGTGATTGCATTCCTGAGGGGGGCTGGGTAGTTAAAGCTTTCATTGCCCAAATTACATCTGGGCATTTGCTTTAAGCCAAGCTCTAGCAACCAGAAGTTTTGGACTACAACTCCCATCAGCAATTCCAGCTGTGGCTTATGGGAATTGTAGTCCAGAACATCTTCTGGAAGATGCTAGTTGCTGAAGGCTGTTCTAGAGAGGGGTGAGGAGCTTTTGAGCCACCCCTGGTTGCTGATCTACAACTCCCATCATCCCTGGCTGTCGGCCATGCTTGCTGGGGTTGATGGGAGTTGTAGTTCAGCAACAACAGAAAGGGCAGAGGTTCCATCACACTTGACATCAAGCAAGCTTGAGACCTTCCCTCGTCCAACACAGAAGGCAGCATGGCTGGGTAATGCTGGAGTAGCCAAGTGAGGAAGCCCAATAGATATCAACCCTCCTTCCACAAGTGTAACTGCGTGAAGGCGAGTGCCAAAGGAGGGGTGTGGCTTAATCACTAGCTGAAGCTGAGCTTAGTTTCCTGCTGCTGTTCCATTTTTGCTGGACAGGTCTAATCAAGTCCTTGCAGAGCTTTCTGACTGGGGTGCCCGCTAGCTAACCCCTCTGTGAAACGCAGAGAGCCAAAGGGAGGAGTCACCCTGTCTCTACAGCAGGCTTGAAAGTAAATGTTATGTACTGAATTGAATAGGATTCAGAATGTAGCAGTCTGATTGGCCCTAGAACAATCGGGTTCAGAATGCAGCAGTCTGATTGGTCCGCAAGAGCCACTCAATCCAACTCCAGGTGGAAGGGAATCCGCAACCTGATTGGCCTACAGGAGAATCCCGGAATTAGCCAATCACGTGGGGCCCATTGTGTAAATAATGTATATAAAGCAGACATTTCGGGGGAACTGGCATTCCTCACTACTATGAGCCGGCTCCCTCCGTCAATAAAGCGAGATGAGCGCCACAACCCCAGAGTCGTCCGCGACTGGACCTAATGGCCAGGGGTCCCTTTACCTTTACAATATGCATGTGTGCTTGGGCCCAGGGTCTTTTGCCTCACCATCCCCACTACTCACTCCCTGTTGCTACTCAGCTTCAAAAAAAGTGTCCCCAGATTCACTGAAAAAAAATCTGGTAACCATAGGATAACTGCCAGATGCACTGACTCATTGCTCTCCAGGAGTGCTCAGGTCCTGCTTGCCCTTTTCCAACGGTCATCTGTGTGACCACTGTGGGAACAGGATGCTGGTCTAGATGGACCATTGCCTTGATCCAGCAAGCTCTTCTTATGTTCTAATACCAACATATTCCCTGTGGGAACTCACTGTTGAAACAGCAGGATTGGCCCTCCTGCTCTCTGCAGTTCAGATGGAAGGTGGGGGAGATACAATGTCTCCTTCCCCCACCCCTGCTGATTGTCAGTTTAATTAGGGCTTTAAAAACCCTAAGTAAACATTAACTGTGCACCTAGATTTTATCTGAGGACGGATCTGGGTCAGGTCAGGTGTTCCTGGTGCTGCTATATACTCATAGCCACCTCATTCTCAGGGCCAGCCCAAGATATTTTGTTCTCTGAGTCAGGAAAGCCCATAATCTCCTGTCCCTCACCCTGGCAGCAAAAATAATAAATCAAATGACTCACAATTTGCTGCCCTTTCCTGAGTCCCAAAGTCAGCACCCAGAGGCAGCGTCCAGCTGGTTTTGCCCAATCTCCAAGCACCAATCTTTGTGTGGCCAAAAGGGTCTGATCCGCACACAAGAGGGAAGTGTCAGCAGATGTGGGGAAACCCCAAGTTTTGAAAAAAATGGGAAAATATGTCGGGTGGGGGACGACAAAATGGGGGGGGGACTATTGAAGACTGACCTCATGAGAAAAGAAGACTCTCTGGAAAAGACCCTGATGCTGGGAATGATGGAGGGCACAAGGAGAAGGGGACAGCAGAAGACGAGATGGTTGGATAGTGTTCTCGAAGCTAACAGCATGAGTTTGACTGAACTGCGGGAGGCAGTGGAAGACAGGAGTGCCTGCTGTGCTCTGGTCCAGGGGGTCACGAAGAGTCGGACACAACTAAACGACTAAACAATAACAATTGAAGACTGAGACTGTTGAGTACTGATCAACCTTACGAAGAAGAAGAGTTTGGATTCAATATCCCGCTTTATCAATAATATTTTTATTCATTTTCCACAAAAGAGAAAAAACAAAACAAAACAAAACATTTTTTATACAATCAATTCACATTTTATCACACATTCATCTCTTTTTTTGACTTCCCTCAGCTCCTCTGCCGATCTTTCATTTGCATCAATATTATTAACGCATTTCTTAACTTAGTATTGCCTTTAGAGATCTCCTTCCCTCCTCTTATTTTCTTTTTAACAATATTCCTCTGTTTTTCACAGAGTCTCTTGAAAACCAACAAACGTTATCTATTCATATGCCTTTCAGATAATCTGTAAATCTTCCCCAGTCCTCGATGAACTTTTGGTCTCGTTGATACCAAATCTTCCCTGTTAGTTTGTCCAATTCTGCGTAATCAGTCAATTTCAGTCTCCGTTCTTCCACCATCGGTAAGTCTTCCAGTTTCCATTTTTGTATTCTCGCTGCTGTAACTGCGTATTGAAAAAGTTTACAATCTTTCTCACTTATCTCATATCCTACCAATCCCAATAAGAAGGCCTCCGGTTTCTTAATAAACATATATTTCAACATCTTTTTCAATTCATTATATATCATTTCCCAGAAGTCTCTCACCTTTTTACACTCCCACCACATATGATAGAATGTCCCTTCTTTTTCTTTACATTTCCAACACTTATTACATGTTTTGTACATTTTAGCTAGTTTTACTGGCGTTATACACCATCTATATACCATTTTCATCACATTTTCCTTTAACGCAGTACATGCCGTAAATTTTAGTCTTTCATTCCATAATTTTGACCATTCATCGTATTGTATATTATAACCAAAATCTCTGGCCCAATGTATCATTACCGATTTAACTTCTTCATCTTTTGTATACCACTCCAGCAATATTTTATACATTTTAGACAAATTTTTATACTCATTATTCAATATCTCTTGTTGAAATTTTGATTCTTTTTCTCCATATCCATACATTTTACAGTCTTTTTTAAACATTTCACAGACCTGATAGTAATGCAACCAATCATAGACAAATTCTTTTACTTCTTCATAGGGTTTCATTTTCCATTTCCCCCCTTCTTTAACTGTCAATTCTCCATATGTTATCCACCTCCCCCTCATATTGATCTTTTTTACACTCATCACTTCTAAGGGTGAAATCCAGTGGGGGAGTTTAAATTCCAACAAATTTTTATACCTGTCCCGTACATTTATTAACGACCTTCGGAAGATGTGGTTTTCAAACCCTTTATGAATTTTCTTCTTTTCATACCATATATAGGCGTGCCAACCAAATCTATTATCAAACCCTTCCAGATCCAACAATTCTCCATTTTCTAATTTAATCCACTCCTTTAACCAGCATAAGCAAGATGCTTCATAATATAGTTTCAAATCTGGCAGGGTGAAGCCACCTCTTTCCTTCGCATCTGTTAATAACTTAAACAATATCCCGCTTTATCACTACCTGAAGGAGTCTCAAAGCAGCTAACATTCTCCGTTCCCTTCCTCCCCCACAACAAACACTCTGTGAGGTGAGTGGGGCTGAGAGACTTCAGAGAAGTGTGACTAGCCCAAGGTCACCCAGCAGCTGCATGTGAAGGAGCGGGGAAGCGAACCCGGTTCACCAGATTACGAGTCCACCACTCTTAACCACTACACCACACTGGCTTTCTCTTGTTTTATGAGTGTTCTTGGTCACCACAAAACACTGTTTCAGGGTGGTGTGGAAATGGAAGACCACAAAGAAGCAGTGGATCGAATGGAGCTCTGTTAAGACAGTGTTCATGGAGACAATCTTACTCGGCTACGAGTGATCACCAAAGAGGAAGACAGGGAAGTTTGATGTCAGGTGGGCAGCATTTTGTCATCATCATCATAATCTCAGGGAAGATGGAGCAAGCTTGTTTTCTCCTGCTCTGTGGTGGGTAGGACTCGGACCAATGGCTTCAAGTTACACGAAAGGAGCTTCCAACTAAACACCAGAATTAACTTTCTAAGAGCTGTTCAACAGCAGAACAGTCTCCCTTGGGAGTTTGTGAACTCTCCTTCCTTGGAGGTCTGGAAGCAGAGGTTGGTTGGGCATCTGTCCTGGAAGTTTTAGTTGAGATTCCTGCATTGCAGGGTGTTAGAATAGATGACTCTTGGGGTCCCAGCTCTACAATTCAAGGTTTCAATTTTGTGGTTCTTTGATTTCATGTCCGGGCAGATATGAAATAATAATAATAATAATAATAATAATAATAATAATAATAATAATTTATTTATATCCCGCCCTCCCCAGCTGAAGCCGGGCTCAGAGCTCCTAACAACAATAAAAGTAACACAGCATTCTAAAATCAATTCATTTTAAATCAATTCAAAATCAAATTAAATTAATGGCAACTATTGGGCTAGAATTCTGTGAGGATTGCCAAATGAGGGGGTCAGACTGTGCCCTGGCCAAAGGCCTGGTGGAACAGCTCTGTCTTGCAGGCCCTGCGGAAAGATGTCAAGTCCCGCAGAGCCCTGGTCTCTTGTGACAGAGCGTTCCTCCAGATCGGGGCCATAGCCAAAAAAGCCCTGGCTCTGGTTGAGGCCAGCCTAACCTGTCTGTGACCCGGGATCTCCAAGATGTCTTTGTTTGAAGACCATAAGGTCCTCCGTGGGACAAACCAGGAGAGGCAGTCCCGTAGGTATGAGGGTCCTAGGCCGTATAGGGCTTTAAAGGTTAAAACAAGAACTCAAGGGCAACCCCACGTAGAGTGAGTTAAGATAATCAAGTCTGGAGGTGACCATTGCGTGGATCACAGTGGCGAGGTCAGGGCTAGAGAGGTAAGGAGCCAACTGCTTAGCTTGGTGGAGATGAAAAAAGAGGGTGAAGAGGGAGGGGCATGGCATAGGGAGGGGAGAGTGGCCTGATAAGGATCCTCTCCCCCCCACCAAGATCTGAGGTTCCTCTCCCCTTGAGCTAAGGTACTGCCATTTGCAGGTTCTGTTCCTGTTGTCCAAGCTCTCCAAGAGAAGCATGGTATCTGCTGAGCTCCTCATGCTTTGCATCACAAAGGAAATGTT
This sequence comes from Podarcis melisellensis, assembly GCF_964234715.1. NCBI lineage: Eukaryota > Metazoa > Chordata > Lepidosauria > Squamata > Lacertidae > Podarcis > Podarcis melisellensis. Next base: position 10,084,494 of record NC_138539.1, on the reverse strand, counting down.
GCTTAGCTCAAGTAGCTATTAGGTTTGCTCAGAGGAGGCCCCTGAATAAAAGCCACACAGGGCACCGGATTCGAGGCCCCTTGAAAAGCCATTTCGCGAAGAAGGCACTCTCCTTGGGTCATATGAAAATCAGCGGAGAAACATAAAAGACGCTTTTCAGGCGATGGCTGAAGTGCTCATTGCCTCAGCCCCGGCTTTATGCTCCTTTCTTCTGGAAAAGCAAACAAGGACACAGGCAATGCCAAATAGCAGCAATTTTATAGAGAAACTCACTTCCTCCTCTCTTTTGAAAACAGACCACGCCGCCCCGAGGGGCACTGCGATCCAGAATGGCCGTGCGTTCAAGGCAGGGAGCAAGAGGCTCCATCAGGCTGCTATAAATTGCAAATAAGTGTACACAAACATTGACATTTTTAAGACCATTGGCTGCTCCCTGCTGAGCTAGTAGCTGCGGTATTTATTATTACAGTTCTTTATTGCATTTTTCTATCTGACCTTTCTTCCGTCATGGAACTCAAGCCAGCATTCGTAGGGCATCCCATCTGGACATGGACCCGCCCAGAGTGACTGGGGCAACCCAGTCAGATGGATGGGGTACAAATTATTATTATTATTATTATTATTATTATTATTATTATTATTATTATTTGGAGTTGTTTGGCTGCTGCATGATCCATACAGTGCAGAAGGTCTGTAGCTCAACCGGTCAGGCAAACTGATGGCATGGCAGCTAAAGAACAAACAGAATATGAACTCAATAATCTAAATATAAAAAGAAAAGGTATAGATAATCCAAAAGATATAAGAAAGCAATTTGTAAGGTGTTATTCAGAACTGTACTGAGCCAGCAAAGAGAACATAGATACTACCAAAGAATATTTAAAGCAGAATAACCTACCCAAAATTCCATAAAATTAACAGGAAACACTCCTGGTGCCTCTGAAAAATCATTATAAAAATAGACGGGAACTTGCAGCCGGCCATCTCATATGGTCCCCTGCCACAAGGCCGGACCATCGATCCATCAGCCCCTCCCCTGTTCAGCCCATGCAGTTCTGAAGATGGTGTGTAATGAGCAGAGAACAGATGCAGGAAGGGCATTCAGGTGAGACTCACAGGGCCAATTAGACCTCAGGGGGGAATTGCTTGCTCACTGAACACAGGTCAGGCATCCCTGAACTTAAGCATAAGCAATTGATTGGCTCGCCTAACGGCGTTTGCATCACTCAAGATATCACAGCCGCAAAGAAGAGTTGTTCTGCTGTCTGGACAGGTGGCTTCCTGGTTCCATGGAGAAGCCATTTTCAATGGAGCCCAGTGACACAAGCACACAGCTGTATTGAGGCAGAATCAGGTGTTGAAACTTTGCGCCCCTTACAATATTATTATTATTATTACAGCAGAACCTCAACTGATCCATGCAGGAGGCACGTTCGCAACCTGCAGCGTTCGCAACCCACAGCGGTGTATCTGCGCATTCACGGGTTGTGATTTGGCGCTTCTGCACATGCAAAAAGTGTGATTTAGTGCTTCTGCGCATGTGTGACTGCCAAAACCCGGAAGTAACCCGTTCTGGCACTTCCGGGTTTTGGTGGTCCGTAACCCAAGCAAATGCAACCTGAAGCGTCTGTAAACCAAGGTATGACTGTGTAGACGACAGTAGCTAGACTATGTTGTGCCTGGACCATCCACTCCTGTGACATTTGTCATGGATGCCTTAGTTAAGAATGCTGCATTGCAGTGGGTCAGATTCGACGACCCTTGGGATCCCTTCCGACTCTATAATTCTATGATTTTATGATTCTAATCCTGCACATAGCTGGTCTGGAGGAAATACCGCTGAGTTCTTTTTTTAAAAAAAATTTTTTTAAAATAATTTTCACAGAAAAAATACACAACACATCACATTTTCAACTTTAACAAATTTTCCAGTTTTGGACTTCCTTCAGCCTCTTTGACAATCATCCAAATTTAATTTTTAAATACACAGTTCTTAAATTCACTATTGCCTTTCGTAAAACCATTTGAAACCTATTTTTCTTTTTTGCAATATTTCTTTAACTTTTACAGAGCTTCTTTAAATGCCACTAACGTTATTTCTCTATCACTTATACTTTCCCAATAGTCCATCAACTTTCTCCATTCCTCGATGAACTTTTGGTCCCGTAGATATCTAATCTTCCCTGTCAGTTTATCCAGTTCTGCATAGTCCATCAACTTTGTTCTCCACTCCTCTAATGTTGGAACTTGTTCTTGTTTCCAATTCTGGGCCAGTAGTATTCTCGCCGCTGTTACTGTTGTAATACCGCTGAGTTCAATAGGACTTACTCCCTGGTGAGTGCGAACAGGACCGAAGATTAAAACGGACCATTGATCTGATCCTGTAGAGCTTTTCTTTAAATTTTTCTTCTGTTAATGTTCGAAGTGATTGCAAAAAGGTTGGCCAAACCAGAAATATATTACAGAGGGTGGCACAGAAAGGGCAATATTCATTGTTTTGGGGGGGGGCTGAGCTTTGCCACACATGTTAGAAGCAATGGTAGATTTCGTCTCAACACTCCTCCGAAGAATGTTTTCTTTGCGGTTGTCCTACTGATTTTGAAAGCAGCCGAGCTTTTGAGTAAGCCTGCTTAGTTGTGTTGCAGCCGTAGTGTGCCTTCCTGTTTATGATTCAGTTATAATTTCCAGGTGCTGGCAGGAACAAGCTCTTTTACTAAGTGAATAAGAAGGAAAAATCTGTTTCATTTCTGCCCTGAGGAAGTGAGTAAGGCTGGCTGCAATTCTCTCCCCTTTGCTTTTAGCAGTTTTCACCACCAGCTATCTGGACTTGGAAACAGTGGCAATGATGTCAGGACTCTGGAGCAGACACCCAAGGGCCCACTGAGCAAAATGGGCTGGAGGGCTCCGAAACGCAGCTGGGATTTCTGCTTCTCAATACACAAACCGAAACGGATAATGGAATGGGCTCCCTTGGGAGGGGATAGACTCTCCTCCATTGGAGCTTTTAAAGCCGAGGATGGATGGCCATCTGTCATAGATACTTCAGTTGGGCTTCCTGCATTAAAGGGTTCCTTCCAACTCAATGATTCTATGAAAGACAGCTGTCTGTCATGGACTGTCTGGATGCACAGGAGTGGTTCCCAGCTAGGGAACCCCCAAGGGAAGAATGCTCAGAGCCAGGGGATTGGTGGTGGGACAACGATGTGTGGTCAGAGAGAGAATATGAATAAAAACTTATATAAATAAATTTTTATTTATACCCCGCCCTTCCCGGTTCAGGAAACCAGGCTCAGGGAGGCTAACAACAAATTTAAAACACAAAATTGATGCTACAAACAAACCAGCATAAAATACGGTACAAAGCATAAATAACAATAAAGTCAGAAATCAGTTTAGGGGGGAAATCCATCCCATAAACATTAGATGATCACCAGGGCTAGCTGGCTAAATTAGTCCCACTTGCGCCAGCGAGGAGATCAGGGGAGAATTAGCTGTGGGATCCCAGAGTGGGTAATCTTCACAAAAAGGGGAGGGGGAGGGAAGGAAGGGGAATAAAAGATCAGGCTAAGTTCAAATTGAAAGCCAGGTGGAATAGCTCTGTCTTACAGGCCCTGCGGAAGGAAGTTAAATCCTGCAGGGCCCTGGTCTCATGGGACAGAGCATTCCACCAGGTCGGAGCCATCACTGAGAAGGCCCTGGCCCTGGTGAAGGATAATCTTACTTCCTTAGGGCCCGGGACCTCTAAACTATGATTATTCATGGGCCTTAAGGTCCTCTATGGGGCATACCAGGAGAGGCAGTCCTGTAAGTACGAGGGCCCTAAGCCACAAAGGGCTTTAAAGGTCCAAACCAGCACCTTAGGGAGCAGGCTGGAGGGAGGAGGTGTCAGAATCTGAAGAGGCAACAGGGATTAGTGATCAGGAAGAGGCTGTGCCATAGAGCAGTCCAGAATCAGAAGCTGAAGCAGAGGCTGGAGAGGAGGGGGGCCAAGAGACAGAGATAAGACCGGTTGCTGAAGAAGCCAGGGGGCCTCCCCCTCCTGTTATGACCAGCTGCCCTCCCCTCTGGTCTCCCAGAACCAGAAGAGGTATGAAAAGAGAGGAGCAGAGGCAGACAAGGTGACGGAGACTAAAATTGCTTGGGAAGGACCCAGGAGACTTAGGGAACTGTGGGAAGGTGGGGACCTTCAGTTCTCACAACTGTGTCATTGGGGCAATGTCTGCCAGGAAGAGTTTCTGTGCTCACTAGCCTGGCCACCTGAGCTGGTTGTTTCTTTGAATAAAGCGTTAACTTCGCTGGCACCATGTGAGTTGTCGCTGACCCGTTCCCGGCACCTGCTCCTGACACCTGTCCTTCTAAATTTGCACTACTCCGAATTTTGCGATGCAGTTCTCCAATCAACCACACTGCAGAAAAGTACACGTGTTAGATGGAACTGTGCACAAAAGTTTATTAGAGAAAATTAGTAAAGATGAGTATAAAAATGCATTATGTTGGAGAAAGTCGCATGGAAGGAATTGAGTACAAAAGAAGGGTTGATTTGGGGAAATTTGCCCTAAAATGCTGACGAATATGCATGAGGACTTTAAAATAAAATTCAAACACGAATAAAACATTGTTTTTCCTTAAAAAAGCTGAAAAACAATTTGTAATGTAGCAAGTACTATGGAGATAATGGAGTTATATAAAATATGGACCATTGAAAAAGATGCAGTAGAAAAGGTTTAATAATAGGACCCACGAAAGGGAGGGGGGGAAGTCCAGAGATTCAGAGGAATCTTTAAATGTGGATATGTATGGGTGTATTGGGACGCGGGTGGCGCTGTGGGTAAAACCTCAGCGCCTAGGACTTGCCGATCGCATGGTCAGTGGTTCAAATCCCCGCGGCGGGGTGTGCTCCCGTCGTTTGGTCCCAGCGCCTGCCAACCTAGCAGTTCGAAAGCACCCCCGGGTGCAAGTAGATAAATAGGGACCGCTTACCAGCGGGAAGGTAAACGGCGTTCCGTGTGCTGCGCTGGCTCGCCAGATGCAGCTTGTCACGCTGGCCACGTGACCCGGAAGTGTCTGCGGACAGCGCTGGCTCCCGGCCTATAGAGTGAGATGAGCGCACAACCCTAGAGTCTGGCAAGACTGGCCCGTAAGGGCAGGGGTACCTTTACCTTTTATGGGTGTATTGTTATAACTTTATGTTTGTGAAATAAAAAATATTTTTTTTTTTAAAAAAAAAGCTGAACAACTTTGAGTTTCCTAAAAAAACCTCAACCACTTTGAGTTTCATTTGCCAAAAAAAGTCAACAACTTTTGTGCCCTGATTTTTACTTCTAGAAATATGGCAACCATCTCTGTTCAAAAGCTTCCAGTGAAGGAGTCTGCCACCTTCTGAGGCAGCCCATTCCACTGTCAAACAACTCTAACCATCAAAAAATTATTCCTAATGTTTAATTTTCTGGGGCTGGACTGAGGTGGGGAAATTCCAAGAAAGCAAAGGGGTGGTTAAGATCAAAAACTCTAAAGAGCACTGGATTAAAGAAACCTTTCCCCCTCTTTGAGGCAACTGGTTTGATTGCCCTGCTGTTCTTGATGTTAACGCCGTTTTCTTAACACTCGAGCCCAAAGTGGTGGTTTTCGAGCATCTATCCACAGCCATTTGTCTTTCACAACTGTCTTCTCTGCCGCAGCCTCTCCAGTTCCTCTAAACCAGGGGTCAGCAACCTTTTTCAGCTGTGGGCCGGTCCACCGTCCCTTAGACCATGTGGTGCACCAGATTATATTTTGAAAAAAATAATAATGACCGAATTCCTATGCCCCACGAATAACCCAGAGATGCATTTTAAATAAAAGGACACATTCTACTCATGTAAGAACATGCTGATTCCCGGACCATCCACAGGCCAGATTGAGAAAGCGATTGGGCCGCATCTGGCCCCCGCGTCTTAGTTTGCTTAAGGTAAAGGTAAAGGTACCCCTGCCCGTACGGGCCAGTCTTGACAGACTCTGGGGTTGTGCGCCCATCTCACTTAAGAGGCCGGGGGCCAGCGCTGTCCGGAGACACTTCCGGGTCACGTGGCCAGCGCGACAAAGCTGCATCTGGCGAGCCAGAGCCGCACACGGAAACGCCGTTTACCTTCCCGCTGGTAAGCGGTCCCTATTTATCTACTTGCACCCGGAGGTGCTTTCGAACTGCTAGGTTGGCAGGCGCTGGGACTGAGCAGCGGGAGCGCACCCCGCCGCAGGGATTCGAACCGCCGACCTTTCGATCGGCAAGTCCTAGGCGCTGAGGCTTTAACCCACAGCGCCACCTGCGTCCCAGTTAGTTTGCTTACCGTGCTCTAAACTATCCTGACCCTATTTAATCTACTCTTCTCTCAGCCAAAACAACCTTCATGTGCCTTGCATGCTAAGTCCTTTACAGTGGTACCTCGGGTTAAGTACTTACCGTATTTTTTGCTCTATAAGACTCACTTTTACCCTCCTAAAAAGTAAGGGGAAATGTTTGTGTGCGTCTTATGGGGTGAATATAGGCTGTGCAGCTATCCCAGAAGCCAGAACAGCAAGAGGGATTGCTGCTTTCACTGCACAGCGATCCCTCTTGCTGTTCTGGCTTCTGAGATTCAGAATATTTTTTTTCTTATTTTCCTCCTCCAAAAACTAGGTGCGTCTTGTGGTTTGGTGCGTCTTATAGAGCAAAAAATACGGTAATTCGTTCCGGAGGTCCGTACTTAACCTGAAACTGTTCTTAACCTGAAGCACCACTTTAGCTAATGGGGCCTCCAGCTGCTGCCATGCCTCTGGAGCACAATCTCTGTTCTCATCCTGAAGCAAAGTTCTTAACCTGAAGCACTATTTCTGGGTTAGCGGAGTCTGTAACCTGAAGCGTATGTAACCTGAAGTGTATGTAACCCAAGGTACAACTGTATTTAGGAACGCCTCAACAATTTGGGGGGAAAAGGCTGGCGAACTTTCCCACTTCCTTCCAGCCGAAGACTCGCGCACCTGTAGGGGTTGGATCCGTTCAAAGCAAAACTCACAGGAAGCGAAGAGGGAGGTGTGCCAGCACTTGTAGGGGAGCACAGAACATAGCAGTTCAAAGGACGGCACGTCTACTTTCATTAGCGGGGCTATTTATAGCGCCTACGTAACAGTGGACAAATTGCATTGATAGGCTCATGCCTCACTATTTGCGGCCTGGTGGAAATGCCCAGGATTATTGAAATGTTAATCTTTGTTCTGTATTATTTTTAACCACCTGCTTCAATCCTGTGCTTAACTTCCTGCCAGAAAAACCCTCTTAGGAGGAGCCATCTTCGGGGCCCAGTTTTCCCACGGGTTAAGAGTTCAGCCGCTTCTAATCGCATCAGGCTGAAATACTAAACCTCCACTGAGCTGCCCAGATGTTTTATTTTTAATAAAACTCTTTGCATCTCTTGAGCTGCGCGGAGGATGAAAAACAACGTAATTGCCTTCTTGGGGATGCCTGCTCTAGTATCTTTGGGAGAGAAAAATATGAGTATTTGCATCAAACAGGCTGCATTATGTTATGTAAAAAATTCTCTCTCTCTCTCTCTCTCTCTCTCTCTCTCTCTCTCTCTCTCTGTGTGTGTGTGTGTGTGTGTGTGTGTGTGTGTAAAATTTTTTACTCAGAATTGCACGTCTGCAGCCAAAGGATTAGGTGGAGCTGCACAGGTTGTTCACAGGCCATATTGTCACCCCACTCCAGACTTGGACCTCTGTTGAGAAATGAATGCCTCCTCTTCTAACATTCGGCACTCACTAAGAGCAGCAAAAAAGGAATTTTACAAGAGCAGGCAGTCCTACAGCAGTTGGTTATGCAAAGGAAAGCTTGAGAATTTTAAAATGCTTACCCAGTGAAAATTTCTTTTTCTCTTTGAGTTGCAATTAAATTTAATGCATTTTAAGATTTGGGAAAAAATACTTGGAAGTTGGCAGCTTGTAAACAATCGATTCCCCCACTGAAGTGTTATCAATTTATATATTACGTGGTCTTGTTGAACGCCATGTGGTTTGCTTTGCCCTGTATTGATTGATCTCTTCCAGAACACATTTCTGGCTGTGGAATAACATTATTTCCAAGCCAACTGGGGTCCTTTTTTTTCCAGGGGATCTGTGTGTCTAGCTTGTATGTCTGCAGGTGGTTCAATGTGCTGCTGTTGCTTTGTTCAGTCACATTTTGTTCTAAATGTGGTAAATGGCAATAACTGCCTGGAAAACTTGTGAATGTGAATAAGAGAACTCTTTTTAAAAAAATAAAAATGAAAATGAAAAAACGTGAGAAAAAGGTTTGTCTAGTTATGTGAAATTCAACCCTTGCCTTCTCCCTCTCTCAACTCAATTTTTTGCTTCCCTTCTCCCCAAGCTCTTTCCATCTCCTTTCTCCATTACCCTCTATGATGGGACGATGAGCTGCTTGTGCGTAAAATGCAAGTCCCTCAGAGTTTGATCAGGTTTTCAAACCTCTGCCTGTGACGGAGCCCCTCCAGCATGGCTGCGTCAATCACTAGTAGAATCCGAAAGTGGCTGCTTTCGGAAACGTTTCCAACATAAAAGCTCCTTAACGGAAACACGTCGTCTGGCCTCTCGGCGTGACAGTTTCCGTCGAGGTGTGGGTGTCCCTATAGGAGGTCCTGAGACCTCCCCACTGGTTTCGCTTGAAGCGTCTCTGAGCCATCCCTCCGACTCACTTTCCCTTGGAGTTCTTGCTCGCCCTCTACTGGTTCCCTCTTCCGCTGCTACTGCTCTCTCAACCTCAGGGAGCCTTTGCACCTGCGGCGCTTTAGATGTCAGTTCCCTGACATCCACCTCCCCTCCAGGGCCCCCTTCACCCCCTCCCGTCTCCTCTCCTACTGGCGGTGAGGAGGTAAAACCCCTGAAAGAACCTCCCTCATCTTCCGACGTCGCGAACACTTCCTTCCACTTGTTGCTGTTCCTACTCTCTAGGTACTCTTCGTCATCAGAGTCCACTCCATCTTCCAACTCCGACTCCGCGAACCCTTCCATTTCCTCTTCCTCATCGGTGGTGCCGAAATACTCCCTCCTAAACCTTGCTATAGGCTGAGGTTTCCTCGGGAACCTTTGGTGGAACGTTTCTGTTAAAACCTCATCATTGACTTCCTCTGCACTTACCCAGGTGTTTTCTGACTCCGGTTCCCCTTCCCACGCCACCAAATACTCCACCTGATTACCCTTCCACCTGGAATCGAGGATTTCCGCTACATGGTTGCGGCGTTCCCTCTCTTCCAAGGCTGGTCCCCTGACGTGCTCCCCTTCACGTCCCCCCCTGTATGGTGACAGTAACGACCTGTGGAACACTGGGTGCAATTTCATGTGGTTGGGTAATCGGAGTTTGAAAGCTACCGGGTTGACCTGCTGAATCACCTCAAAGGGTCCCAATCTTCTGGGCCTCAGTTTCTTACAACCCCCTTTGAACGGCAACCCTTGGGTTGACAACCACACTTGATCCCCCACCCTTATGGTTTCACCTTCCCTTCTGTTCTTGTCTGCCTGCTTCTTATATTGTGCCTTGGCCCTTTCTAAGTTGAGCTGGAGCTGCTGATGGATGGCTTCCATCTCTTCTACAAAATGTTCAGCCGCTGGAACGCTCCATCTCTCCCCTCCTTCCCCTGGAAATGCCCTGGGGTGACACCCGTAATTAGCCAAAAAGGGACTCATCCCTGTGGACACATTCTCCGCATTATTGTAGGCAAATTCTGCCAACGCCAACTTTTCGACCCAATCGTTCTCTCTGTCATTGACATAACACCTAAGATATTGTTGAAGAATGCCATTTGCCCTTTCCGCCTGCCCGTTGGTTTCAGGGTGCCGGGCAGTTGAAAAATTAACTTCCACGTGTAGCAAGCTCATGAGCTTCCTCCAGAACCTGGAAGTAAATTGTTTGCCTCGATCTGAGATCACCCTCGAGGGAGCCCCGTGCAACCTAAAGATATGTTCCACAAACAACTTCGCCGTTTCTTCCGCTGTGACTGCATGTGAGCATGCTACAAAATGGCACATCTTAGTTAACAGGTCTACTACTACCATGATGGCTGTTTTCCCCTTGGACTTTGGCAGATCCGTCATAAAATCTATTGATATCGCTTCCCAAGGCCGTTCTGGTGTGGGTAAAGGTTCTAATAACCCTGCCGGCGCCCTTCTTTCCCCTTTGGCTCGCTGACATTGGTCACACCCTCTTACATACTCCCTTACATCTTCCCTCACCTTAGGCCACCAAAATTCCCTGGTAACCAACCACATGGTTTTGTGTTGCCCAAAATGTCCCGCCGTGGGGCTATCATGCAACTGCTTGAGTACTCTCCCCCTCAATTCACCTTCGGGTATATACAGTGCCCCTTTGTAATACAATGCCCCATTTCTTTCCTCAAAACCTCCGGGGCTCTCGCCCTCCCCCCTGAGACCTCTGAGCTTATCCTGGGCATATTCATCATTTTCCGTTTCCTCCACCAGTTCCCGTTGCCCCACCAGCGCCGCCCCACACACCCAGCGGTCCTCCGGGATGACATGTCTCTCTTCGATCACCTCCTCCCCTTCCCAATATTCTGGTTTGCGTGAGAGCGCATCCGCCCTGACGTTTTCTGGGCCTGGCACATAACAAATCTCAAAGTTAAATTTGGAGAATTCCTGTGCCCATCTCACTTGTCGTTGGTTGAGCACTCGAGCTGTTCTCCAATACTCTAAATTTTTGTGGTCGGTGCACACTTGCACCTTGTGTTGTGCCCCAATTAATAAATGTCTCCACCTCCGGAATGCTTCATGAATGGCAAGTAGTTCCCTGTCATACACCGTGTAATTCCTCTCGGACTTATTCAGTTTCCGCGAGAAGAATGCACACGGTCTCCACTCCGACGCACTCCTCCCCGGTTGAAGAAGGACCGCCCCTATAGCCCGGTCGGATGCATCTGTTTCCACTCTCATGGGTTTTTGTAAATCCACATGCAGAAGTTGTTCTTCCGAGGCGAAAGCCCTTTTCAGTTCTTCAAAGGCTCGATCCGCCTCCACCGTCCAAACAAATTTCTTCTTGCTGCTGAGGCAGTCGGTGATGGGCGCCGTCAAGTGGGCAAAGTTCTTGATGAACTTCCGATAAAAGTTCCCAAACCCCAAGAATCTTTGCACGTCCTTCTTGGTCTTCGGTGTCTTCCATTCCAGTACCGCTTGAACCTTGCCTGGATCCATGGCCAATCCCTTGTCTGACAAGCGGTACCCCAGGAATTCCACCTCCTTGGTATGAAACTGGCACTTCTCCAGTTTCACCCACAGCTGGTTGGCTTGCAGCCTGCCCAACACTTCTCGAACGTCCCTCACATGCTGTTCCTCATCTTCCGAATACACCAACACGTCGTCTAAAAAGGCCACACAGTTCTTGTAGAGCAAAGGTCCCAGAACGTGGTTTATAAAAGCTTGAAAACAGGCGGAGCCCCCTTGTAGACCGAAGGGCATAACGAGGTATTCAAAGGCTCCCAAAGGGGTAAACATGGTGGTCTTCCATTCATCTCCCTTCCTTATGCGTATCAGATTGTACGCCCCCCCGCAGGTCCAGTTTTGTAAAAATCTTTCCCTTCCTTACTCTGGTCAAAATGTCGTCAATTCGGGGCATAGGGAAAGCCAGGGGCTCCGACACTGCATTGAGGGCCCTGAAGTCACACACCAGTCTCGGTTTGTCTGTGTTCTTTTTGTCCACAAAAAACACTGGGCTGCCCCCCACCGCTCGGGACTCTCTGATGAAACCTCGCTTCAAGTTTTTGTCAATGAACTCCCTCAGCTCCTGCATCTCCCTGTCTGACATGGCGTACAGCTTGCCTACTGGGAGTTGGGCCCCTGGGAGTAGGTTGATTTGACAGTCAAAGGGTCTATGCGGTGGCAGTTTGTCTGCTTCCCTTTCGCTGAATACGTTGCTCAGATCTGCGTATTGCGGGGGCACCTTCCCTTTGCCCATCACTTCCATCCCCGCTAGGGTGACTCTGTCTCCTCCCGAGACCTTCCCCTCCTTGCAGTGTTCTAGGCAATGCGCTGACCCAAAGGAGACCACCCTCTGATGCCAGCCCACTAGCGGATCGTGTAGCGCCAGCCAGCTCATCCCCAAAATGATGGGCGCTCCTCCCAGGATGGCCACATTAAACGCTATCTGTTCGGTGTGCCTTGCCACTCTCATTATCATCGGGACAGTCTGTTGGCTAACTTCTCCCCCCAACAGCTCTCTGCCGTCAATCGTAGTCACCTGCAAGGGGTTACTTAAAGGGATGGTCTGTATCTGGTGCTCAGCTGCAAACTCCTTACTCATGAAATTACAGGAGCTGCCTGAATCCAAAAGCGCCTTGACCTTTAGTGGGTGTCCGTTTGGCAGTTCTAGTAACACCTCTATCACTAAAGCAGGTCTGGGAGGTTCTGGCATGGGCACTTTCATTGCTCTTTGGCCTGGCTGCTGTGCCCCGACGGTGGCAGCCAGGCGTTGGCTTTTACTTGCTCCTTGCTTTCCTCTTCCTTTCCCCCAACAGCTCCTGCCATCCCTTGCCATTCCTTTCTTTGTGGGCAGACTCTGGCAAAGTGCCCTGGCTGTTGGCAGAGATAACATCTCTTGGCGCTCTTTCCCTCCTTCTTCCGCCCTTCACTGGGATTTGAAACTGCGCGCGCCCGCGCTGTTCCAACTTCCATCGGCTCTGCCGGCGGGAAAGATGGCTCTGGAATGTCTGGAATGCGGAACTCCCTCCAACGGTCTCCTTTCCCTTCCCGCCTTTCCAAAGCCCTCGCCTCCTGGCGCGCTCCTATGGCCAGCGCAGATTTGGTTAATTGGTCCATAGACTCCGCCCTGGGCCCCCGGGAAAGCTCATCTTTGACGGTTGAAGAAAGCCCCTCTTCGAAAAGCATTTGGATGGGCTCCGCCGATAGGTCCCACCCCAATTTATGAATCAGCATAGTAAATTCAGTCCAGTACTCACGGACAGATCTGCTTCCTTGCTGGCAAGCCATTAACTGCCTTCGCACCACCCCCTGCTCAATATCGCTGGAAAACATCAGGTCCATGGCACGAAAAAACTTCCTCGTGTCCTTTAAGATCTCATTATTCACTGCCATCAGGGGTCTAACCCAATCTTTCGCCCCGGATTCGAGATGGCCAATCACATACGCCACTCGCGATTCCTCGTCGGGGAAGTCATCAAACTGCAAGTTTAGAGCGTATTGCATCTCTGTTCTAAAGGCATGATAGTTCCTGGGATCCCCCCCGAATTTCTGCACCAATCCTGGTACCTTTCTGGCGAGCGGGGTGGTTTTCTCCTTTCCCTTTTCTGCATCCTGAGCCCTCCTCTCCTCAAGCCTCGCCGTTTGCAGCGCCAACTGGATCTCCAACGCTCTGTACCTTTCTTCCAGGCTTGGACCCCCTCCAGCTGCTCCTGCACCCCCGGTTCCGGCTGGGTTGCTCATGATGCTTCTCTCTGCACAAGCTGGCTTTCGGTGACTTTCGGATTGCTATGATGGGACGATGAGCTGCTTGTGCGTAAAATGCAAGTCCCTCAGAGTTTGATCAGGTTTTCAAACCTCTGCCTGTGACGGAGCCCCTCCAGCATGGCTGCGTCAATCACTAGTAGAATCCGAAAGTGGCTGCTTTCGGAAACGTTTCCAACATAAAAGCTCCTTAACGGAAACACGTCGTCTGGCCTCTCGGCGTGACAGTTTCCGTCGAGGTGTGGGTGTCCCTATAGGAGGTCCTGAGACCTCCCCACTGGTTTCGCTTGAAGCGTCTCTGAGCCATCCCTCCGACTCACTTTCCCTTGGAGTTCTTGCTCGCCCTCTACTGGTTCCCTCTTCCGCTGCTACTGCTCTCTCAACCTCAGGGAGCCTTTGCACCTGCGGCGCTTTAGATGTCAGTTCCCTGACACCCTCCAATTCCTCTCTCTGTTGCCTCACTCTGGGCTCTTTGCCCTTTAGCTTCTCTGCTAGCCAGGCTATCAACCTGCCTGACAAAGCCAATCTTTCCCCTTGGACACTCCAACCGAGCACTCGGAACATACGCCGTCTATCTTCCGAGAGGGAAGGCAAAGCTGTCTGTTTGGCTGGGCTGAAATTTCTCAGAAAACAACTTTCCAATCGCATTTCTGAGAATTTTCTTTTTCAGGCTGCTGTGAGATACTTCCAGACCCGTCTGAGAGTATTTGGTGAAAAGTCTGTGTGCTCTAATATCTTCACAGTCTGAATTAGGGACTTTACAGTTGTGTGACAAATGCATTCAGTGAGGCACTGCATGCATAAGCCCAAGTGAGGTCATGCCTAAGTGTTTAAAATGGAGACAAATGAGATTTGAAGGAGTGCACTTCTGGGGACTCCAGTGTGGGGTCATGGTGTTAGGAAAAGAAAAGCAGCAGCAGAGGAAGAATGATGCATTCATCATGAAGTTTTACTCAAAGTAGACCCACTCATTTCCATTATGTCCTATGGGTCTAATTTGAAATTTGAGTACAGTTTCGTTGCCCCACCTGCAATAAAACATGTCTCTCCTGTATCAGTCCCTACAGCCACAGCAGGCGCTGTAACTCTCCAACTGTTTGACTTTACCTCCAAAGGCACACTTTTCCATTGTCTCCTGAGGCAAACGGATGCCAACAATAATTCCCTGACACCCGCTGTTTCTCCCAGAGAGCTACAATTCCCCAAGTAGTTTAACAATCAATAATCCATCTTCCCAGGGAACTCTTGGACTTGTAGCTCTCTGAGGGTGAAATATACTCGGAGTCGAGAATGGATTTCATGCTCTTTATTCAGCTCATAGTGGTGAGGAGGAATGGAAGTTCCCCCAAAATGTCTGCTTTATATACATTATTTACACAATGGGCCCCACGTGATTGGCTAATTCCGGGATTCTCCTGTAGGCCAATCAGGTTGCGGATTCACTTCCACCTGGAGCTGGATTGGGTGGCTCCTGTGGACCAATCAGACTGCTGCATTCTGGATCTTATTGTTCTAGGACCAATCAGACTGCTGCATTCTGGATCTTATTGTTCTAGGACCAATCAGACTGCTGTATTCTGAATCCTATTGTTCTAGGACCAATCAGACTGCTGCATTTTTGATCCTATTCAACTCAGTACATAACAGAGGGTAACCAGGGTTTCCTAACACCTCTCAGAACCCTAACAAACTACAGTTCCCAGAGTTCTTTGGGGGAAGCCATCAGTGTTTACAGCCATATGATGCTTTAAAATGTATTGCTGAGGGGGCCCAAGAGAAGAGAGAGCAGCTTCAAGCCATCACATTCCTGTTTTGACACCGGTGGTCAAATAGGTCTGGCAGGTTTCTAAGAGAATACAGAGCCCTTGAAAAGCCTGCTTAGCAGAAATGAAAATGGAAGAAGCATGCAACAGACCACAAGTAGCAATCTCTTCTTCAGGCTCCCACCAATCACCTGTAAAAACTATAATCTCTCTCCGTGGAGGCACCTACTGGCACACTTCCCCAAAGCACATTTGAGCGAATACACACCTTGTCTTTGTAGGATCAAAGGGGATTTGACTTAAGGCAAATCGATGCCAGCGAGGAGCAAATACCGATATAAGCAGTGCCACTTATTTGAATGAAATCAACTTTAAACAGCAGGCTTTTGTTTTCCAGGCAACCGTGTCTTCTGGCAACATTATTAAGCAGCCTCATGCAAAAAATGCCAAGTGTGTCGGCACAGAATAATTCAATCAGAGCTCAGACAATCATATTCTAATATAGTGGTGCTAATCTTTCCTTGGGAAAAATAAATAACAATGATCATCGCCTTCCTGTAACTATTTTAAAAAAAACAACTCAGGCTTTCATTTCCTCCTCCAATCCATCTCCTCCTTTGTTTTGTCTTCAGAAAGCAAGACTCTTTTTAATATTATTATTACTGTCGTTATGCTTATCGGTACGGCAATCGCACACACATATCGTATCTCCATGACAATTGGGAACGTAGAAAAAATATATGCCAAAGATTAAGGTCCCTCCTGGAAAATGCTGTTGCTTTTCACATGGGAACAATCAGGCCCCCTCTTCAAGCATCCTAATTCCTTAATCTTAGCTTTGCCTGTTCCACTGCGTTTTGATTTGTTTTCACATATCCCCGAAAAACAAGCAGCGCATCTGAAATGAAAACGAGGACATATGGAAATGTTAAGAGCAAGAGACAATTTCACAAGCCTGCTTTATTTTATTTATGGTCCTCTCGTCTCCCTTTGGCTGCCCTATGAAGCACAGCTGTTGGAAAGTGCTCTTGAATCCACTATTCCCCAGTCAATGTGCATAGCAGCAGAATAGCCATGCGGTGGCTTATGTTGTGGCTTATGAGCCTTGGCACACATAACGCGCCGGAGAGGTCTCTTCCTCCTGGAAGGCGAAAGGAATTGGGAAAGCTGGCAGCAGTTAGGAGCTGCTGGTTTCTGCAGCCACAGCAGGCGCTGTGATTCTCCTGCAGTTTGACTTTCGGAACATGCTCCCATAGGAGCCAGCAGGACGGTTGGAAAAGAGAATCAGGCAAATTCATGGAAGATAAGGCTATCAATGACTGCTAGTCATGAGAGCTATATGACCAAACTTACTGTACGCTTGAGATTCCATCAATGGTGTCTCCGGAAATTTTTACACATCACTTGGGAAGACAGGCAATCAAATGCCTGTGTCAGGGAACTGCCATCAGAGCCAGAGGCGGGGGGAAGGCTCCAGAGGGATGCCGGAGAGGGTCCCAGTAGGGAGAGAGGCAGCCCATCTTCTGGGGAAGGAAATCAGCATAACACCAGTGGAGAAGGGGGGGCAGAAGGGGGAATCGGCGAGGGGGCTCCAGGACTCCTCGCCGGAGACCAGCGGGGAGAGCACGGGTCCTCCGCTGCCCACACCCTCCCTGCGCAGAAGACTTCCACGCAGGGAGAGTAGGAGGAGACTAGGCGTCAAAGAGCTTCTTTGCTGGAAGAAGTTCAAGAAACGCCCACTGACGGATTCTGCCAGCGACTGAGACAGCCACGGGTGAGAGGCTGTCCAGACAGAAAGGGTTCACCCAGGTAACCTAGCCAGGAGTGGCGACAACTTACGCACGAGCAACCCCTAGAACCATTACAGCCTGAAAGATCACCAGTGTCAAAGCAATGATTCTTCAACATCAACTTCGTTATCGTCTTCCAAAGCAAATATTCTATTCCGAACTTACAAATGGAAAGTGTAATGCTGGTGGTCAACAAATGGGGTTTAAAGACTCTCAAGGCAAATCTCAAAAAAATGTAGTATAAATACCAACAACTGGGAATTGTGAGTGCTCCAATTGAAGAGCAGCCTTTACCAAAGGTGTCACGGGCTTTGAAGATGCTCGAACTCAGGACGAAAGGGAGAAACACGCTAAGAAAAAGAAGAAGAGTTTGGATTTGATATCCTGTTTTATCACTACCCGAAGGAGTCTCAAAGCGGCTAACAATCTCCTTTCCCTTCCTCCCCCACAAGAAACACTCTGTGAGGTGAGTGAGGCTGAGAGACTCCAAAGAAGTGTGACTGGCCCAAGGTCACCCAGCAGCTGCATGTGGAGGAGCGGAGACACGAACCTGGTTCACCAGATTATGAGTCCACTGCTCTTAACCACTACACCACACTGGCTAAGAGGAAGGCACGTTTGGCAAACCCTCACCGTGATCAGCTCCTGCCCCGAAACCTATGTCCCCACTGTGGCAGGATGTGTGGATCCAGAATTGGCCTCCACAGTCACTTAAGGACTCACTGTTAAAACCGTGTTTATGGAAGACAATCTTACTTGGCTATGAGTGATTGCCAAAGAAGAAGAAGAAAGACTCTCTCTCCATGGTTGGAGACAGTAATGCTTCTGATGTCATGCCTCCAGATGTTTTGGGACTACAATTCCCATCATCCCTGACCACTGCTCCTGTTTGCTAGGGATCATGGGAGTTGTAGTTCCAAAACATCTGGAGGGCCGAGTTTGCCTATCTTATTGCTCATCTGCTCCAGCGGCGGTGCTGCTTGAGGCAAAATGGGAAGTGCTCTCTTCCCTGCCACCTACTCCATTGCCTCCTCCTGCTGGCATCACTGCCATGTCACCCCCCCTTGACTGGCAGCACTGCTGCTTCACTCATTGACACCACCGGAGAAGTGGTGCAGCATCGGTGCTGATTTACGGCAAGATCTTGCGAGAGCTCGCCAAAATCTCTCACACTTCATGGAATCTCACAAGATTTCGGCACCAGTGTTAGCGCTGCTTCTCTGCCAGTGATGCAGGCCGGGTGAGGTGCTCATGAGCGTGCCACCCTGGGGGCTTCCAACGTCTGAGACGGCTGCTTCGTCCCACTTTGTTGTGGTGCCCAGGCCTGATCAGCCCTAGAAACATCACCTGACCTTCATTGCTCTTGATCAAATGCAATCACTTTCCCTCTAACAATATCGCAGAAAAGATTATCTGCAGAGTACCACTTCAAGTCTGTGATGCAGATAAGACTTACGCACAAGCACGTCTGAAACACTTCTGCCTCGCAGAGGTTGCTAATTTTAGATTATATTGTTAATCCTGTCTTTCTGGCAAGTCACTAAGAGCCAAGGCATAACTTGTATCCTTCTAATAACCCCACACCCTCCAAATGTCCTGATTTTCCAGATACAGTCCCAGAATTACAGAAGCCATCGCAGTTTCTTTTTTGATCCCAGAATATCCCGGTTTTCCTTTTCCCCCTCTCCTCCACTTCCCGGAGGACAATTAAAAGTAGTGTGTGTGGGTGCAAAAACAGAGCAATATTTTGTTACAGGAGTCCCCACTAGACTGTATATAATAAGCCCAGGAATTTGAAGAAACTAAAAAATATGGTGGTTTTTAAAGGGAAAGTGCAATTTCTGAGTTTTAGGACTGTGTGCACATATACACCAATCCAGAGTTCTGACCCAAGGAACATCCATTGGGGTGTGTGTGTGTGTGTGTGTGTGTGTGAGAGAGAGAGAGAGAGAGAGAGAGACTAATGCTTAATTAGAGTTAATTTGGTGCACTATCTTGATCCAAAATGGTGTTACACCCTTGTGCAAATTAATTAAACAAACAATGTAGTTTATTGTACAAATCTCATATATACGTGTACCAAACTCACATATACAGTGGTACCTTGGGTTAAGAACTTAATTCATTCTGGAGGTCTGTTCTTAACCCGAAACTGTTCTTAACCTGAAGCACCACTTTAGCTAATGGGGCCTCCTGCTGCCACCACAATGCGACTTCTGTTCTCATCCTGAAGCAAAGTTCTTAACCTGAGCTACTATTTCTGGGTTAGAGGAGTCTGTAACCTGAAGCGTCTGTAACCCGAGGTACCACTGTACGTACATATATGACCTCCACTAATTTTAAGCAGCATTTGAACACGGTTTGGCATGGAGTCTACTAGCTTCAAACAGTCACTGTTGATTTTCGGATCCCTGGACCACACTTGAATCAGTGCCTGAATGAGCTTCTCCATAGTCGTGCAGTCTACAGCATGGAGGCGGCTTTTGCATACAGCCCACAAATTCTCAGTGGGATTTACTTCCGGAGAATTCCCTGGCCAATCAAGTACCTGCATTTCCTGCTCTGTCATGAATTTCTTCACCACTTTCGATGTGTGACAGGGGGCTAGGTCCTGCTGCAATATCCCAGTACTGTCAGGATATCTCTTTTCCAGCTCTGGAATAACTCTCTTTTGTATATTGTGGCGAGCACATCATTCCTTCTATTGGCTGCAGGCTTCCGACACCATAATGATCAACTGATTTTGTTTGTTTGTTTTGAGTACAGGATTATGAGTAAGATAGAAAACATGCTTTGTTTCAATTAATTTGCACAAGGGTATAGATCCACGGCCCCTACCTTAGGAAACCTCATGCCGAGTTTGGTGATGATATCTTGAGAGGCAGCTGAACGTAAAGAGAACAGATAGAGAGAGATGGATGGGCAGACAGACAGAACCACTTTTCTAAATACACAGTAGAGATCAGTCATAATGTTTTTGTCCAGATAGATCTATGGTCTCTTTCATCAACATTGACAGAAATTGTAGCCACCTGTGTTAGAATCTATACCGCCTCTCTGTATAAAAAGGAACATTGGCCAGTGATTGGATTAACTGAATTTATTTTGTTCCATGTTTCCGTCATACAAGAATATGGTATGTAAGCTTCTTGTTTAATTTGGATGTTATCTTACTTAGTTTGTATAAGGATTATGTTATATCATGTTTGTTTAATTTAGAGTATGCACGGCTGACAAAGCCCAGTTGGGCGAAACAACGTATTATCTTGGAATCCTTTTTGTGCCATACCTTCAAGTTTTCTATCTGATCCGATATCTACATATAAGGAACGTTAGAATCCTCAAAGCAGTGACACGTGGAACTTCGTAAGATAAGCATACCATATTGTGGTTATTACCAATATGCCAGTTTAGGAACCAAATGGACTTTATCTCCTCACCATCCATTGGACTTTAATTTCTCTTGATATGTTCTGTTTGCATGATGTGTTGTTCTATGGAATTACGCTTTGTGAGATATTATATGTTGAATTGTGTTTGAAATAGAAGTTACATAGTCAAAAACAGCCTGTTACGTTGTGTGTCTTGTTACCAGGATTGCATTTACATAACCGAAGGTTTAGCAGTGTTTTCCAATCACATGAGAAACAATTGAGGCAGCAAAAGGGTCTCCTCAACAAACCCACTAGCTTTCATGGATTCAAGCCCACTTTGTCGGATCGAAAATTAAATCTCCGATGAATTCATTCTAAAATGGTTAGCTAAATAAATAAGCACACAGGAAGCTGTCCTGCCTCCCTTTCTGTGTGACAAAATGCCTTTCCCTGCTTTGATTTACATTTTTTCCAAGCTTTTGTTGTTGACAGCATCATTTCGTCCACGGGCTCTTTCATTCGCTCGAGATAACCAGCCTTCTGATCTGAGCAGGCGTTCGCGACTCCTTAACAAGCATTAATCAAAGGCAGCGCGATGCAGTTTTGTACCCTAATTAAACATAGTATTATACTAATAGTAGTTTTATAGCTTCTATCGAGCTGACTCATCAGCTGATTCATCATTTAACTTGCTCCTCGCTGCTGCTTCGCGACTGGTGGCCAACTGAATTGGAAATGCAGAAAGTTTCTCTCGTCAGTGTTTTGATGCTCGCCTGTTTCGCAGCAGATGGAGAGGGCTTACCAGAGATAGCTTGAAACAGAATACACAAGAAGCTGTCCACCCCCTATACCAAGAATAATAGTAATACAGTGGTACCTCGAGTTACATATGCTTCAGGTTACATACGCTTCAGGTTACAGACTCCGCTAACCCAGAAATAGTGCTTCAGGTTAAGAACTTTGCTTCAGGATGAGAACAGAAATCGTGCTCCGGCGGCATGGCAGCAGCAGGAGGCGCCATTAGCTAAAGTAGGGCTTCAGGTTAAGAACAGTTTCAGGATAAGTACGAACCTCCGGAATGAATTAAGTACTTAACCCGAGATACCACTGTAATTTTATTATTTATACCCTGCCCATCTGGTTCGGTTTCCCCAGCCACTCTACCAACACATTAGAACAGCCAAAGAGCTCTGAAGAGATTCTTCCCAGTGTTGTTTTTCTAGAAAAAGAGGTGCCGAAACTCACCATGAACGCCTCCCTCGTTCTCTTAGAATAACAATGGTGCCCACCTGAGAGGTGCTATAACTGAGTTCCAGTGAGTTCCGGCTGAAGAAAGCCCTGGTTCTTCCAAATGTGGTGTTTGCCTGCTTCTGAAAATGGAAGTCCTAAATATGACATAGAATTACAGTTCCCAGCTGTGCTGGCCCAGGGGGTAACCTGAGAAATGCAGTCCAGGTCCGGTCCAGAATCCGAAGGTTCTGCTAGGAATCAGTCCGACAGGGTCAAGGCAGGACACAAGGAAGGACACAGGGCATAATACCAGGGAAGGACCAGGCAGGATTTAGCATGCAGCAATGTTGCTCCCGCAACCTGGGGCAGGGTCCGACAGCCTTTTATCTTTGTCGGGGTAGCGGCCAGTCCTGATCCCCCGGTGACTCACCTCCCTGTCTCGCCCGAAGGCGAGCACTCCTCCTGAGAGTACTCAGGTCTCTCCTTCTCTCAGACCTCAGTCTCTGCAGCTCGGGAGACATCGGTGGGTTACTAAACCCAGAGGCCGCCTCAGCCTCTCCTGACCCAACTGGTAGTGGAGCAGCTGTAAGTGATGGCCCAGCTGAAGGCAACGAGGTAATCCCCGCATCTGGAGTCAGGGCAGGCTCAGGCCCCTGACTCGGCCCAGCTGGTGTTTGTTGCAGGGGAACCTGTGCAGATTGGGACTCTTCAGAATCAGGCCCCAGAGTTGGTTCAGATGATGCCTGAGGCAAAGGATCCAGTGCAGACTGAGACTCCTCTGGTTCCAAGTCCGAGCCTGAGTCCCAGGCCATCACACCAGTATTCCTTTGGGCAGAAGCCAAGCAGGTACACCCATTTAGTTTCATAAGGTAGTCATGGTGATATCTCAGGGGCTGTCACACGGGAGGTGGAGCAAGCTCATTTGCTCCTGCTCCGAAAGGTAGGATCCAAACCAATGGCTTTAAGTTACAAGAAAGGAGATTCCGACTAAACACCAGGGAGAACTTTCAGAGCTGTTTGACAGTGGAACAGACTCCCATGAGAGGTGGTGGGTTCTCCTTCCTTGGAGGTCTTTAAGCAGAGGTTGGATGGCCATCTGTCATGGATGCTTTAGCTCAGCTATCTGGGACCTCCATTTGAAACTCCTACAATCAACTGATAGTTTGGACTTCATGTTGGTCTTGTAGTAAGGTTAAGGCTTACTGGGAAATGATATACAGTGAAAGGAAAAGGATGTTTAATATAATGTTCATAAAAACCCCCAGAAGCTTTTCTCTTGGGAATATAGGGAGAGAACTACCTAAACTGTATAGAAACTTATTTATGTATGCTACTACAGCGGCAAGGATATTATTTGCCCAGAAGTGGAAAGAAGCAGAAGTCCCAGAAGGATGGATACAAAAACTTATGGAATATGCAGAAAGGGCGAAACTTACCGGAAGAATAAGAAATCATAGAATCATAGAGTTGGAAGAGACCACAAGGGCCATCGAGTCCAACCCCCTGCCAAGCAGGAAACACCATCAGAGCACTCCTGACATATGGTTGTCAAGCCTCTGCTTAAAGACCTCCAAAGAAGGAGACTCCACCACACTCCTTGGCAGCAAATTCCACTGTCGAACAGCTCTTACTGTCAGGAAGTTCTTCCTAATGTTTAGGTGGAATCTTCTTTCTTGTAGTTTGGATCCATTGCTCCGTGTCCGCTTCTCTGGAGCAGCAGAAAACAACCTTTCTCCCTCCCTCCTCTATGTGACATCCTTTGATATATTTGAACATGGCTATCATATCACCCCTTAACCTCCTCTTCTCCAGGCTAAACATGCCCAGTTCCCTTAGCCATTCCTCATAAGGTATCGTTTCCAGGCCTTTGACCATTTTGGTTGCCCTCCTCTGGAGTAACAAACTCAAGGTAACAAATCAAGGTAACAAACTCTTTATAAAAGAATGGAAATGGTTTATTGAATATTTACAGACAAATTGTAAACAGATAAAAACATTGGCAGGATTATTGCAATAACCTGCAGTTTCATAAGAATATATTTAAATAAGAGGAATAAATGATCAAGTTAAGTTAATTAGGATATGCAGAAAATATTAAAAAATAAATTTAAGGAAAACCACAGAAGGAGAGGGAAAGAAGTCAAGTTTTGAAATGTCAAAATGATTGTGAAATCAGTGAAATGTTAGGACTTCAAAGCACTGCAGACCGCTCCCCCTTCCCTAGGAGACAGTGATGGCCACCAAGTTGGATGCCTTTGCAAGAGGATTAGACAAAATCATGGAGGATCAAGCTGTCAGCAGCTACTAGCCAAAATGCCTGTGTTCTATGTTCTGTCTGTCACTGTGACTCCTGCATTTAGAAGCAGGTTGGACTGAGTGATATCTAGGTCCCTTCCAGCTCTTTGATTCCAGAAACATATGGAAGGGAGGAAAGACTCAAAGGAACCTTCAGAGCAGAAAACCACAAGAAACAAGCAAAAGTGTGCCCAGCACTTTGTAGACAATTTGGAATGAATACCGGAATAATGGAGAATTGCATTGCAGGAGCAGATCCGTAATGCTGAAAGCCACTTCCGACCCTAGGGAGGAGGTGGGGTTGTGGGCTTCCCGCCCCCAACTCTCGCGCGGAGGCTGGTTCTCAGCCCTGCGCATACAGGGGAATCCTCTGCCGCATCATCCCCTGGCCAGCCAATCGGGGTGTGTGGTTTGCCACTCTTAAGGCAAGCGCAGCAGAGGAGATCCCTCTTTGCTGCTGCTGATCAGCTGGGGAATTTCCCACCTACCCACCCTTCAAGGTTTCTCCTTTGACCTTGCTATGGACTTCGGTTGGTCACCGTTAAGGGGCCTGGTAGGAATTTTTTCACTTGGCAAATTGACACTGGCCATTTGGTTTTTTCGCCTACCTTGTAGCAAATCATCACAACTTCCACGGTTTGGTGGTGAGGCATTGGTCGGAGTATTGTTATGTAGATGAATGGGGGGGAGGAGCGCCATCACCTCCCCTGGTTGCGAAGGGTAGTCTGGTAAAAGACTCCGGGGTGTGTGGCCCTGTCCGAAGCCTATGGAGGCCAGGGCCCAAGGCACGCCCCCGAGCGGTGACCCCGGGGGGGGTGCCTAGTTGATGTGCATCAGCAGGGCTCCCCCGGCTGGTGTTAACCCTTCCCGGCCTCTCAGGCATACAGCCTGAAGCTGGATAGTTGATAGGACCAATGCCTAGGCCAATACTGCTCATTTCCTGCAATCAATAATGTTGTGGCCAATTTTCACCCATTAACTTTAACGTATGGTGTCTTTATTTCTTCTGGTGGGAGGTGGGAACTCGCCATGCAACTCCAAAATCCAAGGAGACGTTTAGATGAGGGAGAATGTCAGGAGCATCTCTGCTTGATCAGGTGTGAATTGGTACCCGGATCTCAGCTGCAAGGAAAATGTGAAGTCCAGCACCTGCTGTTTCCGTGACCCTGTGATATTTAGGTATGCAGAGCAAGTGACTCAGCCGTAACCGACTGCATCCGTTCATTCCTTGTTCTCCCTGGCAGCCAGAGAAGGTGACAAGAATGTAGCCTCTGGGACTGTGTCAAAACTCAGTGAAATTGAGATCGAGGACGGCTTCACCTTTGGGGCGCTTTTGACATGACATGATATATAAGTGTAGCTTTTGCCTCTTGCATGTGTTTGTGGGAGTCATTTAAACAGGGAGCTATTCACTGCCTTTCTGTTTATTGCCGCTCAGGAGACCTTCTCGGCAGAAAGAAAACACATTTCTCAAGGTCGCCCAGGGCTTCTTCAGGAGCGAAGGGTGGGTTGCAAATTCCATAAATGAAATAAATAACGAATACACGAGGTACACAAATTTGGATGGTGCTGATAGCCATGGATCTGCAATTTTTGCTTCTCTCCATTTTCCCCTCTAATTTTAAATTCAGATCTCCACATTTTCATAGCAACTTGCAGGTTTCCTTTTTTTAAAAAAAAAACAACAACCATGAAAATTTGACAGCATGTTAGTGAAAATTCCTTTTAATACAGTGGTACCTTGGGTTACATACGCTTCAGGTTACATACGCTTCAGGTTACAGACTCCGCTAACCCAGAAATAGTCCTTCAGCTTAAGAACTTTGCTTCAGGATAAGAATAGAAATCGGGCTCCAGCAGTGCGGCAGCAGCGGGAGGCCCCATTAGGTTAAGAACAGTTTCAGGTTAAGTACTTAATCCGAGGTACCACTGTAAGCACATTTTTGCATGCATTTTTTTGGGGGGGCGGGATAATTTATTACCTTAGATATTAGAGTTGTGTGCAGGCCCTTGGATTTGCTCCATGGCCCAGATCTGGTAGATTTGTGGAATTGTAGGGTTGGAAGGGAACCTGAGGATCATCTAGTCCAACCCCACACAAGGCAGGAATATGCAGCTGTCCCATACAGGGATCGAACCTGCAACCTTGGTGTTATCAGCACCACACTCTAACCAGCTGAGCTATCCAGGAGGGCCCCCAAACAGACCAACCCACCCTGGGTCATCCTGGGCACCACCTGTCCTTCCCAGATCCATCCCTGATAACCAGGAGGATTTGATCCTGCACGAAGCTGGCAGCTTTCCTATGAGCAGGGAAGCAGCTACAGAAGGATCGGCAACTGGAACCACTAACCAGCTTGTACTGGAAAGCTGAACTTAAGATGGGGGGGACGGGACATGAAAGGAACAACTGAAACTGACTAGTTCACCCTGTCTACACACCTCCATTGCCCGCAAGATCAGCATCATTTTCCGGGAAGCTAAGCCATGAGGAGCATTTAAGAGGACCATAAAGGCTGATGCCTGCATTTGTTCAGGCCAAACAACAAATCCAACTTGAGCACGAAGCATCGTTTCCATGCCATAAATAAGCAAATAAACTATACGTGCGCACATCATGCATCAGAGAGGCTCTCTCCCTCCCGCACTTTCAAGCTAGCTGTTTGTAATTACTGCGGCATGGTGCTGAATGCATGGGGAGCACATTTATTTCCTCCCATATTTCTCGCGAATGTTGCCGATGAAAATGAATGGAGCAAATCATTCATATGAAAACAAATGGAATGGAAAACCCCGCAGTCGGAGAACTCGAGCAGTGACTGGGCTTCTGTTGTGTGTTTTAAAAAAATCTTGCAAAGGACTCTCATTTCGCATCCTCTGGCTAATTTTGGAAAAAAAGTTCACAGCCCCATCAGATGCCCAGGAAAGTGAAGCTGGAGATGGCTGACATGTCAGTTGACTGCCATCCATCACATTGCATTTAATGCTTTCTATTCTCCTGCATACAGATGGATGGCAATCCATCGTGTATTTTCTAGTTTTGGCTAAGATTTCTGCATTGCAGGGAGTTGGACTAGATGACCCTCGGGTCCCTTCCAGTTCTACAAGGCAGTGTGGTGTAGTGGTTAACAGCGGTAGACTCGTAATCTGGGGAACCGGGTTCGCTTCCCCGCTCCTCCACATGCAGCTGCTGGGTGACCTTGGGCTAGTCACACTTCTCTGAAATCTCTCAGCCTCACTCACCTCACAGAGTGTTTGTTGTGGGGGAGGAAGGGAAAGGAGAATGTTAGCTGCTTTGAGACTCCTTCGGGTAGTGATAAAGCCAGATATCAAATCCAAACTCTTCTTCTTCTTCTACAAGTCTGTGATTCTATGAGTTTATCATCATCATCATCATTTTATTTGTATGCCGCCTTTCCATAGTTGAAACTATGGTTGAGGCGGCTTACAACATGAAAAGATTTACATAATTACAAACATAGAAGTCATAAGCAATAAATAAAGGTAAAGGTAAAGGGGCCCCTGACCATTAGGTCCAGTCATGACCGACTCTGGGGTTGAGGTGCTCATCTTGCTTTATTGGCCGAGGGAGCCTGCGTACAGCTTCCGGGTCATGTGGCCAGCATGACTAAACCACTTCTGGCGAACCAGAGCAGCACATGAAAATGCTGTTTACCTTCCCGCCAGAGTGGTACCTATTTATCTACTTGCACTTTGACGTGCTTTCAAACTGCTAGGTGGGCAGGAGCAGGGACCGAGCAACGGGAGCTCACCACCTCGTGGGGATTCGAACCACCAACCTTCTGATCGGCAAGTCCTAAGCTCTGTGATTTAACCCACAGCGCCACCCACGACCCATAAGCAATAAATAAAACCCATCAAAAAGTACGCAACCTAACAGAAACAATTTCCACATAAATCATAAGATCTAAAACTATAGTAAAGATAAAGGTACCTCTGACTGTTAGGTCCAGTCGTGGATGACTCTGGGGTTGTGCGCTCATCTCGCTCTATAGGCCGAGGGAGCCTGTGTTTGTCCGCAGACAGCTTCCGGGTCATGTGGCCAGCATGACTAAGCTGCTTTTGGCGAACCAGAGCAGCGCACGGAAACGCCGTTTACCTTCCCGCCGGAGCGGTACCTATTTATCTACTTGCACTTTGATGTGCTTTCGAACTGCTAGGTTGGCAGGAGCTGGGACCGAACAATGGGAGCTCACCCCGTCGCTGGGATTCGAACTGCTGACCTTCTGATCGGCAAGCCCTAGGCTCTGTGGTTTAGACCACAGTGCCACTCGCGTCCCTAAAACTAAAGATACAACAATAATAATATCAATAACGGCAACAGCTCTCTCGACCCCCCGTAAACAAAACTCCAGCCCAAGAATCTGTTCAGCAGCCTCAGCTTTTGTAGCTGGAGTCAGTCAGCACTCCACTCTCCCAGGCCAGATGCTTAGACCCTGAAAATGGCTTGCAAGTGGGAGAGAGGAATGCCAGTGAACAGCAAACCACGAAGACCCCCTTACCCCCAAAGTCTTCAGCAGTAGGCTATTGTTTGCCCTTCACCTGAAAATGATTTGGAGTGGGTGGAAGGGGTAAGCCAGGAATTCTTCTCCAGTTCAGATTTCAATCTGAGCTGCAGGAGAATTTGTGAACTTCAGATGTTCCCCTCTGTTTGACACAAACATTACTGGGTCTCTAATGTTCATTTCACCAGTGACTCTGCCCAGCACAGACCTGGATGTTATGGGCATTTCACAGAACTGTGGTGAGAGAAATTTGCTTTACTGCTATGGCTAATGCAACAGTCCAAAGAAGGCACCTGGATCTCAGCTGAGGTAATTGCAGTGTGCTCAGTATGATTTTGGGCAAACAGTGAAGAATCATTTTCCTAGTTCCATAAGCTAAATGTCAGGTGTGAGTGATTTATGTGCCTGTAATCTCCAGTTTTATATATACAATGGTACCTCGGGTTAAGAACTTAATTCATTCTGGAGGTCCATTCTTAACCTGAAACTGTTCTTAACCTGAGGTACCACTTTAGCTGATGGGGCTTCCTGCTGCTGCCGTGCGATTTCTGTTCTCATCCTGAAGCAAAGTTCTTAACCCGAGGTACTATTTCTGGACTAGCAGAGTCTGTAACCTGAAGCGTCTGTAACCCAAGGTACCACTGTATTTCTACACATACGTATAAATCAGCGTATGCAAATTATGCAAATCTCCCCTTTGGGGAGTGTTTGTGTGTGTGATGCAGGTATGATGCAGCTCCTCTTTCCTGGGCTCAGGTACAAATTACACCCACCCACACCCACCCACCCACCCACCCACCAACAGCAACATGTCCCTGGATTAGGATGCATTGGCAGTGGATCTCGTGAGGAAAACTGTTTCGAAAGCTGCATCGTTCCTGGCTGGCTTCCCTAACTCTTTCTTGTTGGGCTGGAAGTTATGAAAGAGAGAGGTCAGGGGGAAAGCATGCATTCCTTGCTTTGAAACCATGTGCAGGCTTTAAAACATTCAAGCCCATGCTTTTGACAGTAATCTGCAGTGACTATCAATTTGTTGCGATTCTTGAAATAGTGCTATTTCCCTGGCCAGTCATGTGGAATACCAGAATAAGTTAGTGGGGAGAGGCCTTTTCTAGGAGTTGTGTCGGCTCCTCTTTAGTATCCCTGGAGTCTTCCTTGTCTGCTGAGATGAACCAGGAACTTCCGCCCAACTCTATGATTCAGAATCTCTTCTCCCCATATGCTCTCCAGCTGTCCTGCAAATGTCCATTTCCACAGAGCTCCAGCTCCTCTCCTCTCTTCTTATATGTTCACAAATCTCTCGTGCCCGTCGTAATGAAAACAGCTCATCTTTTTGCCAGCCAAACATATGAGTTAAGCAGTCTGCGGTTAAGAAAGAAATAAACACACCTATTAATATCTTCTCCTGGGGAAGAAAATATAAAAATAAAATTACAAGCCTCCTTGCCGGCCCACCACAGCAGTCTGGGGGCAGCATTGACAATCTACTCTGAATAACCAAGGTAAGTAATTTGTCTGTGTGCATTGGCAGGCTTCAGACCAACGTCGCCTTCTTGCTTATTGAGCGGCAAAGTAAACAGAGGTGAAAAGGCAACTTTCTTTGCCAATGAGTGAGCAAAGTGTTTATTCTTTTCTGGTGTTTATTCTGTGTGCACTGATCAATCTGGAAGCACTGGAGGTGGAATAAATTACATTGGGAGCTGGAAGACAACATGTATCTAGGTCAGTAAAAAGGTAAAGGGATCCCTGACCGTTAAGTCCAGTTGCGGACGACTCTGGGGTTGTGCACTCATCTCACTCTGTAGGCCGAGGGAGCCGGCGTTTGTCTGCAGACAGCTTAGTCATGACTAAGCCGCGTCTGGTGAACCAGAGCAGTGCACGGAAACGCCATTTACCTTCCCGCCAGAGCAGTATCTATTTATCTACTTGCACTTCATGCTTTCAAACTACTAGGTTGGCAGGAGTAGGGATTGAGCAATGGGAGCTCACCCCATCACGGGGATTCGAACCACTGACCTTCGGATTGGCAAGCCCTAGGCTCTGTGGTTTACCCACAGCGCCACATCAGTAGGAGGCAGCAATTACACTTCAGGTTACTGTTCTTCAACCTTGGGTTCCCCAAGAGGTAACCGTACTACAGCTCCCATCATCCTTGGCCATTGAGTAAGCTGGCTGGGGTTGATGTAGTCCAAAAACATCTGGGGACTCATAGTCGAAGAACACTGCTTTAGGTTAGCACTTAGGTTGCTTCTCTGCGATCAGCTATATGATCTGGGCCAGACAGAATCAGTAGAGCAGGAGACTGGTCCTCCAGATGTTGTGGCACTCTAAGTGTCACCATTCATGGTGTTGATGGGTGTTGGAGTCCAACAACATCTGGAAGGCTGCAGGTTCCCCACTCCTGCAGCAGAACTTGAGTATCAGACCTGACGTGAATGTGCCCATTCACCTCAGTGATATCAGGCTGAGACTAGGGCTGCAACCAATCAAAGAAATTTAAATTGATTAATAGTTCAGATTTCTGTTAATTCATCTGTCAATTGCCTATGTGTAAAGCATAAAGAATTCTGAAGCAGGAATCATACGTTCTTCATTTTTAGATGACACACAGGAATGGAGTGGTATTTAACTAACTCTTATTCAAAACACACCCATTGAAATATGACTAAGTTAGGCCATTAACTTCAGTGGGTTGAATACTACCCATAATGTAGCAAGCAGCATCTTAGGAAAGGCATTCATTTCTGTGTGAGAGAAATGGGGGTTCCAGCTCTGTCAGCCACCCACAGGTTTTTGTTTTGTTTTTATAAATGTGCATATATAATTGTAGATACATGTTTTCTGTTGAAGATACATGTTTCTGTTCTGGAACAACTTTTAGTAATAGATCTGTATTATTAGTGATATATCCATCTATCATCCAAAACAGGTTTGAAGTCCATATCATGATACAGTGGTACCTCGGGTTAAGAACTTAATTTGTTCTGGGGGTCTGTTCTTAACCTGAAACTGTTCTTAACTTGAGGTACCACTTTAGCTAATGAGGCCTCCTGCTGCTGCCACGTTGCTGCAGCACAATTTCTGTTCTCATCCTGAAGCAAAGTTCTTAACCTGAGGTACTATTTCTGGGTTAGCGGAGTCTGTAACCTGAAGCCTTTGTAACCTGAGGTGCCACTGTATTGGTTTCATACTTTCTGACCTGGCACTATATTGTGAATTATGATGTGTGTGTTTATGTGTGTTATGCAGAAATCACAAGGTGGGGAAAACTGTGAAGCCAGCCAATGCCTCTCCATAGCTGCATCCATATTTCAGACGTTGTGATATGTCAGTATATTGGCATGTTTACCTGGTGATATATCACAAAGATGAAAACCAGATATTGCCCAGCCCTATCTATCACACACACTGTATAGGCCATCAAACACACTGTATAGGAAACCAATTTATACTGAGTCAGACTGGCAGTGGCTGTCCAAGGTTTTAGGCCAAAGTCTCTCCTAGCCCTGGCTGGAGATGATGTGAATTGAACCTGGAAACCCTCTGCATGCAAAGCAGGGGCTCTACCAATCATCTTCTGCCCTTCCCCATATCCAGATATTTGAGAGAAGAAAGAAAAGAAGAAAGAATTCCACAGCTGTCACATGGAATAAATCCCTGTCTTGCTTCAGAACGATGTGAATAATGGGAATATTGCTTAATCAGAAACCCAGTTTGAAATTAGTTGCTGAAGCCGAGCTGTGTTGTGTGTCCAAATGCTGTAAGCTAAGAGTTCTTTCCACTCTACCGGGCAACAGTAATAAGATGTGAGGTGTGAAGGAGCCTTATCTTTCTGCCTGAGGTCTCCTTTTTGCTTCCCTTGTCCTTGCAGAGCACGTTTAAGGCGACCGAACGGATTGAGTGAAAATGCTTCATTTATTTGATCGGGGCCCGATTGTACCTCCAAGGCTAAGGAGCCTAGCGAGGCAAAAGGAGGGAGAAGACATCCACTCTCAGGCAGGAAAGGAGTAAGGCGCAAATCTAAGTCCTTTATGCAAAATTTCCCCATACTTCGGCCAAATCCAGATAGGCATATGAATATACAAGGACGCATGAGAAAGCACTGCATTTTTATCTTTATTTCAAATGGAATTAACGATACAGGCATGCTTGAAAACTGAGGAACCAACATCACACGCGATAAAGGAGCTGTGTGTGATTTGGAAAAAGAGCTGAACACTCTCTTTTCTGAAAAACTATTCACTGAATCTGCCCGGAGATTGTTGTTGGCTACCGTCTGCCTGGAGAGACAATGGAGTGAGCCTCTGGGGGTGAAGTCAAACTGCTAGAGAATCACAGCACCTGCTGTGGCTGCAAAGACCAGTAACTCATCGCTGCTGCCTCCCACATTGTGTTTTTTGCTGTGTTAGCAGCACCAAAGTGACCCCTTCAGGGTGCAAGCCTAGACAGTGTATCTGGAGGTCCTGGGCTATGTCAGGAGTGCATGCAGGAGCCAGGCCCTGTGACCAGTAGGGCTTCACAGGACTGGGGCCTTCCTAAGTTTGTTCTGGAGAGGCAAGGCGTGGCCGCACAGGTGAGGTCACTTGGTAACTCACTGCACCTGGGGGCAAAAGGCGGGAAGGGATATAAGGTCAGCATTTCCCTTTGGCTCTTTGCCACATCAACATGTTTCCTGCCTTGCTGTGTTTGGCTTCCTGATCTTCAGACCCTTGACTTTGTGACTACTTGCTTCTCGACCCTTGGACCCTTGACTTTGTGACTCCTTGCTTCTCGACCCTTGGACCCTTGACTTTGTGACTCCTTGCTTCTCGACCCTTGGACCCTTGACTTTGTGACTCCTTGCTTCTTGACCCTCGGACCCTTGACTTCATGACTCCTTACTTCTCGACCCTCGGACCCTTGACTTTGTGACTCCCTGCTTCCTGACCCTCGCACCCCTGCTTCTGGACTCTTGTTCCTGCTCCCACCCCACCATCTTGCCCCCAGTCCCAATGTCCTCAGCCGGGACTTCGATCGCCTGTAGACTGGACCATGACAGGCTGCCCAGACAACAAGACCCCTCTTTTGGCTTCACTGATGTGTTCCAAAGGAAAGCAGAGCAATACATTTGGCATCAGATGGGCTGCAGGAGTTGCCAGAAGGAGGTGTAAAAGGCGTCAGCTGGGGGGGGGGGAGTAAGAAATGCCCCTATTTTCATCTCAGGAATGTTGGAGGGTATGTATGTTCTGAGAGGCTAGGCAAAGATGGAGCATGGGCCAACCCACCTCCTTTCTTATGTAGCGTCATCAAAAGGAGAGGCTTCCTTCTGGGAGATGGTGAAAAAGGCATATCACCCCACAAACTGGGCCTAAACAAAAGTTACCACTCACTGTTGGAAAAAAGCCTTCCACGACATTTTATTTTCTACGCCCTACTGCCACAACACATCGGGCTCGAAATAATCCGTTAAAATGAT
Source organism: Podarcis melisellensis (assembly GCF_964234715.1). Taxonomy (NCBI): domain Eukaryota; kingdom Metazoa; phylum Chordata; class Lepidosauria; order Squamata; family Lacertidae; genus Podarcis; species Podarcis melisellensis. Next base: position 10,050,591 of record NC_138539.1, on the reverse strand, counting down.
GAAGTGTACATTTAAGGAACTAAGCACACCAATTCAAATTTGTAAAACAAGTAACCATACCAATTAAAACTGGCTCGCATTGATTAATCAGCCAAACTCAATTAAAGCTTGCGGCCCTAATTTTCTCAGCTCGCCTCTGATGGTTAAAGTTGCCGCTTCTCCATCCCTGCGGCGTTCCTACTTCGGCAGGCGATTCTCTGAGCAAAATGAAATAACTCTGTCCGCAGTTGCTGGATTTTTTTTTAAAAGGCACTTGCCTGTTCACCTATGGTGAATGAGCTCCCAGACCCTCAAAGTCTCCCTATTTTCTAGGGACTGTCCCAGATCTAAAGAGGCTGTCCCGGTTTCTGATTTGATTCTGGAAAGTCCCGCTTTTCCTTAGGACATGCCCTATTGGAAAAGAGGGCATGGAGTTATGTGACCCCTGAGCCAAGGAGATAAGCAACTCTACAAACTGTAGAAGACTTCTGAAGGAAGCCCTGTATAGGGAAGTTTTTTTAAAAAAATGTTCAAGGTTTTATTATGTTTTTATATATGTTAGAAGCTGTCCAGGGTGGTGCGGGCAACCAGGTCAGATGGATGGGAGATTAAAATAATAATAATAATAATAATAATAATAATAATAATAATAATAATAATAATAATGGAATAGTACATCCCTATTTTTACTGGAGAAATCTTGGAAGGTATGAGGTTTTCCTACAGAGACTAACCTGAAAAATGAGACTAACCCTTTCCCTTTCCTTCTCCTTTTCAGTTTATTGAATGTGGTCCAAATGACTAGCACAGGAATGGAACTGAATGAAGTATCGGTGTTAAAAAAAATGGTCAATCAGCGGACAATTGGATGACCATGAGGTTTATGATTATGACAGGGAAATCTGTTTCCCAGCTTTCTCCACAGCATGTTTAATTTTACAAAACTCTGTCCATGTCTCCCCTTAGTTGCTTTTTTGACATCAGCCACACCTGACGTTTTGCTATCATGTGCAAATTCACGTACTGAGCAGCCTCACACCAAAGACTAATATCCGAGAGAGACCATCGTTGACCATGACAATTGGGGAGAACTGCGTCATTCAATGAGGGCATAATCCAGTTTCTGAGTGGATAATGTTCCAAGCGAAAGGGATTATACCTCCAATAAGGAAATTGGATTATTGTTGGTGAGAAAAGAAATGGGGCACCCTCTAATTATACCTGATTAAACGGCGACTTGGATATGCACGCACACACGCGAATTCTTAGCTCATGGGACACAGAGTTTTCCTGTTCAAAGAGGCCAAAGATCAGAGGCCAACGATTAGCCGCAATTATTATGGAGAGAAAAAGGGGCGGATTAGTCATCTGGAAGACTGCAAACGAAGTGGAAAGGCAGATGGTACCAGTGGATTTCTGGTCTTGATTTGGCAACGTTCATCCGTCATCAGGCTTTGCACTTCCCAGCCAAAGCCTGAAATTTTGAGTGCCTGAAAATACCCCTAGTTTGGCTGTTACATACTTTCCAAACATGTCTGTTTAATATTTATTTCCTAGTTCATTCCTAATTGATTGAGAGCAGTGGCTCTTGGCAGCCCCTTGGTTCCATAAACCCATCCCCAGTGCCCCCCTACCCTATAAAAAGCATTATTCAGAATAGCTGATTGCATGACCCACTCAGAGAGACCACGATGCAATAAAATTCAAAACAATAACAATTAATTGTACACTTATTCAAAACCCAATTAAAACAAATGCATTCAACAGAACGGATTAACTTGGTCTAGCGATACCAGCTTCTCAAAGCCTGATATTTATGACGAGAGTTCGGAGAGTTCTCGCGAGATCTCTCCAGAAGCTGCCGCCACTTTTCCTCACTTCTCTGGCAACAGGAGTAATGGGGGGGGGGGCTGTGGGGGTGCAGGGTTCCACCACCTGAGGTGGTTGCCACAGTCCCCCTCACTGGTGGGATAACCCTGCTGAGCTATGTCGACCAATAGTCTGACTCAGTACAACCTGTGGTGTAGCACGGTTTGCTGGTGCCCGGGGCGGGTGTGGAGTGTACTTGTCCAGCTTTTGCCACCACTGGCAGATGAGTGCTCATGCAGGTAGAGATGGGGTACTTCACCCTCTGCTGCTCAACCCCTGCTGCCGGCGGGGTGCAGAGAGCACACGATGGGGATCTCTGCAGAGGGCACCTGGTTCGTGCCAGTGTGGTGTAGTGGTTAAGAGCGGTAGACTCGTAATCTGGTGAACCGGGTTCGCTTCCCCACTGCTCCACATGCAGCTGCTGGGTGACCTTGGGCTAGTCACACTTCTCTGAAGTGTTTCAGCCTCATTCACCTCACAGAGTGTTTGTTGTGGGGGAGGAAGGGAAAGGAGAATGTTAGCCGCTATGAGACTCCTTCGGGTAGTGATAAAGCGGGATATCAAATCCAAACTCTTCTTCTTTGTGCCCCCAAGATAGTGTTCCTGGGACAATGACCCCCCGACCCACCCTATGCCACTGGGTATAAGCCACCTTCCAATGTTCTGAGGTGCTTGTCAAGTTCCACTGGGTGCTGCAGGGGGGACAAATGATTGTTCCAGATGGTTCCTTGTGTGGAGAGGCTCTAAGCATGTATATCCATGCAGTCACAGCCAGAGGTGCAGCAAGGTGGGTGCAGTGTGTCCTGGGTGCCACCTTCTGGGGGGTGACAAAATGCTGTGTGCGGCAGTCAACGGCTGTGAGAGACGCTGTTGCTTTGGTGTGCGCAGGCTTCCAGCTGCCCAAATGGTCCGCCCTCTGGCGATCTCCCCCCAAAAAGCTCAACAACTTTGGCTCCCCCCCCAAAAGTCAAACCATTGTTGCAGGCAATAAATAAATAAATAAATAAAGGTGTGTGTGGGGGGGGTGACAAGAAATTTTCTGCACCAGGTACCACCTGACCTTGTTCTACCATTGGCCACAGGTCATCTCATGAGGTGCTGCCTACCAGTCCTCCGCATGCAAATAATTTAGTGTTGGAGAGATATTGGGTTCAAACCCAGTATCCTAGGCTGCTTGGAAAGGCCAATAGAATCCAAACGCCCGTTGTCCATCAAACAGGATGTTTCTGTAGGCATTGCAGGGTTGGTGTGACACAAGCTCAACCAGCAAGTAGCTTTGAGGTGCCACACCAAAAATGAAAACAGCACAAGCATCAGGCGTGATAACTCCTAGGGGCAGATGTGTCTTCGATGCCCTCAAAATCTGAAGGCAGGGGACATGACCCACTCAGTATTGAGGAGGCTGAGGAGGCCGAGCGTGGAGCAGTTCAGTGGCTGGCTCCCCCTGAGAATGAAAGAGGAAGCCATGTTTTGCTGGGCTCCACGCTGGGCCCCTCCCAACAATGCAATAATAATAATAATAATAATAATAATAATAATAATAATAATAATAATAATAATAATTAATATGATAATAATTTATTATTTATACCCTGTCCATCTGGCTGGGTTTCCCCAGCCACTCTGGGCAGCTTCCAACAGAATATTAAAATACAATAGTATATTAAATATTAAAATATTCCCTAAACAGGGCTGCCCTCAGATGTCTTCTAAAAGTTTGGTAGCTGTTGTTTTCTTTGACATCTGATGGGAGGGCATTCCACAGGGCGGGTGCCACTACCGAGAAGGCCCTCTGCCTGGTTCCCTGTAACTTGGCTTGTTGCAGAGAGGGAACCACCAGAAGGCCCTCGGCACTGGACCACAGTGTCCGGGCAGAACAATGTGGGTGGAGACGCTCCTTCAGGCATACTGGGCCAAGGCCGTTTAGGGCTTTAAAGGTCAGCACCAACACTTTGAATTGTGCCTGGAAACGTAGTGTAGGTCTTTCCAGACTGGTGTTATGTGGTCTTGGCAGCTGCTCCCAGTCACCAGTCTAGCTGCCGCATTCCGGATTAGTTGTAGTTTCCGGGTCACCTTCAAAGGTAGCCCCACGTAGAGTGCATTGCAGCAGTCCAAGTGAGAGATAACCAGAGCATGCACCACTCTGGCGAGAACGTCTGCGGGCAGGTAGGGTCTCTGCCTGCTTACCAGATGGAGCTGATATACAGCTGACCTGGACACATAACAATGCAATGTTGTGCATGCATCGCGTGATGTCACTGGGCACATGACATCACACACACGCAACAGATTCCCCCATCCTGGGTACATGATGGCACTTCTGAGAAGCATTTATACACTTACAAGCAAAGGAAAACAAAGGGTCATATATGTCCATATATGATGGCACTCTCGTCTACCAATTCTTTAATCAAGAGGCATAGCAACTATATTCTCTTTCCCTCCCTCCTGCTTCAGTAGTAATAGCAATAGCTCCTGCCTACGTGTCGTTCTGTCTGTCCCCCACAGCTCTCTTGCAAACGCAACCTTCACATTCCAACCTTTGCTTGCTCAGTCCTTTCTCAGCGAGAAAACCCCCACCAAATAAGCTATGCAGAGGAAAAGCTAGTTTGCATTAGCATGCAGGGCTAATGCTTGAACTGCCGCTTCTTGAAATCCCAAAGTCTCTTTATTATGATCATCCGAAGTGTCACAAAATAGTCAGCAAGCTTCTGAGTCAACCTGAACTCTCCATCAAGCTGCAAAGTGAGAGACAAGGAGTGAGAAAAGATAGTGTTGAAGCCACAATGGCTACGCTGGTCAAATAGGCATTTATGTTGTATAATCTTAAAAGGGGCGTGGCTCTAGGGGTGTGGCTGGAAAGGAAATTAGGAATAGCACTTGGGCTTCAGAATTTACCGTATCAATCAAAATAGCTAAATTCTGCTCAAGGAGCCAAATGGGGATATTTGGGCTCAGCCTGTATTTTGATTGACTTGGTGCCACTATCACAAATTTATTTATTGGATCTAGTTATATAGTGGTGACAGCAGCCACGAAATTAAAAGACGCCTGCTTCTTGGGAGAAAATGACAAACCTAGACAGCATCTTAAAAAGCAGAGACATCACCTTGCCAACAAAGGTCCGTATAGCAAAAGCTATGGTTTCCCCAGTAGTGATGTATGGTAGTGAGAGCTGGACCATCAAGAAGGCTGATCGCCAAAGAATTGATGCTTTTGAATTATGGTGCTGGAGGAGACTCTGGAGAGTCCCATGGACTGCAAGAAGATCAAACCTCTCCATTCTGAAGGAAATCAGCCCTGAGTGCTCACTGGAAGGACAGATCCTGAGGCTGAGGCTCCAGTGCTTTGGCCACCTCATGAGAAGAGAAGACTCCCTGGAAAAGACCCTGATGTTGGGAAAGATGGAGGGCACAAGGAGAAGGGGACGGCAGAGGACGAGATGGTTGGACAGTGTTCTCGAAGCTACCAGCATGAGTTTGACTAAACTGTGGGAGGCAGTGGAAGACAGGAGTGCCTGGCATGCTCTGGTCCATGGGGTCACGAAGAGTCGGACACGACTAAACGACTAAACAACAACAACAATTAATTTTGATTGACTTGGTGCCATCTTCTGCACTATCCCAAATTTATTTATTTGATCTAGTTATATAAATATTTATGTCCTGCCCTTCTAGTTCTTACTGCTCAGAGTGGCTTACAGCAAACCAACAACACCCATTTATAAAAGACGCCAGCATTGCGCAACATGGACGATTTGATAAAACTGAGACATGCTCAACTGATAAAGCAAAGACATCAGGTAGAACATTAAAACAAAGATCTGATGCAATATGTGTTACTGTGACGAGGGGGCGGGACAGGACGAGACCAACAGAGATTTATGGAGGGGACAAGATATCTTACTGCCTCTCCAAATCTTGCTTTATTTACTTAGGTTGCATATACATCCTACATTTGAAGCACCCCAAAAATAATCTTGGGAAATTTTATTTTCCATTTTGTACAAGAAGAAGAAGAAGAGTTTGGATTTGATATCCCGCCTTTCACTCCCCTTCAGGAGTCTCAAAGTGGCTAACAATCTCCTTTCCCATCCTCCCCCACAACAAACACTCTGTGAGGTGAGTGGGGCTGAGAGACTTCAAAGAAGTGTGACTGGCCCAAGGTCACCCAGCAGCTGCATGTGGAGGAGCGGAGACGCGAACCCGGTTCCCAAGATTACGAGTCTACCGCTCTTAACCACTACACCACACTGGCTCTCCCACACAGGGGTACACACCACCTGTGACTACTACCGATTGGATACAGCCACCAAGCTACAGTTCCCAGCACCCTTAGCAAACAAGAGTTCCCAGCATTCTCCGAGGGAGGGGTAATCATGTGATTTAAATGTATGGCACATATCAGGCATAGGCAAACTCCGGCCCTCCAGCTGTTTTGGGACTACAATTCCCATCATCCCTGACCACTGGTCCTGTTAGCTAGGGGTGAAGGGAATTGTAGTCCCAAACATCTGAAGGGACAGAGTTTGCTTATGCCTGGCATATATGCAGTCTTAGTGGATCCAACTCACTGTTCCCAAGCTATTTGGACTGTGTGTGCTTTAGATGTGCTTTATATACGCATGTGGTTTGTTTGCAGCCTTAGACAATGGTTTAATGCTTTGCCACAAACTATCATCATAGTTCCTTTCCTCCTCGCAGGCACTGATGTAAATGTTGCTATTTGCTTCATGTTATGTCAACTGCAGCACAATTTCATCTGAACGTCAGACTGCTGCGCTGCATTTTTCTTAACGGTTTCGTGGAAGAACTTAAGTATGAGGAAGTCCGCTGTATTTACTTTTTTACTTTTACTGATTTACTTTTGATGCACAGGGATATTTCACACCATTGTCAAAGCAGGGAGAGCTTGGTGACATTTGCAATTAATATGGGCATGGGAAGTTTAACCGAACGAGAAACCACAACCCGATTCCATGTGTGGGAGAGGCAAAATGGCCTATTGGCTGTTGTCTTTTTCTGCGTTTCCACCTCTGGCTTTCTTCACAGAAGAAGCCACTGTTGTTGTTTTTTTCAATTTTTAAAATTGATTTTCCCAATTTTTTTTAGGAAAAGAAACAAACATACATCTTAACTGTATTTAATCCAATCTTAGTAACATTGTTGAGTGACTTCCTCGAATCCCCCTGGCTGATTTTCAGTGTACAGTGGTACCTCAGGTTAAGTACTTAATTCGTTCTGGAGGTCCGTTCTTAACCTGAAACTGTTCTTAACCTGAAGGACCACTTTAGCTAATGGGGCCTCCTTCTGCCGCTGCACCGCTAGAGCACGGTTTCTGTTCTGAAGCAAAGTTCTTAACCCGAGGCACTATTTCTGGGTTAGCGGAGTCTGTAACCTGAAGCATATGTAACTCGAGGTACCACTGTATATCATTGTAACAGTTTTCCAAAACAAATTTTCTCATAAAATTAACTTAATCACTTAACATCTTTCTTTCTTTTCATTTTAACTTTAAACATATTATTCTCTAACTTTACATATTTAAATCCAAAGCCTATTTTTTCCAATTAAATTATCTTAGCATATTTAACTAAATAGTCTTTGAATTTCATCCATTCCTCCTGGTACTCCTCCTCCTTCTGGTTGCGGACTCTTCCAGTCAGGTCGGCTAGCTCTGAAAAGTCCATCATCTTCATCTGCCATTCCTCCACTGTTAGGGACTTCTTGTGTTTTCCAATTCTTAGCTAACAAAATTCTAGCTGCAGTTGTGGCATACAAAAACAGTCTAACATCTTTCTTGGGCAATTCCAGACCTATTTTTCCAAGAAGAAAGGCCTCTGGTTTCTTAGTAAATGTATATTTCAAATGTATATTTCTTGGGCAATTCCAAACTGTATTTTAGCTGAACAGCTGTAAACCAGGAGTAGGTGGCCCAATTGCCTCCTAAATCCGGCCCGTGGACGGTCCGGGAATCAGCGTGTTTTTACATGAGTAGAATGTGTCATTTTATTTAACATGCATCTCTGGGTTATTTGTGGGGCATAGGAATTCGTTCATATTTCCCCCCCCCCAAAAAAAAAATATAGTCTGGCCCACCACATGGTCTGAGGAATGGTGGAGGGAAGGTTGCTGACCCCTGGCTGTAAACCAACAGGCAAAGCCATCAAAAGTGAAAAGCCATCCTCACTGCCTTCTGCTTAACAGTCCCTTTGACAGAGACCGTTCAACTTTTAGCACCGTGGGAAAGTGGAAGCACCAAAATGGATCTCCCGGGGCCCCACTCTGTGAACCCTCTGGTGAGAAGTCAAGTTACAGGGAACCAGGCACAGGGCCTTCACAGTAGTGGTGCCCGCCCATCAGATGTCAAGGAGATAAACAACTATACAACTTTCTGAAGGCATCTGAACCAGGAAGTTTTTAATGTTTGATGTCTCTCTGTGTTTTAATATTATGTTGGAAGCTACCTAGAGTGGCTGGGGCAACCATGTCGAATGTGTGGGGTATAAGTTAAAAGAATAAGAATAAGAATAGCCACCTCACCTATAATGCCTCAATCTGAGGAAGCACCCCATCCTTCGAGTGAGTTGCGGTGGTCCTAGAGAACCTTATGGGAGCATCACTGTGTAGAAGTGGCACTTCATGGTGGATAGATGCCCTCACAACCATAGCAGTAGATGCAAGGACAGTTAACCACAGCATCCATCGTCAGGCTGAGCAGTGTGGCTGGCCATAGCTAGACCAGGGCAAGAGGCAGGCCTGTGGGCAGATCACCCACCGACAATTTTGATCCATCAACTGTCTCCAGCATACCCTTTAACATTTCTCTAATGAAAATAGGGATGTCTTATTTATTTAATTGGGATCAGCTGGCAGATCTTTGGGTGGTTTGCAGTAGGTTGCTGTTCCTGGGGTGCAGGAGGAGGCAAAGCTGCTCAGGAGCATGGTCCCTGGCCCCAGACATGACCCAATGAGGGATGGGCTGCCCCAGGGCATCAGGTCTGGACTCAGGGGGTCATAGGCCCCACCGCCTGTTCTTCCAGGGGCTGTGGAAAGAGCCTGGGATGGAGGGCACCTGTAGACACAGTTTGATGCATGTCACCCCGGAGGCAACCATCAAGCTATCCCAGTATGTTACAGGTGTATCGATGTGTAACAGTCATTCAGTGTAAAGGTCATGAAGTGGTTAAGGTGCGACCTCACTTAAGATTTGCAGAGGAGGAAATAAATGCCATTAACAGTAATTCCAAGTGGATTCCCGGTTGTGTCAACTAAAGGATGTGGTTAAAGACTGATAAAGCCAATAGGCTGATGTCAGGGAAATATGTTACCTGGGTGTTTGAGAAACGTTTTGGGGCATTCCCAAGAAATGAGTCAAATTTGCCTTGTTGGGTTTGGCTCACATCGTGGGCTTCACATTTCAAATTGCCATTGTGCACTGTAACAGCCGCGACTGGCGTCGCATTCAGAGATTTGCTTTACCTACTTTCACAGAGGACCATCGTAAGAGTCAGACTACAATTTTCTTCAGCAACCCAGAATGCGCGAGCTGGATAGTTTTAGCTGAACGTGGCAAAATATTTCTCGCTGTATTCAGTTTCAGCTGAAATCTCTTCTTCTTAATTATCTTTCAATTGAGAATCTCATGTTGTCAACTCAAGCTCTTAAACTGCTAGCTGTTAGCATCACCTCTGAAGTTTCATCTTAATTGGAATGACTACTGGGGTGCTCCCAGACTGTGACGGCTTTGTGGGTCACATCCCAGGCTGTGCAATTGAAGTGGATTTGGCACTCTGGGGCAATAAACCGGTTCCACTGCAAAACCTGGACTTTTTGTAATCAGGAAAGTGGCAATAAACCACTGGAAAGTGTCCAATAATGGTAGCTTGACATGACATTGCATTTACAGATAGGTAGCCGTGTTGGTCTGCCATAGTCAAAACAAAAAGAATTCCTTCCAGTAGCACCTTAAAGATCAACTAAGTCAATTCTTGGTATGAACTTTCATGTGCATGCACGAAAGTTCAGCTTACACATTCAGTGCATACACTGAAACAGAAGTTTCCAGACCCTTCTATGACATTGCATAACTTCCCTGAAAACAATCAATGTGCCAAATGAAGGATGGAATATAAAATAAATAAAAACTTAGAGCCATTTCCACTTTTCAGCTGGTCACACTTGTAGAGGTAGAAAGCTGACCCTCCAGATAGGGATATCGAAGAATCCCGATGAAAACAGAAAATGCTGATATTGGCTTATTCGTCCACAGTGCAACATGCTTGCAAAAAGCTTGTGGAAGTTTAGACTGCATTAATGGAACCAGAGTTTCCAGATCATGAGAAGTAATTGTTTCACTTCGTTCTGCACTAGTCAGACCTTCTTCAAATAACTGTATCCAGTTCTGAGTGCTGTACTTTAAGGATATTGACAAACTGGAGCAGGTTTAGAAGAGACCGATAAAAATGGTCAGCAGTAGGTCAGACAAGTCCTACAAGGAAAGTTTGGGTGTGAAAGTTTTAAGTGGGGAATGGACATGACAGCATTCTTCAAACCCCGAAGGGTTGCCACAAAGAAGAAGAAGAAGAGGAGGAGGAGGAGGCTGAGAGACTTCAAAGAAGCGTGACTAGCCCAAGGTCACCCAGCAGCTGCATGTGGAGGAGTGGAGACTCAAACCCGGTTCCCCAGATTACGAATCTACCGCTCTTAACCACTACACCACACTGGCAAAGCTTTGCTCTCTGATTCTTCAGAGGGCAAGACAGGACCTAATGGGCTGAAATTAGAGGAGAGCAGTTTCCAACACAACTCAATAAGCTTCTCAACAGCAAGGGCTGCTCAACAGTGGAGGGCTGTGGGCTCTCCCTCATTGGAGACCTTCATGCAAAAACTGGATGGCCATGTGTTGGGGATTCACTAGCTCTGGGTTTCCTGCATGCAGCAGGAAGTTGGCCTAGGTAGGCCTACAGAGTCCCCACCAACTCTATGGTTAGTCTCCCCATTTTCCTTATGAAAATCACCGCTCCTTTGTGGTAATGCATGGACACATGCACATTTCTGTAACAGGGCAAATAGCAGCTTGGGGGAGCAGTCATCAGGCTTACTTAGACGGTGGTGAATTTATCCCACCCATCCCCTAGCGCTGCAGTCGCAATCCAGATTAACACTTGTGTTAAATAAAAACACTTATTTTAACTTAGAAAGGGAGAGAAATGGGTCATCTTATCACAGTGGCAACCAGTGGACTAGGGAAGCTAGTCTTCTAAGTGTTCCTGGTAAATTTGAGTATTAAAGTATTAAAGACCCAGGAAGTTTCTGCCCAACTTGGGGAGAAGAAGAAGAGGAGTTTGGATATGATACCTTGCTTTATCACTACCCTAAGAGTCTCATAGAATCATAGAGTTGGTAGAGACCACAAGGGCCATCGAGTCCAACCCCCTGCCAAGCAGGAAAGCAACTAACATTCTCCTTTCCCTTCCTCCCCCACAACAAACACTCTGTGAGGTGAGTGGAGCTGAGAGACTTCAAAGAAGTGTGTCTAGCCCAAGGTCACCCAGCAGCTGCATGTGGAGGAGTGGGGAAGCGAACCCGGTTCACCAGATTACGAGTCCACCGCTCTTAACCACTACACCACAGGGTGGGAGGTGCGATGCTCTGGCAGGCTCCAAGAGCTCTCCACCAGCTCCCCAAAGCCTACTAGGAGGGCTCCAGTTTCCTGTCAGAGCCTTGGCTTCTCCTTCCCAAAGCCCAGGAAACTTCTGCCCAGTTTAGAGAGGGAGGTGTGATGGTCACACGAGCAATGTCAGAACATTGCACTATCAGCCTCCCCAATCACTTTTGCAAGCTGGCGCCTCTGGCCCTAACTGCTCCCCTACGAAAAAATTCACAGCACGCCACTGGTGGCAACCATTTCCTCAAGCACATCAGGTAGAGGATATGTGCAATTTCAGTTTATGTTTGATCGTTCCTCCCAGAGAGCCATGCCCCAACCAGAACTTGGCCATTGTCCCAAAAATTAACACATCACTGAGTGAAACACGGAGAGTTGAGCCTGTCTCCCTTTGCATTCAATCATCTGCAAAGCGTGTCTTATTGCCTTTTAATGGGAACACGGCGCAGAGCGACATATCAAATGAAGCCGCCTTTGAAGGCAAATGGCTTACTTAGATGGCAAAGCATGCTGAGTTAACGTATGAGGGGATCTCCCTAAAGAATGGCGTTTAGCATGTTGTTATTCACGTCGGATAAAGGAAGCAAATGCCGAACAGCACTAACAGCTTGATGCTTGGAAAACTGAAAATGTGTGGTGGCATTTCTAGGAAGCCGTGCTGGCCTAGGAAAACAACAAGAACCAAGGACCAGTCTGCAGTTTGGGAATGTTTCTGTGACCCCAAAGCTTGCATGTGCTGCTGATCCAGGATTCCTACAGAGCAAAAACACTTTGTAGGGGAAAGAACAATAAACCTCTTTAGCAGTGCATGATTCCCACTGCTTATATAGCTGTGATTAGAGTCTGCTCTGCAATTTGCCCTCACATCTACGAAATGTAAGAAGACAAGGACTGCTGTCCAAGTTTTTGGTTCATCTCAATTTAGGTCACTAGGGCAGATGGTCGCTAAGGATTTGCAGAGACAGTGTGCTGCTTCCCCCTCCCTTCTTTGAGCAAGCAAAGGGGCTTCCTGCTGATATGGATGCTTGGTTTGAATTAGATCCACATTCCCATACAAAGACAACCTGACCCACAGCTCTTGAACTCTAGTGTGGCACAGAACATACCCACTGCCTGCCGGATTTCACACTTCTCTGACCATGGCAGCAAAGTCCTCAGCAGCTCAAACATGATATATACTGAATTAGCCCGAATATAAGCCGTACCTGCAAATAAACCACACCTTTAAAATTCAAGAGGGGGTGGGGAGACAATACCCGAATATAAGCTGCTCCCTTAAAATTCTGCAGGCACTCACACCCGTTCCATTTTGCCGTATGTCTGTTTCAGCAGCGATATCATAAAAGTCAAATTTTGTAAGGTTGCAAATTTAAGCCGCACTTTAAATTTTTGTGGTCAGAATTTGGAAAAAAAGTGTGGCTTATATTTGGGGCAATACAGTATATAAGTAAAGGCATTTTTTTGAAATAAAGTAACTTCAGTTACCTGGATATTTGTTGGATGTCAAACTCAGCCAAGAGCATAAGGTCAAACAGATTCCTCACTGGCCTTGCAGACAACTTCATTGTCCAGAAAGTGGGAGAAGCAACAAGAGGAACAGCCATTTTAGATCTGGTCCTAACCAATGTTGATGACCTGGTTAGTGGGGTAGAAGTGGAAGGATCATTAGGCGCGAGTAATCATGCTCTTCTGAAGTTTACTATATAGCGGAAAGGAGCAGCCAAGCATACTAGGACTCAATTTCTTGACTTTAAGAAAGCTGACTTCATAAAACTTAGGGAAGTGCTGAGTGAGATCTCATGGACAGTAATACTAAAAGGAAAGGGAGTTCATGATGGCTGGGAGTTTGTTAAGAGGGAGATAGTAAAAGCACAACTTCAGGCAATACCAATGAGACGGAAACATGGAAGGTGCCTAAAGAAGCCAGGGTGGCTATCTAAAGAACTTTTAACTGAGTTAAGATTAAAAAAGGATGTGTACAAAAAATGGAAAAGGGGGGAAACCACCAAAGAGGAATTCAAACAAATAGCCAGCACGTGTAGACACAAAGTCAGAAAAGCTAAAGCACAGAATGAACTCAGGCTTGCTAGAGAGCTTAAAAGCAACAAAAAAGGCTTTTATGGGTATGTTCGTAGCAAAAGGAAGAACAAAGAAACAGTGGGGTCATTCAGAGGAGAAGATGGTGAAATGCAAACAGGGGACACAGAAAGGGCTGAACTCCTCAATGCCTTCTTTGCCTCAGCCTTCTCCGATAAAGAAAACAATGCCCGACCTGAAGAATTTGGAGCAAATGATTCAGCAGAGGAAACACAGCCCAGAATAACTAAGGAGATAGTACAAGAATACTTGGCTAGTTTAGATGTATTCAAGTCTCCAGGGCCAGATGAACTGCATCCAAGAGTATTAAAAGAACTGGCAGATGTGATCTCAGAACCACTGGCAGTCATCTTTGAGAATTCCTGGAGAACAGGCGAAGTCCCGGCAGACTGGAGGAGGGCAAATGTTGTCCCTATTTTCAAAAAGGGGGAAAGAGAGGACCCAAATAATTACCGCCCAGTCAGTCTGACATCAATACCAGGGAAGATTCTGGAGCAGATCATTAAGCAAACAGTCTGTGAGCACCTAGAAAGGAATGCTGTGATCACCAATAGTCAGCATGGATTTCTGAAAAATAAGTCATGTCAGACTAACCTGATCTCGTTTTTTGACAGAATACAAGCCTGGTAGATGAAGGGAACGCAGTGGATGTAGCCAACCTTGATTTCAGCAAGGCATTTGACAAGGTGCCCCATGATATTTTTGTAAAGAAGCTGGTAAAATGCGGTCTTGACTATGCTACCACTCAGTGGATTTGTAACTGGCTGACTGACCGAACCCAAAGGGTGCTCATCAATGGTTCCTCTTCATCCTGGAGAAGAGTGACTAGTGGGGTGCCACAGGGTTCTGTCTTGGGCCCGGTCTTATTCAACATCTTTATCAACGACTTGGATGATAGACTCAAGGGCATCCTTGACATGAGCCAACAGTGTGACGCGGCAGCTAAAAAAGCCAATGCAATTCTGGGCTGCATCAATAGGAATATAGCATCTAGATCAAGGGAAGTAATAGTGCCACTGTATTCTGCTCTGGTCAGACCTCACCTGGAGTACTGTGTCCAGTTCTGGGCACCACAGTTCAAGAAGGACACTGACAAACTGGAACGTGTCCAGAGGAGGGCAACCAAAATGGTCAAAGGCCTGGAAACGATGCCTTATGAGGAACGGCTAAGGGAGCTGGGCATGTTTAGCCTGAAGAAGAGGAGGTTAAGGGGTGATATGATAGCCATGTTCAAATATATAAAAGGATGTCACATAGAGGAGGGAGAAAGGTTGTTTTCTGCTGCTCCAGAGAAGCGGACATGGAGCAATGGATCCAAACTACAAGAAAGAAGATTCCACCTAAACATTAGGAAGAACTTCCTGACAGTAAGAGCTGTTTGACAGTGGAATTTGCTGCCAAGGAGTGTGGTGGAGTCTCCTTCTTTGGAGGTCTTTAAGCAGAGGCTTGACAACCATATGTCAGGAGTGCTCTGATGGTGTTTCCTGCTTGGCAGGGGGTTGGACTCGATGGCCCTTGTGGTCTCTTCCAACTCTATGTTTCTATAATTCTAATTGTGCATTTAAAGAGTTCTTTTTAAGTTGCAGAATAATGAGAAAATGGGACAAAGCAGAATTAGGAGGAGGGACATGTAAAACCAAGGCAGAACAGAAATGGATTTATTTACCCTTTCCAATGTGAATGGTTGAGGAAGGCATTGGATTTTGCAGAAATGAAAAAAATGCAGGGTCTAGTGGAATTGTTAGGGTGACTTCAGTCAAGGAGACCTAGAATCCAATTCCTGATTGGCTGTGAAGCTCATTGACCGGCCAATCATTGCCTCAGCCTGACCTCCATCACTTGCCTGTGGAAGAAATATTCATGATTCAGCCACGATTGCTGTTGCTTCCAGACAGAGGGTCACAGGGATCAGAGAGTCCTTTCTGATACACCTCTTGACGTCTTCCCCCAAAGCAATGTGAGAAGGAGTCAACTTATTTTGTGATTGGGAGCTAGGGCTGTCAGTCACAGAACTACCCAAATGTCCATGCTCCTCCTACTCCTCTCTGTCCAGTATTTTTCATTTGTAGGGAGTTGGGGAGAAGTTTAAAAATATATCAAATTGGCCAGAAAAAGTAAAAGCATCCATTGAAACTTTGGGGCCACCATTCTTTGTTCTGGACCTCTTTGGACCCAAAATTCTTTAAATCCCAAAGTTGTCCAAATATAGGGGCACTATATAAACTTGAAAATACTGGTGGGGATTTTTTCCCCTGTCGATCGCCCAACTTTTTGGATGATTGCCCCCCCCCCCCAAGCTGAGCAACTGCGTTCAGATTTTTACTTCTTGAAATATGGCAACCTTATCCAAATATCTCCGAAGAAGGGCACTTCAGTTCAGATTCATGCTTCATCCAAAAGACGTACACATACCTACCAAGTGCCTTTAAATGTAATAAATCTCAAGAAAAGGATAGGTTGATAGTGTCAGTGTTAATGATAAATAGCTTATATTTTTTAGTGTTTCTTTTTTGAAAAAAACAAAAACAAACACGTTGTTACAGAGGCAATAGTTATCAATCATCTTTTTAATACTGCCTGTTCGTTCTCTAAGGTTACTTTGATAAAGTATCTGTGGTATATTTTCCAAATCATGAGCATTTTGAGTCTGTGATACCATCTTGCATAGAGCCAGACAATCATTCCCTCTAGCCCAATACTGTCTCAGTGCAGTCTTTACCATATAAACACTGGAAGCCACATTCCCCACCCCTTATAGTTTCACCTGGGAGTGATGGGATGTCATAAAAGCCTGTAGCTCTTGGGATTGGGCTGGTGGCAGCTTGCTCTAGGGTCTGTCTGAGCACTTTTACCTCAGCTCAGTCATTTGCAAGCATCTGCAAGTGTGTCTTTGGTTGCCTCTCAAGTTGGGTCCTCTCATCAGATGTCAACATGAACTTGAGCCTTCAGTGTCGCTGGCCAATCTTGTGGGATGCTCTTCTGACAGAAATTCAGCAGCGACTTTTAGACTGGAAATATTTCTATGCCACCAGGCTAACACAAACAGCTAACAAAAAAAAAAACTCTGCTGTTTTACAGAGAGCCAGTGATTTTTTATTTCACAACTCACACACAGTATGTGAAGTATTAGGTCTATGCATGGCCTCCCTGATCCAAACCAGGATCTGATCTGGCATTTGGGTTGGCTGGCTCCTGCCGTAATCTGGGGCCAACTTGTCAGGACCCAGATCTAGGCCCTAAATCGATTTGGGGAGGCAGCCCTGTTATTTCATTGGGGTTTTAAATCCTAATTAAACCTGCGCTTGGAAGGGAGGCAATACAGGACTCTTCCTGATAAACAGGCATCTGGATTCACACAGATTCAACTAAATCATGGGTAGGCAAACTAAGGCCCGGGGGCCGGATCTGGCCCAATCGCCTTCTAAATCCAGCCCATGGATGGTCTGGGAATCAGTGTGTTTTTACATGAGTAGAATGTGCCCTTTTATTTAAAATGCATCTCTGGGTTATTTGTGCAGACGTTCAGGAATCTGCGTGTTTTTACATGAGTAGAATGTGCCCTTTTATTTAAAATGCATCCCTGGGTTATTTGTGAGGCCTGCCTGGTGTTTTTACATGAGTAGAATGTGTGCAGAACAATCATAATACAGTGGTACCTCGGGTTACATACGCTTCAGGTTACAAACACTTCAGGTTACATACGCTTCTGGTTACAGACTCTGCTAACCCGGAAATAGTACCTCGGGTTAAGAACTTTGCTTCAGGATGAGAACAGAAATCGGGCAGCGGTGGCGCAGCAGCAGCGGGAGGCCCCATTAACTAAAGTGGTACCTCAGGTTAAGAACGGACCTCCGGAACAAATTAAGTTCTTAACCAGAGGTACCACTGTAGTATTATGGTGTCCAGGACTGGGCAGATGATTAGTGGTGGAGACCTCCATCTCAAGAGATGTCTTGGCAGGAGGAAGATGATGATAGTATGGACCCAGATTCATGACACACCCCAGAAGAAGAAGCAAAGAGTTGGGAAACAATGGAAGAGGAGGAACAGGAGCAAGCTAGCAAATGCTCTAGTCCTGAACAGAGACAGGAGTCTGGGAGAAACAGGACAGGAGACAGTGGACACTACGTCACCTGAAAGCCAGGTAGAACCCCCTCCTTCTCCAATGACCAGGCGATCCCTTCATATCTCAGAGCAGAAGGTCAAACAGAGACATAAAGATTCTGTTGCCAGCCACTGTAGGCAGTAAAGAGGGGTTTGGAAGATAAGATGTGCTGCAAGTGGGGTGGAGCGGATACTCTGAGCAATGTCTCGAGACTGAAGGGAGCACAATCCATGGCTTCTCTGTGTATTTGGTTTATTAAATACCGTCCGTATTTTTCGCTCTATAAGACGCACCAGACCACAAGACGCACCTAGTTTTTGGAGGAGGAAAACAAAAAAAAATATATTCTGAATCTCAGAAGCCAGAACAGCAAGAGGGATCGCTGTGCAGTGAAAGCAGCAATCCCTCTTGCTGTTCTGGCTTCTGGGATAGCTGCGCAGCCTGCATTCGCTCCATAAGACGCACACACATTTCCCCTTATTTTTTAGGAGGGAAAAAGTGAGTCTTATAGAGCAAAAAATACGGTAAATTAGAGAGCGGAAGCCCTCTGCGTCTCTGATTTCACTATGCAGCTAGCCTGGGAGTCGTGACATATGGTGAATTATTCTGAATAGCTTTGATCCTATGTAATGATCTTGGAGTTGTTAGCAGACCTTGCAGCTTGGGTGAATTAGATTGAAGCAATCACAGCTTCTGGAGTTCAAAGGCTTTATTCACACAGGAGCTATTTACAGAATGAGTGGAGATGAGAGAAAGTAGCAGGCATCTTGTCTCAACAATTTGGGAGAGTACAGCAAGCAAAATGGCTCACTTTTAGGGGTGGTATTTAGACAAAGAGGCTTAAAAGCAAGTGCTGGCTAGATGGCTACACAAACAGTCCCCTTGTGTGGTTTAAAGTAAGACATGCATTAACTACAAACAAACGCAAGAGAATGAAATGTATTTGCTTTTCTCTAACAGAAGTAAACCCCACTGAACTCAGTGGAATATACTTTTGAGTAGGCAAGTGATGGACTGGGCTGTTTTGCCTGTATTGTAATATCAACAACCTCAGAAATGCAGATGACACAACCTTGATGGCAAAAAGTGAGGAGGAATTAAAGAACCTTTTAATGAGGGTGAAAAAGGAAAGCTCAAAATATGGTCTGAAGCTCAACATCAAAAAAATGAAGATCATGGCCACTGGGCCCATCACCTCCTGGCAAATAGAAGGGGAATAAATGGAGGCAGTGAGAGATTTTACTTTCTTGGGCTTCATGATCACTGCAGATGGTGACAGCAGTCATGAAATTAAAAGACGCCTGCTTCTTGGGAGAAAAGTGATGGAAAATCTAGACAGCATCTTAAAAAGCAGAGACATCACCTTGCCAACAAAGGTCCGTATAGTTAAAACTATGGTTTTCCCAGTAGTGATGTATGGAAGTGGGAGCTGGACCATAAAGAAGGCTGATCGCCGAAGAATTGATGCTTTTGAATTATGGTGCTGGAGGAGACTGCGAGAAGATCAAACCTATCCATTCTGAAGGAAATCAGCCCTGAGTGTTCACTGGAAGGAGAGATTCTGAAGCTGAGGCGCCAACACTTTGGCTACCTCATGAGAAGAGAAGACTCCCTGGAAAAGACCCTGATGTTGGGAAAGATGGAGGGCACAAGGAGAAGGGGACGACAGAGGACAAGATGATTGGACAGTGTTCTCGAAGCTACCAGCATGAGTTTGACCAAACTGCGGGAGGCAGTGGAAGACAGGAGTGCCTGGCGTGCTCTGATTCATGGGGTCACGAAGAGTCGGACACGACTAAATGTCTAAACAACAAAAACCTACTTTACCGCACTCACCATTTCCCTTCACTTCTGTACAACTCCCAGAGTGCCAACCAGTCCCTTTTCACAGGGAACTCTGAGAATTGTAGCTTTCTGAGGAGAAGAGGGACCTCCTCACAGCTCTCAGCACTCTTAGCAAACCACATCGCCTATAATTCTTTGGGGGAAGCCATAACTGTTTAAAGTGCTAGTGCGGTGCTTAAAATGTTTGCTGCAAATGTGGCCCTAGAGTAGCTTTTCCAAGCGTACATTGGGAAATTGCAGGTGGCTTTCTTAGGGCTAGCTGGTCCAAGGCAATGGCCAGAGAACCAATCTTGGGATTGCAGTTTGGGTGGCCACTAACTCGTTGCTCACATTAATAACATGTTTGGTGATCTCTAGGAAATATGAGTGGTTGCTTCCCCTGGGATGTGGAGACCACACTGTGCTTATACAGCCAAGTTTATGGGTTTATTCAGCAACTTTCCTGCTGAAGAGACTTCATGTATTTTTTGAAGCTACATGCTGAATTCTTGAGCTTTCCGCCCACTGTTGGACTTTCTCAGTCACCTCTGGGAGGGCGGAGGCAGCTGGTTAGTAGGAAGAGAGAGAGAGAAAGTAAGTAAAAAATTGGCAGCCTCCGAAAAAAATGTATCAAGAGTAATAGAGAAAGGGCTGCATTATTCATGAGGTGTCATTTTTGATTTGCGTCAGATGACATATTTTCCTTCATTCGTCCTAATTACCAATACTGCTTTGTGAAATAGATTTTTTTTTTGCGGGGGGGTGGTATATTTATGCCTGTCAAACGGCATATTTATGTCATCCCGCATAATTATCAATTTGTGGAACTACATCATCGCTTCTTCTGGAGGTGTCACTTTGAATTATTTGGAAGGTATAAATCTGCAAAATGCAAGGGATTTCAGTAGTAGTATTTCATTAAAAATGTACTGCATAGGTTCACTGGGTAGCTCTATTTTTTATTTTTAAAAGAAATCTACCAGACACTTTTTACAATTATATTGTCCCCAAAGATGCCACATTGCGTTATGAATTAGTTGCCTGCTTAAAGGAGCTGTCTGTTTTCCTGGTTTTCCGGTTGTGAGTCAAGGAATTTACTGACGCTTTTTTTTGCATGGGGGGGGACTAATTAAACTGGTGAGAGCCCCCAATGGGTGTAAACTGAAACTGCAGCCCAAATATGCAAATCCTATGCTCCTTGTCTTTAGTATCGATCTGAAGAACCCCCTCCTCTTGTATGAACCTCCCTCACTCCCCAATTTCATCAAATGAGCCTTTTCTCCAGAACCTATGGTGACAAGGAACAGGGCCTTTTCAGTGATGGCCCCTATGCTGTGAGATTATTTCCCCTATGAGATTCTTTCTCCTTTATGTTATTTGGGAAGCTTATGGAGATCTTTATTTTTAGGAAGACTTTAAGCATTCCTCTTTATTTCTTGCATTAGGTCTTCCTAGCTGGCATGTTGCAGTGGTTAGAGTGTCAGACCAGGAGAGGGGAGAGACGGGTTTAAATCCCCATTCAGACATAAAACTAAACAAGCAGCTTTCAACCAGTTGCTCTCTTAGCCTAGCTTACTTAACCGTAAGGATAAAATTGGGACCGGGTAGCTACACACGCTAAAGCTTAACAACAATGGAGCCTAAAGATTCTCTGGAATGCTTATTGATTTCTTTTATTTAATTAAAGCATTTTTTAGCCTGCTCTTTATCTGAAAAAAGTCTACTAGGGTGGCTTACATTAATCAGTAGTATGACAGCCGCTGCTTTTGCGATGCACAAGGAAAAAAGAGATGTAGGGAAGAGGCAGGAGGAAACACTCTTAAGATTACAGTTTGTATAACAACTCCACACCCATTACACAGTGATCAAAATTGACACAGAAGACTTAAAAGAGTCCAGCAACCTTACGTGTCCAGATCTGATCAATACAGTGGACGCTCAGGTTGCGAATGTGATCCGTGCGGGATACACGTTCGCAACCCGCAGTATTTGCAACACACGTCTGCACACACGCACGTTGCGATTCGGAGCTTCTGCCCATGCGCAAAGCGAGATTTAGTGCTACTGCGCATGTGTGACCGCCGAAACCCGGAAGTAACCCATTCTGATACTTCCGGGTTTTGGTGGTCGGCAACCCAAAAAACCGCAACCTGAAGTGTTTGTAGCCCGAGGTATGACTGTACTGATGCTAAGAAACCTCATGGTCATATTGGTTTCCCTCTTCTGGTCAGAGTTTGGTGGTAGAGCATCAATGGAATCTGTTCCCAGTCATCCTGACACCTGGTTTTCTAAAGGTACAGGATTATAAGGAGCTGCTTTATGCAGTCAGACCATTGGTCCATACCTGTCAACTGGCCCTGAGAAAAAAGGGACATTCCATTTTTTTCTCACAAGAAGACAGTGGCCCAAATGGCCACCATGATCTCGTGGGATTTTGGGCTGCACTTTCTTCAACGCGGTGCCCCCCAAAAAAACCACTTCTGGGGGGGTGATGAGCTTGCGTGGGTCATGTGACTCACACAGGAGTGAGGACTTGGAAGATGGAGGGGAAGGCTATCAATGGTGAGTAGTAGCCAGTGTGGTGCAGTGGTTCAGAGTGGTAGTCTCGTAATCTGGTGAACCGGGTTCGCTTCCCTACTCCTCCCCATGCAGCTGCTGGGTGACCTTGGGCTAGTCACACTTCTCTGAAGTCTCTCATTTTTTTTTAAAATATTTTTATTGGTTTTTACACATAATAAGAACAAACAAAACAAACATAAACATTAAAAACAAACAACAAAAATTGACTTCCCCATGCCTTCCCTTCGCCACATCCTTGTTTTACCATTTTTTCGAGCAACTCATCGATCAGTCTTTAGTCAAGTCCCTTTTGAATTTTCTTAAAGTTTAAGATTTACAGCTGTAATTCTTTGTTTCCTACCCCTTAACATCTTATCAGTCCACAATTTTACAGTAGTTTTTTAGATATGTTTTAAATTTCCCCCAGTCCTCTTCCACTGTCTCTTTCCTCTGGTCACGGATTCTGCCGGTCATCTCTGCCAGTCCCATATATTCCATCACCTTCGATTGCCATTCTTCCAGAGTAGGTAATTCTTGCATCTTCCAATACTTTGCCAACAGGATTCTTGCTGCTGTGGTTGCATACATAAAGAATGTCTTATCCTTCTTTGATACCAATTGGCCGACCATGCCCAAGAGAAAAGCCTCCGGTTTCTTAACAAATGTCCACTTAAGGACGTTTTTAATTTCATTATAGATCATTTCCCAGTAGGCCTTAATCTTTGGGCAGGTACACCAAAGATGGTAAAAAGTACCTTCAGCCTCATTACATTTCCAACATTTGTTATTGGGCAAATGATAGATCTTTGCAAGTTTGACTGGGGTCATGTACCACCTATAGATCATTTTCATTATATTCTCTTTCAGGGCATTACATGCCGTAAATTTAACACCGGTGGTCCATAACTGTTCCCAGTCGTCAAACATAATGTCATGACCAATATCCTGTGCCCATTTAATCATAGCTGATTTCACTGTTTCATCCTGTGTATTCCATTTCAGCAGCAAATTATACATTTTAGATAGATTTTTAGTATTGGATTCTAACAATTCTATTTCTAACTTTGAGCTCTCCTTCTGAAAACCAAGTTTCCTGTCCTGTTTAAACATCTCATTTATCTGACGGTAGTGTAACCAATCTCGAACTTTATGCTTTAGCTTCTCGAAACTTTGTAGCTTCAGTTTTTCGCCATCATATTCTAAAATTTCACAATACTTAGGCCAATTAGAGTCCATGTTAATTTTTTTCACTGCTTTCGCTTCCATTGGTGACAACCACCTAGGGGTTTTACTTTCCAATAAATCCTTATATCTATTCCAAACATTGTACAATGCTTTCCTGACAATATGGTTTTTAAAACTTTTATAAACCTTTACCTTGTCATACCACAGGTATGCATGCCAACCAAAACTATTGTCATATCCTTCCAGATCAAGAATGTCTGTGTCTTCAAGAAGTAGCCATTGCTTCAACCAGCAAAAGGCTGCTGATTCATAATAAAGTCTTAAGTCCGGCAGGGCGAAGCCCCCTCTATCTTTTGCATCAGTTAAGATCTTAAATTTTATTCTGGGCTTTTTGCCCTGCCAGACAAATTTAGATATGTCTTTCTGCCACTTCTTGAAACAGTCCATTTTGTCTAGAATCTGCAACGTCTGAAATAAAAACAACATTCTTGGCAATACATTCATCTTGATAACAGCAATTCGGCCTAACAAGGAAAGTTTCAGCCTAGACCATATGTCTAGATCTTTTTTAACTTCTGTCCAGCATTTTTCATAGTTATCCTTAAATAGATTCACATTTTTTGATGTCAGATTTACCCCCAGGTACTTAACCTTTTTTTCTATTTCCAACCCAGTTTCACTTTGAAACCTATCTTTCTCCTCTTTTGTTAGATTTTTTTCCAGCACCTTTGTTTTCTGTTTGTTCAGTTTAAATCCTGCGACCTGGCCGAATATCTCCATTAATTCTAAAACTCTTTTGGTACTAGCTTCTGGCTGTTGCAAAGTTAGCACTAAGTCATCTGCAAATGCCCTTAACTTATATTGTTTGGATCCGACCTGTATTCCTTTTACCAGCTGGTCCTTCCTAATCATGTTTAATAAAACCTCCAGGACAGATATAAACAGTAAAGGGGATATAGGGCATCCCTGTCGTGTACCTTTCTCTATTGATATTTCATCCATTACCACATTGTTCACAATTAATTTCGCTCTTTGTTCAGAATATATTGCACCTATACCGTTTTCAAACCCTTGGCCTACCCCCATCCCATGGAGATTCTTCTTCATAAATTTCCAAGAAATGTTGTCAAAGGCCTTCTCCGCATCCACAAAGATCATAACTGCCTTCCTATTAATGTCTACCTCTAGCATCTCCAAAATGTCTATAATGTTCCTCACATTCTCTGACATATGTCTCCCTGGGAGAAAGCCTGTTTGGTTCTTATGAATCTCCTCCACCAAAACTCTCTTAAATCTTTTTGCCAAAACGTCTGCAAAAATTTTATAATCCACATTCAAGAGTGATATAGGGCGGTAGTTTTTAACTTGATGTTTCTCAGTTTCTGTCTTCGGTAAAGTGAAATGAATGCTTCTCTCCACGATTCGGGAGCCTTTTTCCCCTCTAATATCTGATTGCATACTTCCTTCAATGGCTGTATTAGCCATTCTTTAAGATCTTTATAGTATTTCGCAGTCAAGCCATCTGGTCCTGGTGATTTCCCCAATTTCATATTCTGGATGGCACCCTCTATTTCTTGTTCTGTAATTTTTTCATTCAAAATCCTTTTATTTTGTTCTGAAATCTTTGATAGTCCATATTTTTTAACAAATTCCTCTATTTCTTGTTCGTTTGTAGGCCCTTGTGCATAAAGTTTTTTGAAAAAACTTTGAAAACAATTACTTATTTCATTTGGTTTGTTGATAATTTTCCCATCTATTTCCAGGGATGTCACAGTGTTTAACTTTTGCCTCTTTTTCAGTTGCCATGACAGCAGTTTCCCACATTTATCTGCCGATTCAAATGTCTTTTGTCTCATTTGCTTTATCTTCCATTCTATTTCTTGATTCATCAATTCCATATATTGCGTCTGATGATATTTTATTTCTCTTAAGATCTCATGAGACTTCGGTTTAGATCTCAGTTTCTTTTCTCCTTCCTTTATCTGGTTCAAAATCTTTTCCTTCCTCTCATTTTGTTTCTTCCTTTTTATAGAATTTTGCTGAATTAGGAATCCACGCATCACGGCCTTACTTGCGTCCCATACTATTCTTTTTTCCACCTCCGTTCTCAAATTTATCTCAAAGTAATCCTTCAATATTTTTTGGGCCTTTTGATAAATTTCTTCATCTCTAAATAGGGTGTCATTCATTCTCCATCTGAAGGTTCCAGCCGTTGTTAATTTCATTTCCATCTTGACTGCGTTATGGTCGGAGCAGGTTTTTGTGCAGATTTCTGTTTTTTTCACTCTTGGTGCCAGACTGCTAGAAATCCAAATTTGATCAATTCTAGTCCAGGTCATTTTTGCTTCCGAGAAGAAGGTTCCCTCTCTTTCCAGAGGGTTCCTAGTTCTCCAAATGTCAATCAAGTCCATGGTGTCAGTGAGTTCAAAGAAGGTCTTTGGTAGTCTCCCGTCCTTAGATATTACTTGTCTTTGTGCCTTGTCCATGTTTGTGGAGACAACTCCGTTGAAATCTCCCATCATTATGATTTTAAAGTCCATAAAGTCCATTAAAGTCTCATGCAACTTCTTGAAGAACTCTGCCTTCCCCTCATTAGGTGCATAAACTCCAACAATTAAGATCTTTTCTCCTTGAATTTGAATTTCTACTGCCAGGTATCTTCCTTCATCATCTTTAAAGATCATTTTTGGTTCCCATTTTTCCTTGGCATAAATCACCACCCCTCTTTTCTTAACTTTGTCTGAGGAAACAAATTCCAGTCCTAATCTCTTATTTATCAAAAGTTTCCTGTGTATCCTGGCAATATGGGTTTCTTGCAAACAGATTAGTCACACTTCTCTGAAGTCTCTCAGCCCCACTCACCTCACAGAGTGTTTGTTGTGGGGGAGGAAGGGAAAGGAGATTGAATCCAAACTCCTCTTCTAGCCAAGAAGTGTGGTGCTGAGAATGCCAAGGTTGCAGGTTTGATCCCCGTATGGAATGCCTGCATATTCCTGCATTGCAGAGGGTTGGAACAGATGATCCTCAGGGTCTCCTCCAACTATCGCACCCTGGATTTGGGCTACGTTGTGTTGGAAGGTGTGTTGGTCCCATTTAGCCCAACCTTGTCTATGTAAAGACTGGGTCAACCTCTTTCAGCCCAAGGGCCACATTTCCTTCTGGACAACCTTGCAAGGGCCACATTACATTGCTGGACGAGGCCGAGGGCAAAAGTGTGCAGAGCAACAAATTGAATTTTTAGCTTTGCACAGTAGCCTACACACACACTCGGACAACCCTCTCTGTTCTCCACCCCCAGACAGGAAAAAAAAAATAAAAATAAAAAAAATAAAAATAAAAAAATAAAAATAAAAAAATAAAATAAAAATAAAAATAAAAATAAAAATAAAAAATAAAAAATAAAAAATAAAAAAATAAAAAATTAAAAAAAATATTATTTATACCCCGCCCATCTTGCTGGGCTTTCCCAGCCACTCTGGGCGGCTTCCAATACAATATTAAAATACAGTGCATCAAACATTAAAAGCTTCCCTAAACAGGACTGCCTTCAGATGTCATCTAAAAGTTTGGTAGTTGTTGTTCTCTTTGACATCTGGTGGGAGGGCATTCCACAGGGCGGGTGTCACCACCAAGAAGGTCCTCTGCCTGGTTTCCTGTAACTTGGCTTCTCACAGTGAGAGAACCGCCAGAAGGCCCTCGGCGCTGGACCTCAGTGTCCGGGCTGAACGATGGGGGTGGAGACGCTCCTTCAGGTATACTGGACCGAGGCCGTTTAGGGCTTTAAAGGTCAGCACCAACACTTTGAATTGTGCTTGGAAACGTACTGGGAGCCAATGTAGGTCTTTCAAGCAGTCTCAGCAGCCACTCCTAGTCACCAGTCTAGCTGCCACATTCTGGATTAGTTGTAGTTTCCGGGTCACTTTCAAAGGCAGCCCCACATAGAGCGCATTGCAGTAGTCCAAGCAAGAGATAACTAGAACATGCACCACTCTGGTGAGACAGTCCACAGTTATTGTATTTTAGTGTTCTGTTGGAAGCCGCCCAGACTGGCTGGGTAACCCAGCCAGATGGGCGGGGTATAAATAAATTATTATTATTATTATTATTATTATTATTATTATTATTATTATTATTTGGATTGGGGTCTCTTGCCAGTTTCTTGCTGATAATCCCCCTCTCCATGGCCTCTAGCGTGTTCCATATATCATGTCTGGGCTGCTGCCAAACAGAAGCACCATAGCAAGAGAGGCTATTGATGGGCCAGGCTGCATTGTGTATTTGAGTGGCATTCCGGGCTGAGAACTCCTAAACGGAGGGGAGCAGGGTGCCATTTAGGACAAGCAAGAAGACAAAGGAGCCTAGGCAGCGGCACCGAAGCCCATCTAGAGCAAATCCCTGCAACCCATCTCTGCATTATGATATTGTGTGCCAAAATAATGAGTCCCTTTCAAGAAATGCTCCCTATTGTACCGCAGCTCGCGGTTGCACAATGGCAGATAAAGAGCTGGTAATTTGTACGATATCAAAGTGCCGGCGATCTTTCCCCAGGTTTCCCTCCCTCCCTGGGTCTAAAAGAAGAAGAAGGAGGAGAAGAAAGGAGAGCATATTTCAAGAGCACCAGATTTTATGTTCATGCTCCCTTAGCAGAAGCTAATGATGTGGCTTGATCCTTGAAGCACGTGAGAGCAAAGATTTGATCTTCCAGTGTGCCAACTTCCAATCCCAACTGATACTTTGCAGAGCACACCTAGCTCAATAATGTCCACACTGACTGGCAGCCTTTCTCCATGGTTTCCGGCAGCCTACCTGGAGATGACACGGTGGCGCTGTGGCTTAAACCACAGAGCCCAGGGCTGGCCGATCAGAAGGTTGGCGGTTCGAATCCCTGCGATGGGGTGAGCTCCCGTTGCTTGGTCCCTGCTCCTGCCAACCTAGCAGTTCGAAAGCACGTCAAAGTGCAAGTAGATAAATAGGTACCACTCCGGCGGGAAGGTAAATGGCATTTCTGTTCGCTGCTCTGGTTCGCCAGAAGCGGCTTAGTCATGCTGCCCACATGACCTGGAAGCTGTACGCCGGCTCCCTCGGCCAATAATGCGGGATGAGAGCCACAACCCCAGAGTCGGCCACGACTGGACCTAATGGTCAGGGGTCCCTTTAACTTTACCTTTTACTTAGGGATGAAACTGGAGACTTCTGCATGGAAGGTAGACGCTGTGCTGCTGAGTTACAGCCCTTCCCCTCAGCCATGGCCCTCCCCTAGCAGGAAAATGAATAGACATATAAGACAGTTATTGAAGTCCCAGGTTCAGTGTCTCCTTTAAAGCTCTCTGTGAGCTGGAACCAAGGCTGTTGTTTTTTTGATCTTCTCTCTCAGAAAGGTCATGCTTTTGGCCTTCACCAGCTACAGGACCTCCAACCACAATAAGAACTTTGATTGCTTAAATGCGTTTGTTTACTTGATGGATTAATAACCTGTTTTTCTGGAAAAGAGCTTTTACACAAAGCAGACACATAAGCAGTAAAATGTTGTTTGAAACCGGGGATGGCTCCATCTGTCAATCCCACTTTAACTCATTTTTTCAGTCTGCCATGTTTCCGCATCCCTTTCCAGGCTGGGGCTACTGACAGCTGCGTTACCCCTGCTTACCAGGAAGGAGAGAGGGAGGTCCACAGTGGCAGGGCGGTTGTTGCGGTGCGAACACACTGGCAGGAGTTCCACCTTGGCTCCGCCGATGCTTTTGCACCACGCTGACCTCCCAGTTGCCTTGACCCTCCCCTCTCCTTCTCAGTAAGCAGCAGCAACTCAACTGTTAGGAGGTCAGGTGTCCCACACACTTACACATGTCTCTCCAATTACCATGCAAGGGAGCAAGAGACATTATCACTCTTCAAGGACATACTCTGGCCAGGCAAGAACATAGGAACACAAGGTGAACTTACTCAATCAGGCCAAATCCCTTTCTAGTCCAGCATCCTGTTCTCACACTGGTCACCCAGATGCCTGTGGGAAGCCAACCTGCAGGATTTGAGCCCCTGTGGTTTCCTGCAACTGGTATTCAGAAGCCTCACTGCCTCCAACCGTGGAGGTCCAGCCCAGCCATTGTGGCTTATAGCCATTGATAGCCTCCTCTGTGACTTTGCCTTATCATCTTCTAAATCCTCTTTGAGGAGGATGCAGAGCAAGGGCAGAGGTGAGTTTGGTCTGGGGCAAGGTGGCACGGCTTGGAGAGGGTGGTGGTAGCAACCTGAAAAGAGAAATGGAATACCACATTTATTCATTCCCTGGTTGTGCTGGCCCCGGGGGTAACCTGTGAAACACAGTCTAGGATCACTTCAGAATCCAAAGGTTCCGCTAGAAGTCAGTCCAACAGGGCCAAGGCAGGACACGAGGCAGGAAACCAAGCAAGGACAGGTATAGGATCTCAGGCAGGATCTAGCATACAGCAATGTTGCTCCCACAACCTGGGGCAGGGTCTGACAGCATTTTATGTTTGTTGGGGTAGCGGCTGGTCCTGATCCCCTGGCGACTTACCTCCCTGTCTTGCCCGAATGCGAGCACTCCTCCTGAGAATACTCAGGTCTCTCCTTCTCTCAGACCTCAGTCTCTGCAGCTTGGGAGATGTTGGTGGGTTACTAGACCCAGAGGCCACCTCAGCCTCCCCTGACCCAACCGGTAGTGGAGCAGCTGTAAGTGATGGCCCAGCTGAAGGCAACAAGGTAATCCCTGCATCTGGAGCCAGGGCAGGCTCAGGCCCCTGACTCGGCCCAGCTGGTGCTTGTTGCAGGGGAACCTGTGCAGACTGGGACTCTTCAGGATCAGGCCCCAGATTTGGTTCAAATGATGCCTGAGGCAAAGGATCCAGTGCAGACTGAGTCTCCTCTGGTTCCGAGTCTGAGCCTGAGTCCTAGGCCATCACACTGGTTTTCCACCCCTGGTTTTCCATGATATACCTGGAAGTAGTTTTTCCTTTAGGACAGGGATGGCCAACTCTCAAGAGACTGCGATCTACTCACAGAGTTATAAACTGGCAGTGATCTACCCCCTTTTTGGGGGGGTTTGAGTCAAAGTTGTTGAGTTTTTTCAGGGAGGAGGTAAAATGTTGAGCTTTTTTTAGGGGAGCCACAGTTGTTCAGCTTCTTTGGGGGGAGTCAATGATCTACCAGTGATCTACCGCAGATGTCCAGTGATCTGCCAGTAGATCACAATCTACCTGTTGGACATGCCTGCTTTAGGAGAAGCATGGTTCCTGTTTTCTTATCCTGCTGCCTATATTCAAGGGGATGACAACTGGAAAATAATATTTACTGCCTGATGTCTTTTCACCACCCGAAGTGACAAATTCTCCCTGTGGATCTCTTAATTTAAACATATCTGTATCTATTTCAGCTGAGCAAACAGCCTCCTGTTGCTTTCTGTGTGGAAAGAAGGGCAATTGCCCAATAAAATCCTGCTTTGCCCTTTCCAAACAGAACCCACATCCTGTTGCCTGTCTGCTCTCCACAGTCTGACGAGTTAAATACAAAGGGTTTTGTCTTCAGGCGTGGGTGGGAAAATGCCCTCTCTGGGAGAAAAACCCTCTCTGGCCATAAATATTTCCCCCTCTCCCAAAAAGCAAACAAGTCCAAGCTATTTTGATGTCGTTTGCCACAGCTGGAAAGTCAATGTCATAGCAAGGATTACTATTCTAGTAGTTCGACCTCCTAGCTGTGTATAGAAGAGGCTTGTCTGTTTACAAAGGGCAAAGGTGTCTGCAGTGTGGAAATGCCACTTCCTGCAGCCCAAGACCTCTCAGGGAGAGCAAGTGAGGTGTAGTGGTTAGGGCAATGGTTCTCAATGGGTGTGGCACCCCACATTGGTGTGGCAGGAGACGATGGCACGTGTGGCAGGAATAGGGATAGAGTGGTCTTGAGACCTGAGGTTCTCCACCATGCACAAGAATGCAGGATCTCAGCATTTACAAAGGAATGAAACAAGCAAAAATCTTTAGAGGGTGGGAAATGCTTAGGTTATACCCAGCTGGTGTAACAGCCTAATGAGCCTCTTCGGCTTGCTAATCAGAAGGTCGGCGGTTCGAATCCCCACCACGGAGTGAGCTCCCGTTGCTCTGTCCCAGCTCCTGCCAACCTAGCAGTTCGAAAGCATGTCAATGTGCAAGTAGATAATAGCTACTGCTGTGGCAGGAAGGTAAATGGTGTTTCCATGTGCTCTGGCTTCCGTCACGGTGTTCTGTTGTGCCAGAAGCAGTTTAGTCCTGCTGGCCACATGAGCCGGAAAGCTGTTGGTGGACAAATGCCAGCTCCCTCGGCCTGAAAAACGAGACCCCATAGTCGCCTATGACTGGACTTAACCATCCAGGGGTCCTTTAACTTTACCTGTAAACATAAATGACAAAACGAATGCATAGCCCTATACTTGCTTACTCAAATAGATGTCCCAGGAGTTAACTCCCAAGAAAATGTGCAGAAGATTACAGCCATCAAAACCAAACAAGACCAGAACCTGTAGGAAGAACCTAAATTCACATAAAAATCCCCATATCAGTGTTTATCACACAGAGTTTTTAATAATTATGTGCTAATAATATTTATATCAATTTGTTTGTGAGTACTGGTATATAATTATGTTATAACTATGTTAATTATAATTATATATAATTATTATAATTATAAGCTGATTTATATTGTAAATCAATGCTAATTTACCAATTAAATGTAATTATTGCAATAACTATTATACAAATTTTTATTTTATTTGAGGAAGATAATCTAATCACGCATCTGCTGGAAAGGAGGGTGAGATCAATGCAGAAATGTTGGGCGCAACTCGTTGCCTCTGCATCCCACAAAGCTGAATGTTGGAAGATGCAGACGACAGCAAAAGGCAACACAGCACATAGTTTAGCTCTGCAGTCTGCTAACGCAAGAGGTAGTAAAGGCCACCAACCTGGACGGCTTTAAAAGAAGGCTAAATCAACAACAACAATAACAAATTACTTATAGCCTGCCCATCAGGCTGGGCCTCCCCAGCCAATCTGGGTGGTCCGAACAGGATATTAAAAACACAATAAAACATCAAATATTATAAACTCCCCTAAACAGGCCTGCCGTCAGATGTCTTCTAAAAGTCAGGTGGTTGTTTATTTCCTTGACATCTGATGAGAGGGTGTTCCACAGGGCAGGTGCCACTACTGAAAAGGCCCTCTGCCTAGTTCCCTGTAACATCACTTCTTGCAGTGAGGGAACTACCAAAAGGTCCTCAGAGCTGGACCTCAGTGTCTGGTGGAGACGCTCCTTCAGGTATACTGGACCGAGGCTGTTTAGGGCTTTAAAGGGCAGCACCAACACTTTGAATTGTGCTCGGAAACGTACTGGGAGCCAATGATGGTCTTTCCGGACCAGTGTTATATAGTCTCGACAGCCCCTCCCAGTCACCAGTCTGGATTAGTTGTAGTTTCGGGTCACCTTCAAAGGTAGCCCCATGAAGGAATGGGCTACCAATGCCTACTAATTGTGATGGCTCTGAGTTGTAGAGGCTGGAGTCAGATGCAGGTCAGAATGAAGAGTCAGTGAAGTTAACTTTTTTTTCAAGGAAACAAACATACAACTGAGCAACCCTTCCTAGTAGGTCTTGCCCCTATAGAGCAGTGCCCCTATGAAGGTGCCTGCCGTCCACCCCTCCTAAGGCTCCTCCTCTCCCAGATGTTTCCCAGGCAGTCTCAGACTGCTTCTGCACACCTCTGTCCTCTGTTCTGCTCTCCTCATTATTCTGTGTGTTCTTGGAGACCAGAGAGGGGGAAGGTTGTTGCCGCATGAGAGGGAGACTCCCGAGTTTCTTCAGCAGCCTCTTGACTCCACGCCTCTGCTTCAGCCTCAGAGTCTGAACCGCTCCCTGTCCCAGGCTCCTCCTGTTCACCAAAGCCTGTTGCCCCTTCAGTATCCAGCACCTCCTCCCAATCTCTCCCCTCTGACCTCTCCTCAGTGTCCCACCACCAATCCTGAGGCTCTGAGCCGTCCTCCTTTGGGGTCTCCCTTGGGGGTTCCCCAACTAGTGTTCCCCACCATTCCTCATCATCCAGCCACTTCCTGACGTGTACTCTGAATACCTCATCTATTCCTTGAATGAGGAATAGACGAGGACTAATGCACTCCGTATAGTTAAAGCCATGGTTTTCCCAGTAGTGATGTATGGAAGTGAGAGCTGGACCATAAAGAAGGCTGATTGCCGAAGAATTGATGCTTTTGAATTATGGTGCTGGAGGAGACTCTTGAGAGTCCCATGGACTGCGAGAAGATCAAACCTCTCCACTCTTAAGGAAATCAGCCCTGAGTGCTCACTGGACGGACAGTTCCTGAAGCTGAGGCTCCAATACTTTGGCCACCTCATGAGAAGAGAAGACTCCCTGGAAAAGACCCTGATGTTGGGAAAGATGGAGGGCACAAGGAGAAGGGGACGACAGAGGACAAGATGGTTGAACAGCGTTCTCGAAGCTACAAACATGAGTCTGACCAAACTGCGGGAGGCAGTGGAAGACAGAAGTGCCTGGCATGCTCTGGTCCATGGGGTCATGAAGAGTCGGACATGACTAAACGACTAAACAACAACAACAATGTACTCATGCCCTGCTTGTGCACTACCCATAGTTGGCTGGTCTACTAGGTGAGTCTTCAGCTTGATCTTCTTATGTTCCTGAGGGCAACATCTCTGCTTATGCATTCTTTTTGCTTTCAGGTCCTTCTAACTCTACAATTTGGTGACACCTGCCCATCTCCTTCAGGGGCAGAGCTGCATTTAAACTCTAGAAGCTGTTTCCTTTGGCTTTCAGGGCAGGTCACACACAGTGTGTGACAAAGGGGAGACTGTTCTCCAGTTGCCCATCTCTCCCTTTCAAAAGATTCTTTGTCTTTGAGATAATGACTTCCCTGTCTGAGGAGAGGCAACCTGATATTGATTATCTACATTCCTCTTCCTTGTGCCCATAATTCCGCTGTGTTGTTTTGATAAGTTCAGTATGTGGCTCTTTCAAAAAAGAAAGAAAGAAAGAGACAGCTTTTCTGCTGGGAGGTTTAGAAACATTTTTAAATAAATGAATCTGGTTTCATGAATTATGCTTTTTGATATAATGCATCCTGAAATGGGTGGAGTGGGCGGGAATGGAAAGCTATCTCAAGGCTGCAATCCTACAAGCACTAAGCTTGGAGAAAACACCATTGGATACAGTGCGTTTCACTTCTGATGAAACATGCATAGGATCAGGCTGAGTATCCTGTAGGATTCTGTAAGAATATCTGAGTGAGGAGGGAATGGGATATACACCATTCATGAAGCTTTAACCCTTTCAGGAATGGAACCAGGAGCCAATCAGCTAGCTTGGAATTCTGCCTAGTCCAGGGGCAGCCAATGTGGAGCTGTTTTGGACCATAAGTTCCCATCAACACCAGCTAGTATGTCCAGTCATCATGGATGCTAAGAGTTGTAGTCTATAACATTCTTGGCAGCACCATATTGGCTTTCCCTGGCCCAGTCCATATCTTGGGAGGCGTAAACACACCTTCACACCTGGGGAGAGCAGCTGATTGGGACACAGCTGTGGGTAGCCCCATCTACCTTGGACCTGCCCATGAAAAGCAAGACTAGAGTGAGAGACTAGAGTCCCTAGAGTGATTTCTGCTATTTCCAGGAACTCTTCTCCTTGTGAGACTTTTTGGGTAAGGTGAGAGTTTGCTTGGACAGTGTATTTTTGTAATATTTTGTTTAAGTTGTCTGTTGTTGCTTCAGTTATTTGTACACCGCTTAGATATATATATTTAATATATTAAGTGGTATATAAATTAAATAATAAGGGACACAGGTGGCGCTGTGGGTTAAAGCCTCAGCGCCTAGGACTTGCTGATCAAAAGGTCGGCGGTTCGAATCCCTGCTGCGGGGTGCGCTCCCGCTGCTCGGTCCCAGCGCCTGCCAACCTAGCAGTTCGAAAGCACCTCCGGGTGCAAGTAGATAAATAGGGACCGCTTACCAGCGGGAAGGTAAACGGCGTTTCCGTGTGCAGCTCTGGCTCGCCAGAGCAGCGATGTCACACTGGCCATGTGACCCGGAAGTGTCTCCGGACAGCGCTGGCCCCTGGCCTCTTAAGTGAGATGGGCGCACAACCCCAGAGTCTGTCAAGACTGGCCCGTACGGGCAGGGGTACCTTTACCTTTACCTTTACCTAAATTAAATAATAATAATAGGGGGCATGGGTGGCGCTGTGGGTTAAGCCACAGAGCCTAGGACTTGCCAATCAAAAGGTTGGTGGTTCGAATCCCCATGACGGGGTGAGCTCCCATTGCTCGGTCCCTGCTCCTGTCCACCTAGCAGTTCGAAAGCACATCAAAGTGCAAGTAGATAAATAGATACCACTCTGGCGGGAAGGTAAATGGCGTTACCATGTGCTGCTGTGGTTCGCCAGAAGTGGCTTAGTCATGCTGGCCTCATGACCTGGAAGCTGTCTGTGGACAAACGCCGGCTCCCTCAGCCAATAAAGCGAGATGAGCTCCGCAACCCCAGAGTCGGTCACGACTGGACCTAATAGTCAGGGGTCCCTTTACCTTTACAACAACAACAACAGCAACAACAATAAAGGGTATTGGAGACTGGCAACTGGTCCCATCTAAAATGTGACTTGGTGCAAGCAGTAACACAGGTGAGACCTAGTTCTCACTGAGGTTGCAATCCTGTTCTGTGTTGTATCACTCTGAACTGTAGGTGAGGGCCTCATATGTTTGAATGTCCCTCTGGCTTTGTAGAGATCTCTTCCTTCCGAATTTTATCCTGGCAAAGAGATTCCCCCCCGCCTCCTGAGTTGAGTAAACTGGATGAGGATGAATGAACGACGTTTCAGCATTTCCCAAGCTCCAGGAATTCCTGGTCCATTTGCTATAGGTCTTTCCTCTCTCCAGAGGTTGTAAGACGATTAAAGCAATGCAAATTTCTAGGACATGCTCTGCAGTTGACAAATTATTTCACCACTCAGCTTTAGCATGTGCATCCAACAGCATTATTTCCCCCCGTTTCATAACACCACCAATGACCTTGACAAGGGCGTTTCCTGAAGACTAATGACCAGCTGGGATTAATGGTTTGATGCTGCATCTGAGGCCATCAGCGCTTCCCAGCCGGTCACTAATCCCATTATTGCTTAATGGATCAGTTGCATCAAGACTCTGAAGTTAGACTCTAGTGCATGAGAGGAGACATAGAGGTTATTACTATAATAAGACGGGCTCATTTAATTAACTGATAAACCCGCTTCTGGTACTTTTAGAAGGGGGTGGGATTGGAAAGTGATACAGAAAGGCACGAGTATCTGTAGGGCGGGTTGTTTTCTGTAATTCCTCTTTTCCCCTCCCCTGTCAAACATCTATAGATATTCCTTTGCCATTAGCAGAAACGTGCTTCCTCTGTGCAGTCTGTTATGATTGCAATAAAGTTGTTTTTTTTTAAAAAAAGAGATTATTTCTTCTGCCTCGCTGAAGTATTCTTAGAGAGAGAGAAGAAATAGAGAGGGGAAAGACCATTAAAAGACCAGAAAGGGCAGAGGATCAAGGGCAGAAGATCAGAGGGAATAATGGTATGGTACCAGTACAGGTAACTTGTGGCTTCCCAGATGGTTTTGGTCAACAGCTGCCATCATCCCAGACTATTGGCTATGTTGGCTATTGGCTTGATGGGATCTGTATACCAGCAACATCTGGTGGGAAGGGCACAAGATGTCCATCCCTTGTGTAGGACTTACTGTACCTTACCCCTTCTTACTAGTATTTCTGCCCCTTGCGAGAGGCCAAGTTGCAGGGAACCAGGCAGAGGGCCTTCTCGGTGGTGGCGCCCGCCCTGTGGAATGCCCTCCCACCGGATGTCAAGGCGATGGACAACTACCTGACATTCAGAAGACATCTGAAGGCAGCCCTGTTCAGGGAAGTTTTTAATATGTGACATTTTAGTGTATTTTTCATTTCTGTTGGAAGCCGCCCAGAGTGGCTGGGGAAACCCAGCCAGATGGGCGGGGTACAAATAATAAATTATTATTATTATTATTATTATTATTATTATTATTATTATTATTATTATTATTATTATTATTATTGGTTTTCCAGAGCTTCAGCAGTTATTTTCTCCTCCACCAAAAGGGCTAGACACTTAATTGAGGGCAGATGATGTCAAGACACTGGCCTTTGCTATATTCTGTTCTCCATTGTCTACTGGTAAAGCAACTTGTCTCTCAGATTTGGAATCTGAGGACTTTGTCAACAATGAAAACAATGGCTTTTCTTATCTCAGTAGACATAAAAACCAGCCAGTGAAACATGAACTGCAGTTGGGCTGATACATACATTGGATGCAAGTGATCTATCTCATAAATTGGCTTAGCTACATAACACTTTCTTTATTTTCCTGTATGTTTCATGGGTGGGTTTTTTGGCACCCCGGCATTTCACGCTTTTTATTGTCCAATTTCATCCCTCCTATAAATAACAGACGTAGCACATTCGGGACTTCAGATTGATTGTTTTTAATACATGGACTGGGATAGGGTGTTGCAGATGTAAAAAAAGAAAGAAAAGTCTTCTTTTAAGAGCAATGCAATCACACAACTTGTCACCTTCACATTCTCCTCCTACTGATCATCTCAAAATAAAAGTCACCCCGTAGATTAAAGTGGACAGAGAAATCTTTCTGGCGAATTCTTTAATTGATTTAGATGTTCTGTCATCTATCCGTTGGAATGTGCATATATAAGAAACGAAAAGAAAACTTAAGTGAAGTTGAGGTTCAACATGTGAGTACAACTACAGCTATTTTTTTTTTTACCTATCACCATTTTTGAATGGAGATGACTTGGAATGGAGAATGGAGTACTGACCACAGTACTCCATGGTCTGGTAACTTCCAGATGGGATTATTGCAATGGACTCTACATGGAGCTGCCTTTGTAGATGAGTCAGAAACTTCAAATGGTCCAAAATGCGGTGGGCAGATTACTGACTGGGGTTGTCTAAAGAACTCATATAACCCCAGTTCTCAAAAAGCTATATTGGCTGCCAGTTCATTTCTGGGCCCAGATCAAGGCGCTCACACAAGTTTTTCAATCCCTCAACAATTTAGTCCCCAAATATCTCAAAGACCACCTCATTCCCTTGGGCATTAAGATCAGCAAATTAAGGACCCTCTTGGTAGTTCCACCACCCTCAGGAGTTCAAGGGAAGTCGCCAGAAGAGGACATTGTCTGTGACAATCCCAAAATTGTGAAATTCGCTCCCCTCAGAGGTCTGGAACCTTCCATAATATTCTTTTTTTATTTTCATTTACATACTCTACATACACATATTGTATTACATTTTACATTTATATTTGCTTCTAAGAGCCGAATTCCTTCCTTCCTTCCTTCCTTCTTCTGACTTTTTATATCACATCTAAATTTTTCGCATTGTCTTCATCCGTTTTGTATATTATTGTTCTTTTTTCGTATTTGTCCATAGAGTGTCTATAGCCAAATAAATCCTCCCTTTTTTTTTACAATTCTTATTGTCTGTCTGTATTCATTTACAACTACCATTGGTTAGATTAATCACATTATACATTTTACTATTTTCTTTATCCAGAGAATTTCTTTGTATTTCACATTATGAGGTTTATTTCAGTTCTACTGGTTTCTCTATTTCACCTTATCCTTCCTATGTATGGCATACAGTGGTGCCCCGCAAGACGAATGCCTCGCAAGATGAAAAACTCGCTTGACGAAAGAGTTTTCCGTTTTTGAGGTGCTTCACAAGACAAATTTCCCTATGGGCTTGCTTCGCAAGATGAAAACGTCTTGCGAGTTCTTGCGAGTTTTTTCCCTTACCCCCTTTTTCTAAGCCGCTAAGCTGCTAATAGCCGCTAAGCCGCTAAGCTGCTAAGCCGCTAATAGCCACTAAGACGCTAATATCGCTAATATCGCTAATCCGCTAAGCTGCTAATGGCCGTGCTTCGCAAGACGAAAAAACCGCTAGACGAAGAGACTCGCGGAACGAATTTTTTTCCTCTTGCGAGGCACCACTGTAATTTTTCCTATTCTTTTTGAAATGTTTCATTGCCCTGTTGTCAAATTTCCCCCGTTAATCTAGCTATTTCTGCATATTCCATTACCTTCTGTCGCCATTCTTCTACTGTTGGTAATTGGTGTTGTTTCCAAACCTGGGCTAACAATAACCTCGCCTCTGTTGTTGCATATAAGAACCTTCATTATGCAGGTTTCAACAAATGCTGAAGACATGTCTCTTTGCCCTGGACTTTTGACACCTGAGACTTTCATTTTCAGGACCCACTCTATTCCCCCGACTATGATTTGTTTCAATTGTTTTCATACTGAATTTCAAATTGTTGTAAACCACCCAGGAACCTGCTGGTGAAAGGTGGGTTCTAAATTCAATAATAAGAGTACAAATAAAATATTGGATACAGTGAAGAAACACTAGGTTGGGAAGGTGGGGGGGGGGGTACTTCTGCTCCACGAGAATATTTTAAACTTCATGGGATAAATTATCAGGAGTAATACCTGTGGCTGGTTCTTTGGTTCAACCCTTTGAGTGCCTCTTGTTGTAATCAAGGGGTGGGGAAACTGTAGCCCTCTAGATGATGTTGGACTCCAACTCCCATCAGACCCAGTCAGCATGGCCATTAGAAAGGGCTGATGGGACTTGGAGTCCAGGTGTATCAGGAGGGCATCATTTCCCCTCTACCTGTTGTTTAAAAAGGTTAAAAAAAGGTAAAGGACCCCTGACAGTTATGTCCAGTCACAGATGACTCTGGGGTTCCGGTGCTCATCTCACTTTACAGGCTGAGGGAGCCAGCGTTTGTCCACAGACTGTTTTTCTGGGTCATGTGGCCAGCATGACTAAGCTGCTTCTGGCGAACCAGAGCAGCGCACGGAAACGCTGTTTACCTTCCTGCCAGAGCGGTACCTATTTATCTACTTGCACTTTGATGTGCTTTCAAATTGCTATGCTGGCAGGAGCTGGGACAGAGCAATGGGAGCTCACCCCATCGCGGGGATTCGAACCGCCAACCTTCTGATCGGCAAGCCCAAGAGGCTCAGTGGTTTTGACCACAGCACCACCTGCATCCCCTACCTGTTGTTTAGTAACAGGTAAATAGGTCTGCCTACTGTGCATGCATCCTGAAATCTTGAAACATTAAAAAAAAGTAGAGATGAC
The DNA here is from genome assembly GCF_964234715.1 of Podarcis melisellensis. NCBI lineage: Eukaryota > Metazoa > Chordata > Lepidosauria > Squamata > Lacertidae > Podarcis > Podarcis melisellensis. Next base: position 10,010,075 of record NC_138539.1, on the reverse strand, counting down.
CTATCTGTAGTTATCACAAGGTTTAGAATTCTTTTCTTCTCACGTTAATCTTGAATATATTCAAAAGGCAGCCTTTGAAACTTTGTAAGAGGTTCCTGGTGTCTGTTACAGGGAATGAGGTAGGCACCATTTTGTCTTTTTGCCTCAGTTAGCAAGGCTTGTTTTTGCCAGCCCTGCTGCTGTGACTGGCCCCTGCGTTTATCTTTTAACAGACTGTACTTTTTCATATTCTGATCTTTTGATCTTGCCCTTCTGCACTCTGTGCGTGTTGATATATCTGCCGGTTGAGGATACCCTTCAGGCGTCTGATGAAGAATGATAGAGTCCATGAACAAACATGTTGCTTTTGCTTCCTATAGGGAATGGTGCCCACGTCAGATATTTTCTCTTGTGCAGTCTGATAAATCATAAGACGTGAAACTCATGCCATTCCATTCCTTTCTTGCTTCCTTGCTTTCATTCTTCCACTTTCTGGCAATCACATTTTCATGCCCATCTGCAACAACAAGAGCTAAATACCTTACGTTTTAAAGGGAAACTGAAATTCCAAAGATTCCCATTCTGTATCAAAAACATTTTTTTTTAAAGAAAACCCATTGCAGGGCTATAATAATAGCAATAAATCACAAATATGCAATGCGATGCCACAATAGCTCCCTGTTCTTTCAGAGGATAAATGTAATCCAAATTCTAGGCTTTTCTGTTTCATCAAAAAGACAGGCCCTGAACTCTGACATGACTTTTCATCTGAAACATAGATTAAACATGAATTAGGGGTGTACATGGCCTCCAAGACTTGCCTTTCATCTGATATTTTTTTTTAAATCTGCTTTTGAGTCGCTTTGTACATTCTCTGCTTTGATCTGTAATTTGGCTGCTGGGCCACTGTGTATAAAACAAAGTTCAGTGTTTCCCCATTGACTATAATGGGGAAATCTATAAAGTGCCAAAGTGAATGGAATTTATAGGCATAGAGGCCCTCTAGAGGGGATTGAGTCTGTCAAATTTCAGTCAAATAGGTCCAGGGGCATTTAGTTGGTGTAAAGTAAAAGAGATTCACTTTCCTCCATAATCTTTAGTTGTGGGGTGTGGGGGCTTGTCTCTTTCTTATCTTAAAAGAATTAAGATACAAAACAGTTCAAGAAGGACACTGACAAGCTGGAACGTGTCCAGAGGAGGGCAACCAAAATGGTCAAAGGCCTGGAAACGATGCCTTATGAGGAACGGCTAAGGGAGCTGGGCATGTTTAGCCTGGAGAAGAGGAGGTTAAGGGGTGATATGATAGCCATATTCAAATATATAAAAGGATGTCACATAGAGGAGGGAGAAAGGTTGTTTTCTGCTGCTCCAGAGAAGCGGACACGGAGCAATGGATCCAAACTACAAGAAAGAAGATTCCACCTAAACATTAGGAAGAACTTCCTGACAGTAAGAGCTGTTCGACAGTGGAATTTGCTGCCAAGGAGTGTGGTGGAGTCTCCTTCTTTGGAGGTCTTTAAGCAGAGGCTTGACAACCATATGTCAGGAGTGCTCTGATGGTGTTTCCTGCTTGGCAGGGGGTTGGACTCGATGGCCCTTGTGGTCTCTTCCAACTCTCTATGATTCTATGATTCTAGAGGTGTGCATTTTTGTGCCTACATTTTTGGAAACTGTTATGTATGCCGACGTGGTTGCTTGAGAGCGAACAGGCAAGACTCCCACTGGTCTTTTCAAAGCTTTATTATCTGGACAAAACATTTACAGTGCAGAGCGTCTCAAGTCCATGTCTGCTCAATCGCTAGCAGAATCTGGGAGTGGGCGGTCCTTAAACTTTTCCCAGCATAGCAGTCTTTTGACCCCCATCCTACGCCTTCCCTCTCTGCGCGTAAACTGACTGTGCAGAGAGGGTGTGGGCAAAGGAGGACCTGCCTCCCCCCCCTTTGCTCAGGCCCAGTGTTGCGGCTCTCTCTAGCATCTTCCGAGCCCTGCATCCCTTCCCCACTGGAGGCGGGGCTTCCCTTCTCGCAGGAGGATGAGCTGCTTCGCGCGATTTTGGGAGGCTCTCTGTAACCCAACTGCCCTTCCACCTCTCGTCTCTGAGCTGATGGCAGTTGCCTGACAGAAACTTTGCAGCTTTTCACCAGCATTTCTTTCTGGTGGTTGTTTGTGTCCTGATACGCTGTTGCAGCACTCAGCCTATCAGCCTGAGTGCTCACTGGAAGGACAGATCGTGAAGCTAAGACTTTGGCCACCTCATGAGATGAGAAGACTCCCTGGAAAAGACCCTGATGTTGGGAAAAATGGAGGGCACAAGGAGAAGGAGACGACAGAGGATGAGATGGTTGGATAGTGTTCTCGAAGCTACCAGCATGAGTTTGACAAAACTGCGGGAGGCAGTGGAAGACAAAAGTGCCTGGCGTGCTCTAGTCCAGTGTTTCCCAACCTTGTGCCTCCAGATGTTTTTGGCCTACAACTCCCATCATCCCTAGCTAGCAAGACCAGTGGTCAGGGATGATGGGAATTGTAGTTCAAAAACAGCTGGAGGCACAAGGTTGGGAAACACTGCGTCTAGTCCATGGGGTCATGAAGAGTCGGACACGACTAAACAACAACAACAACAACAACAGGCTGTTGCTGGTAAACTGACAGGCCTTTGACGGTCTCAGAGAGGCCTTACAGTCTGAGACTGTCTAGAACATTGCCTGCGGAGTTCTGGAAAACTCTTGGGTGCGGTTGATTTGTAAAAAACCAAGTCTGCTTGGTTTTTTAAACTTAAATGAAGGTTTTAATCCACCACCACCACAAAAAATCTTCTGCTGCCATGCTTTAACAAACTTAAAAATAAAATTAAAAAAATCCAGAAATCTTCAGGGTTCTGCTGAGAACATTTCTGACAGCCTCGCTTCATGGAAAGCCTATGGCTGTAGAGAAACATGGAGATATTGTACAGGAAAACAGAATTGTGCAAATCCCGGGAAAGCTCCGGAACAGAGTGAAAGAGAGACATAAGGCTTTGTGGGGGCTGTGGGGGTGTTATTGAAATCATACTTTGACTCTCTGGAGAGGGGACTCCTCCTTGCCCCCCATCAGCCCAATTTGATTCACACTCCCCATATGAAATGTGTCTATACAGATAATTCTCTCTGCATCAGTAGGGGTGATTGAGAATTTCATTCTTTGAAAAGACTGAAATGATCTGATTTGATCTGTACCTCCCAGACTCATATGTGGGTTGGAATGCAGTTATCCTCCAGATTTTCCACTTCTACAGATTTAAAATACATTTAGAATTTCAACCTTTGGGGGAAAGAAAGAAGTTTAATAATGTGCACTGGGGGCGGGGGGAGCAAAGAGAACAAAATTCATATTTAAATAGTACCCTTTCCCTGATTCTTAAAAATGACAAATTAATGCAGAAATGGTATGGGAGAGTTTTTGTATGTTCATTCATAAATCTGACACAGAATGGATATAGCCCATGCTTATTCCTCACCAAGGAATCACCACCAGCCACCACACACCTGGGAATAGGCTGCAGAACTCCCAGGTAAACCTTGCCACCCCCTTGCAACCGCTTTGAAGCAGGTGTGAACCTTTCTGCCATTTCATGTTATAAATGAAGCTCTGGGTGGATCAGGCTACATACATGGAAGCATACCCTCCAAAAATTCATCTGATGAAAATAGGGATGTCCTAGTCAATAATAATAATAATAATAATAATAATAATAATAATAATAATAATAATAATATTTATATCCCTCCTACCTGACTGAGTTGCTACAGCCACTCTGGGTGGCTTCCAGCATATGTAAAAACATAATAAAACATTAAACATTAAAAAAAACCCTTTCCTATGCAGTGGTACTTTGGTTTAAGAACAGTCCAGAAACTACAACTAATCCAGAATGCAGCAGCTAAATTGGTGGCTGGGAGTGGCTGCCGAGACCACATAACACCGGTCTTGAAAGACCCACATTGGCTCCCAGTACGTTTCTGAGCACAATTCAAAGTGTTGGTGCTGACCTTTAAAGCCCTAAACAGCCTCTGTCCAGTATATCTGAAGGAGCGTCTCCACCCCCATCATTCCGCCTGGACGCTGAGGTCCAGTGCCAAGGGCCTTCTGGTGGTTCCCTCAATGCGAGAAGTGAGGTTACAGGGAACCAGGCAGAGGGCCTTCTCAGTAGTTGCACCCGCCCTGTGGAACGCCCACCCACCGGATGTCAAAAAGAAAAACAACTACCAGACTTTTAGAAGACATCTGAAGGCAGCCCTGTTTAGGGAAGCTTTTAATGTTTAATAGACTATTGTATTTTAATATTCTGTTGGAAGCTGCCCAGAGTGGCTGGGAAAACTCAGCCAGATGGGTGGGGTATCAATAATAAGGTAAAGGGTAAAGGGACCCCTGACCATTAGGTCCAGTCGTGACAGTCTCTGGGGTTGCGGCGCTCATATTGCTTTATTGGTTGAGGGAGCTGGCATACAGCTTCTGGGTCATGTGGCCAGCATGACTAAGCCGCTTCTGGCGAACCAGAGCAGCACACGGAAACACTGTTTACCTTCCCGCCGGAGTGGTACCTATTTATCTACTTGCACTTTGATGTGCTTTTGAACTGCTAGGTTGGCAGGAGCAGGGACCGAGCAATGGGAGCTCACCCCATGGTGGGGATTCGAACCACCAACCTTCTGATCAGCAAGTCCTAGGCTCTGTGGTTTAACCCACAGCGGCACCATTATTATTATTATTATTATTCGGTTTACGAACTTCGCAAAACCGGAAGTAGTGTCCTGGTTTGCCACGGTCTAAGAACAGAAGCCGAACAGTGGAAGGGCACCAACGGCGGGAGGCCTCATTAGGGAAAGCGTGCCTCGCTTTAAGAAGGGTTTCGGTTTAAGAATGGACTTCTGGAACGGATTAAATTTGTAAACCGAAATACCACTGTGCAGGGATGCCTTCAGATGTCTTCTAAGGGTAGTATAGTTACTTATCTCCTAGGGTCGCATGACTCCCTACCCTCCAACATTTCTCAGATGAAAATAGAGACATCCTACCATATCCTCCAACATTTCTCTGACGAAAATAGGGATATCCTAAGGAAAAGCAAGAAACCGGGACAGCTTCTGTAAATCTTGGAACTGTCCCTGGAAAATAGGGACACTTGGAGGGTCCGCGGAAGTCTGGCACTTTGCGCCGAAGTGATTTGATGCTCTCCAGAATTCTTAATGCAACAGGGACCAGCAGGAAAGCAGCCTGTTTATGACAAATTGCTCAGGCCGAAAGAGCAGAACTTTGCTGCTCCCGTTGTGATTAACCACTCGTTGCCTTGTAAAGCTCTTGGAAGATACAAAGTGCTAGATAAGCACCACTAAGCATTATTAGGAGCTGTGGCTCGGCCAAAAGAATTGGTCATCCGTCTATGTCGGGGGACAAGGCCTCTGGAACAGCAATTCTCACAGCCTCCATGTGCCAAGGAAAAGTGCCTCCCTTGCAGAACGTAGGAGACCGAAGGGGATTGTGAGTGAAGCAGAGGGATATTCCTGTGCGGAAGAGAGAATGCCTTCCAGGATTACTCCACAAAATGGCTTTGAAGAGAGGGTGAGTGGTTTTGGGTGCATATCGGAAGTAGTACATTTCAGAAACAGCTCTAGACCCCCATCTGCATGAACTAGGTCTGAGTCTCTACTGTAGCACAGAGCCGGCACAGCCATTAGGCAGGGTGAGGCTGCTGCCTCAGGCAGCAGAAACCCCCGGGCAGCACTCCTATGGGCCACATCGCTCTCGCCCAAATTTGGTGCCACCTGGTAAGGTGCACAGCAGTGGCAGAGAGGGTGGCAGCAGCTGCAGCAGCAGGTGTGGTGGCGGCAGAAGCGTGGCACGTCACGTTTTGCCTCGAGCAATGAAACAGGATGTGCCACTCCTGTTTTCGGAACACAAGGATACTGAGTTGGTCCATCTCACTCAGTCATGTTTACATTGACTCTTCAGGATTTCAGGCATGGCTCTTTCCCAGTGCCATGTGGTGATGTCAGAGAACAGATCTTGAACCCTTTGCATGCAAAGCAGATCTCCACCCTTGAACTTGGACTTCTGTTTCTACCCTTGAGAGTCATTGATAGCAGCCAAATCAGTGGCAGTGAGAATAGGGAGGCAAGGTAAAGGTAAAGGGACCCCTGACCATTAGGTCCAGTCGTGACCAACTCTGGGGTTGCGGCACTCACCTCACTTTATTGGCTGAGGGAGCTGGTGTACAGCTTCTGGGTCATGTGGCCAGCATGACTAAGCCACTTCTGGTGAACCAGAGCAGTGCACGGAAACGCCATTTACCTTCCCGCCGGAGTGGTACCTATTTATCTACTTGCACTTTGATGTGCTTTCGAACTGCTAGGTAGGGACTGCCAATTCCGGTCTCTCTCAGTTCCACACTTGTCCATTCTGAAGCTCAGTTCTCTATGTTTCCACGTCAGTTCACCATTTTATTTTATTTTATAAAAAACCACACACAGAAAATTGCAAGAAAATTCACCAGCCCTTTAGTGCAAATTTCTCCTAACATACAAATGTTTGGATGCTACTTTTGCCAAATATACACATTCTTGCAAAGCAATTTCCCCATTAGTACTGTGTTTTGGTATGCTGTTTTCACAAGTACATGTATTTCTGTCGATACTTTACCGCAGTATACAGATTTTTGTGCCCATGAATTGGCTGGAGAACTGCATTGCAAAATTCAGAGAAGTGCAAATTTCAAAGGATCCTCATGTTTCAGTTCAGAAGGTGTAAATTAGGTAGGTTCACCATTAAGCATCGTTGCTGCTTTTATTGTTACAATTTCTGGTTTTTTCCAAATAATACATTCAACAAAGAAAAAAGGAAGAGGGAGAAGAAATGTGTGACAGAAAGGGGGAAAATATGGCTCTGTACGCAGAGGATTTCGAAATTTTTAGTAGTAGACAAAAAATAAAGGTAATTAATGTTTTTGCAAAAATTTGGGGGCATACAATTCGAAGGTTGATCGTCGAAGAATTGATGCTTTTGAATTATGGTGCTGGAGGAGACTCTTGAGAGTCCCATGGACTGCAAAAGATCAAACCTATTGATTCTGAAGGAAATCAGCCCTGAGTGCTCACTGGAAGGACAGATCCTGAAGCTGAGGCTCGAGTACTTTGGCTACCTCATGAGAAGAGAAGACTCCCTGGAAAAGACCCTGATGTTGGGAAAGATGGAGGGCACAAGGAGAAGGGGACGACAGAGGACGAGATTGTTGGACAGTGTTCTTGAAGCTATGAACATGAGTTTGTCCAAACTGTGGGAGGCAGTGGAAGACAGGAGTGCCTGGCGTGCTCTGGTCCATGGGCACAAAAATCTGTATACAAATTCAATGGTTAAAATCTGTACCAATGCCAGTGGGCAAGAGCTACAGAGCTCTGGAAGAACTTGCATGTCTGCCCAGTTGCTTGTTCCACTATGCATGGCTACTTGATCATCAGCGTGACGACAGACAAGTACAAATATAGTATAGGGAGATAAGGAATTTCTGTGCATGCATTTTACTGTACACCAGTGTTACTCAAAGGAGTGGTTCACAGGCTAGTGCCAGTCCATGAAGCATTGACCGCTAGTCTGCAGCAGCTCCACCAGGTTGGGTGAGATGTTTCGGGGACCAAATACAGTACTGTACCCTAGCATATGGGTGGGGGAATTACTGGTCCCCCACATCAGATAGTTTGAAAAGCCCCCCTGGAAACTACTCAAGAGCCCCAGGGCTATGGAGGAGTAAATATACACTTAGAGTTGTATCGAATGTTAGTCCTACTCAGAGTAGACCCATTGGAATGAATGACATGACAAACGTGGGTCCATTCATTTCAGTGAGTCTACCTAGGTCAACTTTGGTTGGATGCAATCCTTGATTATTAAAGACACCTGTGAAAAAAAGATTTGACACTATGATCTGCTCCTGGAGTCATCAATAGCAGCAATAATAAATGGACTCCACTGAACATTTTATCATATGTGGTGGGAATGTAAGAAAGTAAAACTTCTGAGAAATGTATATAATGAGATGAAAAAGATGTTGAAATAGACATTTTTAAAATAACCAGAAACATTTTTACTTGGTATTAGAGGCAAGGATATTAATAGGCAAGATGTTAAATTGTTTTCATATGCAACAACTGTGGCAAGAGTATTGATAGCCCAGAAATGGAAACAAGAAGAAATTCCGATGAAAGAGGAATGGCAGACAAAATTAATGGATTATGCAGAATTAGACAAAATGACAGGAAGGATTTGAAACCTGCAGGACTAGAGATTTACAGAAGATTGAAAGAAATATACAAACTATTTGAAGAGCAACTGATATCAACAAATTACGCTAGTAGGACTACAGGAAGTTTTGTAAGGTGAAATGTATGAAGCATTGCAAAGTAGAGAAAGAACAACGATACTAGTTATGAATTAAATGTAATTGTGGAAGTGAGAAATGTATATTTAGTGAATAGATTGGAAAATTTTCAGATGTGATTGCTGGAAGTAAAAAAAAAATGGTATAAGATATGAAAGTATGTTTAATTACTGTTGAAAATGATATATTGAAAAATTAATAAAATTAATTAAATTATATATATATACACCCGAGGACACCAAAACCTGCATATATATATATATATATATGAATGATAAATGGACTCCATAATATATAGCTCCAGAGGCTGGGAATCAAAGTGGGCACCTGCTAAATTCTGAGAAGGGCACAGAGGGCAGGGGGAGAGAAAGAAAGAAGATACAGCCTTCATAAATCAATGCAACTCTCTTTTTAAACCTTTCTGCCGCCCAGTCCCACAACTGCATCGGGGAGATATGCAAAATCCGTTTGAGAAGGAGAAAAGGTGCACCTCCAGGTGAACCTTAATTGTAATTGCCTCTAATTAACAATTCCATAAGCTGCTAATCCCTTCTCTTGCAGCTTGAGTGCCACTCCAAAAGCTGCACAATCATTTTTCGAAAGCATTAAAAGCAGTGGGTGGGTGGGTGGGGGTGGGAGTCAGATGGATTGTTCTGACCTGTTGCTCCATAAACATACTCCGGAGGGATCGTGTGAAGAAATAAGGGAGAAATTTTAGGGGGAGAAGTATGGCAGATAAGGGCAGAGGACATGATTGGCGATATTGCTGGCATTCAGGGGAAGGGTCATAATTCTTTGGCGCTGCTGCTGCTTTGGATATAGAAGTCCCATGTGCAGTCCCTAGCATCTCCACGTATGGCTGGAAGAGAGCCCTGCCTGAAGCCCCATATTAATAATAATATAATATAATTATTTATTATTTATATGCCACACACCTGACCTCCCTCAACTTAATTTATTTTTAAAAATACATTTTTGCCTGCTATGAAGTAGAGATTTGCATTTTAAAGCCCTAAATGGCTTCAACCAAACCTCGGTTCCCGAACACCTCTGTTTCGGAATGTTTTGGCTCCCGAACGGCAAAAACTCAGAAGTAACTGCTCCAGTTTTTGAACTATTTTCGGAAGCCGAACGTGCTATGCAGGTTCTAGTTTGAGTTTTCCTATTGCATTGAGGCTTCTGCTTTCTGTTTTTGGTTGCTGTACGTTTCGGAAGTTGAACGGTCTTCTGGAATTGCTTAGGTTCAGCACCTCCGAAGCACCTTCACCCCAATCTTCAGCCTGGACATGGAGGTCCAGCTCCGAGGGCCTTCTGGCAGTTCCCTCACAGCGAGAGGTGAAGTTACAGGTAACCAGGCAAAGAGCCTTCTCGGTAGTGTCGCCTGTGCTGTGGAAGGCCCTCCCATCAGATGTCAAAGAGATAAATAGCTATACAACTTTTAGAAGACATCTGAAGGCAGCCCTGTTTAGGGAAGTTCTTGATGTTTGATGTTTTATTGTGTTTGTAATATTCTGTTGGGAGCCGCCCAGAGTGTCTGGGGAAAGCCAGCCAGATGGGCGGGGTATAAATAATAAATGATGATGATGATGATGATGATGATGATGATGGAGGTTCTGGGAAGCTCAGGCGACAAGACCCCCCTCACAGCATTGCTGATATCGTCCAAAGGAAAGCAGAGCAAGACATTTGGCAGCAGCTTGCAAAAATCTATCATCTGCCCGATAACAAATGTTGGAAATGTAAAGAAACTGAAGGTACATTCTTTCACCTCTGGTGGACGTGCCCAAGGATTAAGGCTTTCTGGGTGATGATATATAATGAACTAAAAAAGGTATTTAAGTACACTTTCCCTAAGAAACCAGAGGCCTTTCTCCTGGGCATAGTCGGCCAATTGGTGCCAAAGAAGGATAGAACTTTCTTTATGTATGCAACAGCAGCAGCAAGAATTCTCATAGCAAAGCATTGGAAGACACAAGATGTACCCACTCTGGAAGAATGGCAGATGCAAGTTATAGACTATATGGAACTGGCAGAAATGAACGGCAGAATCCGAGACCAGGGAGAAGAGTCGGTGGAAGAAGATTGGAAGAAATTTAAAATTTACTTACAGAAATATTGTAAAATTTTTGAATGTGAATGATGTTGGAATGAAACGAAGTGGTTCTAGCAATATGATTAGAAGTTACAATATGTGAGGAAAAATAACTAAGGGTAAAATAAGAGGGTATGAATTTGCTGAACAAATTGGTAAATGGAATACAAAAAAGGGAGGTGCGAGGAAGTCATGAAAATAAGTTAATGAGTGGTACGATATCCGAAAGAGTGATTTTTCTTTTTTAATTTTGGTTTTTGTCTTTTGTCTGTGTGTTTTTGTTTTTTAAACTTCTATTTGTAAAAACTTAATAAATATTATTTTTTAAAAAAGACATTTGGCAGCAGCTTGGCTGCAGGACTTGCCAGATGGAGACATACAAGGCATCACCCAACCATCTTAGGGACTCATGAGCCTACTAGCCAAAATGGCTATGTTCTGTTATATACCATATACCATGGGTCCTGAAAGATCTACATTGGCTCCCAGTACATTTCCGAGCACAATTCAAAGTGTTGGTGCTGACCTTTAAAGCCCTAAATGGCCTTGGCCCAGTATACCTGAAGGAGCATCTCCACCCCCATCGTTCTGCCCGGACCCTGAGGTCCAGCGCCGAGAGCCTTCAGGCGGTTCCCTCTCTGCAAGAAGTGAGGCTACAGGGAACCAGGCAGAGGGCCTTCTCGGTAGTGGTGCATGCCCTGCGGAACACCCTCCCTTCAGATGTCAAGGAAATAAACAACTATCTGACTTTTAGAAGACATCTGAAAGCAGCCCTGCTTAGGGAAGTTTTTAATGTTTGATGTTTTATTATGTTTTTATATGTGTTGGGAGCTGCCCAGAGTGCACAGGGGGCACTACTACTACTAATGTCTTGAAAAGGGGATTTATCTCAGTGGCAATGGCAGTCCTGATCCACACCTGGGGGGGCATCATTTATTTGTCAGAATGAGTTGCAGACCAGTTGTGAGACAATGCTACCTGGTGATCTGTTGTCATCACGGAGCCAATAAGAATGAGGGCAATTCTTTCAGCTCCCCTCACTCTAGAGCACACCATCCTCTGAATCTGCCTTATGGAAGCACATTGCATTTAGAGACATGACATACTGGTTATTTTCTCACTTTATCTTTCCAGATCACAGTGCAGCAACAGTTTAACACACCTGGAGGGCGAAAACAAGTACAGCTGAGCCTGCAGCCAGCTGGTGAATCACACTGCGAGGTGAATAAAATAACTTGTTTTGTTGCAGTTTGTTAAACCAAGCATACTGAGCCCAGAGAGAAAAGTCCCGACAGCGCTTTACTGAGCAAACTGAACACAAACAGTGTATATCTTAAGAAGGAAGGAACAGAGAGGTTTTGTCATTCAATTCAGGCTTTGTACAGAGCAGGTAGGCAGTCAACAAAACATACAGAGGGAAAACCCCTCAGAAAAACATTTCCAATCAGAGCACATGGTACCTCACTAAAGATCACGCCACTCAGCATGGTTGCTAAGCTACAGCTCCTCCACCATCACCACTCGTGGTTGGCTGACTTACTGATGACAGAATTGAACAAGTTGCAAACTGAATGATCTCTGCTGTAGTACTTCCAGCAAAGTTTTGACGCTGATCTTCCCTCAAAATCTCAGTATGCTTCTCTTAAGTAAAGGTAAAGGACCCCTGACAGTTAAGTCCAGTTGCAGACGACTCCGGGGTTGCGGCACTGGCCAAGGGAGCTGGCGTTTGTCTGCAGACAGTTTTTCTAGGTCATGTGGCCAGCATGACTAAGCTGCTTCTGGTGCAAAGGAATACCGAAACCAGAGCAGCGCACGGAAATGCTGTTTACCTTCCTGCTGGAGCGGTACCTATTTATCTACTTGCACTTTGATGTGCTTTCAAATTGCTATGCTGGCAGGAGCTGGGACAGAGCAATGGGAGCTCACTCCACCACGGGGATTCGAACCGCCGACCTTCTGATCAGCAAGCCCAAGAGGCTCAGTTGTTTAGACCACAGCGCCCCTGTTTCTCTCTTGAGTAAGAACATGCAAGTTTGCCTCAAAGGTTCTCTTCAGGCGAGATTGGTCAGCAACTCTGGTACCAGGTCTTTTCAGCTCTGAAAGTTCACCTCCTCAGCACCTGATCATTCCATGTCATTCAGGCGCTTTGTCTGCAATTACTAATCTTTTCACTAAGGCACCTTGACAAGTTTCTCAACTACCCAAGAGTTCTATGGTACCCTGTTTGGAAAATAACCAAGCTCTTTGTTTGCTCCTTAGATTTCAAGTAAGTTCATTTGACAGATAATGACTTCCATTGTAGATGTTTAATTTAACTCTAATTAACTGGAATACCAGCCCGGCTTATTATTCTGTCACTGGTAAGTCCTACTCCTTTTTCATTGCTTGAACAGAGCCATATCCTCTATGACAAACCATTGGTATCTATCTATCTATCTTAGAGGTTAGATGGCATTCTGACAGGGATCCTTTAGCTGTGATTATGGTTGGACCAGATCAGTGTTTCCCAAATGTGGATATGCAGCTGCTGTTGGACTACAACTCCCATGATCCCTCATTAGCAGGACCAGTGGTTGTAGCACCCTGCTTGTGGTTAACGCTTAGCTGGAATGAAATATTCAACGCAGCAATAGAGAAATTAAAATATTAATTTATTTGTCAGACAAATAAATGAGAGGCTCAGTGGTATATGGTTACCAAGCTCTGGCCTGCCTCCTGCCATTATGGCCAGCACTTATATTCCCTTAATCCAGCCCCCTTTGCTCCTCCTTGGGCTGCCTCTGTTCAATCAGCCTGGTTGGATTTCCTATTGGCTGATTGCTATACTAATCACAAAAAGATACACCCATATCCTCCTGTCCTTATAAGGGAGACAAAGAGCTATAAATGACAAATAAGTAATAATATAGCTTACATGGAATCTTAATTACCAGCTCACCTCTTGCCCTCCTTGCCCTATTGCCTTCTAAAACAAATGGTTAATCTTACATTTTTATCTTCAAGGATCTTGAGTTAATCATCATTGAAAGATCTCCTTCATTTGAGGGTCTTTTAAACACATGCCTGACAACTATATATCAGAAGTGTTCGATGGCGTCTCCTGTCTGGCAAGGGGGGCTAGGCTCATTTGCCCCTCTGGTCTCCTATTGCAATATGACTCTAAGAATCTAGCATTTCTTAAATCCTTTGCATAATTACATTTAAGCCAATATATTTAAGCTAATATATTTCATACATTATAATTTAGGAACCTGATCAAGATATAAGCCAATATAAGTCTTGATTAAAAATGCAGTCTATATTCAGATGCCACATGGTCAGGGATGATGGGAACTGTAGTCCAAAAACAGCTGGAGGTCCAAGTTTTGGAAACCCTTTGAGTTTCTTCCTGCTCTACAATTCTATGATTCCATTATTCAATCTCTGTGAGATGGGCTATGGGAATAATTCATACTTCAGCTCTCAAATTCCCACCCAGTTTTATGGGAGCTGGACCACTTAGAAGGCCTTCAGCCTTAATCTACCAGTGACTGGACAATGGAAGTCAGATCTCCCACAATGGTCTCTTTATTATGATTTTAACTATGCATTAATTGACTATCATGACATCACACATTCCCCTTGATTTTGGCTTGTGGCCTGGCCCAATTATCCCCGAAGAGAGGCTTTAACAGTAACTGCCATTGTTTTGTTATGTAATGTGAATATTTGTCCACAATGGGGAAGACCAAACCAGTTTGGTATCGCTTCAGGTCAAGCAGTAAAGCAGTCGCATTCCGGTAAGGCTTTGTCAGTGCTGTCTGGGACCACGATTTGGACACGTCAGAAACCAGGAGGAACAATCAAGCTGAGCAATTGGCTGTGTGGGTTAATTGGTGACTTTGGCAGTCTGGATGCTGATGCCTCGCAAATTAATAAGACATTGCGACTGCATCAATCAACGCTGAATATCGATCTGCAATTGGTCTTAAGACCAGCCCTTGCCTTGACGCTCATGGACAGATATCCAACCTGATCCTGGGCAGTTTTACTCAGAAGTAAGGACCACCAAGTGCAACAGGATGTACTCGGGAACGGAGTTGTAGTCTAAAACAGTGCTACTCAAAGTGTCTGTCCACTGAATGCTGCCAGAGCTATTGGCTACTAGTCCCCAGAGAATCCACTGCAGCCCAGGTTGGGTGGACCAAATATGGTAGCCGTCTGTGTCACACAGAGGGGTGGGGTGTCCAGCTACATCTGATAGCTTGAGAAGCACTGGTCAAGGAAATAAAGAACTATCTGACTTTTAGAAGACATCTGAAGGCAGCCTTGTTTAGGGAAGTTTTTAGTGTTTGATGTTTTATCGTGTTTTTAATGTTCCATTGGGAGCCACCCAGAGTGCCTGGGACAACCCAGTCAGATGGGCAGCATACAAATAAGACCATTATTATTATTATTATTATTATTATTATTATTATTCTAAAACATCACAAGGAAAACTGATTCAAAGGGAAATGTTTGAGGGTAGGAGAGTAGAACTCAAGCCAATGGCTTCAAGTGATAAGAAAGGAAATTCTGACTAAACATCAGGAAGAACATTCTGACAGTAAGAACTGTTTGACAGTGGAATGGTCTCCCTCTGGAGGCTAATAATAATAATAATAATAATAATAATAATAATAATAATAATAATAATTTTATTATTTATTCCCCAGCCACTCTGGGCAGCTTATAGCATATCTAAAAACATTACAAACAAACTTATAGCATATCTAAAAGCATTACAAACCTCCCCATACAGGGTGCCTTCAGATTTCTTCTAAAAGTTGTGTTATTCTTTATCTCCTTACATCTGATGGGAGGGCATCCCACAGGGAGGGAGCCACTACCGAGAAGGCCCTCTACCTGGTTCCCTGTAACTTTGCTTCTCGCAGTGAGGGAACCAGAAGGCCCTCAGAGGAAGACCTCAGTGTCCAGGCAGAACGATGGGGGTGGAGACTCTCCTTAAGGTTGTGGAATCTCCTTCCTTGGACTCTGCTTCCTTTTGAAGCAGAGGCTGGATGGCCATCTGTCATGGATGCTTTAGCTGAGATTCCTGCATTGCAGGGTCCCTTCCAACGCTACACTTCTATGATTCTGTGTTTAGCATCACTATCAGGAATTTAGTTAAAAGGAATTTCAGGCTCCCAAAAGACTGTTCTTTGCTAGTGGAATGTGGAGTTTTAAGCCAGACATATACCTAGCAGTTCGAAAGCACATCAAAAGTGCAAGTAGATAAATAGGTACCACTCCAGTGGGAAGGTAAACGGCATTTCCGTGCACTGCTCTGGTTCGCCAGAAGCGGCTTAGTCATGCTGGCCACATGACCCGGAATCTGTACGCCGACAGTCAGGGGTCTCTATATTACACACAAATGGATACAATGCTGTCTCAGCACTCCATGCCAGTGGGAAAAAATACTGTGGTGATGGGGAAGAGAGCAGTTGAGACTGGTAGTACGGTATATTCAAAGGTGCACTGGAAATGCCTTGCAGGTAAGATGCTCACCTGTGCATTGTCTTTCTCTGCAAAAAAGACAAAATACATCACTTTAAAAAAGAGGACAACATGGGGCACGGATCTGCATAAATATGGCTTATACTAATGAATATTTATTAATGCAAATTTAGAAACAATTACTGCAATTTGAGAGGAAATATTATAGTGGCAAAGGACATGACCAGGTAATCTGTGTGGCTGCTTTGTCTGCTGTATAATGTCAAGACCTTTTCTTCTCTCTTTCTTACAGTTCCTTATCTTTAAGCTGAACTCGACCAGACAGTCTTTCAAACAGAGGACTGTCTTCTCTAAAGCAGAACAAATGAGGATCCTAAGGATGGGGGTGAGCCATGGGGGCAATTTGGAGCAAAAAAATAGCAATGGGATAAGCCTCCTTCCCCCAAAATAAAATTAAAAAAACAATGCAGCTCTAGAGCAATGGTCACACATGGATTTTGCTTCTCTTGTGAGCTCATTGAGATTGACTTGTTTGCATTCCGCTCTTCTTTTCCACCCCTGTTCACCATAAACTTGTCATTCGCAAATGCTTCCCCTTATCAATCAACAGGAAGCTGTGGGGTGTGATACATAAGTAGCAGTCAAGTACAACATTCCTTCTTTTCCTAGAGTAGACATGTTTCCTCCTGGCTGGGGTGTACTTCCTTTGCATGTGACTAGAGGTGGGCATAGTGATGTATGGAAGTGAGAGCAGACCATAAAGAAGGCTGATCGCCAAAGAATCGATGCTTTTGAATTATGGTGCTGGAGGAGACGCTTCAGAGTCCCATGGACTGCAAGAAGATCAAACCTCTCCATTCTGAAGGAAATCAGCCCTGAGTGCTCACTGGAAGGACAGATCCTGAAGCTGAGGCTCCAAGACTTTGGCCACCTCATGAGAAGAGAAGACTCCCTGGAAAATACCCTGATGTTGGGAAAGATGGAGGGTACAAGGAGAAGGGGATGATAGAGGACGAGATGGTTGGATAGTGTTCTCAAAGCTACCAGCATGAGTTTGAACAAAATGTGGGAGGCAGTGGAAGACAGGAGTGCCTGGCGTGCTCTGGTCCATGGGGTCACGAAGAGTCGGACACGTCTAAATGACTAAACAACAGCCAGCCTTTCGGAGAGCACTTTACTAAGTTCTGGGTATTGAAACTCAACGTCCAATGGGAGAGGAAGTGAGCTGGGGTCCCCTAACAGGAAACCTGAATCAAGTTTATGATTGCAGGGGTAGCTGGCCACCATATAACTATGGTTGTACCCACAAGAAGATTAAAGTCATACCAGAGAAGCTGTTATGGGTCTTTCAGTGCTTATTTGATGATGTGGATAACGTGGTGATGAGTTCCAATGGCTACAATTCCTTTTTAAGGACTCCAGTTGTTTCTCCAGTTTGCAAAGGTGCCTGCATTCCCCCCAAGGTTTGATGACTTCTGCTCCAGCTTGCCCCAAGTTGAGGTAGATCTGCAGAGCGGGAGGAATAGGGCTCAGGCAGCCACATAAAGAGCACACACCTATCTGAGATAATATGATGAGATGCAAGTAGGGAATGTGATAGCTCATGAGACCCTTAATCTCAAGGTTGTGGGTCTGGGCCCCACATTGGGCAAAAGATTCCTGTGTTGCAGGCGGTTGCCCTAGGTGACCCTCACGGTCCTTTCAAACTCTACAAATCTATGATCATAAAAGGAAGTGATTCCTCAGGTATTCAGGGTCCAAATCTCTTCTTGTGCAACCTCATTTAGCACCATTCTAACCCATAGACCTGCCACCAGACTCTCTCCCTCCTCCTCGGCCATCTTTGCAAGATCACTTAATTATACGTATAGCATATAGTGCAATAGGGCATTTCATAAGTGGCCCTGTTAGGAGAAATGATGGGTTCAAGGACCTTGCACCCAACTGCTTTTTGATTAACTTGGTATTAGCTGATTGCCTTGTGCTTCTGTGAATTTTGATGACTTCATTTTGTGGAGTGGTATTTTGCTTGCCCTTTAAATATCTCTGCCCTTTTGTGCTCTTCTGTAGCCGTGGTACCATTCAATCCCCTTTGCCGTTTCTTTTGTTCTGCATTAATTATATTAAACCCTTATCCAATTGCATCTGGCTGCAGGATAAATGTTTATCCACCCCCCCCCCCATTACCCAAAGGTCTGTTACTGTGGTCCTCCTTGCAGACTTCTTATAGGCATCCAAATGGACAAGATGAGCCTTTGATGTCCTTCAGCAAGACTCTTCCGGTGTTCTTCCCTAAGACCAATACCAGGAAGGGCTTTCTCTTATAGGGGCTGTCTGGGGCACAACATCGGATTTCAGTTGAGTGGGACGAGATGTAGGATTCTCAGCAAATGTAAATGTCTACACTTTGATACATCACTAGAGGTCAACACTTTGATACATCACTAGAGGCTGTATTGCAAAACACATTCTTCAAAAGAATGGTGGTGGTTATTGTTATTATTATTTTAAACTGGTTCTGTATAGTAATCATGTTGTTGTTGTTTAGTCGTTTAGTCGTGCCCGACTCTTTGTGACCCCATGGACCAGAGCACGCCAGGCACTTCTGTCTTCCACTGCCTCCCGCAGTTTGGTCAAACTCATGCTGGTAGCCTCGAGAACACTGTCCAACCATCTTGTTCTCTGTTGTCCCCTTCTCCTTGTGCCCTCCATCTTTCCCAACATCAGGGTCTTTTCCAGGGAGTCTTCTCTTCCCATGAGGTGGCCAAAGTATTGGAGCTTCAGCTTCACAATCTGTCCTTCCAGTGAGCACTCAGGGCTGATTTCCTTAAGAATGGAGAGATTTGATCTTCTTGCAGTCCATGGGACTCTCAAGAGTCTCCTCCAGCACCATAATTCAAAAGCATCAATTCTTCCGCGATCAGCCTTCTTTATGGTCCAGCTCTCACTTCCATACATCACTACTGGGAAAACCATAGCATGTGCGTGCCAATAGTAATCATAGCAAAGTTATATCAGCCAGTGTGGTGTAGTGGTTAAGAGCGGTAGACTCATAATCTAGTGAACCGGGTTCGCGTCTCCGCTCCTCCACATGCAGCTGCTGGGTGACCTTGGACTAGTCACACTTCTTCGAAATTTCTCAGCCCCACTCACCTCACAGAATGTTTGTTGTGGGGGAGTGAAATATACTCAGAGTTGAGTGTGGATTTCATGCTCTTTATTCAGCTCAGAGTATTGAGGAATGGAAGTTCCCCCAAAATGTCTGTTTTATATACATTATTTACACAATGGGCCCCATGTGATTGGCTAATTCTGGGATTCTTCTGTAGGCCAATCAGGTTGCGGATTCACTTCCACCCGGAGTTGGATTGGGTGGCTCCTGTGGACCAATCAGACTGCTGCATTCTGGATCCTATTGTTCTAGGACCAATCAGACTGCTGCATTTTGTATCCTATTCAACTCAGTACATAACAGGGAGGAAGGGAAAGGAGAATGTTAGCCGCTTTGAGACTCCTTTGGGTAGTGATAAAGCAAGAAATCAAATCCAGACTCTTCTTCTTCTTCTCTTCTTAAACAGCTTTGGGAAAAGAGTGAAAGAAAACTGTTTTAGAATTTTTAATGAAAATTGGTTTATGCCAAATTCTCTGGCCACTCTCATGGAATTGCAGAGTTGAAAGGGACCCAAAGGACCATCTAGTTTAGTCCAACCGCCCTCTCTTTTTCTTGGAGGGAGAGAAGACATGACTGGGAAAACCATCTTCCTCACTCTCTAAGATCACCCACACTGATACCCATTGCAGAACTTGACTAAGAGAGGCTGGTTTTTTTTTAAAAAAAAAAAAAACAGAAGCAACAGCAACAAGCCAGCCAACCAACCAACCAACATCTATTAGCCTAGGCTATTTTATTTTAACTTGCCCAATCCTTAGGGAAAACTTTATTACGGTTTCTTAGGGGCAAAACTATTTGTCCAAACTAGTTTTGGATAAGTTGTTAGCGCAGTTACTATATGCTTGTAGAGGGCTGAGGTATCAGCTTACAGCACAGGACACAGATTTTTCCATGGGAGAACTAGCATTTTGTGATGGTGGTTGTTTTGGTTTTGTGTGTGTGCCAATTTACATCAGATAAACAGGGAGACGCGGAGAATCCGAGGGAAACACAATCTCCAGCCTTTGAAATCTCTATAGGTATTGATTGTAAGTGCTCTGGCTTCTGTTAGCTGAAGTGATGAGCTCTCTCGGTTGCTGATGTACTATGGAGCATTTGTAAGAGATGGACTTCTTTGTCTCTTGCCGTGTTGCAGACGATGCTACGGGGGAACTCTTCCACACATCACCCAATACTGCTTGTGATCCTCAAGAATGCCTCTTAAATATAGGTAAAGGTAAAGGTAAAGGTACCCCTGCCCGTACGGGCCAGTCTTGCCAGACTCTGGGGTTGTGCGCCCATCTCACTTAAGAGGCCAGGGGCCAGCGCTGTCCGGAGACACTTCCGGGTCACGTGGCCAGTGTGACATCGCTGCTCTGGCGAGCCAGAGCTGCACACGGAAACGCCGTTTACCTTCCCGCTGGTAAGCGGTCCCTATTTATCTACTTGCATCCGGAGGTCCTTTCGAACTGCTAGGTTGGCAGGCGCTGGGACCGAGCAACAGGAGCGCACCCCGCCGCAGGGATTCGAACCGCCGACCTTTCGATCGGCAAGTCCTAGGCGCTGAGGCTTTAACCCACAGAGATGTTTGTAAATGGCTTCTCAAAATTCTCTCTTTTTTTAAAAAAAATAATATTTATTAACAGTTTAAAAATTACAAAAAGAAGAAAAAAGAAATTAAACAAGACAATACAATACATTACAAAAAGAAAAATATTACATAAAACATTGAATTAACAAAAGAAAAGAAAACAATTAAAAACACATCCAATAATTTTAAAGTCTTATCTTTCATTCACTTGTTTCAATGACCGCCTCACACCTCCCTTTTTGTATTCCACTTCAGTTAACTGTTTCAGCAATTCCTTTCCATCTTCCTCTGTTTTCTGTCCTGTAATCTTCCAACTCTATGATTCTATGATTCTATGAATTTATCCTAACATATTCTAACCTTATTTTCCCTTTAATGCATTAACAATCTATTTGTACTTAATTCCTTATAACATTTCTGCTAAAGCCATATATCTTCATTCCAACATTTTTCTAACCTTCATTGATTTTAAGGTATTTCTGTAAATAATCTTTAATTTTTTTCCAGTCTTCTTCCACTAACTCTTCTCCCTGGTCTCGGATTCTGCCAGTCATTTCCGCCAGTTCCATATAGTCCATCAACTTCATCTGCCATTCTTCCCGGGTGGGTAAATCTTGTGTCTTCCAAAATTGTTTATCCAAAATTAGGGATACAATATTGGAAAATTATAAGATAATAATTGAAATAAGGTGATAAATTGCTGGGTAAAGTTTGAAAATTTGGAACGCAGGAACAAGAGATGTGAGGAAGTCCAAAGAAGTGAAGAAAGTATGATTATTGCTAAAGTATATGTTGTTTTGTTTGTTTTTTCTTTATTGTATTAAGAAAATCTTGAATAAATATTTATATATATAAAAAAAGTAAATCTTGTGTCTTCCAATCCTTTGCGATGAGTATTCTTGCTGCTGTTGTCGGCTTCTTAAAATTCTCCACACTATTTGTGTGCAGATACATACATACATACATACATACATACATGTGTGTGTGTGTGTGTGTGTGTTATGTACTGAGTTGAATGGGATCCAAAATGCAGCAGTCTGATTGGTCCTAGAACAATAGGATTCAGAATGTAGCAGTCTGATTAGTCTTAGAACAATAGGACCCAGAATGCAGCAGTCTGATTGGTCTACAGGAGCCACAAAATCAAGTGCCAGGTGGAAGTGAATCTGCAACCTGATTGGCCTACAGGAGAGTCCCGGAATTAGCCAATCACGTGGGGCCCATTGTGTAAATAATGTATATAAAGCAGACATTCTGGGCGAAATTCCATTCTTCCTCACCACTATGAGCTGAATAAAGAGCATGAAATCCAATCTCGCCTCCGAGTATATTTCAATATGTATGGGAGTTGATGGGGAAAGCAACTGAATAGCTCCAGGGAGAAGAGAAATTCTCCAACCATTTCCCCTGGGATGAATCTCACCACTAGCAAAGGCAATAGGACAGCTTCTTTCTTTCTTGCCAACTGTGTTGGCAACCTGGCCGCCATTTTGCATCTTCTCCCTGCTCCCAGTATTTTCCAAGAGCGCTGTGGAGCAGAGAGGGGTGACCATCACAAGAACAGTCGCATAGAATATTCAGAGTACATGCTGAAAGACATCAGAAGCTTCTGTAGGAGATGTCTTCTGAAATATTTTGGCTAAGCTATATGCTGCATGGCTGCCTTGGGGCAGAAACTATCTGGACCAAGCCTTGACAATGGTTCTTGCCTGTACGGAAGTGTCTGGGCACATGGCTAGAAGATATAATCCAAGGGTGGGGAAACTGAGGCTCAGGGGCCAAATGTGGGCCTCCCAAGGCCTATCTGGCCCTCAGGACTCTCCTAATGCCACAATGCTTCTCCCAGGCCATACCCCTCACCTGTTCTGTTCTGAGCCCTCCTCTGTATATTTTGCCCAGCTAGAGCATGTTTAGACCATAATAATGTCTCTTGTTTCTGTTGCTCATATTTCAAATCCTAATTGCAAGTTCATCATTTTATAATATTTCTTTCAGTAATCTAAAAACAGTTTCCATTCTTCTACAGAACATTCATCATTAGGTCCGCTTATTTTGGCTGTTAACTTTGCCAGTTCTACCTAGTCCATCACCTTGCTTATCCATTCTTCTTTAGTGAGAACTTCTGCTTCCTTCCATTGTTAATTTATTTTTTGTGCCTAGAGAATAGAGATGATAGTAGTGTTATGGTGGAAGATATCGAAGAGAGGATACAGCAGAGGGTGAGAAATAAAAACGCCATGGAGAATGGGGTGGGAAGTCGACAAAACAACATAAAAAATTACAATGTATAGAAAGGTATACGTTAGTGAAATATACTTGGAGTCGAGAGTGGATTTCATGCTCTTTATTCAGCTCATAGTGGTGAGGAGGAATAGAAGTTCCCCCAGAATGTCTGCTTTATATACATTATTTACATAATGGGCCCCATGTGATTGGCTAATTCCGGGATTCACCTGTAGGCCAATCAGGTTGCAGATTCACTTCCACCTGGAGCTGGATTGGGTGGCTCCTGTGGACCAATCAGACTGCTGCATTCTGAACCCTATTGTTCTAGGACCAATCAGACTGCTGCATTCTGAACCCTATTGTTCTAGGACTAATCAGACTGCTGCATTCTGAATCCTATTGTTCTAGGACCAATCAGACTGCTGCCTTTTGGATCCTATTCAACTCAGTACATAACAATTAAATTTTGGGAAATTTAATAAAAAAAAGAAACTCCTGAACATAATAAAGTGAAAATCATATCCAAGATGTACAGGATGTTGTTAGACTGGAACTTAGGTGATGAGGAAGTCAAATCAGTGATGATCCGCTGGGCAAGGGATATAGGTCATAGTATACAATTTGAGGACTGGGAAAAACTTTGGAAGGACGGGTTAAACTTTACGGCGTGTACTACGATAAAGGAAAACGTCATGAAGATGTTTTATAGGTGGTACCTGACACCCATGAAATTATCGAAAATGTATAAGGTGGATAACAAGTGCTGGAGATGTAAAGACATAGAGGGCTCCTTCTACCATATGTGGTGGGAGTGTGGAAGGGTGAAACAGTTCTGGGAGAAGGTATACATTGAATTAAAGAAGATATTAAAGTACACGTTCATAAAGAAACCATAAATTTTCCTACTAGGGATATTAGGACAAGAGATAAAAAAGGAAGATGGTAGACTAGTATACTATGCGGTCATGGCAGCAAGGGTAGTACTAGCCCAGAAGTGGAAACAGCAGGAAATCCCAACGGTGGAGGAGTGGAGATCTAAGCTGTCGGACTACGCAGAGTTGGATAAATTAACAGGAAAAATTAGATACATAAGAGACCAAGTGTTCATCAAGGACTGGGGAAAGTATATAGACTATCTGGAATGTATTAGCGAAGGACAAATAACGCTAAAGGGATTCAGAGACGTACTGTGAAAGACTAAGAGTTATTGTGTAAAGCAAATAGGAAACAGGAATAGGTACAATGACAATATAAGCAATGAAACGCGTAACCGTATTTATTGTTTCGAATGATTTATGGACAAGCTGAAGGAAGTCCCGGCAGAGATGGCTATGTTATATGGTTGATATGAAAGTAATAACTTTGTCTACTATTTACTTTTTCTTTTGTGTGTACTCTATTTTTCTTTTTCTTGTGTATTTCTCCTTTTACTTGTGTGTCAGTTTCTGTTCTTTTATGGAAATAATTAATAAAAAGGATGATGGAAAAAAAAAAGAAAAAAAAGTAACTCCTGAACATTGTGTGGCTGAACTGTAGCTCCTATTCAAATGTAATGGTTTCACCTTTTTTGCCACCTTTGGGCCCTGACGTGCTGCCCCCAGAAGGTCCCTCACAAGGGGATGCAGCCTTCAGCCTGAAATGCTCTCCGCCCTGCTACAAAGAAAGGAAAAGTTGCTCACTTCTATTGCCCATCTCTCTGTCTCTGCCGGAGACATTCCTCTGCATCTTCTTTCTCATTAAGTTTCCGGTAACTCAAAAAGTTTCCTTTTGAGCACGGTCTGCTAGTTCTCAGTAATAGGGCGCACAGGCTGCTTCCTTTCTCTGAGAACAAATACCTGCTATTTTCTCACCTGTCAGCTTGTATCCCATCTAGGGGAAAGAGAAGCTGCTTGCAGCTTTGACTGTCATGTCAAGTTACATTGGTGGCGAAAGAGCTTCGCTGCTCCCCCCGCTATTTGCAACCTGATCACTTCCCTGATCCTTGGAATTGCAACACCTTGCAATCTGCAAATCATTTGCCAGGACATAACTGCATTAAAAGGGTCCCTCACCTTTGATTTCTTTTTCGCCCTGATGTTCAGAAGCTGTGGCTTGGTTTTTCCTGCTGGGGTTTTATCATCGAAACAAGGTTTACCAGTGTCGTATCGATTCCTGTTTCTGAAACACTTGGCATAGCCAATTTTGAGTTTGACAGACGTTTATAGTTCTGGGCAAGGTTACAGGCAGGGGAAAAAAAAATCAAATGGGATTTGAAGAGGCTTTATTATAAGTGATTTGGCCTATATGCTATACAGAGGGTCTGTTTGTGAAGAAGTGAAACTTTCACTAGGACCCAATTGCAGAACTGGAGTTGTCAGTCTAATGGGCACCGTGTCAGCCACGGAAAAATTGTGCAGACTTGGGTTGTGTATGCATTACAGCTTACAAAGCACATAGGCTGTTCTTTTTCTTCTTTCGGATTGGAGTTGGTGTGTGTGGGGATGTATCTAAACGCAGCGTTTAATAAGAAATGACAAAATTAGATACAGGATAGTTATGGGTTGTGGCTAATGTCATGTGTCATGTCCAACACATCCAAGGCAAAAACCAGGACGCCATCTTCCCATTTCCCCCCCTTGTGAGGAAACGGCAGCCATTTTGGGTGCTTGCGAGATTCCGCACCGCGATTTCCAACTGAGAAAAAACACATTTTTGGGCACGGCACATTTTGGTGGTGCTGTGCAAAATCGCAGCCCCCTAAAAGTGCTTTGCTGGGGGTGGGGGATATACTGGGTTGGTGGGGGTCTTTGTGGTGGAGAATGGACCGGGGAAAGTTTAATCTTTTTCCTGTCACCCATTTTGCCTGTGAAACTCTTGACAGCAACATACCAGAAGCATGTGCATATCCAGAAACAGAACAGTGATGGCAGGAAAAGAAATTGGGGGTTGCAGAAGTGCCCCTTCCACAGATCGAAGCAGTCAGGTGGGCAAATAAGGGGTGAGGCGATCTCACAGGTAAACTGACCCCCAAGTTATTAAGGGCTTCGCATCCCAACAGTGGCACCCTGAATTAAGCCTGGTCATGAACTTGCATCCAGTAGAGATCTAACTCACCTCTAGTTCTGGGAATGAAAAGAGGATTCATGCAGCCACTTACTTTCTGGGTCGG
Source organism: Podarcis melisellensis (assembly GCF_964234715.1). Lineage (NCBI taxonomy): Eukaryota > Metazoa > Chordata > Lepidosauria > Squamata > Lacertidae > Podarcis > Podarcis melisellensis. Next base: position 9,984,009 of record NC_138539.1, on the reverse strand, counting down.
ATTCTTTTTCCCCACCTGTGTTTTGTTTTAGTCCTTATTCACGCAGCGCTTCCCATGTTCACCTCAGATGAACAGGTTTTGAAGAGTTTTTTGTATTTATTGCAGGAAACTGCTTGGCCAGAGGCAACCGTGTGACAAAAGAAATGTGTCTGGTCGCCGTGGGAAGTGATATCTCTCTCAAACCTCTCATATATACTGTATATATAAAAACACCTACTGTCTGCCTCCAAACAAGATGAATCAGCTGCCACCAGTTTCTCAGCTCAGAATGCCCCTCTAGTCCACATCATTAAACTGGACAGGAACCTGGAGCTGTGACAAATTGGGAAAGGACCAATTCAGGAATCGATTGTAAACATTATCCACGTTAAACCGGAAAGAAGGAAAAGCAGGGGGTGAAGATCAGGAGCGGCTGAGTGCCACACTCCTTCGCTTGCAAGTCCATCAGGATTTTGGAAAGTTAGGAAGATAGGTAGCAGCCTGACCTTGAGCCAGACAATTGGTCTTGTTCTTGCTTCTATTTTTATTATATATTTTGTGAACCGCTCTGAGACCAGCAGGTATAGGGCAGTATACAAATTTAATATGTAATGATAATAATATTATTACCCAGATATGTGGAAAGCTGATGCGAGTTTTAATCTGTTTGTAGTCTCTTGTTCTTCTAACTTTTCAAAAAATTTATGCTTAAATTCTTATTCATTCTTGTGATTGATAATTTTATTGTTTTATATTTTTGCAAACTGCCTTGTTTCTCTCTTTTTTTTACAACCAAGCAGGGCACAAATTTTATGAAATAATTAAAAGCAGGAATTCCAGCTAATAATAATCAAAACAGGGTATGAATTTATGGGCCAGGGAAACTGCACTGGGCAAAAAGACATGCCTATGCAAGATTTCTGGGGTGCTGCAGACCTAATGGCAAAGTTTTGGAGTGAGGGCCCCTCTTCCAGACCATAATTTCCTCTAGTCACCAGGCCCTGACAGCTAAGATAAGATTCACAGTCCTGAGAGACTACTCTGTGCAGAAGGAAAATGTGGATTATAATCTCTGAACCTCATTGGGTGAAGGACTCAGGGATGTGAGTTGCTTCATCTCTTATCTGAAACTTTGAACACACAGCTCGAAGTCATCTCTGTCTTCCTTCACTAAGAGGGGGAAAAAACATCTCTCCATCAGACCACACAAGTGATAGATTAACCGATACTGCTACAAGCCTTGAAGGCTGTCATTTCTAGAGCGGAGGTGTCAAGTGACATATTGTACACAGAGGACAGATATTGGGCTGTTTTCGGGGGGTGGGGTGGAATTACACCACATCAGTCACAACCACAAGGAAATAAAAAAGTCTTATTCGGTAGAAGGCTGTAAAATCTTAGCGAGCGTCTGTGTTGCGGCGAGCTAACAGCTGCGAGCTAACAGCCGCTTTTGATTACCAGCCCCCGCAACATCTCAGAGCTTTGATCCAGCTATTACAAAGAACAAAAGTATTCGGGAGAAGCAGAGAGTTTCCTCACTGCTTGAGTTCAGCAGCATAAACTCTTATAATTCCAGGGAAGCCCCAAAAGAACATGAGGATGTTGCTTATTGTTAGCCAAGTTATTGCTTTTGAATAACTCAATGCTTTGGAAAACAGAACTTGAGCAGAGATTGGAGAGTTTGAGCTAGATGTAGAAAAGTCAGCTTCAAATCAACTTGTAGTTAGGAAGCTAACTGCGAGCCCTTGAGTCAATGGCTGTCTCTCAGTTCAGCCTTCCTAGTAGGGTTGTTGTTGTTAAGTATATTTGTTTAATTGGCATTGAAATGGAAAATGTCTGTATGTGTATTGCTAAGGGTTTAACGTTGGAAAATTCCATTGGGGTGTACTGAAAAAAAGCAGGGCTCTCTGAGCTTCTAGATGGGTTAAAAAATAACTGTTGATGTTATCTGCTCTTTCACATGAGTGTTTAACCTTAGATCATGTGAGTAAGGTATTTGGTTGCAAATTGTCATTTTGAAGGGAGTTGAAAGGAGTATTTAGAATACTGGTTTCCAATTAGGGCTCTGGGTACCTCTGGGGGTCTGCAGAAAATATCCAGTGGGTCCGTAGCACCATCCCCTGCCAGGGACTCACAAATCTTGTTAATGGCACAGTGTACGGTGGCCATGCTGGCAGGGGGAAAACTTGTGAAAGAGTCACTGGATGGCAAGTGAGCTGGGATTGGGCAAAAACCTCTGACACCGTTTCTTTTTTTTTTAAATAAAATTTTTTATTCATTTTTCAAACACATAATAAAAAACAAACACATCACAAAACAAAAACATACACAACATTAAACATATACCGACTTCCCCATACCTCCCTTTCGCTGCATCCTTATTCCATAATTCTTTAGCAACCCTTTAGTCAATTTATCTATTTAGTTTCCTTTCATTACATTTCCTTAAACTTATTAGTTACAGCTGTAATTCTCTACTTCTTACCCCTTGACATCTTAACACTCCTCAATTTTACAACAGTTTTTAAGATATATTTTAAACTTCTTCCAGTCCTCTTCCACTGTCTCTTTCCCCTGGTCTCGGATTCTGCCGGTCATCTCTGCTAGTCCCATGAAGTCTGTCACCTTTATCTGCCATTCTTCCAGAGTAGGTAGTTCTTGCATCTTCCAATACTTTGCCAGAAGAATTCTTGCTGCTGTAGTAGCATACATAAAAAAGTCCTATCCTTCTTTGGCACCAGTTGGCCAACCATGCCCAGGAGAAAAGCCTCAGGTTTCTTAGGAAAAGTCCACTTAAGGACCTTCTTAATTTCATTATAGATCATTTCCCAAAAGGCTTTAATCTTTGGGCAGGTCCACCAAAGGTGGTAAAAGGTACCTTCAGTCTCCTCTGACACAGTTTCTTAGAGCTTTTGAAATTGGAGCGGAGTGGGTGGAGGGTGAGAGAGAGCAAATGGCTTGCTCCATGGGGTGGGTTCAGATGCTTATTTTAAAAAATTGCTCTCTACTTTTTAACTGAAAAGAACTTCTATTTGCTTTCAGCAACTATCAAGTTTAGAGGAGTCTCTCACTGCTTTTAGGTAGGGTTTTCCATGAATCTTGCCTGATGAGTTTGGGATTCATGTCTCATCTCGGAAGTCCAACAGGGGAAATAGCTAAGCAAATCTCCACTATGGTTAAAACAGCTCACCCTCTGATAATTTAAATTAGTGCAAAAGGCAGCCTGGGCAAAGTTTGTTTTCTTGTTTTCTGTGGGAAGCTATGGGGCTACATTTGGGTGTGGGAGGAAACAGATGAGAGGAAACAGATACATTAAAAAGTTGGTTGTCCCTATTGGGATTGGGTAATCAGGAAGAAGAAAAACTTCACTCCGAATGAGTACTGTATTTAACTAATTAATCTCTTTAAGCCAGGGATGAAATTTAGGCACAGGAAGAAATAATCTTAATCATAATCATCATAATAATACAATTACTACTACTATTATGCCGCGGCGAGATTCCTTATGGGGTCTTCGCTGCGAGATCACATTCATCTGGTACTATACCAGCTGCACTGGCTCCCGGTGGAGTACAGGATCAGGTTTAAGGTGCTGGTTTTAACCTTTGAAGCCCTATACGGCCTAGGACCCTCGTACCTACGGGACCGCCTCTCCTGGTATGCCCCACAGAGAAACCTACGGTCTGCAAATAATAACATCCTCAAGGTCCCAGGCCTCAGAGAGGTTAGGCTGGCCTCAACTAGAACCAGGGCCTTCTCGGCTGCGGCTCCAATCTGGTGGAATGCTCTGTCACAAGAGACTAGGGCCCTGCGGGACCTGACATCTTTCCACAGGGCCTGCAAGACAGAGTTGTTCCACCAGGCGTTTGGTCAGGGCGCAGCCTGACTCCCTCCTCTGGCAACCTGCACAGAATTTTGCTTAATCGGTTGCCATCAATTTGATTTTAATTAATTTTTATAATGAAATATTTTTAGAATGTGTGATTATTTGACTGTTTGATTATTTGATTGTTGTTAGCCGCCCTGAGCCCGGCTTTGGCTGGGGACGGCAGGATATAAATAAAATTTTTTATTATTATTATTATTATTATTATTATTATTATTATTATTATTACCAACATTACAAAATTCCTGCTGTTTTCTACTCAGTCTTCACCAATACTTTATCAAGCCCTAATGATAGCATTGAGCTGAAATGACACCCACAATTTCACTGCTCCATTTTGAAGAACTGGGTTTTAGGGGTCATTTTGGCATTTTAAAAAATTGATCAGGAATACACATCTATATCACCATGCAGTCAGAAAGATATAACAGTAGTATCTCACCAGTAGTATACATTGTGAAAGTGCCCATCTAATAAAAAAGCTGAAAATAACTGGAGAGGAGTGGAATAAGATATCATTAAGCAAACAGGGTGGTATAAATAGGTATCATTAATTTGTTGGAAAATTAAAGACCTATTCATAACTAAGAAAATAAAAGTATCATTTATTGGGAATTATTCCAGGGTTTCTTTTTTTCATCTTTGTTTGGGGGTTACTCTGAACAGCACAAGTAGAAGTTCCAACAACATCAGCCATGCCTCATTTATCTGCATCAATTCTACAGTACATGGTGTAACTGATAATAAAAAGATAAACAGAGTAAAAGCATTCAACTATGCCTATTCTAGACTGTTCCCTTAACCAAGCTAATACCCATTTATTGCATTGTTGGATTCAGTTTCTTTGTCCATTCATGGCTCCTTCCTCCTGCAGCTCTCAAAGTCCAGCTCGACTTTGGCTTCTCCTGTTTTCTAGCTTGACATATATATATTTCCACTTCTCTTTAGTCAGTCAGAAGGAGAGAAGATTTGTGGTTTTAAGTTTCGCCTCCACTGCCAGGTTCCTAGGGTGAAACTTTGACCCTCCTGTGCACAACATCAAAAGTTCAGAGGAAGGTTAAAAGTACAAAGCTTCTTGAGCGAAATATCACCTTGTACTTTTAACCTCCCTCTGAACTTTTGACTCTCCTGTGCATGACAGCCAAAAGCAACCATTTCACAGCTAGAAACCAAACACAAATTGGCGGAAAGTCCTACTTTTCACAAGCCACTGTATTCCATGTGAGTCTGCCCAGTCACTGAGTTCTGACTCAGTGGCCCTGCTCATTCGTAGGTCAATAGCCCCTCAATACTTCTAAGCTTGATCAGATGTTAAAACATCTCTCGGTGGGAGTGCTTTTTATAATTAAAGGATTTGCCCCATGGGCAGGGTTCTGATATTGCAGTCATGTATTGTGTTTCATTTGTTTTAATTGTTTTACATTTTTAAACATTTTAATTGACTATTTTTGTTTATGCTTTTAGTCCTATGCTTGGTACCATATGGAATATTGTGAGCTGCCTTGTATGGGCTTTGATGAAAAGGGCGGCATATAAATCTTTTAATACATAAAATGCACAATAGCCAGCTGCCCAGCCAATCGTATCTGAGGGATGAGATCCATCTCAACCAATTAGCTCTGATCATGTATGAAAACCCTGATTGGCTGGCAGCTCCTATCACACCAACTACATTCCTCAACTATTTCTGAAGGCATTGCTGGACTCCCTTTATCTTCTGCCATTATGGTGACAGATTTTTTTCATGAGAGAAGTCATAGTTCAGATACATTCTTCCTGCAGCCTTCTTTGGGGTCTTTAAAATATGCACATCCACTCACACTTTTGAATTTCTTCTAGGACTTCCCTTGAGACCACCCCCCCTTAATATTTTAAAGTTCCTTTTAAAGATTCATATTATTTCATGTTCACGCTCTTTTGTTCTTTTGTTGGCCCTGGGATCAAGCAGCCATGTAGCTCATATTTCTTCAGAATATTTTCATTCCTTTGTGAGGTCTCAAGTGACATCCCCTCCCCCCCCCCAAAAAAAAGATTAGAAGGTTTATTTTCTTTAGCCTTTTGCAGAGCATTACAGGCTCCTCTTCCTGCTGTTTGAAGTCCATGAAAAATTGAAATTGCGTGGTTGGGATCTTTCTGCAAATACAGGTGAAAGAAGATTAGACGCCTTGTTTCAAATCTATTCTGTGCTTCCACTTCAGCTGTTCCTTTTTATGGGGGACAGTTTTTATTTGTTTGATTATCCAGTTGGGGAAAGTCACTTTCCCTACAATGTCCTTCTTCTTCTTGCTTTTGTGATGCCTTCTTAATTTTTTTGTGTGAATGTGAGTTGCTAGAATTCAGAGAATCCTAGAGCTGCAGGGAGCCTTGAATGTCATCTAGTTGAACCCGCCATTCAGTACTGGAGATCTGGAGCTAACACGTCTCCAACATAGACCTTTCGGTTGGCCACTTTGAGAATAGGATGTTGGTTGGGAACGATTGTGGAATTTGGATATAAAATTTACAGCGTGTTATGGTTTAAGAGAAAATTACAGTGGTACCTCCGGTTACGAACAGGATCTGTTCCGGACGCCCGGCCGTATCCCGAAAACTTCGTAACTGGAGGCGCCCTTCTGCGCACACATGTGGTGCGATTGAGCCCTTCTGCGCATGTACACACAGTGAAACCCGGAAGTATACATTTTCAGATTTGCCGCGTTCACAACCCAACAATTACGTTACCTGAAGGCAACATATATTGTTGGCATCTAACACCAAGTAAATTGGCAAAAATGTATAAATCTAAATCAAACAAATGTTGGAAATGTAAAGAGAAAGAAGGTTCTATTCATCATATGTAGTAAGGTTAGGGTAGAAGGAAGTGAGGTGCAGATGGAGCTCATCCACCTGGGAAGGCAGCCCATCTAGGAGAAGGAAAACTCTAATCCTAAACCTCTGCTGCCTTGTGGTATATCTTCAGGAGATCAAAAGGCTAAGGAGGAAACCCTACACAAATCCAGAGTGGAGTCCCTAAGATGGTTGGACACCTCCTTCTGGCAACTCCTGTGGCCAAGCTGGTGCCGGACGTATCGCTCTGCTTTCCTTGGACCATATCAGCAAGACCGAGATTGGGGTCATCTGGGCAGCCCAGGACCTCCATACACACTGCCTAGACATGCACCCCAGGGAGGTCACTTTGGTGCTGCTAACACAGCGGTTTGGTTTCACTCCTGGAGGTGCACTGCACTGTCTCTTGAGACAGATGCCAACACCAACACGCAGCCAAAATACAAAATTCTGAGAATGGACTCACAGTTCCCCAATGTAGATGCCACATTTGAGGCCCCTGCGAACTACGAGCAAATAAAACACACTTATATGTCTTAGCTTAGCTAGGGTGACCATATTTTACATGGATGATGATGATAAACTGGAGGCTGCCCTCCCACCTGGCTCTTCATGCTGCGCAGCTGTTTCACGGGGAACGACTGTCAGCCTGGAAGTACGAAAGAGCTTGAGGCTCATCAGGACTCAGCTCAGTATGCAGAGAGGCTCTCTCAGTGCTTCATTGCTAATGATATTGATGATGGTAGCAAGAAGCGTGCAATTTTGCAGCGTGTTTGTGGCACAAAGACATATGGCTTAATTAGAAGCTTGGTAGCACCTGAAAAACCCCATGCCAAATCCTTTGAGGAACTAATTGGAGTTGTCTCAGATCATCACAGCTCCATGCCATGGGAGACTGTGCAACACTTTAAATCTGAGCAGCTTCTCACACCCACCTGGAGTGGCTGTGGAAGTTTTTGCAGCAGGATTGAATGCCACGACAGAGGAAAAGGACTCTTCAGCTGAACAGCTACAGCCCCTTTTTGCTGCAGGTGGAAATCATGAAGGTCACCTTTGATGACCCCAGAGAAAATGCAAAAAGGGGAAGAAAAATCATATTGCCAGGCTATATCATAGGGCGCAGGAGAACATCACGTCCTTCATCCATTGGCCTGGTTTGAACTACCTACCATTATGTTTTTCCCTGTTAATGGTTGAAGAAAGCACAAAGGTCCAGCCTGCATGTGGTTTTTGTTTTGTAAGGTAAAAAAGGTAAAGGTAAAGGACCCCTGGACAGTTAAGTGCAGTCAAAGGCGGCTATGGGGTTGCAGCGCTCAGTTTGCTTTCAGGCTGAGGGAGCCAGCGTTTGTCCACTGACAGCTTTTCAGGTCATGTGGCCAACATGATTAAACCGCTTCTGGCTCAATGGAACACCGTGATGGAAACCAGAGTGCACGGAAACACTGTTTACCTCCCCGCCACAGCGATACCTATTTATCTACTTGCACTGGCGTGCTTTCAAACTGCTAGGTTGGCAGGAGCTGGGACAGAGCAATGGGAGCTCACCCCGTTGCAGAGATTCAAACTGCCGACCTTCCGATCAGCAAGCCCAAGAGGCTCAGTGGTTTAGACCACAGCGCTACCCATGTTTTGAGAGCTACCTTTCAAAGTTGCAAGATGCTGCAGGGAATATGCCTGGGAGTAAGTGCTGTCAGACCCAATGGCCCTTGCCTCTTTGAACTGACAGTCATAAGACAAAAGCAGACCCTCCATGCCTGTCCGGCATCTCTGGCGAGCATCCCATTCTCACAATGGCCAACCAGATTCCTCTGGGAAACCTCCTGAGATATTCAGAAGGCAGAGCATAGCCATCAGGGTTTGCACCTACTGACAGCCTGACCTTCCATTGATTTGTCTAATCTTCTTTTTATAAGGTAACAAGAAGAAAGGCTTTGGGGGTTGAAATATACAGTGGTGCCCCGCAAGACGAATGCCTCGCAAGACGAAAAACCCGCAAGACGAAAGGGTTTTTCGGTTTTTGCGACGCTTCGCTAGACGATTTTCCCTATGGGCTTGCATCGCAAGACGAAAGCCCATAGGGAAATCTCGGGGACCTTTTTTTAAATGCTGGCGGTGGGGAGCAAAGCCTTTTTCCCCCCTCCGGACTTCAGAAGAGGTCCAGGAAGGCTGGCGGGGGCGAAAGGCTTTGCTCCCCACCGCCAGCATTTTAAAAGCGGTCCGGGATAGCAGGGAAGCGCTTCCCGCTATCCCGGACGGCTTTTGAAGGCAGGCAGGGGGGGGCAAAGACTTTTGCCCCCCGCCCGCCTTGGGAAGAGGTCCTGGACCTCTTCCGAAGGCGGGCGGGGGGCAAAAGTCTTTGCTCCCCCCTGCCTGCCTTTCCGGGAGAGCGGAAAAGGCAGCGCTGCCTTCCCGCTCTCCCGGAAAGGCAGGCAGGGGGGAGCAAAGACTTTTGCCCCCCGCCCGCCTTCGGAAGAGGTCCAGGACCTCTTCCCAAGGCGGGCGGGGGGCAAAAGTCTTTGCCCCCCCGCCTGCCTAACCGGGGGCTTTTAAATCGCCCCGGGACTGTCCGGGGCGATTTAAAAGCCCCCGGAGGCTTTTGAAGCCTCCCCCCGCCGCCCGGCATCGGAACGATGTCCCGAAGCCGGGCGGCGGGGCGGGAAAGCCTCCCCCCGCCGCCCGGCATCGGAACGATGTCCCGAAGCTGGGCGGCGGGGCGGGAAAGCCTTCCCCCGCTGCCCGGCTTCGGGGCAGGAACGCCTCCCCCCGCCGCCCGGCATCGGGGCATCGTCCCGCTGCCGGGTGGCGGGGCGGGAACGCCTCCCCCCGCCGCCCGGCATCGGGGCATCGGGGCATCGTCCCGATGCCGGGCGGCGGGGCGGGAAAGCCTCCCCCCGCCGCCCGGCTTCGGAACGATGTCCCGAAGCCTGGCGGCGGGGCCGCAAAGCCTGGGCGCGCTGGCAACTCTCCGCAAGGAGCGCTCCCGCTGCTTGCGGAGAGGTCCGCGAAGCCTGTCCTGGACCTCTTCTGAAGGCAGGCGGGGGGCAAAAGTCTTTGTCCCCCCTGCCTGCCTTCCCAGGGGCTTTTAAATCGCCCCGGACAGCGGAGAAGTCCTCCGCTGTCCCGGGCGATTTTAAAATGCCGCCTGCCAGAAGAGGTCGGGGGAAGGCGGTTTCCATAGGAACGCATTAATTGATTTTCAATGCATTCCTATGGAAAACCGTGCATCGCAAGACGAAAAACTCGCAAGATGAAGAGACTTGCGGAACGAATTAATTTCGTCTTGCGAGGCACCACTGTACTCGGAGTCAAGAGTGGATTTCATGCTCTTTATTCAGCTCATAGTGGTGAGGAGGAATGGAAGTTCCCCCGAAGTATCTGCTTTATATACATTATTTACACAATGGGCTGCACGTGATTGGCTAATTCCGGGAATCTCCTGTAGGCCAATCAGGTTGTGGATTCACTTCCATCTGGAGCTGGATTGGGTGGCTCCTGCGGACCAATCATACTGCTGCATTATTCTAGGACCAATCAGACTGCTGCATTCTGAATCCTATTCAACTCAGTACATAACAGGGTTCTGAAGGTAATATATATTCTATTAATCCCTTCCTTGTGTGATGCACAGAGATCCAAACGCTCGAGGTCTGGTTTGTTTCAGGGTTGGTTGTTGTTGTTTTTTACATGCTCAAAATAATTACCATATTTTTCGCTCTATAACATGCACCAGACCATAACAAGCACATAGTTTTTAGAGGAGGTTTAGAGGAGGAAAACAAGAAAAAAAAGATTCTAAACGAAATAGTGGATATATAATTTTTGTGGTTCATGCTGTGGCCACAGACATGTGATCTGACAGTGAGTTTGGAGTAGCCCAATGCAAAAATCCTGAGGATCCATGCTTTGTAACCACAGAGGAGGGAAGGAAGGGGGACCATGGATCTTCTGCTCACAACTGCAGCAGATCCCCCCCCGCCACCCGCAGGCATTTGCTCCATAACATGCACAGACATTTCCCCTTACTTTCTAGGAGGAAAAAAGTGAGTGTTATGGTGCAAAAAATATGGTATATCAAGTATTACCTTGGAGCCAAATACCTTTTCTGGGGTTGAGCCACACCCACCAATCCCAGGAAGGTTTGCTGGAAATGATGCGTGGCACCTGAACTTGTTACACCCTGACAAAGCTCATGACGTCTAGAAGAAACAGCAGAGGAGTTCTGCTGTGACTCAAAAGCAACATTAAGGATATTAGATATGGGCTAAGTCGGAGACACCCTCTGTTTTGGCAATGGCCCTTTGCTGACATCACAGCATAGGAAGAACTACTTTCATGGGTCACCAGATGGAAGTTATTGTTGCTCTCAGTATCATTAATATCGTTGTGCTATGAAGATCAATATGTTCCTTTACTGAGTCTGTGCAGTACTGAGGCCTGGTCTGGAGAGAGGTTAGCTATGCAGGGCCAGTCTCTCTATCTCTCCATGTATGAAATGGATTGGGCCCGTGGCAACAAGTCAGGGTAGCACCTACTCCAAGTCAGCCTTCTCATTTTCTGGTTCTCAGCAATATCTGGTATCTCCAAGATTTTGGCAGATTCCTGCAGGAGGATACCTGCTTCACGGGTGGCATAAATGTAGGTGCCCGGAGGACTCTGTCTGCTGTACAGGGATGGAAGGATCTGTCCATTTTGGCTCTCTCCGTTTCTCATTTTTCCCACTCTGAACTTCAGTTCTCTGCATTTCTGCATTTATTTATTTTTATTGCTCAAGAAAATGGTTGAGCATTTTAGGGCAAATTTCTCCCAACAAACACACTTTTGTATGCAGTTTAGACCAACATACTCATGTTCGCAAGCAGTTTCTCTTTCTACAATGCATTCTTTTGCATGTTATTTTCTTTTTTTATGCTCACTTTTGCCTGATATATGACTTTTGGTAAACCTTGTTTAGTTAGAGAACTGCATCGTAGAGTTCACATCAGTGTGAATTTTAAAAAGTGTCTGTGCTTCTCTCCCTCATATCATTTTGCAGACCCTCCCTCCAAGTGTCCCTATTTTCCAGGGATGCCTGATTTAGAGAAGCCATCCCGGTTTTTTATTTGATCCCGGAATGTCCCACTTTCCCTTAGGATGTCCCTAATTAAAGCCCTTCACAGCCTAGGACCCTTGTACCAACAGGATTGTCCGAGTGTGTGTACAAACTAGGCTACTGTGCAAAGCTAAAAATTAAATTTGTTGCTCTGCGTACTTTTGCCCTCGGCCTCGTCCACCAATGCAATATAGCCCTTGCAAGGTTGTCCAGAAGGGAACGTGGCCCTTGGGCTGAAAGAGAGTGACCCAGTCCTTACATAGCATCTTAGGACCCTCGTAACTACGGGACCGCCTCTCCTGGTATGCCCCACAAAGGACCTTAAGGTCCATAAATAGCAACACCCTAGTGGTCACAGACCCTAAGGAAGTCAGATTAGCCTCAACCAGAGCCAGGGCCTTTTCAACACTGGCTCCAGCTGGTGGAACGCTCTGCCTCATGAGACCGGGGCCCTGCAGGATTTGATTTCTTTTTGCAGGGCCTGTTAGACAGAGTTGTTCCGCTTGGCCTTTGGCTTGGAGCCAATTTGATTCCCTCCCCCTCTTTCCTTTTTCATTTTTTCTCCTGTGATGGAACTCCCATTTGGAGACTTCCCTGACTTTTTTCTGGCCCATGCAGGACAAGTCTGGATAGTTGGCCTTGGTGGGTAGGGCGGGGTATAAATAAATTTTATTATTATTATAATTATATTATTATTATTATTATTATTATTATTATTATTATTATTATTATTATCATTGGAGAAATGTTGGAGGGAATGCAAGAATCAAAACTCAGGCCTGCTATTGAAGGCATGGAACACAGACAGAGCAACAGAGAGACTAGAAGACAATGTCTAATAGTTTTGTTTTCCCTCATTTATGCTGGCAAACAATGTCATGGGTAGCCATTACACACCGCCATCATAGCTCATGCTGGACAATTCCATTACCTTTTGTGATAAATAAAAGCCAATTGCATTTGTATTTATCAATAAGTGTACAACAGAAGACACATGCTAGGCCAGACATTTGTTAATTGAAGACAGTCCGTTGCCTTGCGGCTTTATCTTGACTTTCCAAATGGTCCAGAGGCAGCTTAACAGCCTCCCTGCATTTAAGGAACATTGTTAAGTGATGCATGCGTCATTTTTAAAAAATAGAATAACAATGGGCTGCTCTGTAACACTATGTTCATTCCGTTTCCCTAACCGCAAAAATTACTGGATGTAATTTAGTGGGAGGCTGTAGAGATGGCCAGAAGGCTTTGCAGGGCATATTCCCAAGCACTTGGCTCTTATCCAGCTACATTTAGCTTTCAGTTGGTAACTCACAACACGGATGATGGAAACTGGGGCAGCAGACATGGCAAACAGCCAGACACTCTAGCATGTATTTAAAGCTGGTATAACATAGCACTTCTGCCCTTGATACAAACTTTGCCTTGGCTATGAACATGCAAATTGGTCTTAGTCATAATACCTTCTCTCAGCCCATCTTCAACAGGTGGGTGATGTTGATTACTGGTACTGTTACTACGGTACATAGAAAACTGCCTTGCATTGAATCAGACTAACAGTCCATTTAGCACAGTCCATAGTGACCGGCTGTGGCTCTCCAGGATTTCAGGTGGGTCAATCCAAGCCCAATCTGCAGATGCTGGGGGTTGAATATGGGTCCCTCTGCATGAAAGGGTGGCTGTCTGTGTCGAAGTTGGCTCTCTTCCAGCTCCATTTGGTACACTGGCTGAGACCATATCTGCCAGAGTGGTGCATGCTCTGGCCATCTCCTGCTTGGACTACTGCAATGTGGGACAACTTTTGAAGGTGACTCAGAAGCTACAACTAATCAAGAATGCAGCAGCTGGATTGGTGACTGGGAGTAGCCACCAAGACCATATAACACCAGTCCTGAAAGATGTACATGGGCTCCCAGTATGTTTCTGAGCACAATTCAAAGTGTTGGTGCTGGCCTGAAAGCCCTAAATGGCCTCAGCCCAGTATACCTGATGGAGCATCTCTATCCTCGTTGTTCAGCCTGGACACTGAGGTCCTCTTCTGAGGGTCTTCTGGTGGTTCACTCATTGCAAGAAGTGAAGTTACAGGAAACTAGGCAGAAGACCTTCTCGGTAGTGGTGCTCACCCTGTGGAACTCCCTCCATTCAGATGTCAAACAGATAAACAAGTATTTGACATTTAGAAGACATCTGAAGGCAGCTCTACCATTGACCTATGGTCCTCCCCGTATTACTTTTTCTTCTTCTTTTTAAATTTATTTATTTATACAACAAGGAAAAAAACACACACAAAAAACACAAATACTAAATTACACACAAATTACAAAAATAACCATAGACACATAATTTTCTTGGCAAACAATAAAACATCTATTGGTCTTAACACTAAAGACCCAACTTCCCGTCTGTTCCATATTTCAAATTCATATTACTTATTGCCAATACACATTTTTTTTCCATAATTACTTTTTCAATTTATCGGCTGTTTTCTTCACAACACCTAATAGAAACAGTAAGTTTCTAAGCAGCTTACAAAATTTTTGAAGCATTAGCACAAGCTGGAAAGTTGCTCTTATGCTTGCACGTTCTGCTTGCAGGTTTCCCATTTGGGCCTTGAGATCTATGGATGAGGGGCGGTGTACAAATGTAATGAAAAATAATAAAAAGAACAGGATGCTGGATTGGATAGGGCTTTGGCCAGTATGATCAATTTATGTTCATTCAATGGTTGACATACGCCTGGCATCCCTGAAAGTATTAACTGTGAGGATGTGGGGCTATTTTTAAATGTTTGTAGTTACATGGCCTCTTGTCTCCTTGCCAACAAAGGTCTGTATAGTTAAAGCTATGGTTTCCCCAGTAGTGATGTATGGTAGTGAGAGCTGGACCATAAAGAAGGCTGATTGCCGAAGAATTGATGCTTTTGAAATATGGTGCTGGAGGAGACTCTTGAGAGCCCCATGGACTGCAAGAAGATCAAACCTCTCCATTCTGAAGGAAATCAGCCCTGAGTGCTCACTGGAAGGACAGATCCTGAAGCTGAGGCTCCAATACTTTGGCCACCTCATGAGAAGAGAAGACTCCCTGGAAAAGACCCTGATGTTGGGGAAATGACTGGCAGAATTCGAGACCTGGGAGAAGAACTGGTGGAGGAGGACTGGAAGAAATTTAAGGACTATTTACAAAAACATTGCAAATTGTATGAATGTTAAGAAGGATGTAAGACTAGCAACAACATGGTTCCAACAAATTAGTTATAAGGAATATGAATCTAAATGCAATTAAAAGAAAAGACAAATTTTGGATAAATAGTATGTTAAAACTAAGTCTTTAAAAGGGTGATCTAAATTTTCTAAAATTTGAGATTTAATATTGGAAAATTACATTACATGAATTGAAACAAGTTAACAAATTGCTGGTAAAATCTAAGAGTTTGGAATGCAGGAACAAGAGTTGTGAGGAAGTCCAATGAGGAGAATGAAATGTGGATATTGGAAAATTGTATGTTACTCTGTATGTTTTTTATTGTTTAAACAAAACTTTAATAAATATTATTATAAAAAAAAAGACCCTGATGTTGGGAAAGATGGAGGGCACAAGGAGAAGGGGACGACAGAGGATGAGATGGTTGGACAATGTTCTCAAAGCTACCAGCATGAGTTTGACCAAACTGCGGGAGGCAGTGGAAGACAGGAGTGCTTGGCGTGCTCTGGTCGAGGGGGACACGAAGAGTCGGACACGACTAAACCACTAAACCACAACAACATTTATATGGCCCCCAGGCTGAAAATGCTTCCCTGCCTCAGCACAAAGGCTTTGTTTTTGGTTTTCTGTGTTTAGTCAAACAGTCAGGTCATGTATCTACAGCAGTAACCAGAGGAGAAATGTCTGCTGGGATAAGGGCAGATAACAAATGCCATGGTGCGTTTGCAGCAGCACAACATGACTCCTTCATCTGCCCCACCTGCAACAAAACATGTCTCTCCTGTGCTGGCCTCTACTCTCTTACAGTTTGACTTCACCCCCAAGTGCTTCCACTGTCTCTCGAGACAGACGGATGCCAACAAAAACTCTGAAAACAAACTTGGCTGGTCTAGGTCGAAAACGGCCACTGTCCGTTAGCGATCTGCTTTCCAACTCAGGATTTAATGATGAAGACATTGACTAGATGCCTGTGATTATGCTGTGTCGTTGCAACCAGCCTGTGAACGTTCTGTTTTCTCTTCCCCACCCCCCAGATGCTGGGAAAGAACAGGCTGTCCACAATTTGGCAGGCTCAAAGGCGGCAACCCTCTTCCATTGCTTAATTACTTGGAACCTGCTTTTGGAAGCTCTTGCCACTCATAATTCAAGACTTACCAGTTGAGCTGAAGCAGAAGAGTTGGAACGACCAGGGGTACAAAGAACATGGCCAGCTCTTTTTCTGAGTGTGTACAGGCATTTTTCAAAGGCAATCCCTCTGGCTGCTCCAAAGTCAAAACAAAGGGCCCCTCCAGACATGCCATTTATATAGCTTGCTCTTGGTTCTGAAGTATTTCGGAGCAAAAATTTAAGCCGCCTCTGTTTTTTGGAGCGTGACTGTGTATGTTCCTCCCACCCATCCACACCAATCACAGGATGTGATCAGATGCGTTCTGCAGCCACATCTCTCCCATTCCCTTGCTCTTCCAAACTCAAAGGGAGCAATCCTATGCCAAGATCTGCTGGAATGAAGAGCTTAGGATGTAGCCCAACAGAACTCTCTCTTCTTGTGGCTTTCAGAAGCAGTGTGGCCTCCGACCGTAGAAGCAGAGCAGAGCCATGAATCTCCTACTTCATAAGTCCCTGAGCTCCATTAAGAGTCTGCAATAAGAAAATCGACACGGTCTCCCTTCTCCCCTCTGTAATAATCACATGCGATTCTTTGGGTGCTTCTAGAACGTTTCCCAAACTTGGGTCTCTGGCTGTCTTTGGACAACAATTCCCATCATTCCTAGCTAGCAGAACAAGTGGTCAGGGATGATGGGAACTGTAGGCCAAAGACAGCCAGAGACCCAGGTTTGGGAAACTGTGCTAGACAGAGGGCTCTTAGCACCCTCTGTGTGCTGGGCCTGGGGGTTAACCCGAGCAATGCAGTCCAGGTCCGGTCCTGAATCCAAGGATTCCGTGAAGAGTCAGTCCAACAGGCCCAAGGCAAAACACGAGGCAGGAAACCAGGCTAGGTCAGGCACAGCGTCTCAGGCAGGTTCCAGCAAGCAGCAATGTTGCTCCCACAACCTGGGATGGGGTCCAACAGCCTTTTATCTCTGTCGGGGTAATGGCCGATCCCCCGGTGACTCACCTCCCTGTCTCGCCCGAAGGCGAGCACTCCTCCTGCGAGTACTCAGGTCTCTCCTTCTCTCAGACCTCAGTCTCTGCAGCTCGGGAGACGTCAGTGGGTTACTAGACTCAGCCTTCCCTGACCAAGCCGGTAGTGGAGCAGCTGTAAGTGATGGCCCAGCTGAAGGCAACGAGGTAATCCCCACATCTGGAGCCAGGGCAGGCTCAGGCCCCTGACTCGGCCCAGCTGGTGTTTGTTGCAGGGGAACCTGTGCAGACTGGGACTCTTCAGGATCAGGCCCCAGACTTGGTTCAGATGCCGCCTGAGGCAAAGGATCCGGTGCAGACTGAGACTTCCCCAGTTCTGAATCCGAGCCTGGGTCCCCGGCCATCACACTCTGATTGTTGCTTTCCCATTTCCAAGAGTGTACCCTGACTCCCATGCACAGTCTGTTTCATTCTGGCAGTGTAACAGGCATGAGTAACACAGAGAAAGCCTGCTGGATCAGCCCAAAGGCCCATCTAGTCCAGCACCCTGTTCTCGCAGTGACCCAACAGATGCCTGTGGGATATTTGCAAGCAGGATCCAAGCACAGGAGTTCTCTCTCTGCCTATGGTTTCCACCCAATGTATTTTGTTATGAGCATTTTCCCTTTCTTCATATGTAACCATAATGAAGGAGCATCTCCACCCCCATCGTTCAGCCCAGACACTGAGGTCCAGCTCTGAGGGCCTTCTGGTGATTCCCTCTCTGCAAAAAGTGAGGTTACAGGGAACCAGGCAGAGGGGCTTCTCGGTAGTGGCACCCTATCTGTGGAATGCCCTACAATCAGATGTCAAGGAAAAAACAACAATCTGACATTTAGAAGACAACTGAAGGCAGCCCTGTTTAGGGAAGTTTTTAATGTTTGCTGTTTTATCGTGTTTTTAATATTCTGTTGGGAGCCAACCAGAGTGGCTGGGGAAACCCAGCTGGATGGGCAAGGTATAAATAATAAGTTGTTGCGTGTGTAGGTCCCCAGGCCACCCCTCAAATAACTTCACACATAACACGTAATTTTAGTTTTGGTTTTTGGGCACTATTTTGGCCACAACTTTATTAAAATACAAAATCAGTGAGTGGTTGTTTAGACATTGGTTATGACTATCTGTCCCCCCGCCTGGGACAGAACTGACATCCCGAGGTCCGATTGGTAGCCAGTAGAAGAGAAAGTCAAACTGGGGGGGATTTGAGCTAAGCATCGGACCCACGCCGCTCACCCCAGCAGCTCCCCGAAAGCTTGCCTGCCCGGTCCTATAACAAGGATTCCCATAACAGGGATTGGGCGGCCCTGGTCCCATAACAGGGATTGGACGAAATCATGGCAAGCCCCAGGATTCCTTTAACGGAATTCCCTTCAGCGCAATAGGAGGGGCAGGCCCAGCCTGACCCCTCCACCACCAGCATATTATAACCAATGCCTAACCGCAACCTTACAAGTTGTGACGAATTGCTGAGTAGTAGGCAAAAACCAAATGGCACAGCCAATCACCAAATGGCAAAATTCCTACTAGGCCCCTGCTCCAAAGCAGACGACCCCATGACAGGCAAAGCAAGGTCAACCGGAAAAGAGGGCGGGCGGGTGATCCGATGCACTCTGCAAAGAGAAAGAGAAACCAGAGTGCACCAATATTTAAAGACTATGGTCCCACCCACCCAATTTGCAACATACAATTTGCCCCAGCAACCCGGTTACCCAATCATGATGCCAGGCAACAACTATTAACCTGCCTGGCAACAAGAGGCCTGGCCTGGTGGCCCACACCGCAACACGTGCTCTCATTTATTGGAGAACACGCTTTGTTGTTGTTGTTGAAGCATAGTGGAAGTGTGGAACTCACGCCCATAGGAGGCAACGATGACCCCCCAACTGGAATGGCTTTAAAAGAGCATTGGACGTATTCCTGGAGGAGAGGGATATCACTGGCCACAAGATATGGTTGCTATGTTCTACCTCAATGGTCCAAGGCAGCAATGCCTCGTTTGCCAATTGCCAGAAATCACAAGAGTGGAAAGTGCTCTTGTGTTCAAATCCTGCTTGCTGGTTTTCCACAGGCATCTAGTTGGCCACTATGAGAGCCAGATGTTTGACTGGATGGGTTATTGTCCTGATTCAGCAGGCGAATAGTTGCTTCCCCCCTAAATGAAATGTTTTAGCCAAGAGACAATTCTTTAGATGTTGAACTCCAGCTCCCATCAGTATTGCAAATGATCAAGGATGCTGGGAGTTCTGGGGACTCAAGTTGGGTAAGGCTGAAAGATGAACCTTGGTTTGATCCATCTTGGCTTTCTGCTTAGGTCCTTACTGAGTGTTTGCTAATGGTCAGTGTATAGTCATCACTCTCTTGACTGTAAGATTTATTTCTTGGGAGAGCACACAGAACTAATACTCCCCCCCCCCCGCTAGTGAAATAATGTTTTTTCTCTCCATGACATAAATCACTGGCCTTCATTATTAAAACACTTCTTGGGAAGAAGAAGAAGAAAAAGACTTTTAAAATTTCTTCTGTGAAAACCAGCCAGCAGATGGTATTAATATACCCGGAGATCACAGGCCAAGAATAACAAATGAGGAGATGCAGAACATAAAAAGGGGACATTTAATATGTATAGACGAAAAGGGATGAAGCAAAAAACTGGAACCACGGATGAACATTGGCTGAAGCTGGGAGATGAGCACATGGTGAGCTTGGTCACATGATACCTCCTTTCAGACAGATCCCAGTCATATATATGTTTTCCGAGTACATCATAATTAGGATTGCAAAGCTGTATCGCAACAGCTGTTTTCAGGAAAGGGGAAAAACACTGCAGGGTTTTCTTGGAACTGATCTCACTTAGCCAGGTCGGTAGGGTGTGTACGTTATACATTTAAAGCACACATACCCCACAAATCCTAGGAAGTGTAGCTTACCCCTCACAGATCTACAGTTCCCAATCAATGAACTACGTTCAGTGAACTACAGTTCCCAATACTTTTGCAGGGGATGAGCTTTAAACGTATGGTGGGTACATAGCCTCTGTGTCCTTTGACCTGTCAGGATAAGGAGCCTTTAAAAATGCTGGGACGACCCAGCTATGCAACCCAACCTAACGCAGGATGAGGTCATGGAAACATATTAGGAGTTCTGGAAGGCAGTGTACTTGATGTTTGTCATTAGGATAGAGAAATATCCATGAGGGCATGGCTGGTGGTGGTGGATACAAACTGGGAAAGGTCAGAAATCTACTCCCTTGATGGTAATACGGAGAAGAGGCCAAGTGACTTCCTTATATAATATGCTAGTTATACAAGTTCTGGCCTTTATATAACAGGAATTGGGAGGCAACTGGTTTCTCCTGCTTATATGATTCTTAATGGCCTTCCTAATCCTAAGCTGCTGCGTTGAGCTTGGTTCCAGAATCAGATAAGCAGGAGAAACCGGTTGCCTCTCAGTTCCTCTTGTATAAAGGTCAGAACTTGTATAACTACATGAGGATTATCAGCTTGTGCTAACACAGAGGTGGGTTTTTTCCCTGGTAGCACCTGCAT
The DNA here is from genome assembly GCF_964234715.1 of Podarcis melisellensis. NCBI lineage: Eukaryota > Metazoa > Chordata > Lepidosauria > Squamata > Lacertidae > Podarcis > Podarcis melisellensis. The sequence goes on along the minus strand of NC_138539.1, from coordinate 9,963,365 downwards.
TATGGAGCACCTGCTGAAATAAAATGCTTTCCCATTTAATAATAATAATAATAATAATAATAATAATAATAATAATAATAATATATTAATTATACCCTGCCCATCTGGCTGAGTTTCCCCAGCCACTCTGGGAGGCTTCCAATCGAGTGTTAAAAACAATACAGCATTAAATATTAAAAACTTCCCTAAACAGGACTGCCTTCAGATGTCTTTTAAAGATACGTTAGCTGCTTATTTCCTTCACATCTGAAGGGAGGGCGTTTCATAGGGCAGGCACCACTACCAAGAACGCCCTCTGTCTGGTTCCCTGTAACCTCACTTCTCACAGTGAGGGAACCGCCAGAAGGCCTTCGGCACTGGATCTCAGTGTCTGGGCTAAACAATGGGGGTGGAGACGCTCCTTCAGGTATACTGGGCCGAGGCCGTTTAGGGCTTTAAAGGTCAGCACCAACACTTTGAATTGTGCTCGGAAACGTACTGGGAGCCAATGGATATATTTCAGGACCGGTGTTATATGGTCTCGGCGGCCGCTCCCATCACCAGTCTAGCTACCACATTCTGGATTAATTGCAGTTTCCGGGTCCCCTTCAAAGGTAGCCCCACATAGAGCGCATTGCAGTAGTCCAAGGGGGAGATAACCAGAGCATGCACCATTCTGGCAAGACAGTCTGCGGGTCGGTAGGGTCTCAGCCTGCGTACCAGATGGAGCTGGTAAACAGCTGCCCTGGACACAGAATTGACCTGTGCCTCCATGGTCAGCTGTGAGTCCAAAATGACTCTCAGGCTGCGCACCTGGTCCTTCAAGGGCACAGTTACCCGATTCAGGACCAGGGAGTCCCCCACACCTGCCCGCCCCCTGTCCCCCCAAAACAGTACTTCTGTGTTGTCAGGATTCATTGCTTTCTTCCGTGATAAAATGCTTTCCCATTGCCTTCTTCCACAAACCAACCTGGGCTGGTTGGTTGGGAGAGAGGAATATGCTTCAGAGATGGCGGATTATTCTGCTGGCTTCCTGAAATAAATGCCAGCAGTCACACCACTGCCTTTTGTATTTGTTAAAAGCTGCCCAAAGTGGCCGGGGCAACTCAATCAGATGGGCGGGATATAAATAATAAAGTTATTATTATTATGGAATAGGAAGTCTCTATTTTCATTAGAGAAATGTTGGGCTATATGCACCCACTTACACAGGCATTCCCTTGATCTCTCCACCACAGTCTTCCATTTTAATTGCCGTGTTGGGACTGTGTAATGGGATGGTTTAATTGCATATTTTAAGTATAGATTTCCCTTTGAAAATGTTTGTGTGACTGGTTTTTATATTTTGTAAACCACTTAGAAGCTTCCTTTGGTATATAAATGGAGGTGGCCATAATGAACGATGGCCTGCCACATTCTTAAGAGCCAGGTGACCTAAGCCAACAAACCATCTCCACCAGCAGATTGAATGAGGCCTGGGTGACCCAACCCACTCCGCTTGTGGTCTGCGATTCAGCTTTGTGGTCACAAGTTTCTTTGGGTCTGCTTTATAGCCTACTGAAAATTTGAAGGCAATTTCAAGGAAAAGCTTGTAGGCACCAGGAGATAACGCTAGTTAAAAGGTTTCCCAAAGAACCTCAGAAATGTAGCTAGATGGAAAAATGCCTTGGGGCAGAACTTGTGGAAACTGTACTTAACAGCGTGTTCCATGCAAGAGAGCTTCTGATTCATTATCCCTGGAAATCCACAAGAGCTTTTCCCATTAGTTCAGACCCACACAACTGGTGACCGAGATGTCTGAGCACAGCCTCGCGGGAGCTTAATAAACCTCCTGTTTTCGATGCAGTGGCAAAAGTCCCTGCAAATAAATAAATAAATTAATAAATAAAATAGCCAGCCAATTTGTTGTTGTTGTTGTTGTGTGTTTTTTTTTAAAAAAATCTGACAGCTAATGTTATCAGAGTGCCATCTGTTTCCTAGTGTGATTGAGAAAGGGGAACCTGCAGGAGCTATACTAAGATGTCTATTTGAGTTGTAGTAATGGGATCCCAGTAGGCCTAGGCTTGTATGTTATAGCAAAATAAACACGATTCCTGTTCTTTCATAACTGGCCGAGGTTCCCCCACTCCCAGGAATCTAGAAAACAACCCTGAAATCACATTACAGAAAGGTAAAATAATTTCCCCAGTATATCTTTCTTGAGAACTGTTCAGGGTCTATCAGTACAATCCCCTACAGTTATGTGAATGCATTGTCATTCTGAAGTTTTATGCTGGAAATATTTATGCTGTGGACTTTTCCGCCATGTTGTGTGATTTTAGAAGAGGGCCTTGCTTTTGCCTTCGGTTGTTTATGGTGAGGGCCTTTGGCTATACACCATAATTTGATTGACTTATTGATCAGAACAATCCTAGCCATGTCTACTCAGGAGTAAGTCCTATTGAATTCAAGGGGACTTAACTTCCAACTAAATGAGGTTAGAGCTTCCACACCCTCAAAATGCTTGAAAGTTCGAATAGGATTCATATGTGATGGACCTGTAATTTAACTAAAAAAAAGGGAAATAATATATAATGAAATGAAAAAAATGTTCAAAATAACTTACGTTAAAAAACCAGAAACTTTTTTACTAGGAATTATAGGTACCGAGATTCCAAAGGATCAGAGGAAACTGTTCGTGTATGCTACAATGGCCTCCCAGATGTTACTAGCCCAGAGGTGGAAGGAAGAGACAGCCCTGATCAGAGAACAATGGCAAACCAAATTGATGGACTATACCGAAATGGCAAAACTTACTGGGAAGCTCAGAAACCAAGAAGACAAGAAATTTAAAAAAGAATGGGAAGTGTTTATAATGTATATACGAAATCATTGTAAACAGGTTAAAACATTAGCAGGATTTGAAATGCACTTGTAATGTAACAGAACGTATAGATAAAGGTAAAGGTAAAAAGGACCCCTGACGATTAGGTCCAGTCGTGGCCGACTCTGAGGTTGCGGCGCTCATCTCACTTTACTGGCCGAGGGAGCCAGCCTACAGCTTCCGGGTCATGTGGCCAGCATGACTAAGCTGCTTCTGGCGAACCAGAGCAGTGCACGGAAACGCCGTTTACCTTCCCACTGGAGCGGTACCTATTTATCTACTTGTACTTTGACGTGCTTTCAAACTGCTAGGTTGGCAGGAGCAGGGACCGAGCAACGGGAGCTCACATTGTCGCAGGGATTCGAACCGCCGAACTTGTGATTGGCAAGTCCTAGGCTCTGTGGTTTAACCCACAGCGCCACCCGTGTCCATAGATAACTTAGGAAGATGGAAAATTGGAGAAGTACTGATATGCAGTTGAAAATAGAATTAAAAGGACCCATGGAAAGCATGGGGGGAAGTCAGGAGGTTTGTATTGCTTTAGGTTGTATGTTTATATTTTCAAAAACCAATAAAAAAGGTTATAAAAAAAGAAAGTTCGAATAGGGACATCCATTTGGCAAGCCACCAATCCGAAAGAAAGATGTCTCATGTCCCCACAAAAAGATTCCCACATTTCTTAACTTAGTCATCTCTCTCTCTCTCTCTCTCTCTCTCTCTCTTAATGCAAAATCACAGCAGTGCTTGATCACAAGTATTCTATAGACTGCTGAGGGGGGCAATGATTCAGAATTTGACAGAGGGGGAAATGGATTTTAAATTATTTTTTCTCTATTGGAGGCTGGAAAGCAAGCCACAGCCACCAGATAAATTCCAAGAGAAGTTCTCGGAATCTGTCGACGCGCAGCATGTGTTTGGAAACAGAAGGTCTTGTTGAGGGAAACTGTCTCTCTGTCCATTAATCACATGGTTTTGTTCCAGGGCTTGATCAGATACTAAAGGTCCTTAAGTCCTGTGGATAATGCGCTAGAACTGGATTTCTACCAATGAATTGAACTGCAACATTCTCTCAATCGCTGTACTTCTACAGTTTGCAGCAAGGGTGAGGAACCTCTAGTGCTTTGGCCAATCTTCTTGGCCTGCCAGGGGTCTAATTTGGACCACAATAAGATTTTCCCCAAACCACGCCCCCTATAAGACAGCTGATGTCACTGGTTAATGTTTGCTGGTGGGAATGGGGGCACAACACTCCCTGTCTGACCTTGGGCATAGTCACTCTAAGCCAAGGTTGGAGAACCTGTGTCATGATTTTGCCATCTTATATTGTTTTGCTAGCCGATTGATTTATGGGCATTTCATTGTATTCTAATCTCAATTTTAATTGAACATGTCATTCACTTTGGGAGCTTTTGAAAAGAAAAGCAATATATGTTAGAGTATAATCAAAAGGATGATCAATGTGATGGCCTGGGAACCGGGCTCAGACTCGGAGCCAGAGGAGTCTCAGTCTGCACCGGATCCTTTGCCTCAGGCATCATCTGAACCAAGTCTGGGGCCTGATCCTGAAGAGTCCCAGTCTGCACAGGTGCCCCTGCAGCAAACACCAGCTGGGTGGAGTCAGGGGCCTGAGCCTGCCCTGGCTCCAGATGCAGGGATTACCTCGTTGCCTTCAGCTGGGCCATCACTTACAGCTGCTCCACTACCGGTTTGGTCAGGGGAGGCTGAGGCAGCTCCTGGGTCTAGTAACCCACCAACATTTCCCGAGCTGCAGAGGCTGAGGTCTGAGAGAAGGAGAGACCTGAGTACTCACAGGAGGAGTGCTTGCCTTTGGGTGAAACAGGGAGGTGAGTCACTGGGGATCAGGACTGCCTGTTACCCCAACAAAGATAAAAGCCTGTCAGACCCTGCCCCAGCTTGCGAGAGCAACATTTGCTGTTTGCTAGATCCTGCCTAGGACTTGCCGATCGAAAGGTCGGCGGTTCGAATCCCCGCGGCGGGGTGCGCTCCCGCTGCTCGGTCCCAGCGCCTGCCAACCTAGCAGTTCGAAAGCACCCCCAGGTGCAAGTAGATAAATAGGGACCGCTTACTGGCGGGAAGGTAAACGGCGTTTCCGTGTGCAGCTCTGGCTCGCCAGAGCAGCGATGTCACACTGGCCACGTGACCCGGAAGTGTCTCCGGACAGCGCTGGCCCCTGGCCTCTTAAGTGAGATGGGCGCACAACCCCAGAGTCTGTCAAGACTGGCCCGTACGGGCAGGGGTACCTTTACCTTTACCTTACTAGATCCTGCCTGGACGCGGGTGGCGCAGTGGGTTAAACCACAGAGCCTAGGACGTGCCGATCAGAAGGTCGGCGGTTCGAATCCCCGCGACGGGGTGAGCTCCCGTTGCTCAGTCCCTGCTCCTGCCTACCTAGCAGTTCGAAAGCACACCAGTGCAAGTAGATAAATAGGTACCGCTCTGGCGGGAAGGTAAACGGCGTTTCCGTGCGCTGCTCTGGTTCGCCAGAAGCGGCTTAGTCATGCTGGCCACATGACCCGGAAGCTGTACGCCGGCTCCCTCGGCCAATAAAGCGAGATGAGCACCGCAACCCCAGAGTCGGCCACGACTGGACCTAACGGTCAGGGGTCCCTTTACCTTTACCTAGATCCTGCCTGAGACCCTGTGCCTGTCCTTGCCTGAGTCCTGCCTTGGCCCTGTCAGACTGACTCCTTTGGATTCTGGACCAGACCTGGACTGCATTTCTCATGTTACCCCCGAGGCCAGCACAATCAATGTGGATAAGGAGTTAGAAAGATTCATGGAAAGTAAGGCTTTCTGCCTATTAGTCATAGAATCATAGACTCATGGAATGGTAGAGTTGGAAGGGACCCTGAGAACATCAGTTCTTCCTTTCTCATACTATCTCAGAATATCCTTTCTCATAACTTGAAGCCAGTGGTTTGTGTCCTGCCTTCCAGAGCAAGAGAAAACTAGCTTGTTTCCATCTGACAGCCCTTGAGATATTTAAAGATGCCTAACATTATCTCCTCTCAGTCTCCTCTTCTCCAGGCTAAACATAACCAGCTCCTTCAACTGTTCCTCATAAGGCTTGGTTTCCAGACCCTTGACCATCTTGGTTTCCCTCCTCTGTATACAATCAAGTCACCACAGTCATGGGGACTGTATGCTACATCCAGGAAGCGTGTCAGCATGTCTCTGAGCACCGGTTGCTGGGAAACAAAAAAGAGGCGAGTGCAAATGTTTATGGGCTTTCCAGAGGGTCAAAGGGCAGGGGGCAAGATGCTGGACTAGAAAGGCCTTTGAGCTGACCCAGCAGGACTCTTCATCTTTGCTCCCCCAGAAGGTAGTGATGGCCATCAAACTGGATGGCTTTAAAAGAAGATTAGACAACTTAATGGAGGAGATGACTATCAATGGCTACTAAACCTGATGGATCTGTTCTAACTCCACTGTTGGAGACAATGTGCTTCCGACTACCATTTTCTGGAAACTGTAGGAAGGGACAATGCTGTTGCACTCAGGTTCTGCTTGCTGGTTTCCCACAGGCGTCTGGTTGGCCGATGTGAGAAGATGATGCTGGAAGATGGACTTTTTACCTGAGCCAGCAGGGCTCTTCTTCTATGTTCTTTATGAGGAGGAGAACATCTAGGTCAAAGCGTTCCTGTCGCTTGTGAATTATTTCCACTTTGGCAAGAATGAACAAGTTTCATGTTGTGGCTTTAAAGAGGAGTGAATGGTGAATTTTTGCCTTTTTGCATCGACTAGTGGAACATTGTACCCATTAGTGGCCCAAAGACTTCAAACAATCCAATATTTCAATGGCAGGGACATTCAGACTGCACATCAAAATGCCGGGTTGCAATCCCTTGGGGGCAGACAGAGAGATCTGCCAAAAAAAAGTGTGCTCAAATAATTTCACTGAAATAAGGTCAGGTCACCTCACTGAAGGGGATTGAAGCAGGTTCCCTGTGGATCAGGGCTGGATGTTTTTGCAGGGAGAGAAGAATAAACTTTAATCCTCCCCAACCAAACGACCTTCTTTGGCTTTGCACAAACCAGCAGCCATGCCTTTAGCACTGAAGCATATGGGGATGTTATGGCTGGAGCCAGTTTATGTGGCGGAGAAAAGATGTTTTGGGAGCAGCATGGCTGCCTGATACAATCTGCCTTGGAGAAAAGGCTCAGCTCATTCCTAGCTCTGTGATAAAATGCTTCCCTGTTGCCTTCTTCCACAAACTGAAAATGCCCAGCCCAGTTATTATGAGAGGGAGAAAAGCTTTTCTCTGTCTGTTTTCTCTGCACCATGTATCATTGTACAAATCCCGTATCATTTCACCTCTTATTTGCCTTTTCTCCAGACTACAAAGCCCCAAACGCTGCCACCTTTCCTCACAGGGGAGTCCCTCCACCCCCTTGATCCTTTTGGTGGCCCTTTTCTGAACCTCTCCCCACTCTGCAGTCTCCTTTTTGATGTGAGGTGACCACTCATGCTCACACATGAGGGTTACATTGCTTTGCATCGCTTTGAACTGAGAATACAAAAGCTACCTCAGCCAGAAGACTCATTTACATTACACATAGCTTCGCTCCACTTTGATTTCTGTGTTCAGCATAAATGTTTTAACATAAATGATGCAAGAGTGAAGCTCAAAGCTTAACACGTGAAAGCATTGCAGACGTTCACAGCTGTGCGGACTGATCTTCGGAGCTGGTGGACTTCTATTTTCTAGCTCTGAACAGGCCTGCACGATGCACAATGTCCTCCTCCTCCTCCTCCTCCTCCTCCTCCTCCTCCTCCTCCTCCTCCTCCTCCTCCTCCTCCTCCTCCTCCTCTTCTTCTTCTTCTTCTTCTTCTTCTTCTTCTTCTTCTTCTTCTTCTTCTTCTTCTTCTTCTTCTTCTTCTTCTTCTTCTTCCTGTTCCTCTTCGATCACACGTAGCCAAGAAAGATTGTCTTCCATAAACACAGTTTTAACAGTGAGTCCGTAAGTGACTGTGGAGGCCAATTCTGGATCCACATAGGTTTCCGGACAGGAGCTGATCATGGTGAGGGTTTGCCAAACAGGCCTTCCTCTTAGCACATTTCTCCCTTTCATCCTGAGTTCGAGCATCTTCAAAGCCCATCACACCTTTCGTAAAAGCTGTTCTCCAACTGGAGCGCTCGCAGGCCAGTGTTTCCCAGTTGTTGGTGTTTACACTACTTTTTTTAGATTTGCCTTGAGAGAGTCTTTAAACCTCTTTTGTTGACCACCAGCATTACGCTTTCCATTTTAAAGTTTGGAATAGAGTAGTTGCTTTGGAAGACAATAATCAGACATCTGCACAACATAACTAGTCCAGCAAATGTTGAAGAATCATTGCTTCAACAATGGCGATTTTTTCTTCTTCCGGTACACTGCGTATGGCGTTTGGCTTACACACATAGTGTGAAAATGTTGCACAGTGTGTGCTCATGCTGTGTGTATGTTGGCCTGGGATATTGAGTGGGCCCATCCCCCTCCTTGAAAATTTAGGCAGGCCCAAGGCCCATCACCCCCCTCCAGATGGCGCCTCTGTCTCTGAACACCATGATGCATTTTTCACTAAGGCTAGCGTTGAGTTCCTAGTCCCAATAGCCCAGAGATGGTGAACCTGTTGCCATTCAGATTTTACCGGACTACAACGCCTGCCTGTGTTGTTCCAACACAAGCCTGTGGGGAGAACTGTAACGGAGCAATAAGAATCCATCTCTCTGCAAAAAGTGACTATGCTTTGAACAAAAGTGACCATTGCAGCCCGGGATTCCACTTGTTAAGGAGTCATTATGGATTATTAACCAAATAATAAATCCCCATTATAAAGATGGCTTTAATAAGACAGCATTATGGACCCATTATGGCTTAATGTGTACCTGCTTCGTGCTGCTCTATGTGATGGAGGATTTTATTTCCTTTCCCCCGTGGCTTTGGTTTCAAAATACCAGAAAATTTAATGCTGGTGAAGTCTGCCCAAGTGGAAACCAAGGAGATTGCTTGGCTGTACTGTTCCCAAAGCAGGCATTTAGCACAGGGAGATATTCCAGCCTTTGGAGTGCCGGTGACAGGAAAGGAAGCTTCCCAGATTGTCCAGGGCTTACCAGAAGTCAAATGCAGTGCCCTGCTATATATATATATATATATATATATATATATATATATATATAAAGTAATATTTATTGAAATTTCAAAAAAATACAAAAATAAGAAAAAAGAATAATAAAACAAAAAATACAAAATACTGAAAAATAAAAACAGTTAAAAACAAATATTTTTTTCCATAACATATCTTTCATTTACTTATTTCCTTGACCTCCTCACACCTCCCTTTTTTGTATTCTAGTTCAGTTAGTTAATTCAGCAAATCCTTTCCATCTTTGTTTTTATCTTAATCCTTTATCTTAATATATTGTAACTTTACATTCTCACCTGTTAACAACCCATTTTACATACTCCTTTATAACATTGCTGCTAAAACCACATAACTTCATTCCAACATCCTTCTAACATTCCTTAATTTTACAGTGTTTCTGTAGATAGTCTTTAAATTTCTTCCAACCTTCTTCTACCGATTCTTCTCCCTGGTCTCGGATTCTGCCAGTCATTTCCACCAGTTCCATGTAGTCCATCACCTTCATCTGCCATTATTCCCTGGTGGGTAGATCTTTTGTCTTCCAGTACTTTGCAATCAGTATTCTTGCTGCTGTTGTAGCGTACATAAAAAAGGTTCTATCCTTTTTTGGCACCAATTGCCCGACCATGCCCAGGAGAAAGGCCTCTGGTTTCTTCAGAATGCAGTGACCTGCTATAGGTGTCACCCTGAGGAAAGGTTGGTAGTTCTTAGCCAAATACATTGGATGCTGTAAGCAGAAGCTTGTTAAATACAATCGGTGGGAACAGTTAGGGCCAGGGGCACCAGATTGCAAGGGCGGTGGGTGATGTCACACATGTGACATCCGGATGTCACATGGACCACATACCACTGAATGCAATCATGGTGCTCTGAGGCTGTTGGATTCTGGGACTGTGTGAGTCTTCTTTCTTGAGACCCAAGGTACTTTCAGGTGATGTGTTTCTTGTGCATTTATCCTGATTTGTTTGCCGTGAGGTTAGAATGACACTGCATCAAGCATTATCTTCCCGTGCGTTTCTCTGTCATTTTCCTTACTGCAGAAAGCCTGACCTTTGGAGGAGATGGATCTGCTGTACAAGACCTCCAAATCAATTTTAATTGTGCCTCTAGAATTTGCCACTACGTGGTTGAATCCCACCCCAAAACTGCAAGAGTCTGAAAGCAGCTGCACATTTCCTGTGGTTGCTTCCTCTCACTTCCTGTCTATTCCTTCTCGGTCTCTAAAGTGCCAAACAAACATACCAATATAGTTTTGTTGCCATCTGCTCTGTGTTTTTATATCTGTAGAATGGGACATTCTTTTAGAAAGACCGGCTGCTAAAGTTGTCAAAGCAGTCTCTTTGCGTGCTGAGGTCCCCCAAAACCATCCCTAACCCAATAACTCACACATCACACATAATTTTTGTTTAAGGTTTTTGGCATAATTTTGGCCACAACTTTTATTATCATACAATTTTGTGAGTGGTTGCGTAGGCATTGGTTATGACTAGCTATCCCCCCCGCCTTGGGGGATAGCACTGACTCCCGGATTCCAGCGTAAGTCAGTGTGGAGGAACAAGCAGGGCAACTGGAGCTGCGTTACAGACCCTTCAGTTCCTCCCTGCCTGCGCCTTGGGGTCTTACACGGCCCGCACCCGATTCCAGGGGTTTGGACAAGGGGATGGTAAGCCCCTGAATTCCTTTAACGGAATTCCCATTCCGCAGCAGCATTGGAGGGGTAGGCACAGCCAATCCATACCCCTCCACCAACCAATTTAACCAATGCCTAACCGCCAACCTTACAAGTTGTGACGATTTGCTACGTAGTAGGCAAAACCCAAAAGGCACACACTAATCAGCCAATTGGTAAATTCCTACTAGGCCCCCGCACCAAGGCGGACGACCCCATGACAGGCAATAGCAAGGTCAAGCAGAAGCCCATAAAAGGGAGGGCGGGCGGGTGATCCGGTGTCCACAGCGAAAGAGAAAGGAACAGGCTGTGGACCCAGTATAAATAACCTTTGACTCCACCCCTTAATTGGCAACATCCCTTTTACCCCAGTAACAACCATCTCCAATCAAATCAATTCCCTTGCCACAGCCTAGCTGCAACTGAGGATGTTTTGTCAGGCCCCATCCGCAACACGTGCTCTCTCTTTAATGAGAACACGCTTTATCAGTGCTAGCCAAGAGTTTATTGTCTATGGTCAAGTCTGATGAACAACGGTGTAGTGGTCTGGGGTCATCGGGGGTCAGTCAAGACCCTTTACCATTTCCGCAGCAAGTTCTCCAGCATCCTCACACTACTCAATCAGCACAAAAGGGGAGCTTTTTAGCCACTCTTTGTGCCAAAGCTAAGCATCAAGCCATATTGAAAACAAGAGTTTCAAGAGAATGGTGTTGTGCAAGTTCTGTTACATACAATGGAACTTCAAGGAAAACATGGCTGAAGTCTCTCTGGGAGAAGATATTGTAGCACTCCAAATCATTTGCCTAGGTACGTGCACAGAAAATGGTAGCTGAAAGGTGAGATGGTTTCAATGCTAACTGTTATTATTACATAATTATAAGATCATTGCATAATCTTGGAAAGTTGTATCATCTTAAAAGGGGGCGTGACTGTCATGAAGGGAACCTGTGCTTCTGAACTTGCCACTGCACTACTGCTTTTAAGTATCTCTTTACATGACTAATGAGTGCAGGCGACTGGTTCCCATGGGAACTACGAGCTGGAGATGCTTCCAGAAGGTAAGCTAAAGAGGACAAGCCTTCCCCACTCCTCTGGCTTGGGGTGATGACATCACTGAGTGCACAAGGACAAAAGATCTGGGACTAGTCTTGTGTTGGGCTGGGTTGGTCAAAAACCCAGAGGCTCGCTCTCTGTGCTGAAACACAAGCTATCACTTTGGGGAGCCTGTCCCTAGGAACCGAATGAGGGGCAAGATTTTGAATTGCTACAGCTGTGAGCCTTTCTATCTTATTCCCAACCGCATTATATGTGTAAATAAAACTATAAATCATAAAAGACAGCACCGTCCCTAGTGACCAAGCACTGGTATGTACTGGCACCCTTGGAGACTGGGATGCATGTAATTTTTTTTTATTATTCCTTCATTAATTATAATGTTATAGATTTGGGGGGGACCCCTTAAACCCTAGAAATTAATAAATGGTTGGTTTTTGATTATATGGAGTATTGAAGGGAAGGTTTCAGGCAGGTGGAAAAATACAGGCTAAGTTTCCTTTCCAAGACAGGGCCTCACCTGGGTAAAAGATAAAAAGGTAAAGGACCCCTGGACGGTTAAGTCCAGTCAAAGGTGACTATGGGATTGTGGCGCTCATCTCGCTTTCAGGCTGAGGGAACCGGCGTTTGTCCACAGGCAGCTTTCTGGGTCATGTGGCCAGCGTCAATAAACCACTTCTGGTGCAATGACACACCGTTATGGAAACCAGAATGAGCAAAAATGTTGTTTACCTTCCTGCCACAGTGTTACCTATTTATCTACTTGCACTGGCATGCTTTCAAACTGCTAAGTTGGCAGAAGCTGGGACAGAGCAACGGGAGCTCACCCCGTTGTGGGGATTCGAACCGCCAATCTTCTGATCATCAAGCCCAAGAGGCCCAGTGGTTTAGACCACAGCGCCACCCACTCCCTGCCTCACCTGGGATAGAGGTGTTAACCTGACAAAAAAAAATTAATGGCCCATCTAAGAGGAATCTTGGACCTGGGCAGAAAGAAGGTGGCCATGGTAACTGGGTGTGAAGTGAAAGGAAAAAGGTGTCTTTTAGCATGGTCTGCTGGGAAGAAGACAGGGAAGAAAAAAGATGGGGATCCATCTTGGGCAGGCTGGCTGAAGGCTGGTTGGGGGAGATGCTTTGAACTGCTGTGGGGAACGAGCCCCTCTTGAAATGACCATGCTGTAAGATCTGGTCTCCCTCCATGCAGACTGAAGGGGTAAATATGTGAATAAATCACATTTCTTAAAGCTATGGCAGTCTCTGCCACGTCTTCAATTCTTCAAAAGAATACAGACCTGAGGTGAGTTCCTGGGACCCCCTGGAATATTGTTACCAGCCGGCAGAGAGTGGGGTGACCCCCCATCTTTTGTAGCAAGAGTAATCTGTTAGTTACAAAAACAAGCAGCTGAGTAGCCAGGTGAAAAAGAGGAGACTGCTGTGCCTTTGATAGTTGTGCAGAAGAGGTGGGATGTCAGTAGGGGCAGCTTTCAAGCAAACCTTCAGCAGTTGACATTCCCTCTGTTATACAACCGTTAAATATACAGAAACCCTGCTCTCTTTTCCATCCTGCCACCTTAACAGCTGCCCAGGCAGTCCCTTCATCACTTTGTAAAGTCTTATCCCCTGCCCCAAATATGCTCCAATACCTGCGCTGAACTTCCAACCTCTCAGCAAATGAGGGAAGAGAATAATGCAAAACTGAGAGATTCTGCTATTCTCCCCCTTTGCTAGCCCCTGTGACTCAGCAGACACGTTTCACTCACAGCTGTATTCTGCCCATAAACCACATGCAATTGGGGCCCCTGGAAATGCGGCTTTTCTGTTTGATCGCAAGCCAGTGGTTCGAACAGCAGGGCCAAATAAATCACTTTTGCAGAGGAAAAGCTGAAGAGCTGGCTACGCTAGGTCCAGGAGGGACCTATGTCTGAAGAGCAGCTCTCGGAAGGGACCATGTATCAAAGCAGCTTCATGGTAGCGCATATTCTTAGCATGCAAAAGATCCCCAGGTTAATCTCTGACATCCCTAGGTAGGGCTGGGAACATCCCCATCTGGAACCTTGGAGAGCTGCTTGCGGTCACTGGTGGAGGAAGAGGAGTGTGGGAGGAGCGCACCGCCCCCAGCAGCACAATCCTGGTGGGATGCCAGTGTGGCTGCCCCCCGCGCTGAGCGCCACGCCCCCTGGAAGCGCCACACATGAAGCTCTGCCACTGCTTCCGGTCAGTGGAGACAGTATAGACCTAGATGGATTAATGGTCTGACTCAACAAATGGCAGCTTCCTGCATTCCTCTCTTCCTCCTAAAGGTAAAGGTAAAGGGACCCCTGACCATTAGGTCCAGTCACGGACGACTCTAGGATTGCGGCACTCATCTCGCTTTACTGGCCGAGGGAACCAGCGTACATGTGGCCAGCATGACCAAGCTGCTTCTGGCAAACCAGAGCAGCACACAGAAACGCCGTTTACCTTCCCGCCGGAGCGGTACCTATTTATCTACTTGCACTTTGATGTGCTTTCGAACTGCTAGGTGGGCAGGAGCAGGGACCAAGCAACGGGAGCTCACCCCGTTGCAGGGATTCGAACCGCCGACCTTCTGATCAGCAAGCCCTAGGCTCTGTGGTTTAACCCACAGCACCACCCACGTCCCATCTCTTTCTCCAAGCTGGGGCTATTAGATCAATACAGGCACTCTCCCAGAGATGGTGTCTATGGTCCCAGCCATAGCCCAGCCAGGGCTATTTTTTCCAGGCGAAACTCACAGGAGCTCAGACTCAAGTGGGCACCATTGCCATTGCCATTCTAAGGGAATGAGGTAGGTGTTCATGGTGACTTCTGGCACCTCTTTTTCCTAGAAAAATAGCACTGAAGGACCCCTTCAAACTGTTGGGATCTACAGAACTACATGATTTACAGAGGAGTTAATCTGGCCCTGACATACAGGAGCATTTTTTAAAAAATATGTATTAGATAGGAACGATCTGAACATGCTCACAACGTCCTTTCCGATGGTGCCACCTGAAGGTTACGGGTGTTTACTTGTCCGCTGCTGTGATAAACTAGAATCTTCATATTGCCTGTTCTGAGGGATGACAGATGCTGCTCATTCTTTGATTTGAAACCTGCAGAAGAGAAAATATGAGGGGACCTTTGCTCTCCCCATTAAACAAGAACCCTGAACTGACATGAGTGATGCAAGTGCCGTCAAAGGAGAAGGCTGACAGAAAATTCTGGTCTCTGCCTGAGACAGACCCAGAATGGTGGGCATCTATTCTGAAGCAGACTTGGCAGTGTTTGACCAGCTGTTCTATGAGTCTTAACACAAGTGAAATGATCTTCACTGCTAGCTGCGTCAGTGAGAGTGGAGGACATTAAGATGGTCCCCACCTGAAGTCTTATGGAGGATGCTGGATTTCAGAATGTTTGGGGGTGCTTTGATGGAAGTGTAGAATACAGCAGCGTTCCCCAACCTCATGCCCTCCAGATGTTTTGGATGACAGCTGTCATCAGCCCCAACCCACTTGCCAGATCTACTTCCCCAATCTTGCAACAGGGCCGTATTGCACACTGATGAGACTGTGGTGATGGTGACCAGGAAATAATATTTGCTGTTGGATAGCTCTGTTGGTTAGAGCATAGTGCTGATGGCAGCATGGTTGCAGGTTTGATCCCCATATCGGCCAGCTGCATATTCCTAGAATTGGACTAGATGTTCCTCAGGGTGTCTTCCAACTTTACAAGGCCTTCTTGGTAGTGGTGCCCACCCTGTGGAATGCCCTCCTATCAGATGTCAAAGAAAGAAACAAGCTTTGGAAGACATTTGACTTTTAGAAGACACCTGAAGGCAGTGCTGTTTAGGGAAGCCTGGCTTCGGCTGGGGAGGGCAGGATATATATAAAATTTTATTATTTATTATTAATAATATTTGATGAATTATTGTATTTTAATATTTGGTGGAAGCCGCCCAGAGTGGCTGGGGAAACCCAGCCAGATGGGCGGGGTATAAATAAATTTATTACTAAGATTCTCTGATTCCCTGAAGTTGCACTCAGCTGAGCTGTTCCAGATGGAGAAAGAATTTGTGTGTTCAAGAGGCGATATATTGGAAGAGAAGTCACCACTGCAAGGATTCCACACATTTTTCTTCCTGGTTACTCAGATCCAGCCTGACTTGCTGGTGGTGGTTATAACAGAGTCTGACTGTGGCTGAGGCTGAAGCAACCACTTCCAGAGGGGTAAATTTGGCCTTGTTTTCTCTGAGGATGCTGACAAAATCCTTGAAACAGTGAAGGCTGGAACACTTTCTAAGATCAATTGTCATCCCTGCTAGCCAAGGCCAGCTGAGCTGAGCTGCATCACGAAGCGTGTGTTTGTGAGGGGGAGAGAATTCCTCATCACGAAAGGAAGGCGTTATTTCTAGGGATGCCTCAACACCTTCCACACGCACTGCACCAAGAAGGTTTTGGCCATTACATGGCAGGATTGAGTCGCAAACAAAGATGTGCCACATTCCAGCATGGTCACACTGCTGTCTCAGAGACATCTATGCTGGCTTGGTCAAGTCCACAGAATGGAAGATCGCAGAATCCTCAAGGACGTGCCCTATTACAAGACTGGTAGATGAAGGGAACGCAGTGGATGTAGCCTACCTTGATTTCAGCAAGGCATTTGACAAGGTGCCCCATGATATTCTTGTAAAGAAGCTGGTAAAATGCGGTCTTGACTATGCTACCACTCAGTGGATTTGTAACTGGCTGACTGACCAAACCCAAAGGGTGCTCATCAATGGTTCCTCTTCATCCTGGAGAAGAGTGACTAGTGGGATGCCACAGGGTTCTGTCTTGGGCCCGGTCTTATTCAACATCTTTATCAACGACTTGGATGATGGACTCAAGGGCATCCTGATCAAATTTGCAGATGATACACCAAACTGGGAGGGGTGGCTAACACCCCAGAGGACAGGATCACACTTCAAAACGACCTTGACAGATTAGAGAACTGGGCCAAAACAAACAAGATGAATTTTAACAGGGGAAAAAAAATTGCACTTGGGCAAAAAAAATGAGAGGCACAAATACAAGATGGGTGACACCTGGCTTGAGAGCAGTACATGTGAAAAGGATCTAGGAGTCTTGGTTGACCACAAACTTGACATGAGCCAACAGTGTGACGCGGCAGCTAAAAAAGCCAATGCAATTCTGCGCTGCATCAATAGGAGTATAGCATCTAGATCAAGGGAAGTAATAGTGCCACTGTATTCTGCTCTGGTCAGACCTCACCTGGAGTACTGTGTCCAGTTCTGGGCACCACAGTTCAAGAAGGACACTGACAAACTGGAACGTGTCCAGAGGAGGGCAACCAAAATGGTCAAAGGCCTGGAAACGATGCCTTATGAGGAACGGCTAAGGGAGCTGGGCATGTTTAGCCTGGAGAAGAGGAGGTTAAGGGGTGATAGGATAGCCATGTTCAAAAATATAAAAGGATGTCACATAGAGGAGGGAGAAAGGTTGTTTTCTGCTGCTCCAGAGAAGCGGACACGGAACAATGGATCCAAACTACAAGAAAGAAGATTCCACCTAAACATTAGGAAGAACTTCCTGACAGTAAGAGCTGTTTGACAGTGGAATTTGCTGCCAAGGAGTGTGGTGGAGTCTCCTTCTTTGGAGGTCTTTAAGCAGAGGCTTGGCAACCATATGTCAGGAGTGCTCTGATGGTGTTTCCTGCTTGGCAGGGGGTTGGACTCGATGGCCCTTGTGGTCTCTTCCAACTCTATGATTCTATGGGAAACTGGGAGGAGCACAGAGAGAAGAAACGCTAGGGTGCATCTGCAGCAGCACAACCAGATGCCTTCATCTGCCCCACTGGCAACAATTAATAATAATAATAATAATAATAATAATAATAATAATAATAATAATAATAATAATTTATACCCCGCCCTCCCCAGCCAAGGCCGGCCTCAGGGCGGCTAACAAGCAATAATAAAAACAAGTTGAATAAATACAACTTAAAAACAAGATTAAAATACAACATTAAAATATTGAAACATTAAAATATTAAAATGCAGCCTCATCACAGGAGGAGAAAGGAAAAAGGAAAAGGAAAGAGGGGGAGGGAATCAAATTGGCTCCAAGCCAAAGGCTAGGCAGAACAACTCCGTCTTACAGGCCCTGCAGAAAGAAATCAGATCCCGCAGGGCCCTGGTCTCATGAGGCAGAGCGTACCACCAGGCCGGAGCCAGTGTTGAAAAGCCTCTGGCTCTGGTTGAAGCCAATCTAACTTCCTTAGGGCCTGGGACCACTAGGGTGTTGATATTTATGGACCTTGAGGCTCTCCGTGGGGCATACCAGGAGAGGCAGTCCCGTAGGTACGAGGGTCCTAGGCCTTGAAGAGCTTTAAAGGTTGAAACCAGCACCTTAAACCTGACCCTGTACTCCACTGGGAGCCAGTGCAGCTCCAAAATATGTTTCTCCTGTGTCGGCCTCTACAGCCACAGCAGGCGCTGTAATTCTCCAATGGTTTGACTTCATGCCTGAAGGCGCACTCTTTCATCGTCTCTCAAGAGAGACAGATGCCAACAGCAAGAAACCAATGCCCCCAAAAGTAAGTGCCTCCCCCATTTGATTCCCTGCTGTTGGGATCAGATCAGTGTGTGGCTTATGGACCAAGGTCTCTCCGTTCCAGACTGAATTTGCACAAGAAGCAAAAGCACATTTCTGTTTCTGCTGGAAAATAAATCCCCTTTTCCATGCACCAGATGCCCCAGCACTTGTTTCCAGATAGCACATCCTTACATCACCGAGGTACCTGTTTGAACAGGACCTCGCTTGGATCTTTCAGCTCTGGTGTCTATACCATGAAAGATATTTTGCTTGTCTACCCCTGTGACTACATGTGTGTCTCTCTGCATACACACTCACAGAGAGAGAGAGAGAGAGAGAGAGAGAGAGAGAGAGAGAGAGAGAGAGACTGAGAGAAAAGGTAGCCAGGGGGAACATCTTTCATACTATCCCATATCTGCTGCCTTGTTGTGCTGTTATTTGCCCAAAGGCACATGCCTTTCTGGTGTCATTACCGAGACTTCAGAATTCAGATTACCGTATCGAGTCTGCTTGCATCTGCAATCCTTCTTCATCTCACGTACGCGCACACTGAGATTGCAAAAGCCAATTCCGATTGCAGCAAACTGCTTACAAGAGCCGTGACTGTAATGATATTTATTTGCCACTTTTAAAAGCTAAGAATATAGGTTCTGTTTACCGTGTTTCTATGCCCTGTTTAGAATCATAGAATCATCAAATTGTAAAGTTGGAAGGGACCCTGAGGAACATCTAGTGCAGGGGTCAGCAATGTTTTTGTGGCTTGGGCCGGTTCACGGTCCCACAGACGCCGCGGTGGGCCAGAGTGTGTGTGCGCGCATGCACTCATGCGCAAACGCTATTGCCGGTGCTCCTTCCGGCACGGAGGAGGCATGCACAGCCTCCCATTGGCTGCAGGAGCAATGGCTGCGGCAATAAACAGCTGTACAAGTTTTTGGGAGGCGGAGACACAAGAGGGCATCAGAGGTGGGACGGAAGGAAAGAGGGACAGAGGCCAGTGCTGCCCGTGGCACCCCTGACTATCATTCAAGGCACCCTTGGGTGCCACAGCACACTGGTTGAAAAGCACTGATTTATGGGGAATCATTGTGTTAGCTCTTGGTTGTGAGGGTTGCTTGGGCTCCTTGGAGGAAATAATCTAAATGGAATAAAAAACAAAGTCAAGCAAAATACAGTTCTAAGAACATAGGGACCATGTCCTGGTCCAAGTTTCAAACTTTTGTATGCCCAGGCATGATCCCTTTCCTTCATGTCCTTACAAGCATTTTCTGAATTTCTGAATTGGGCAAGTATTCTAAGTAGGCAGAGTTAGGTGTTCCCAAACCAGGGCTTTCTTTTAGCCGGAAGTCACCAGAACTCATTCTGGCACCTCTCATGCATAGCTGTCAACTTTTCCCTTTTCTTGCGAGGAATCCTATTCGGAATAAGGGAATTTCCCTTAAAAAAAAAGGAAACATTGACAGCTGTGCTCTCAGGTGGGCACCATTGTCACTATAAAAGAACAATGGAGGCATTCATGGTGAGTTCTGGCACCTTTTTTCCCTAGAAAAATAGTGTCCCAAACCATTAATTCTGTGCACCAAACTTTGCAGAGGACCAGGGTGTAGTAAAACAATTTTTGAGCTGTGTACGGGGAACTGTCCAGTTAGTGCTGGTCTACGACAGGGCCTTTTCGGCGGTTGTTCCCTAGTTGTGGAGAGCCATCCCTAGTGATGTGTGCCTGTCTCCATTGTTACATTCAGGAGGAATTTGAAAACCTGTTTACACCAGGCATTTGGTGCCTGAAGCATACTGTTCCTGGCCACCTTGAGCTCATGGGATGGGAGTGTTTTTAATTCAAATTGTTTTTAGACTGCTTTAATCAGCTTCAGAATATTTTTGCTTTGTTTTTGCCTTTAAACTGTGTATCTTCAAATATCTGAAGGGCTGTCACGTGGAAGATGGAACAAGCTTGTTTTCTCCTGCTCTGCAGGGTAGGACTCACACCAATGGCTCCAAGCTCCAAGAAAGAAGATTCTGACTAAACATCAGGAACAGTGGCGTAGCGTGGGGGGTGCAGGGGGGGCCGGCCGCACCGGGCGCAACATCTGGGGGTTAGGGTTAGGGGGTGCAAATCCATGGGTTAGGGGGCGCAAATCCACGGGTTAGGGGGCGCAAATCCACGGGTTAGGGGGCGCAAATTACTTGCCTTGCCCCGGGTGCTGACAACCCACGCTACGCCACTGATCAGGAAGAACTTTCTGAAGGCAGGAGCAGATTGAAAGTGTAACAGGCTCCCACAAGAGGCGTGCAACATAGCACCTACTGTCCAAGGTGATGGTGACCTAGGGAGGGTTTTGGTACAGAAGAAAGCAGTGAGGAGGATGGGAAGAAAAAGATTCCCCTCCTCCCAGTCTTCAGGTTGTTAGAACTCATTGAGTAGGGCTCTCCTGTCATGCCCTGTCCTATCTCCCTCCCCAAATTTAAAAGCTTGACGTGATCAGATACAGGATAGTGGAGGAACTGCTGGATAAACAGTCATGTACATTTAATCTCCTCCTAGCACTTCTTCTGTCTGCTATGCACTTTGTTACGCTTCTGAGACAGCTTCCCAACAGGAAAGTGTGGTAGCTCAGTGGTAGAGCATCTACTTTGGATGTAGAAGGTTCAGTCACCACTATCTCCAGGTAGGGATGAAATCCTGTCTGAAATCCCAGAGACTGGCTGCCAGTCAGAGTGCACAGTACTGAGCCAGGTAAACCAGCGGTCTGGCTCAGTGTAAGGAAGCCCCCTCCATTCCTTTTGACAAGGGTCAAAAGTTTCAGCTCTTGGGGAGGCCCTCTTGGCTATCAGAGTTAACAAAACTGTTTTCTCCCACTTCCCTTTATTTTCTCAGTACAGTCAAACCTCGGTTGTTGAACATAATCCGTTCCAGAAGGCCGTTCAACTTCTGAAACGTTCGACAACCGAGGCGCGGCTTCCAACTGGTTGCAAGAGTTTCTTACACCCAAGTGGAAGCTGTGTCAGACGTTTAGGTTCCGAAAAACATTTAAAAAATGGAGCATTTACTTCTGTTTTTTTTGGCGTTCAGGAGCTGAAAGGTTCGAAAATGGAGCCATTCGAGAACTGAGGTTTGTAATGTGGCAATTCAAGCAAAATTGGGCAGGTAAAAACCATGAATAAAGCAACACAGATTTGATTGTTCTGTAATAAGAATAAAAGTTTACAGAGCGGTGGACTCTCCTTCCTTGAATGTTTTTAAGCAGAGGTTGGATGGCCATCTGTCATAGATGCTTCAGTTGAGATTTCTGCATTGCAGAGGGTTGGACTAAATGACTCTGAGTTTCCCTTTCAGCTCTGCAATTCTATGATCTGTTTGCCACCCTGGGCTCCTTGGGCAGCAAGGGCGGGATACAAATTCGATAAATAAATTCGATAAATAGCAGAGCAGAAAAATATCAGAGCCAGGTTATATGGCTGACTCCCTTTCAGTTTCCTAGACAGAGTCAAATGACACATCTGAGTGGGATGAGAAAAGCAGGTGCTTCTCCTATCAAGTTTTCCAGGCCCTGGAGGAACAGAGAGAACATTTGCTATTTGCCTTATTAATCACAGAATGCTGTGTTGTTTTATGCCAAGACAGGAAAACACTAAATCTGCAGATGGAAACAAAAAGGAAGTTGGCTGCAGTGAGAATTCTGATGGTATAGTTACATCTATTTCATTGAGGTGGGGGAAGTCCTGCATTTCAGGGATGGAAAAATACCCAAACTGCTGACTCCAGGAACATGAGAACAAAATATCACCTTCGCCCATCTTCCTACTAATTCCAAAAGGATTAATGATGCCAATTCCCTCCCCCCTTTGGGGGGCTCTTTTGCCTTTTAGAGGTGTGTGACAAGCAACTGAATTGTCTTCCTCCATCTCATCATAAGGCCAACAAGAGAGAGGCATTCATTGCTTAGGTACTGCAGAGGGATGTGATGGATCTGCAATTGCTGCAAATCTTCATCTGGAGACCATTGACCGCAAAGACCTGTGGTTGGAGGTTTTCCTGGTGTTACCTTAGCTCTGCACCTTTACTCTGTCAGTTTTCAAATTGTGAGGGAGAAAGAACATTCTCCCACTCGACCTTTCTTTAAAAATAAGTTGCATTCAAGAAATTGGATCTTCTGGGAGAAGTATCTTTTGATAATATCATCTCTGAGTTGGCTGACAAGAAAGGTAGACAAAAGATGACAAGATAACTTCAAAAATATTCTGAATGTCGTTTGTCATTGTGTGTAAAAATATTTCATTTAGTCATAAAATCTTAACATATGGCTTTAAAAAAAATAAAAAATGCATGCATACTTATCCTCCGCCCCCCCAGCTGAGCAGAAAAGTGAAACTGACAAAAGGTGCTGTGAGAAGGTGGAGTTGACCTTAAATGAACATTCTACCCAGGTCCTCTCAGTGTCTTAAAATGCCCCTGGTAGTGTTGCATAGCGATGCGAGTAATGGACTCAAAGCAAGGAGACTTGAGTGCCAGATTCCCCTAAATTCCAGATAGGTGTTAGAATTTAATCAACCCTCCTGAATCCCCAGACCCAGCAGGGATTCAAATGCCAGGATAGCCAGGCCAGCCTGATAATGGCCGCCAAACATGAGGCATTAACTTAACCCCATCCAGCTCTGAGTTAGTTAGCAGGACAAAGGCTCAAGCTGCAAGGTGAATGGTTGTTTGTGATTGCAGTTGGCCAGGATGTGAGCTTGGGGGAAAAATATAGCGTCTGTAAACTGCAGCAAGCTGAAGCAGAGGGACAGAGGACCATGGCTGATTTCTGCCAGCATCCAAGACTAAGGCCATGGGAGAAGCAACAGCCTCTTGGAGTTTAATGCTGTGAGCCACTCCATCAGAGGCTCAGGTTGTAGGTATGTGATGAATAAGCCATATATCATAAAGACACCACAGTCTCAGCTGTGCCTCATTTCCAAAAGGAAACACGGACTGTGGATAAGTGCCTGGACCCCTGGAATCTCCACCGCTCAGAGACTGGGGTGGCGTGTAAAAACAGAATATGCAAAGGAGAACTTGTTGATCCAGCTGAAAGTCTGTCTAGTCCAACGTAGAGCAGAGAGAAAGTGGCCTCCTCAACTTTTCTGCCCCATTTGCAGGTGGATAAAAATGTGTGTCGAGGGGAGAGCATTTCACGGAACGTTCTCTTGGGGAGGCAAAATCCAGAATATTATTTGCCAAGACATAATGTCCCTTTCCCAGCAGTAGCCAACCAGTGTCAACCTGCTGCCAGCAATTCCCGCGGCCAATTGCCCAGGAACGTACAAAGAGAAGGACTGTTCTTACCATCCGTTTTTTATTTAGTATTTACAGAGAGGGGCTATAAAACCCAGCCTCTTGGATAATGACATTGTCCCGAGTGAATCTCCACCCCTCCCCCGACTCTTCCACTTCCTCATTTGTCATTCTCATTGTCTCCTCTAGGGGTGCTGCAACGTGCTCTCTGTCTTTGAGCTCTTTGCTCTCCTACTTTTAAGGCTCACCAGGTTCTGGGAGATGGAGGAATGTTTTCTAATGACAATGTGTCAGCTGGTTGTTGTTCCAGCCCTCACATGATTCCCCAGTTTCCCCCTCATTTGCCTCTGAGATACTATCTCCCTCAAATCCCTGTTGTAATTCTGAACTGTCTTCCTCTTCTCTGGAAGGGTCAGGCTGGGAAGGCGGTCTCCACCATTCCTCCTCTGCCCAGTCCCTGACAGCTAGATGCTTCTGGGAAGTTGAAATGCAAAACAGGGAGGTGGGTGGAGCTAGGTGGCTTAACCCCTTTCCTCCCTGGATGTATTGTAGCTCAAAATTACTGTCACGGTCCAGTTCACAGGCGATCAAAGTCCCAGCAGGGGACGTCAGGACCGGGGGCAAGATGGCGGGGTGGGAGCAGGAACAGGGGTCCAGCAGCCATGAGTCAGGAAGCCAAGAGTCTGAGGGTCAGAGAACCAGGAGTCAAGAAGCCGAGGGTCCGAGGGTCAGGAAGCAAGGAGTCGCGAAGTCAGGGGTCCAAGGATCAAGACGCAAGGAGTCAAGAAGCCAAGGTTCAAGGATCAGGAAGCAAGAAGCCAAAAGTAGCAAGGCAGGGAGCGTGTTGCTGTGGCAAAGAGCCAAAGGGAAATGCTGACCTTATATCCCTTCCCAGCTCTTGCCACCAGGTGCTGTGAGTTACCAATCAGCCTCACCTGTGAGGCCACGCTTTGCCTCTTCAGAACAAACTTAGGAAGGTCCCAGTCCTGCAAAGTCCTATTGGTCACAGGGCCTGGCTCCTGCACGCACACCTGACAATCACCTTACCCAAACTTCTGTTTCGGCCTGACTAGGGAGTGTCAGGGATGGTGGTGATTGGCGGCAAGTGGAAAGATGGGATTCCAGGAGCATAAAGGTAAAGGTACCCCTGCCCGTTCGGGCCAGTCTTGCCAGACTCTAGGGTTGTGCGCTCATCTCACTCTATAGGCCGGGAGCCAGCGTTGTCCGCAGACACTTCCAGGTCACGTGGCCAGCATGACAAGCTGCATCTGGCGAGCCAGCGCAGCACACGGAACGCCGTTTACCTTCCTGCTGGTAAGCGGTACCTATTTATCTACTTGCACTTAAGGGTGCTTTCGAACTGCTAGGTTGGCAGGCACTGGGACCGAGTGACGGGAGCGCACCCCGCCACGGGGATTCAAACCGCCGACCATGCGATCGGCAAGTCCTAGGCGCTGAGGTTTTACCCACAGCGCCACCCGTGTCCCTCCCGGAGCATAATCTGCAGATACATGTGTGTGCGCGCGCACGTGCACACACACACACGGTGAAAACAAAATAAAAAATTCCTTCCAGTAGCACCTTAAAGACCAACTAAGTTAGTTCTTGGTATGAGCTTTCGTGTGCATGCACACTTCTTCAGATACACAGTGAGTATTTTATTTTATTTTATTTTTATAATATTTATTAAGAATTTTTTCAATAGTTTATACAAAACAAACCAAATAACATGTACTTTTACACAAACATATTTTCTTCGCTTCTTTGGACTTCCTCACATCTCTCGTTTCTGCGTTCCAAATTTCTCAAGCTTTACTCAGCAAATTGTTAACTTGTATCAACTCTTATATTGAAGTTTCCCAATGTTATATCCCAAATTTCAGATAATTTTACCCAAACCTTATAAACTTAAACTTTAACTTCATATTTATCCAAAATTTGTCTTATCCAATTTTTCCATTTATCTTCATATTCCCTTTAACTAGTTTAATGGAACCATATTATTATTGATCTTACATCCTTCTTAACATTCATACAGTTTACAATACTTTTGTAAATAGTCCTTAAATTTTTTCCAGTCCTCCTCCACGGCTTCTTCTCCCAGGTCTCGGATTCTGCCGGTCATTTCTGCCAGTTCCATATAGTCTATCAGTTGCATCTGCCATTCTTCCAGTGTGGGCAAATCTTGAGTTTTCCAATGCTTAGCGACGAGTATCCTTGCTGCTGTAGTTGCATACATAAAAAATGTTCGATCCACACAGTGAGTATTTTAAAAGAGTATTTTAAACACACGGTGAGTATTTTAAAAGAGGCCCCGTGGAACATCCACGGGGCCTCTTTTAAAGGACTCACCCTGTATATATTGCATATTATTTAATTTAATTTATTGCAATTATACCCCACTGTTTTCCTCCAAGATTCTCCCACTCTTCATTTTAATACCCACTACTACAATCCCGACTCAGGGTCACCCATAGCCAAGTGGAGATTTGGAGCTTGGTCTCCCAGATGGCTCAGAGAGGGGAAGTGGCCTCTCTCTGTACACCCTTCCAAGCCCAATTTTAAAATGAAAAGGAACAGGAAGGGGACCCATCGCACAATTTGCAGCTAGAGCCTGTGAATGTGACCCGCAGAGCCTCTCCTCATTATTTGTTGCATTCCAGCCAAGACTGTGGCTTAGAGATTGCAAGTTTCTGCTGGAGAAATCATTTATTCCATATATACACAAGTGGAGAATTCCAGATCGCTTGTACTTCATCTTCGCAAGCTCTTTGGACTTGCCAGCAATCAGTCACTTCAAATGCTTCCAAAGCTCACTCGGCAATTAATTGCCAAGAGTTGATCAGGCTTGAAAGTGATTGTGCCCAGAGAAAAATGAATGGGATGGAAAATGCACTTAATTACAACTGTCAGCGTCGGAAAAAGAGACTGACAGCCCACCTTCTCCGCAGGGATAGCGGTTACAGCTCTTGAGCATCATCTGCATGTAAGAAGTAGGATTGAGGCTGTTTCAAAGAAGCCTACCAAACACCAGGCACTGCCACCCCTCCACATGAAGCTATGGATGACCATGACAGTGTAGTTTGGGGATTTTGCACATTTCCCGGAGAATGTGCATAATCAGCAATGGATGCCAGAGAATGTGAATTGATCATAGGACTCTCATACATGCAAAACATCTGTGAAAATGCCACCAAAATGGCTGGGGTTAGATCTCACACAACTCCCGTTTTGAAACATCTGTACTGGTTGCCATGTTGTTTCTTGGCACAAATCAATGTTTAACCCCCTACATGGCTCAGGTCCCAAATAACTTTCCTACAGGAAGACTGGCAAAGGGGGCACTCTCAGTTGGCACCTCCCTCTTACAGCTTTCACAAATGTTGAAGACAAAGGCTGGGCTCCACTACTGAGAAAGTCCTCTGCCTGGTTGCCCGTAACCTCACTTCTCTCAATGTGGGAACCACGAGAAGGCCTTCAGAGGCTGACCTTGTCAGGAGCTCAGCCTACACTCAAGTAGGACACTGGCAGAGACACATGCCCGACTGGCATGTTCTCTCCCTCCTGGTCTTTCGTTCGGGAGCTTCAAAAGCTTTCTTCAGCCCGAACATCATAGCGACCGATGCCAACCGACACTGGTACACTTAGGGATCCGCAGAGTCTTTACAGCTTGTGTAACAGACCTCAAGCAACTCAGTGTTTTGGCTAATCTACTTTATTTACATATAAACACACATGGAGCACTGCAACATGGCTCTCTCTCTCTCAAGCATCAGACAGCAAAGAGAAAAAGAACAAAGGACAATAGTCCCACTTCACGGAACACAATAGTACAAACATCCTGTCTCCATCACTTCCCACTCTGTGGAGTCAAAACATATACGGTCATGTGAAAGACAAAAACCCCATGACTGCAATCATGGAACAGGAATTCTAACAGACCTCAGTGTCCGGGCTGACTGATGGGGGTGCAGATGCTCTTTCAAGTATACAGGGCTGAGGCCCTTTGGAGCTTTAAAAGGGTGTAGCTAGCTGCTCTGGCCCCTGGATTGGCGGGGATGGGGTAAGCCGCCCACAGGGGCAGCACAGTGATCCACGGGGGCAGCAGCGTGGCAAGCTGCCCATGGAGTCCGCCTGGCAGACAAGCCCCAGGCTGCCATTTCAGGCAGTGCGGGGCCCAAGTGCGGGGCCCAACCGTGTCACTCCCAGGAGAGAGGTGTGGCTCAGGCGTGCTGCAGGCCAGGCCCCACAGTAAGTGTTGCCCCCTGTGGTGTGCTATTTTGCCCCCCCTCAGGGATGATACCTGGGGCGGACCACCCCCCCCCGCACCCCTTCCTATGCCCTTGTTAAAAGGCAGCACCAACACTTTGAATTGTGTCCCAAAATGTACTGGGAGCCAACGTAGGTCGTTTAGGACCGGTGTTATATGGTCCCAGTGGCCACTCCCTGTCACCAGTCTAGCTGCCGCATTCTGGATTAGTAGTAGTTTCCAGGTCACCTTCAAAGGTAGCTCCATGTAGAGCCCATTGCAGTAGTCCAAGCATGCACCAGTCTGCGGGCAGGTAGGGTCTCAGCCAGCATATCAGATGGAGCTGGTAGACAGCCACCTTGGATGCAGAATTAACCTGTGCCTCCACGGACAGCTGTGAGTCCAAAATGACCCCCAAGGCTGTGCACCTGCCTTAGAAGCTTTTTCCGACTGGCAACGCAGCACTGCTCTCACGCAGGAGAAAAAGCTTTGCTAATCACCTGAAGCTTCCCTGCTCAGATGTCTCCACGCTGCTGTTTATGGTGCACCGTGAGGACGCGAGCTGCTTGCCGTTTTTCTGGAGGCTGTTGCTTAATCACATCGCTGCTTCAGGGCAGGGTGAAAAGGTGAAACCCCTGAAGAACTGGGGCACTGTTTTTCTCATACCTTTTGGGGGGGATTTACTATCTAATGCTAACAGATCTAGGTCACCCACTCCCCCTTTCCTGGCCGCCACTCCATTCTCCATTCCTGCATCATCTTTGTTTTCAGAATCCTGGGGGTTTACTTGAAAGGTCTCCGCTCACTTTTATCTATAAAGGGATGTGCATTCAAATCGGAGCATCTCCACACAGTGGATGGCATAGAATGTTGCAAAAAGCTTTTTGTCTCATCTCTCTTCCCTGTGCCCTAGGAAGAAGAGACGAGCCCCCCCCCCCCCCCGATCAAACACACTGGCATAAACATCAAAACCCACTACATGATAGGATGATGACAGCAGCTCCATCCTCACCTGTCTCCCACTGCCACCATCAGCTATCATCCCATCAGAAGTTGCGGAGCAAGGCACTTTTCCCTCGGAGGAGTTGTCAGCCCACATCCCGGACGCTAAGAACTCGGGGTTTGATCAAAGGCAGAAGCTGAGTTTGCATTGCTATCCAGCACCTTGCAAGAAATGGAGGCCCCACCCCCCGCCCCCATGGCGTGACAACTACCTGAAAAGCTTACGTCTGCCCCTTTAAAAGTATGATCTTCTCCCAGCAATCTTGCAGAAGGGCGTGCAATTTTTGGTTGCTTCGCCTTTCTGCTTCTGATGATCCTGTCAGGGGCAAAATACAGTGGTACCTCAGGTTACAGATGCTTCAGGTTACATACGCTTCAGGTTACAGACCCCTCTAACCCAGAAATAGTACCTCGAGTTAAGAACTTTGCTTCATGAACAGAAATTGTGCTCCGGTGGCCCGGCAGCAGCAGGAGGCCCCATTAGCTAAAGTGGTGCTTCAGGTTAAGAACAGTTTCACGTTAAGAACGGACCTCCGGAACGAATTAAGTTCTTAACCCGATGTACCACTGTACTTGTTTATAAAAAGAGGGAGGAAAGGGGGGAGGAAGATTCTCAGAATACAGACTAATACTATCAAATGCCAGTGTTACAACAAGATCCAGTGAAGTTAATGAACATAACTACTGCTCAGTCAGCAGAGCATGAGACCCTTAATCTCAAGGATGTGGGTTTGAGCCCCAGATTAGGCAAAAAGATTCCTGCATTGCAGAGGGTTGGACTAGATGACCCTGAGGGTCCCTTCCAAGTCTACAATTCTGTGGTTCTGTTTCAGATTCACTAACTTTGTTGGGTCTACTCTGAGTAAGACTGGCAGCGGCTGCAACCTATAGAACTGTATGCCCGTTACCAAACTGTGCATTTGTAAATCTCAGAGGCAGAGCATGTGCAAACTGCACTGGGTTGTCTTTTTTTGGGGGGGAGGCGGGGGGACAAAAGCGAAGCAGAAATGAAAACCCCCTAAATCTTCATAGCGTCTTGTGATAGTTACATGAAATTTCTCAAAACTTCAGATGCTCAAAATTTAGCCTTTGATTGTAATTAGAATCCTGAGTCAGACTCCAGTTAAGTGCATGTATCTGTGTCTTAGAGGTAAAGGTAAAGGGACCCCTGACCATTAGGTCAAGTCGTGGCCGACTCTGAGATTGCGGCGCTCATCTCGCTTTACTGGCCGAGGGAGCCAGCGTACAGCTTCCAGGTCATGTGGCCAGCATGACTAAGCCGCTTCTGGCGAACCAGAGCAGCGCACGGAAACGCCGTTTACCTTCCCGCCGGAGCGGTACCTATTTATCTACTTGTACTTTGACGTGCTTTTGAACTGCTAGGTTGGCAGGAGCTGGGACCAAGCAAGGGGAGCTCACCCCATTGCGGGGATTCGAACCACCGACCTTCTGATCGGCAAGTCCTAGGCTCTGTGGTTTAACCCACAGCACCACCCGCATCCCTTGTCGTAGAGAGGAGGTCTTAAATTAAGATGAATTGCCTCCCCAGAGGCTAACAAGACCTTTGAAGAACATCCCCACACTCGAGTCCGTAACTTTCCAAGACTACTCCATTGCCTTGAAACTAGAATTTTATTCAGGAAAGCCTTTCCTTTTTCATATAGACTACGATGACAAATCCTTTGTGCAAAGCATTTTTCCGAGACCCGCATTCCACTTTATAATACTAAAAAGTTGACAAATTGCCTTCCCCTTCAAGCCAAGCACTGAGTGGGATTCTTCTGGCTGATATATTGCTCAGCCCCATTGAAGAAACTTTGCATCTTGATCCTGGGCTCTTTATAACTTCCTAAATGTAAGGTAACAATTTACCAGGTATTCCAAATCATCTGCAAAGATGACATTGTACCCATCTTAGCTGCTTCCTTGACTCTTTGTTTATTACCCGGCCCTGGCTTAAAAGCTCGAGGCTGTATAAAAATGTCATGGCTTCCTAATTCTAAGGCTGCTATGATAAGATAAGTTGACTGCTTTTATATTAAAATGCATCATGTCACTTTACAAAGAGAGGATGTAAACACTCTCTTTAAAAAGGCTGGAGAAATCTCTCCGTGTTTAACTTTAGCACAACCTTATAGGAAGCTGAATTGGTAGAACTGGGCACTTTCTTTAAAAATCCACTAGGCAATCAAGAACAGATCCATTTCCCTACTAAAAAGGTCAGATTGTATCTCAATCGATATTATAGATCTTTTAAAGAATCACCACTTTCTGGTTTTGCCAAAACAAACAAGCAAGCAAGCAAACTCCACATTAGAAGTCATGTTAGGTTATTCTTCAGTTGCTTTTAAAAGTGTGGGGCATAGAAATGCTGCCCTAGATCATATTGGGAAGAGCAAAATGGGGGGCAGAGCCATTCCTAATAGCTCTCAGTGGAAGACTTGGGTTGCTGCAGCTTGGAGCTTCTTCAACCTGACTTAGTTTTAGTTACAGATAGGTAGCCGTGTTGGTCTGCCATAGTCAAAACAAAACAAAAAATCCTTCCAGTAGCACCTTAAAGACCAACTAAGTTAGTTCTTGGTATGAGCTTTCGTGTGCATGCACACTTCTTCAGTTACACAGGTGTGTATCTGAAGAAGTGTGCATGCACACGAAAGCTCATACCAAGAACTAACTTAGTTGGTCTTTAAGGTGCTACTGGAAGGAATTTTTTTTGTTCTGACTTAGTTTTGTTCATTTAATGTGAAAGTCAAGAATAAGAATCCATACCCTCCAACATTCCTCTGCTGAAAATTGTGATGGATATCTGTTGGTGCTATGCTCTCACGAATGCTAACTCTCACGAATGTGTGGCACCACTGCAAACACCACCTCATTCTCCTTCCGGCAGCACTACAGGAAGGGAATGGGACATTCTGGGATCAAATCAGATGGCTTCTGTAATTCCGGGATAGCGTGTTGTCCTTCATGGAGATGTGGTGGGGGCCGACAAGACACTCCAAAGATTGTGGGGCGGGCAAATTGATCTTTGGCCATTGTTGTGATTGGGCTTCCCTTGTTGTTGGGAAGAAGTTAATGTTGCCATTTTGTGATTGACAGCCAGAAATGTTAAAACTCCCTACATGAAGCGTAGAGCTTCCTCTTTTTGCTCCTACATTTAGGGCTGTTCATGTTGTCCTTGCTATGCCTGTCATGGGGTCGTCTGCTTTGGGGCAGGGGCCCGGTAGGAATTTTATCCATTTGGCTGATTGGCTGGTGCCATTTGGTTTTTGCCTACTGCGTAGCAAATCATCACAACTTGTAAGGTTGTGGTTAGGCATTGGTTTTTGGTTTGGTTGGTTGAGGGGCATGGATTGGCTGTGCCTGCCCCTCTAATGCTGCTGTTGCAAGGGATTCCGTTAAAGGAATACAGGGGCTCACCATTGCTTTTGTCCGAACCCTGTCAAGGGGCTAGGGCCACGCAAGAGCCCCTGGTTGCATTTGGGGAGGGCTGAGGGCAGGTTCCCTGCTCCGTCGCTATTCCCCGAATGTATTCCCCTTTTCTGACTTTCGCAGCCTTGCGAAATGTCAGTCTGTCCCCACCGGGGGCAGATAGTCTCAACCAATGCCTAAGCAACCACTCGCATGTTTGTATTTTAATAAAGTTGTGGCCAAAATTATGCAAAAACCTTAAACAAAAATTCTGTGTGATGTGTGAATTATTTGGGGTGCTTTGGGGACCTCAACATGCAAATCCTGGGAAAACTGAAGGGTACACAAAACACAGCCTTCATTTGAGAGTTTCTTTTAAAAAATAAATAAATATTAGTTTACAACAAAAACAAAAGCACATACAAATTTCACATCCAATTTTTCACAAATTGTTTCTTTTCTGGACTTCCTTCAGCTTTTCCGTAAATCATCCATAGTCATTATTTAAGTTACGCATTCCTTAGGTTTGTATTGTCATTATTTATACCCTTCTTTTCTATTCCCTTTAAACAATACTTCTCAGTTTTTCACAGTGCTTCTTTAAATCCCTCTAGCGTTATCTGTCCCTCACTTATACTTTCCGGATATTCCACAAATTTTCCCCAGTCTTCGATGAACTTTTGGTCTCTTAAATATCTAATATTCCCAGTCAATTTATCCAACTCAGCATAGTCTAACAGCTTCATTCTCCATCATTTGAGAGTTTCTATCCCTCGACAGTTTCATTCGAAAGAGCACTTGGGGGAAATTGAACACAGGCCTCTTCTTCCCTGCTCCAATTATTTAGGAACATGGAAATCTACTTAGACTTAAGTGGAATCTAGACCCATATAAAAATGCTTTTTTTAAAAAAAAGTTTTTTATAAAACACATTGAACTTTCCATAAGGCTCACCTTTGGCATCTTGTGTCACCTTGTACATTGCGCTTAAAACGTTTCATTTGCAGCTGTATAACTGAGTCCTGGGACGCAGGTGGCGCTGTGGGTTAAAGCCTCAGCTCCTAGGACTTGCTGATCGAAAGGTCGGCGGTTCGAATCCCTGCGGCGGGGTGCGCTCCCGCTGCTTGGTCCCAGCGCCTGCCAACCTAGCAGTTCGAAAGCACCTCCGGGTGCAAGTAGATAAATAGGGATCGCTTACCAGCGGGAAGGTAAACGGCGTTTCCGTGTGTGGCTCTGGCTCGCCAGAGCAGCGATGTCACGCTGGCCACGTGACCCGGAAGTGTCTCCGGACAGCGCTGGCCCCTGGCCTCTTAAGTGAGATGGGCGCACAACCCCAGAGTCTGTCAAGACTGGCCCGTACGGGCAGGGATACCTTTACCTTTACCTTAACTGAGTCCTTAGTTAGGCTGTTGATCCATATAGCTGAGTATTATCTACAGTCCAGGCAAGGAGTAGCTGGAAACTTTTTGGTGCCAGAGGCTAACCCAGAAATAGTACCTTGGTTAAGAACTTTGCTTCAGGATGAGAACAGAAATCATGCGGCGGCAGCACTGCAGCAGCAGGAGGTCCCATTAGCTAAAGTGGTGCCTCAGGTTAAGAACAGTTTCAGGTTAGGAATGGACCTCCAGAATGAATTAAGTTCTTAACCTGAGGTACCACTGTATGTATATAAAGGTAAAGGGACCCCTGACCATTAGGTCCAGTCGTGACCGACTCTGGGGTTGCGGCGCTCATCTTGCTATATTGGCCGAGGGAGCCGGCGTACAGCTTCCGGGTCATGTGGCCAGCATGACTAAGCTGCTTCTGGCAAACCAGAGCAGCGCACGGGAATGCCATTTACCTTCCTGCCAGAGTGGTACCTATTTATCTACTTGCACTTTGACGCGCTTTCAAACTGCTAGGTGGGCAGGAGCAGGGACTGAGCAATGGGAGCAAACCCCGTGACGGGGATTCGAACCACCGACCTTCTGATCGGCAAGTCCTAGGCTCTGTGGTTTGACCCACGGCGCCACTCGCGTCCCTTATATAAAGGTAAAGGGACCCCTGACCATTAGGTCCAGTATGTATATATAACACCATAAATCCTCAGTTAAACACTAATCTTTAGAGGTCTTGCTTTTACCATATTTTATTGCACAACATTGTTCATTTTCATCGTTCAGTGCCCTTAGCATCTTCAAACCCCACAGGCACCCCTAGTGGCACACATATCTGTGCATGTTGGCTTCTAGCCTGGCAGCGCTTCATGGGATATCACAAGACCATGCAAAGTTTGTTCTTAAAACATTTCTGCAGCCTTTTGTGCACTCACACGGAGTTATCTGCAAGCTGGCTTCTCTCCCAGCAGCGGGGCTCCTCGTGTATAAACCTTGTGATTCAAGTTTAGTGCCAGATGCCTTATAATATCAGCAGGGGCTGCTGAAAAGTTTTCCACCCCCTAAAATGAAATTATGGAAAAAGAACACTGGGTGAGAGCCAGGAGTGGAATTTTTTGTGAATGAAGAAAATTGTGAGCTTGGTTCTGGTATTAATCACAAATTCCTGGACTAAGCCAGTAAAGTTGATAGTGATTTTTTTATACCTTGAGATGGTGGAGCCCATAGTTTTTGACTATGTGTTGTTTGAAGAACTGCTTCTTTCTCTGGAGGAGAAACCAGAAGCGAAAACATCCCCCTTTGGAATAACCAGGCCCTGAACACCTTGACTCCGCTCAAGCCAAGAAGGTTTGGCCTGAAATTCTTTTCATACCAAACTGGAACATTTTTGTAATGGGGTTGAAATGAAAGAACAACAGGATATGTCTCCAATATAGAGCTTCTTGTATTCATCTTCATTAAAAGGGGTTTGAATTATATGAATTGTTACACTAAGGGGCAATCCTATGGCAACATTGTGGACTAACTAGCCTCATATAACCAACATGCTCAAGTGTAATTAACACTTGAAGGGCTTAAAACCATAGAGTAAGCTGTCCTGCCAGACTTAGCTATGCCACGTCCCTGACATTGGGAGGAAATATGTAATCAAGCCTATTGTTCCTCCTCCAGTCTACCTGAGAAGCTCAGTAGGTGAAGAGGTTTGAGGTGGCTACTACAGCTCAGCTACATCATCATCATCATCATTATTATTAATAAAATTAAAAAACCGCCCTTTGTCTCAGTACAGTTTACAAGAGAACAATACAAGATTAAAGCACAAATAAATAGTTAGAACAAAAACAAAAGAATAATCCCGCCCCCATGGCTCTCTTGTGTTCCTATACCAAGAATTTACGAAATTTCACCACTTTGTAACTAAGCTATGTTGTAGTGCCTGTGCAACTTTTCTGACTGATGTATGGAAAAGTGCATGAACCAGACCTTTGAAGAGTTTGTAAGTAAACCAAATTTCAACTACCAAACCTGTGGTTTATTCCTATGCTGAGGGAAGAAGGAAACTTTGGAAGGAACTTGGAAAGGCATCTTTTAAAGGTCTAACAGCCAATATTTCCATGCTTTACCTTGCTGCATAATTTGTGATTCCTTCAAGTCTCTGTTGGGGTTCTCTCCTAAAGAGTACCTGCACCGAACCTGGATCTTGGCATTCAATGAATTCTCCTTTCTCTCTATATATATTTTTGAACCAACAAAGATCCACTAGGATGAGTAGCTTAGGATGCAGTGGATTTTCAGTTTAGTCAGTACTAAATTCCCCAACCCAGCTCAGCCAAAGATATGCCATCATAACTTGCTCATCCCAGAGTTACGGTTGGTGTGTGGCAGGGGCAGGCCCAGAAGGCAGGGGACTTGGGTTGATTCTTAAGTCTGTTCTGCTTGATCACATGACCTGGCAACCCAGCAAAGTACACTTATTTTAGAGAAATGTTTTTCCTCTGCCAGACTAAGAGCAGCAACAACAGCCCTTCTGCTGAACAGGGTTTGGATCTGATGTAACTTTTCACCAGCTTAACTTACACACCAGTTTGTTTTACGACAGCCTCTTGTGCACAGAACTGCTCTAGAACACGTAACATCAAGTTTTAACAGTTATCTAAGAAATATTTGCCGTTAAGCATTCTTTGAAGAGAATTCCTGAATTTACTTTGGTTGTGTAACAAAAGATAAACCTGGACAGAGTTCTGAGTTCAGATACTACAGTTTGCAGAGCAAGATGTGGCCCCAGAGTTATGAGATATTGATATATTATTATATATAAAATATGTTTTATTTCATAAAATGTATATACAGTCGTACCTTGGAAGTTGATCAGAATCCGTTCCGGAAGTCCGTTCAACTTCCAAAACGTTGGAAAACCAAAGCATGGCTTCTTATTGGCTGCAAGAAGCTCTTGCAGCCGATTGGAAGCTGTGGAAGCCCTGTCGGACGTTCGGCTTCCAAAAATAGTTCACAAACTGGAACTGTCACTTCTGGGTTTGCGATGTTCTGGAGCCAAAACGTTCAAGAACTAAGCTGTTTGAAAACCAAGGTACGACTGTACTGCTTGATTGCAAAAGAAACCTGAATGCATTTCACAAAAAGGATAAAACAATGAAATGATCAGTGAAAACTGTTAAAAGCAACTATTAAGGACAACAATAAGCTAAAAATCGTGTGTTTGTGTTGCTGCAGGAGAACCAGGATTCATTAATCTCTCGTTCCAAAACCACTTACGCTTTCTGCAGTTCATAAATCATATGCACATTTTCAATCTTTCCGCCCTACCTCTTCTGTTTTGTGAGAGCGTTTTCCAACTTGGTTTTGCCTCCCTTGCTTTGATTCATTTCCTGGCACTATTTGCCCCGGTGGCATAAGGCGCAAGCACGTCTCCACCATTCGTACTTCAAGGGGGCCAGACTTTTCAGTATGTTATTTCTGGGCATTCCATTCCCCTCCTTCAGTTACATTGCTGATCTGACTTATTCATTGCGTTTGGTACATGCCCCTGGCCATTTTGCTTGTGATGCTTATTCAAAACGAGAAGAATTTAAGACTGATACCAGGCAGCTGTAAAAATACTACATGGAAGAGTGACTTAACATTCTGCAAGCACAGCTACGAAGACTGTGCGAAGCCTCTCTAGGTTAGCCCCGACCTAGCCAAGGCCAACCCAATGAACATCCAACCTGGGTCCTCAGATGTTGTTGGACTACAACTCTCATCATCCCTGACCGCTTGTCCTGCTAGCTAGGGATGATGGGAGTTGTAGAATTATAGAACTGTAGAGTTGGAAGGGACCCAAGGGCCATCTAGTCCAACCTCCTGCAACGCAGCTATCTCAGCTAAAGCATCCAGGACAGATGGCCACCCAACCTCTGCTTAAAAACCTCCAAGGAAGGAGAGTCCTCCACCGTTCGTGGGAGTCTGTTCCACTGCCAAACAGCTCTTACTGTCAGAAAGTTATTCCTGATGTTTTGTCGGAATCTCCTTTCTTGTAACTTGAAGCCATTGGTTTGGGTCCTACAGTCCAGAACAAGAGAAAACAAGCATGTTCCCTCTTCCATGTGACAGCCCTTAGGATATCTGAAGTTGGCCATCATATCTCCTCTTCTGTATGCTAAACATACCCAGCTCCTTCAAGCACTCCTTGGAAGGCTTGGTTTCCAGACCCTTGATCATTGTGCTGGTCTCGGGGGGTTACTGTGCGGCGTGGTCCGAGTCCAGTCCAAGGTCGAGGGTGTGGTATGGAGGCTGTCCGTCAAGGCTGAAGCGGGGTCCAAGGCAAGGAGTCGGGTGTGGTCAGGAACTCTGGTAGAAGAGCAGGACAGGGTGCTGGCAGGAGCAGGTTACCAACAATGTTGCTCCTGCAACCTGGGACTGGGCTGGCTGGCTTTTATCTGCCCTGAGGCATAGGGCGGTCCTGGTCCACAGGTGACTCGCCTCTCCTGGCCTGGAGGCGAGGACTCCTCCTGTGAGAACTTAGTTCCCTCCGCCTCCCTCCGCAGCTCAGGAGAGGCTGGAGCGTTACTGGACCCAGAGGCAACCTCACCTTCCCCTGACAGGGCTGAGAGTGGAGCACCTGCAGGCAATGGGTCCTCGATCACCTCTGGAGCCAGAGCGGATTCAGCTGGTGTCTGCGCCTGAGGATCCGGCACAGGTGAGGGCCCTTCAGGTTCAAGCCCCAGCCCCGGCTCAGCTGGTCCTGGAGGCAGGGACTCCTGTGCAGGTTTGGATTCCTCAGGTTCAGCCTCTGAGTCCAAATCCCAGGCCATCACAATCATCTTGGTTGCCCTTCTCTGCACACGTTCCAGCTTGTCAACACCCTTCTTAAATTTTGGTGCCCAGAATTGGACACCGTATTCCAGGTGTGGTCTGCCCAAAAACAGCTGGGGACCCAAAGTTGTGAAAGGCTGATTTAGTTGTACCCTATTCCCCTTCCAGAACTGCAGTTCACAAAACTCCCTGGAAAGAGGGATTGATTGCTAAACCCCTCAGAGAATTGTAGCTCTGTGAGGGGAATGGGGGGGGAGTCTCCTAGCAATTACCAGCACCCTTAACTACAGTTCCCATAATTCTTCGCAAGAAGCCATGACTGTTTAAAGTGGTATCATGGTGCTTTAAACATATGGTGCCAATGTGGTCTCAGTCTTCACACTGTTGCACTGTTTTGTATTTCAGCTTTCCATCCCTGACAGAAGGAGTTATGCAGGATTTTGGGCCCTGGCCAAGACATTTGCCTTTGCACCAAATGATCTCTACCACTGTTTCCCCTTCTTGATTTAAATCAGATGCGGGCAGTTCGAACCACACTTCAGGATATGAAGAGCAAGCTCTCCTGTGCATATAATTCTCCAGTAGTTCGAAAGGTAAAGGCATGATATTTCCCCTGAAACAAATAAAGAACATTGTAGGATCTGCAGGGGAGTCTATTCATCAAATTCTCAGGCAGTGAAATGATTAAGGAAAAGCGTCGAGCAGCCACTGTGTCTCCCTGCCCCAGAACTCCTGCCACTTCCTTTGCCTTTATTATTTTCATAGTAGCTGCAATGGAAGGAAAGGTAACTGGGAGACAGGTTTGCAGTGATGAGCATTTGTAACCTGTGGAAGAAATCCTTATTTCTGGATCCATATGCAAAACATTTGTTACACTCAAGATCCAGCTCTCGAAACCATCATGGTTTTTTGACATGAGACTACTGATGGGGAGAGGATCCAGAAGACACATTTCAGAGGATGGCTAGCATGAAATGAACAATCTTGTACTAGTGGAGTGATGTGTGTGGCAACACTATTTCAGCCGGGTAGAAAATTGACCGGAAAAAACGATTAGTGTGATCGTTGTTGTTTAGTCGTTTAGTCGTGTCCGACTCTTTGTGACCCCATGGACCAGAGCACGCCAGGCACTCCTGTCTTCCACTGCCTCCCGCAGTTTGGTCAAACTCATGTTCGTAGCTTCGAGAACACTGTCCAACCATCTCATCCTCTGTCGCCTCCTTCTCCTTGTGCCCTCCATATTTCCCAACATCAGGGTCTTTTCCAGGGAGTCTTCTCTTCTCATGAGGTGGCCAAAGTCTTGGAGCCTCAGCTTCAGGATCTGTCCTTCCAGTGAGCACTCAGGGCTGATTTCCTTAAGAATGGAGAGGTTTGATCTTCTTGCAGTCCATGGGACTCTCAAGAGTCTCCTCCAGCACCAGAATTCAAAAGCATCAAATTCTTCGGCGATCAGCCTTCTTTATGCTCCAGCTCTCACTTTCATACATCACTACTGGGAAAACCATGGCTTTAACTATACGGACCTTTGCTGACAAGGTGATGTCTCTGCTTTTTAAGATGCTGTCTAGGTTTGTCACTTTCTTCCAACAGATTAGGACAGAGGTCGGCAAACTAAAGCCCGGGGTCCAGATGCGGCCCACCAGGCTTGTTAATCCAGCCCGCAAACCTTGCGGACCCTGCCGCCTGCCCGGTCAGTCCCCGTGCTAGACTGGCATGGCGTGGAGGCCTTGCCATGCGGGGACTGACTTCTGTGATGCTGGCATGGCTTCGGATTGGCTGCAGGAAGGTCCTGCAGCCAATCCGAAGCCACGGAGACCTCTGGGCAACACCCCTTCCTTCCTGCTGAGGCGATCGCATATGGCCAAGAGCCGAGTGGGAGGAAGGGGTGGCAGCGGGGAGGCTGCCTCCGATGCCCAGGCCAGCGGCATGGGCTCTGCACCCCACGAACCCCTGGCTGAGGGAGAGTACGATGATGATGCTGCTGAAGATGCAGCGGTGTTGGCGGCTGTGGCGTGAGTGGCAGCAGAGGGGTCTTTTCAGAAGAGGGTGGGTCCAGCCCCCCACAGGGTCTGAGGGACAGTGGACCGGCTGCCTCCTGAAAAAGTTTGCTGACCTCTGGATTAGGGCATTAAAGGCTGTTCTCATGCCATGAAAGAGCTTAACAAAAGATAAGGAAAAGAAAGGATCGGGGGCAGGAAGGATAACCATGTCAGATCGCTAACTCCTCAAAATACAAATATCATCCAGCTAGATTGCCCATATGCTTTTGAATTATGGTGCTGGAGGAGACTCTTGAGAGTCCCATGGACTGCAAGAAGATCAAACCTCTCCATTCTTAAGGAAATCCACCCTGAGTGCTCACAGGAAGGACAGATCCTGAAGCTGAGGCTCCAATACTTTGGCCACCTCATGAGAAGAGAAGACTCCCTGGAAAAGACCCTGATGCTGGGAAAGGTGGAGGGCACAGTTCAAGAAGAACACTGCCGAACTGGAACGTGTCCAGAGGAGGGCAACCAAAATGGTCAAAGGCCTGGAAACGATGCCTTATGAGGAACGGCTAAGGGAGCTGGGCATGTTTAGCCTGAAGAAGAGGAGGTTAAGGGGTGATATGATAGCCATGTTCAAATATAAAGAAGGATGTCACATAGAGGAGGGAGAAAGGTTGTTTTCTGCTGCTCCAGAGAAGCGGACACGGAGCAATGGATCCAAACTACAAGAAAGAAGATTCCACCTAAACATTAGGAAGAGCTTCCTGACAGTAAGAGCTGTTCGACAGTGGAATTTGCTGCCAAGGAGTGTGGTGGAGTCTCCTTCTTTGGAGGTCTTTAAGCAGAGGCTTGACAACCATATGTCAGGAGTGCTCTGATGGTGTTTCCTGCTTGGCAGGGGGTTGGACTCGATGGCCCTTGTGATCTCTTCCAACTCTATGATTCTATGATTCTATGATTCTAAGGGGACGACAGAGGACGAGATGGTTGGACAGTGTTCTCGAAGCTACCAGCATGAGTTTGACCAAGCTGCGGGAGGCAGTGGAAGACAGAAGTGCCTGGCATGCTCTGGTCCATGGGGTCACGAAGAGTCAGACACGACTAAACGACTAAACAACAAGATTGCCCATACACCAGGTGCACTGGGCTAGGCGCTTGGCCTTTTCTTGGCTTCCTGCATGGGCATGTGGGACACCACAGTCTTCTCCCTCCAATATTGGGCCCAAAGTGATTCCTCTGCACGGAGGAGAACGCTATCGATGGCTACCAGCCACAATTCTTATGTTTTCTTGCCATGCAAGTTAATTAATTTACTTATGTAGCATACCACCCCAGCAGTAGATCTATCATTGGCTGGCACCAGCCTGTCTCGGGAGCTACAAATTATGCCGCAAAACAGCTTCTCAAAAAGTTTCGGAGCAGTGACTCATAGGTGGTCTGAGGCCTCTGGGTTGAGCAGAGCAGAGGTATAAATATTAGGTATTTGGCTTTCTGCCTTTGGCTGAAGAATCTCCTCCTACCTTCTTGGCCTTTCGGCCTTCAGCCTCTGACTTGAGGGATGGTACCCTGGGAGGGACGGACACACTCTGGGTCTGAGTCACAGCATAACTGCCAGCCGTCGCCGTCTGCCCCTGACAATTTGCAGACAACCCTAGGAGAGAACAAAGCAGCGTTTGCATTTCCATCATATGAGCTCTCATAGCTAGGTAAAGACTATCCACTGGAAAGCTAAAAGAGGAATACAGTAGTGTTAAGTGGATGTGGCTATTATATCTAAGTACTGTAATTATGGTGGGGTTTTTTGAGGTTTTTAAAAAGTGAGCCATTATGTATAATTACAGAGGAGCATCCCTTAGCAAGGCAAGGAGATCTGTCCTCCTGAACTAAAAATGCTATCTTTAACTCTTTGGAGATAACTATTGAATGGGAACGCGGCAAGGCCCAGGAGAATCATAGCGTTTTTTCCCTTCATTGCTTCACTCGACTCTTCGGGTGAAAATTAAACAGACTGCTTTAATTAAAAGTCTGGAGCATCACCAGTGAGCGGACCAAAATGAAAGTGGCGTTTCAATTCAGAATCAAAAGGGACTTATAGATTTTTTTTTCCACCCTTGATTACAAAGGCAGAAGCTCATTGGACAGCCCACCTTTTGCCCTTTGAGTGGTGAGGTGAAATGATAGTTAATTGCTACTGTTGTTGTTTTCTTCAAATGTCAAACTGTGTGGCAAGCAGAATTGATTTCGACTCGTCTGGTTCAGCTGGCAGGTGGTTCCATCCACTTTCTCCCTGTTGATACACACAAAAAACAACGTACGTGGCAGGGGCTGTTGATGAATCCCAACACTGCATAAGTAAAATAAACTTAACCACCACTAAACTGGGAGAAAATGGACGGGTTACGATGAAATCACCAGGGCAACAGAGAATCTGGAAGGACACAATCCAACCCACTGAGAACAGAGAAAGCTGCCTTATTCTGAGCCAGACAATGAGCTCAGTGTTATCTGACTGGCAGCAGCTCATAGGATCACAGAATCCAAAAGTTGGAAGGGACCCCAAGGGTCATCTAGTCTAACCCCCTGCATTGCAGAAATCTCAACTAAGCCACGCCTGACAGATAGCCATCCAACTACTGCTTTAAAAGGAAAGAGAGTCCACTACCTCCCGAGGGAGACTGTTCCACTGTTGAATGGATCTTACTGTGCTGGGCCCGGGGGTAACCCGAGAAACGCGGTCCAGGACCGATCCAGAATCCAAAGGTTCAGCTAGGAGTCAGTACGACAGGGCCAGGGCAGGACACGGGGCAGGAAACCAGGCAAGGACAGGTGCAGGATCTAGCATACAGCAACGTTGCTCCCGCAACCTGGGGCAGGGTCCGACAGCCTTTTATCTTTGTCGGGGTAGCAGCCAGTCCTGATCCCCCGGCGACTCACCTCCCTGTTTTGCCTACTCCTGAGAATACTCAGGTCTCTCCTTCTCTCAGACCTGAGTCTCTGCAGCTTGGGAGACGTTGGTGGGTTACTAGACCCAGGGGCTGCCTCAGCCTTCCCTGACCAAACCGGTAGTGGAGCAGCTGTAAGTGATGGCCCAGCTGAAGGTAACAAGGTAATCCCTGCATCTGGAGCCAGGTCAGGCTCAGGCCCCTGACTCAGCCTAGCTGGTGTTTGTTGCAGGGGAACCTGTGCAGACTGGGGCTCTTCAGGATCAGGCCCCAGACTTAGTTCAGATGATGCCTGAGGCAAAGGATCCAGTACAGACTGAGTCTCCTCTGGTTCCAAGTCTGAGCCCGAGTCCCAGGCCATCACACTTACCATCCTGATGTTTAGTAGGAAATTCCTTTCATGTAACTTGAAGCCATTGGTTTGAGTCCTACTTTCCAGAGCAGGAGTAAACAAACTTGTTGCCTCTTCCATGTGACAGTCCTTGATATATTTGAAGATGGCTGTCATATCTCCTCTTCTCCAGGCTAAACACACAGCAAGAGCTGTTTGGAACGGTCTCCCTGAGAAGTTTATGGACTCTCTGTCCTTGGAGGTTATTAAGTAGAGGTTTCATGGCCATCTGTCATTGATGCTTTAGCTGAGATTCTAGCAATGCTGGGGGTTGGACTAGATGGTCCTATGGGTCCCTTCCAGCTTTACATTTCCATGATTCTATGCTGGAAATAGAAGTGA
Source organism: Podarcis melisellensis (assembly GCF_964234715.1). NCBI lineage: Eukaryota > Metazoa > Chordata > Lepidosauria > Squamata > Lacertidae > Podarcis > Podarcis melisellensis. The sequence goes on along the minus strand of NC_138539.1, from coordinate 9,919,281 downwards.
GGAGGAATTAAAGAACCTTTTAATGAAGGTGAAAGAGAAGAGCGCAAAATATGGTCTGAAGCTCAACATCAAAAAAACTAAGATCCTGGTCACTGGTCCCATCACCTCCTGGCAAATTGAAGGGGAAGAAATGGAAGCAGTGAGAGATTTTACTTTCTTGGGCTCCATGATCACTGCAGATGGTGACAGCAGTCACGAAATTAAAAGACGCCTGCTTCTTGGGAGAAAAGCAATGACAAACCTAGGCAGCATCTTAAAAAGCAGAGACATCACCTTGCCGACAAACGTCCGTATAGTTCAAGCTATGGTTTTCCCAGTAGTGTGTCGCGAATTCCTCGTGGCGCTTTTAGCAGAATGCTCAGAGTCCCAGGAGAGTACCTGCACCTTGAGGCAAAAGAAGATTCCACACTCATCCACACCACCACAATTACTGTTGAACAGGCTTTTCTTTTAAACCGGTGACAGCCAATCACATTACTGCTGAGTCATTCCACGGAGAGTATTGCATCAGCCTGTTGCAAACTGAAGCCTGCAGACTTACTTAAACAGCACCCTGTGAATCCCAACATAGTGATGTATGGAAGCCCAAGGTCACCCAGCAGCTGCATGTGGAGGAGCGGAGACGTGAACCCAGTTCACCAGATTACGAGTCTACCACTCTCAACCACTACACCACACTGGCTGATATAACTTTGCTATGATTACTATTGGCATGCACACGCTATGGTTTTCCCAGTAGTGATGTATGGAAGTGAGAGCTGGACCATAAAGAAGGCTGATCGCCAAAGAACTGATGCTTTTGAATTATGGTGCTGGAGGAGACTCTTGAGAGTCCCATGGACTGCAAGAAGATCAAACCTATCTATTCTGAAGGAAATCACCCCTGAGTGCTCACTGGAAGGACAGATCCTGAAACTGAGGCTCCAATACTTTGGCCACCTTGTGAGAAGAGAAGACTCCCTGGAAAAGACCCTCATGTTGGGAAAGATGGAGGGCACAAGAAGAAGGGGACGACAGAGGAAGAGATGGTTGGACAGTGTTCTTGAAGCTACCATCATGAGTTTGACCAAACTGCGGGAGGCAGTGGAAGACAGGAGTGCCTGGCGTGCTCTGGTCCATGGGGTCACGAAGACTCAGACATGACTAAATGACTAAACAACAATGCTGGATCACAAGAGTGGTCAGTCTGACCCCTGTTGGAAACTCACAAGCATATGATCACTCTCCCCTCCTGCGGTTTCTAGCAACCGATATTCAGAACCATTAACCCCTTCCGGCCATGGAGGCTGAGCGCAGCCATCATGACTAGTAGCCATTGAGAGCATTATCCTCCATGAAATTGATCTATGATCCAACTTAATATAAGGCAGTTTCATAGGTTCCATCACTTCTCATCACCACTAATGAGTTCAGATGAGAAACAAAGTAGCCCTGTAAGAGCAATTCAAAGCATGTTAGAGGTGATGGAGTATTTTTAAATTGTACGCTTATTTCTTTACGGATCACTAAGGATGAGGACTTGCTTTATGAAATTGACTATGATCAGGGGAGTGCTTCATTTAAAATAATGGAGTTTTTATATTCTGTTGGAAGCTGCCCAGTGTGGCTTGGGGGCAACCCAGTCAGATGGGCACTCTACAAAATTAATAACAACAACAACAACAACAACAACAATAATTCAATGTTCCTTGAGGAGTTTCTGTTGGTCACTATGTTTTTCTGAAGTGGGGACTTTCCTGAACTATTCTGGAACTGATTTAGAGGCTGCTTTGGGCCATGATGGTCACCCATTGATCTCAATGGAAGCATCAAAGTCACCAATGTGCACTCACTCCTTGGTCCAGATGAATACACACACACACACACTGGGTGCTTCTGGGCCTGGGTGATATAGCAGCAGCCAATCATTGCTCTTCTGCTTCAAGCCACAAGAGGAATACCGTATTGCCCCGAATATAAGCTGCACCCGCAAATAAGCTGTACCTTTAAAATTCAGGGTGGGGGGAGAGAGAGAAAGACAATACCCGAATATAAGCCACTCTCTTAAAATTGGGTTACTGGTTGAAAATCACTGCAGTTGGTAGAGTTGTAACTCCAAGCCAATTTAAGCCTTTGACCTTGCAAGCCCGCAAAAGTTACCGTACAGTCGCTAAAAATTGAAAATCGCTATTCAATTGCCACAATTCCGCAGGCACTCACACCCGTAAACCGCAAATGAACAGTCTCAAGCTCACAAATAGGCAATAAAACATTTTTTTTTGTTCCGTTTCACCGTATGTCTGTTTCAGCAGCGATATCGTAAAAGCCCATTTTTGTAAGGTCGCGAATTTAAGCCACACTTTAACTTTTCACGGTCGGAATTTGGAAAAAGAAGAAGAAGAAGTGAGGCTTATATCCAGGCCAATACGGTAATAACTCTGCTTCCAGACTGCAGAAGTCCAAATGACATTCTGTAGCCAGGTGAATTGCCCCTCCTCCCTTTCCAATCCCAAATAACTTACATTGCAAACATGGGAGTGGTGCGAAAGGGTTAACCGCCCCCCCAGTCTTATTTGTGACTAGAACTCCCCACCCCCATAGTTGTAGTGGGTGGGTGATGCTTTTTGGGGAAGGGAAAGTTAAGATGATAGACTTTGACTGCGTTCATACAACGTTTTATTGTAGGATATAATAATAATAATAATAATAATAATAATAATAATAATAATAATAATAATAATAATAATTTATTTATACCATGCCCATCTGGCTGGGCTTCCCCAGCCACTCTGGGCGGCTTCCAAAAAAATATTAAAATACATCAAACATTAAAAGTCTGGTAGTTGTTATTCTCTTTGACATCTGGTGGGAGGGCGTTCCACAGGGAGGGCGCCACTGCCAAGAAGGCCCTCTGCCTGGCTCCCTGAAACTTGGCTTCTCACAGTGAGGGAACCGCCAGAAGGCCCTCGGTGCTGGACCTCAGTGTCCGGGCAGAACGATGGGGGTGGAGATGCTCCTTCAGGTATACAGGACCGAGGCCGATTAGGGCTTTAAAGGTCAGCATCAACACTTTGAATTGTGCTCGGAAACATACTGGGAGCCAATGTAGGTTTTTCAAGACCGGTGTTATATGGATCAATGCAGACCAAGATTTTGCTTGTTCCTAGATAGAGCAACCCTAGCCTAGATCTGCTGCATATTTATTGCCCGTGAAATGCTCTTTTTGCATGCCCTTAAGTCCAACGTTGGCATAATGGTAGAGATTCCCACACCCTTCCTCTCTATCAAATTGTCTGAAACATTTATTGTCAGCTCAGGGCACAACCAACTGCACAAATTCCAGGGTCTATTCTCCAGCTTGCTTTAAAAGCAGAGCCCCTCACCGAATCAGATTGCATAATACGCACAATTTAATTTTCGTATCAATGCACGTTTATTTATTTATTTTAAAAGCGAGGCAGGAAGACTAGGGAGCCAGAGGCAGCACGCGGGCAATGAACTCTAGCGGCAAATCCATCTTCTTGCCGCCTAATTGAATAGCACCGGCTTTCAGGCTGGAAGGTCAAACGCTTTAACAAGGTGCTATGCTACGTGACGAACAAGGGGGAAAAAAGGGAGATCGGCAGGATAATAAGAAACATGATTTAGCAGGAAAAGCAACTGCCACGTCAATGGACTCAGCTATACAGCTGCAAATCAAACATTACGTGTGTTGTAAAGTGTGTTATACAAATGTGACACTAGATGGCGATGGTGAGCTATGGGAAATTCAATATTTTGAAACTTTTTTTAAAAAAAGCACTTCCACAAAGTTTTTTCTATATGTCTAGATTCCACCTATGTCTGCAGCATTGCTCCAAGACTCTCTGGAAAGACCCTGATGTTGGGAAAGATTGAGGGCACAAGGAGAAGGGGACAACAGAGGACGAGATGGTTGGACAGTGTTCTCGAAGCTACCAGCATGAGTTTGACCGAACTGCGGGAGGCAGTGGAAGACAGGAGTGCCTGGCGTGCTCTGGTCCATGGGGTCATGAAGAGTCAGGCACAACTAAACGACTAAACAACAACAAAGGAAAAGCAGGACATTCCAGAATCAAATCAGAAACCAGTGGATCGCAGTGGATTCTACAATCCACTCAGCATGCACAGAAAGAGCATGGAATCCTAAAGGTCTGGTATTCAGAAATCTCTACACTGCAACATATATGACATGGATAAACTTGTGGTCCTGAGAAACTCTGTTTGGAGTTTAGTCATTGCAAATGCACATAACAAACTCCCCGAATCCAGCACAATTCACTCTGAACTGAAGCACACAATGCAGCTTTTTATTTACCAACCGGGGGAAAATATATATATGCGCTAGGCCTGTTCAGTTCAGCTGTAATTGCAACCCAGTTCTTGGGGGAGGCTTTCCTGAACTGCCACAACAGTTTTGGCAGGTTGAGAGACAGACTCGGCAGATACGGCAGTGATGGGCATGCGTTTTGTAAGGAGATCAGGTGAGGTCGGTGCATTGATTTCCACCTCCTCCTTACACCTTCCTTGAGCAAAGGAACTGGGTTGCAATTAAACAGTGAGAAGGAAGACCCCAGTAGGCAGAGGAGCCCAGTTCAGCTGGAGAGCAAACTTAATACTTAGCTGCTCAGCTCCTTCAACTTAATCCAATTATTTCTTGCTATACTCTCCATGGCCAGAGGGAAAGGTTCTTTTCATCTTCAGCCTCTTTCCTACGGTTGCTTCTGACAAAACTTTTGGAAATGCTTCAAGCTTATATATGTGAGGAAGAAAGGAAAAGGGGAGCGATTGCCTCTCTGCCACCTATCCTGAAAGGTGCATTTCCTGCTCTTCAATCATTAGTCCTTTATATTTGATTTTACATTTCAAGCCTTCTACATTAGGTTAAAAAAACTGGCTCATTTATTGGAACAGGGCTCCCTGGAACTTCTGTTGACCCCTCTATATCCCAACCCCAAAGGACTGAAATAACATCCATATGTGGAGCATTAGTTAATTAGAGTTACCACCCTTAATTAACTGTGTTCATCAACCAAAGCATTAGATAAAACAAAAAAAATTCCTTCCAGTAGCACCTTAAAGACCAACTAAGTTAGTTCTTGGTATGAGCTTTCGTGTGCATGCACACTTCTTCAGATAAGCACACGAAAGTTCATACCAAGAACTAACTTAGTTGGTCTTTAAGGTGCTACTGGAAGGAATTTTTGTTTTGTTTTGACTATGGCAGACCAACATGGCTACCTATCTGTAACCAAAGCATTAGATGATTAACTATAACATGCCACCTTTAAGCCACTGGGCTGTAAGTTAAGGGTATCCTTGATCCCAGTTTCCAGAGCATTGTCAATGTGTTACAGTGAAAATCAACAACTAAGAGTTTTGTGGCCCTGGGCATAGCAGGAGTGGAAAGGACTGCATTGGTGAGTGATTTTCCATCTCCAAAACCCAGCTAGCTCATGCCTCTCAGGAAAGAGGCAAGGGACTCAGGTTTAGTTTATTTTTCCATTCTAAAGGTTTTAGGACCCCTCAAGGCATGGGTAGGCAAACTAAGGCCCAGGAGGTGGATCCGGCCCAATCGCCTTCTAAATCCAGCCCGCGGACGGTCCGGGAATCAGCGTGTTTTTACATGAGTAGAATATGTGCTTTTATTTAAAATGCATCTCTGGGTTAATTGTGGGGCATAGGAATTTGTTCATTTCCCCCCTTCCAAAATGTAGTCCAGCCCCCCACAAGGTCTGAGCAACAGTGGACTGGCGCCCTGCTGAAAAAGTTTGCTGATCCCTGCCTCAGGGGAATGGAAGGGCTTTGGATCAAATGGATCACATGTTCGCCTGTGGTCAGGAATGAAAATCTATCTCACTGAGACGGTGAGATGCTATTTTATTTTTTATTTTTTTTAAATAATATTTTTTATTGCTTTTTCCCAAGGTCAGATACATCGTCAATAATCCAGCAAAAGCGATTTTACAGAAAAGAAGAAAAGGAAGATTATAAAAAGAAAAAAAATTCATATTTTACAAACAGTTTTTCATAATCCACTGGACTTCCCCGCATCCTGCACCCCCTGCATCCTTTGCAATAAAGAAAAATAACAGCAAATGGATACCTTGTTTCCTGTGTTTTTGTACTTTCATCTAATTGTATTTTAGATTTAGGGTATTTGTTATTAGCTCACTTTTCCATCGGTCCTAAGAGTAAAAACTTTACTCTAAACTTTAGTCATTTCACAATCATAACTTAGTTTCCACCATAATCAAAATTTAATTTCTGAAGCTTGTTGTCCCAAAACTTAGCAAATTCTCAACATTCATATAGCTTATAATATTTTTGTAAATAGTCCTTAAATTTTTTCCAGTCCTCTTCCCGGTGAGATGCTATTTTAGACCAAAGATTCACATGTTCACGTTTGTTCCACCATACAGAAATGTGTGCTGCATATAAGGGGAGAGAAATGTCATCTGCCTTTTGGCCCTCATTCAACTCAAAATATGGTTGCCTGAATTAGTGCTGAGCCTAAATATACCCCTTGTTTTTCAGTGTCACACCTCGATCCCACCCCATGATTGCTTCCCATTCAGGAAGCCTGGCCCTCACTGTGAATTGGCTTCATTTACCATCGGTGATGCCATCAATTATCCACCCCTGATTGGCTATGGCACATCATGACACCATCCCATTCACTATGTGATCCCTAATTGGCTGGGCTTCCCCATTCAACAGTTCCAGAATGCATTGCCCTCACTGACAGTTGGCTTCATTTGCCTTAGGACACAATTTAGTCAAATCTGTTTGTCTGCCCAGCTTTATGATGTCACCCTATTCACTTCAGCTGACTAGGATCGCCTAGGGTACAGCTCCCAAGAAGGAAAGATTGTCAGAGCAACAGCAGATAAGAGAAGCAATGGCTGTATACAAAATCAAAATGATGACCAGACTCAGAATTAATTGGTTGGAGGAGGATATTTCTTCCCTTTCCAATCTACTACTTTCATCCCCAAAACTGAAATGAGAGGCTAATTGGTGTAGGGTTCTAGTTCTTTAGAGTAGCTGCTTTCAAACTGTGTACTGAATAAATCTTGGAAACTTGCATGCTTAGAAGATTTAACCCACTTGCTAAGAAAAAGTCTCCATGCGGTGTACAACAAGTCCAATCATATATCGAACAGGACCAACATATACACAAACCAACTAAAAACAAATATCCATAAATATCATAACAACAAACATTTAGAGGAGGTGTAACTAAAGGATGAGTCTGGCTAGACTTCCTGAAACAGAAAATATTTCAGCAGGTGTTTAAAACATTATAGTGAAGGTGGCAGCCTGACAGAAGCTTATCAGATATCTGTCAGTGAGAGATCAGTAAAAGTGGACAGGCTGCCTGGAAAGTTAGCCTGCCCACCAACTGTCACCTTTCCCTGCGATGAAAAGATTGATTCTTTTTTTAAAAAGAGAGATTTAGATATGGACTGACCTCCTACACACACACACACACACACACACACACACACACACTTTTATTAGTTTTACATAAAAGTTATACACCATAAACATAACATTTTTACACATTAAAAAAGGGTTCTTTCAAACTTTGAGGCCTCCTTCCTTCCCTCCATGGGTTCCCATTCTAAATTTTATTCCTGCATCTTTTACTGTAATCCAGGAATGTCCAACAGGTCTATCACGATTAACTGGTAGATCCCCAGGAGGTTTTGGTAGATCGTGGTCGATCACTGGGTCCTTTTCCTTAGCATTGGTAAAATAGATTCCTGCCTCATCCCTCCCTCCACTGTTGCATGATCTGCAGAATGGAAGACAGAATTTACTCAGTTTCCCCAGCGATCTTATGGAGAGTGGCTGTTCCTCTTTCTCCCTTGAGCTCAGGTTTGAATTCGCAAAAATTGGGGCTTTCCTCCTCCCTAAATAAAACTCAACAGCTTTGACCTGAACCCCCCAAAAGGGGGTAGATCACTGTCAGTTTTTAATTCTGTGAGTAGATTGCAGTCTCTTGGGAGTTGGCCACCCCTGCTGTAATCTATCTGTTATATAATCATAGTATCCAAAATCCATGTTACATTACAGGTGTCACTGTATTCCTGACAATGATTTCAACTGTTTACTGTGATCTCTCAAATATGTTAGATAGTTATTCCAGTCTTATTAAAACAAATACTTGGTCTTCCTGGTTTCTGATCTTTCCCACCAGTCTTGCCATTTCTGCATATTCCATCAGCTTAGTCTAACATGGACTGACCTCCTGGACTAATTTGCCAATTGGAACCTCAAGCCCTACATTGGGCAAAAGATCCTTGGATTGCAGGGGATTGGACCAGACGACCCTCAGGGTCCTTTCCAACTCTTCAATTCTATGATTCTATTAATGTTCTGATGCAGGTCTGGAGAAGGGACATAGCTCAGTAGCACAATATCTACCTTGCATGCAGAAGGCCACAGGTTCAACCCCAGCATCTCCAGGTGGGACTGTGAATGTCCCTTGTCTGAAAATCCCAGAGAGCTTCTATCAGTCAGTGTCATCTCTCTTTGGCGATCACTCGTAGTCAAGTAAGATTGTCTTCCATAAACATGGTTTTAACAATGAGTCCGTAAGTGACTGTGGAGGCCAATTCTGGATCCACACATCCTTCCACAGTGGGGGCATTGGTTTCCGGGCAGGAGTTGATCATGGTGTGGATTTGCCAAGCGTGCCTTCCTCTTAGTACGTTCTCCCTTGCGTCCTGAGTTTGAGTGTCTTCAAAGCCCTTGACACCTTTGGTAAAGGCTGTTCTCCAATTGGAGCCCTCGCAGGAAAATGTTTCCCAATTGTTGGTGTTTATACTACATTTTTTTAGATTTCCCTTGAGAGATTTGCCTCTAAATCTCTTTTGCTGACCACCAGTATTACGCTTTCTATTTTCAATTTCAGAATAGAGTAGTTGCTTTGGAAGACAATCATCAGGCATCAGCACAACATGACCAGTCCAACAAAGTTGATGTTGAAGAATCATTGCTTCAACACTGGTGATCTTTGCTTCTTCCAGTACACTGGTATTAGTTTGCCTATCTTCCCAAATGATGTGTACAATTTTTCGGGGACACTGTTGATGGAATCTTTCAAGGAGTTGTCAGTCAGTGTAGACAATACTGAGCTAGGTGGACCAATGGTCTGGTGTATAAGGCAAATTCTTGCGTCCCTGGGAGACCAGCATTCAAATCCCCATTCACCCATGAAGTTTTTTGAGTCACCTCTTCCTCTTAGCATAACCTACCTCACAGAGTTGTTGAGAAGGTTGGGGGGCACCATGTACAGCATCTTGAGTATTAATAAATAATACTTTTGAAAATGATACATTCTGGAAACAAGTTAATTTGTCTGTCTCTGCTCAAAAACTTCTCCCAGAATTCCTTGCACCACATGCAGGGATTTCGTGATCCAGCCTACGGCAGTTTCTCAGCAGGAGCTTCCATCAATGTGGAAAGGGTTGTCAGAAGCTGTGGAGCTTGAAAACCACTCCTTTTTGGAGGAAGAAATGGCTCAGCGGTGTGTTACTTAATTCCTGCAGCTTCAAGAAGACCAGGTGAAAGGAGCTCATATTGGAAGTTGTTGCAATCTGACAGTGATTTTTATTCCCAAACTGTCAATTTGTCTGGTGAGAATCCTGGAAGCCTCAGCATGTCATAGTAAATTATGATTTAGGGGAAGTTCCAGCTCTGACATATGTTGTAGCTGTGCCCTCTGGAGAAAGGCTGCTGTCTTACTTAATCATACCTGAGGTGGGTCAGGCAAACCAATCGGTTTTTCCCCTCCCTTTTTTTTGGCCTGCTGAACACAAATCATTCCCCACCAACGAGGCAAGCTCCTGTCTAGATTGTTTCACAGAGGTGTCTGAAGTTTATTTACTCTTGTGATTTACCAGCTGCCTGTGGAGAAGCTTTTGAGCAAGACTCATGATAACACATTTCTCTTTCATGCTCAAGAACTAGGAAGGCACAACACCTCCCCTTAAACACCCCTTTGATCCAGACATTTCAATGTCTTGAAAATATCATACCCTCCAACATTTCTCTGATGAAAATAGGGTTATCTATTCTATACTCTCCAACATTTCTCTGATGGAAATAGGGATGTCCTGGTGGCACTGTGGATTAAACCACAGAGCCTAGGACTTGCCGATCAGAAGGTCGGTGGTTCAGATCCCCACGACGGGGTGAGCTCCCATTGCTTGGTCCCTGCTCCTGCCAACCTAGCAGTTTGAAAGCACGTCAAAGTTCAAGTACATAAATAGGTACTGCTCCAGTGGGAAGGTAAACAGTGTTTCTGTGCGCTGCTCTAGTTCGCCAGAAGTGGCTTAGTCATGCTGGCCATATGACCCGGAAGCTGTACGCTGGCTCCCTTGGCCAATAAAGTGAGATGAGCGCTGCAACCCCAGAGTCGTCCACAACTGGACCTAATGGTCAGGGGTCCCTTTACCTTTACCTTTAAGGAAAAGAAGGAAAAGCGGGACATTCCGGGATCAAATCAGAAACCAGGACGGCTTCTGTAAATCCAGGACTATCGCTAGAAAATACGTGAGCACACTTGGGGAGACTGAAATATATATTTGCATGCCTTGAGCATTTACCTGCAATGGTGAATATGCAAAAAGTAGTTCCCCTCCAGAAATCCTTCTTACTGTACATTCATGATGATTTTTGCTCATTTTGCTATTGGGGCAGTCACACATAAACATGCTTTCAAAATGTCCTCCGCTCAGTCACATTCATCCAAGACCATGGCATAGCAATAGACCAGGCTGATGAGTGGCAATGGGCAGAAATTTCAAATTTGCCACAATGCTCCAGAGCGTAGTACTTCAAGCACCCCAGAGCACTGAGGGGAATTGAACATGGCAACAGCTTGGCGCCAAGTCCAGGGATGGCTGAATGGTATCGGTTAAAAGAGCATTGCTCCCATACTGTCCAATATTCCTCAGATGAAAATAGGGACATTTCTCACTCCCCACTAACTGACCCTCCCCCATTTTGGTCCCCCTTCCCTTGTAGAGAAGAAAGAAGAAAGGTAAGAGCTGCTAACACCATACGGACGGGACAAAGCACACACACACACTCCACCGTCCTGAGAAAATCCCTTAATCCCAATTTTATTCTCTTCTTTGGTAGATTTAAGAAACACACACATATCAATGAATAAATTTTAGAAGGGGGCAAGATTAGATGCAGATGTGCAAAGCATTAAAAATAAATAAATCAAGACTCCTTCTGCTCTGCTCCACTCTTCCTTTCTTCCTGCCCAGGGCAGCCCTACCCTCTGCTAGTCCATCAGAGCCGATGTGTCATGCAGGTCTGGGCCTTGCTGTCAGAAGTGTCTCCTCCTCCTCCTCCTCCTCCTCCTCCTCCTCCTCCTTGCCCACTCTTCAGCAGCCACTACAAGTTGCTCAAGGGAGGAGGCCAGCAGCAGCGGCCACAGAGAGACTATGGCGAGTCAATGGGATTCTCATGCTTTGGGGAATGGGCTTTCTCCCCCATGGCAGTAAACAAAAGATCAAACAAAAGGAACATCTTACCAGTTAGAATCTTTAATGATCACAGCGAGAGACAAAAGAACACACCTCCCTAGAAATGCTACGGTGCTCCCTATTAAGGCTCACTCCCCCCTCCATTCCTATTAATCTACATCACTCCTACATCTTGTGACCTGAGCTTGTACCCTCTGCGCTTTCTGTTCTAACTTTCTGAGCTCTCCATGTCCTTGGAGAAGTGGGGTGAATGCTGTCCAGAGACTGTGAATCTGTCAACTCTCTCTCTTCCAGTGTTTCTTCTGCTAGCTGTTCCCCATCCAGTATTTCCCAGCTTCTGCCTTCTGAACTATGCCCCTCTGCAAACCACTGTGCCAAATCTATACTTCCCTCCTGCTCCTGGGAAGATTCAGGATCTGGATCAGAAGCAAGGGGAGGTTGCCACCATTCCTCCTCAGTGCAGCCCTCCTCAGCACGGTCCCTGACAGGGTTGCTCCCTCACAGCAGCCCTGAGCTCAGTGGTGGCAGCACTGATGTGGGAAATAGGGACATTCCAGGAACAAATTAGAAGCTTTCGTAATTCCTGGATGCCCCTTGAAAATCAGGACACTTGAAGGATATGTGATTAAGTTGGCCTAATTGCAGATCTTGGGCAGCAAGTCACCTTCATTCTGATTTCTAATTGTGAGTTTAGAAGTCTACTGTAACTTTGCAGCAAATATGAAGTTGTCGGTGGGGTTGCTTCAGAAAGCAAAAACAATGAATACCCACCCATGGCTGAGATTATACAGCAGGGCAGAGTACGACGTTTGCAGAATGGAGTCAAATTCTGCAGTGCTGCAAAACTCTCCTAGAATGACTCCTATGTAGTTAAAAGCATCTGTGGAAACAGTGAAGGCTGGGAAAGGGGTGGAGGAAAATCAAATGAGCACATCCTTCACAGGAAATTGAAAAGCCACAAGCAAATTGCAGATTGGAGCTGTACCAAAGATACGGACATATGCTTGCATTAGCCCTGAATGTATTAGCCTTGAATGTTACCCTCCCAAATGCAATTCGGAAGGAATATTAAAATCACCCAACACCCAAAGTTCTCCCTTTGCATGCCAAAGTCTGCCTTTCTGCCAGTGTGGAGGTGGTGGCAGCACCAGTGAATATGTGGATCCATGGATCACAATGCAGCTGACCAAGTGGACTCTGGTCAAGGGATGAGGAATTTGTGGCCTTCCAGAAGTGGTGGGCTTTAGGTGGCACCCTGATTTGACACCCCTGCAGCATAGTGCCCATCATCCTTGACCGTTGAAGCTGCCTGGGGCTTCTGGAAGTTGTTCTCCCACATGAATAGGGGGACTGCAGTTTTGCCCATTCCTGCTTTAAGCCATGGAAGCATCTGTCATCATCAAATGTGTCCATCTTCAAGTTGGTGCAGGACTCTTTGTCCTGCTTTTCCACGAAATGTAAATGACCTTATTTTTTTAAGCAGCTTTATCAGCAAGTTAGTTCTCTTTGTTCAACTGAAATCCCTCAAACATGCTTTGCTGTCCTTTGGATGCTCCAGCAGTTGCAATTACAGTGGTACCTTGGGTTAAGAACTTAATTTGTTCTGGAGGCCGTTCTTAACCTGAAACTGTTCTTAACCTGAGGTACCACTTTAGCTAATGGGGCCTCCCACTGCCGCCGTGCAATTTCTGTTCTCATCCTGAAGCAAAGTTCTTAACCTGAGGTACTATTTCTGGGTTAGCAGAGTCTGTAACCTGAAGTGTCTGTAACCCGAGGTACCACTGTAGATTCTACATAGCCTCTTTGATTCCTTGCTTGTTCCATCCACATCATGGCTACCCATTCGCCACAATTTCAAAGGGATAATTTTGATTTCACCCAAGTTCATAGCAGGCTTAGCCACTTTTCTAACACCCCCCCCCCATTTTTTTATTATTTAAACCATACCCCATAGCTTTCTTAAAACACAATAGCTATTGCGAGGGGAGGGGGACTTCACAAAAGTTAAGAGAACTGGGCCCCTCTGTCCATTATAATTCAAAAGTTTACTCCAGATCAAAGTATCCATGAAAGAACTGTTGTCCTCTTACAGAGTGTGTAGTTGCTGTGATTCTCAATATTTACAATTCCTTAACACACAATTCAGCTTTATGCCACAGCTCAGCCCATGAATAGAGGAAGAAACTTCCCTTTAAAAAAGTGACAATGTCTCTGTTAAAGAAAACGAGAGTTTTCAATCATATACAGCCAACGAGGTGCAGGAAAACACAATTCCACATTTATTTTGGGGAACATTGTGAAACGTTTATAAACTTGTTGAATTTCATCTTTGCTGTGAGGATACAATGGGGAGGGAGAGAATCATGTAGGCCACCTTGAGCTCCTTGGAGGAAAAGTAGGATTATTATTATTATTGAAAAAACTTATTATACGGTTGTTACCTTAAAGGTCTCCAAGCAGCTTACATTTAAAAGAAAAAGTCATATAAAATGTTGAGATTTTCATACAACATACAAAAAAATCAGGGTACCCATAAAGACTGTAGGATGTTTTGGCAGTAAATAGAAATGTAACCATGCAACAAATAAAAGGAGAGTCCATTTTTTCAAGCTCAAAAGTTGGAATCTGCTCAGGCCACAGAAACACAAAGGCTCAGCTCTGAAGCCATTATCTCAGGGGCAGGCTCTATGCAGTATAATGATAAGACTGCATGATGAAAAAACATGGAAGCCTGTAATAAACATATCATGTGCTGCAGAATAAAGAGAAACCCAGGGCTTCATTATGACTGAAGGTAAGTTTGTACCAGCAGAGATGCAGAAGCAAACGCCGGGTTTCTATGCCCCTTATCGCTAATCTCACAAAGCCTCTGAATTTGTGCTGTTAGAATAAAATAGTACCATACTGAAATAGTTATTTAATCAGATGTATGGTTCCTCCTGTTTCACAGGAAAACAGAACAAGGCAATGTGCAGGTTTGAGTCATTAATCTCATGAGCCCAAAGAGGTTTTATGAGACCTGGTGTCGGTGAGCCATCTCCAAAAGGGGTCTGTTCTGATTATTGTGGTTCTTCCGCTTTATTCGAAATTAAAGGAAATGTGGTTTGTTTAGGTTGAAAGAGTGGCAGAGGGCTGGTACGCAGCTTTTTAGGTGATGCTGCAGGCCTCTATAAATCCGACAGTCTCTCCATTCCTGCTCATTAGAAACTACTTTGAAACAGCTCTTGCCATTTTCTGTTTCGCTCCGGAAAATGATTTTCCTAAAGGGTGACAAATTTCTTTGCTCTTTTTCTCTTGACCTGCTGAAAAATGGGCAGATCCTCTTTTTTTTATTTTAAAAGCGGCACCTCTCAGTAAGATTCAGGATGTGAAATAATGCCCCACCTCTTCCAGCTGTGAAGGTGACAGGTCCCAATTAAAATGATTTTTGAAATGGCTCAATGGTATAAAAGTTTGTATACACAGTGCTGACTCTTTTTTGGGGGATATATCCTAGGGAACCTTATGCAGTTTGCATAAAATTCTGGGTGGAGGCATTGGTCAGCCGTTCCACTTCTGGGTTTTAAAGCTTTTAAAACTTCTTCCTTAACTTAAAAACGAACACTGCTTCCTTGTAATTAGAGATAGACAAACTTTCCAAAGTTCCCCTTGAATGAATCCAGAAATTATGCAAGCCAGTGATGACTGGTGACATTTGGAACTCACAAAGCAGAAAGTAGGGAGGTCAACAGTAGGGGGAGCCAGAGAAAATAACAGGTGGAGCCAACTCATTCTAACTTTGCCTCCATCCTCCTCCCTGCTGAATTTTACAAGAGCAACATTGAGACTAAGGAGGAGGAAGCTGAGCAGCTGTCTGGTTAAGGGCGTGGTGTGGGATGTAATCTATTGGTGCAGTCAAATGCAACATTCACTATTCCCCTAGAGTAGGCACAGGCAGGGTGACATCCAGTCAGTGTAGCTTCCTGTTCCACTGGTCTGGAGCATCCTCCCCCTTCATGTGACCTGGGAGATGGGATGAGCTCTGGCTGACTCCACAAAAGAGCTGAGTCAAGCAGCCATTTTCTCAGTTGCAGCTCGTCTTGATTTCTGTCTTGATTCTTGGTGTCACTGCTCTCCTGCAGACATTTTGTATTCGCAATGTAATTTTGCTGTCTGCTGGCTCTCAGCCAGCAGCACATGAGTTCAGTCTGCATATGAGTGTTAGTTTCTGTTCTTATCACTGAGCAGAGGCAATTTCAAAGGCTCAGCTCAGAGGAAGATGAGGCCTTATCAGCTTGACTGAGCGGAGTTCCGACAATGAAATCAACTCACACTTTTGTTTATGTAACTATTAAGTAAAGCCTGCCTTTCAGGAATCAAATCGTGAACTGAAATGTGAGTAAACTTTTTGTTACTTTATCAGAAATACTCTTTTAAGGAGGATTAAAGGGGACACCAGGAAATAATCTTAACTAAGAGAGTCAAAGGAATCTGCAAACTAGTTTCCAACTATATTAGGGGGAATTTGCTTCGCTACATCACTCACTAGCGTGAGTGAAAGGAAGGATAATACTTATTCAATATATCCTTTCCTACAATCCTTAACATTCCCACAGGTGGGGCAGTGAGCCATTTGACCTAATGGACCAGGCTCCATTGATGCAAGCTCATCTGGAAAAGATCAGGAAACCTCTAGTAATCTTTCTGAACCATCTGAGGGCTTGACAAAACGACCCCCAGCTCTGGGAAAACAAGACCCTCTTTTGAGCCATCCCTATATCTAGCTGGAGCTGATGGGTGTTGGAGTCAGGCATGATGCTCAGTGGTTGAGGATGATGGGAACTGGAGTCCATCAACATTTGGAAGCCCCCAGGCTCCCCAACCTTACACAATGCCAGAGCTGCAGTACATCTGGCATCATCTTCTTCACAAAATCTCTCTTGCTACTCCTTAGTTTTATTTATTCAGGTGTCACCTGACACCAGTGGAACCTTTAAACAGAATTAGAAATAGGCAGTTTTCTACCCGCAAAGAATGTTGCATCTCACTTTTTTTTTTACAGCCTCCATAAAAAGGGATGGATGAAGATGACACAAACACTGCAGTTAAATTTAATGACAAGAAAAGCCAGGGACTATCCTGAACGCATCTTGAGCAGAATAACTGAATATAGTGTTCTCAGGTGAGCTTCCTTCCTGCTATAACCAGCTAGTGGAAGAAGCAATTCATTAACATCTGTGAGGCATTGTGCAGTTGAGATTATACATGGTAAAAAATAATAATAATAACATGGCTCTCAATTGTTCATTATTTCGGCTGCTTCTTTTTTTAATAAAAAGAAAAGAAATAGGAGAGGAGAACGATATTGACAAAGTTCCCTGCTGAATTGTAAAAAGAAGTGCTACTTCAGCTTGAAACTTTGGAAGACTCCCTGCATATAAAATGGTGTCACACACACACAAAACATCCTCACAAATTGTGGGAAAACTTGGATCTATCGCCTAATCCGTTTTGTGTAAATTGTGTGCTTGCAACGTTCTTAGCACAAAGGATGAATTCCTGCTGACAGAATGGATTATTTACTGTGTCAGCTGCAAGTCCCGTTAACCTAACCTGCTTGGATGTGTCAGCCCCCCACATCCCAAGGGGGCAATCGGGTTCCTGGACTCAGAAGAGCTTGCTGTCTGTCCAAGAAGGTGCATAGTACATCTCTCCCCCAAGCCAGAAATGAGTTCTAGTGATCAGAGGGGAAAGTTTTCCATCAGAGAATAGGTGGCCACCAATCAAGGATGCTTCAGTAGTGCATTTCCTGAATCAGCATGGCATTGGATTAGATGATCAACATAGGAATCTGTCACATACCATTGGTCCATATTGCCTGCCCTGACTGGCAGCAGCTATCCAAGGGTTAAGACGGTGGACCTTCTTAATCCCACCTGGAGATGCCAGAGATTCAACCTGGGATCTTCTGCTGCAGCCCATCCCATGATCTTTGAGGTCCCCTACAACCACATAATCCAAGGCATAATCCCTCCTCGGGGAAAAGCCCCCAAGAGCTGCACACACACTCTGCACGCTCTTTAAAGGGAGCGCGGCTCTTGGGGGAGCCTTAGCCATGCGCAGCCTCTCCCGGGCAGGGGATGAAGGCTCCCCTTGCCTGGGGGAGGCTGTGCACGGCTATCCCATAAGCCAGGACAGCCAGGGGGCAGTATTTGTTTTGTTTTGTTTTCCTCTTCCAAAAACTAGGTGCGTCTTATGGTCTGGTGTGTCTTATAGAGCGAAAAAAACTGAGTCTGGGGCCTGATTCTGAAGAGTCCCAGTCTGCACAGGTTCCCCTGCAACAAACAGCTGGGCCGAGTCAGGGGCCTGAGCCTTCCCTGGCTCCAGATGCGGGGATTACCTTGTTACCTTCAGCTGGGCCATCACTTACAGCTGCTCCACTACTGGTTTGGTCAGAGGAGGCTGAGGCGGTCTCTGGGTCTAGTAACCCACCAATGTCTCCCAAGCTGCAGAGACTAAGGTCTGAGAGAAGGAGAGACCTGGGTACTCACAGGAGGAGTGCTCGCCTTCAGGCGAGACAGGGAGGTGAGTCACCGGGGGATCAGGACCGGCCGTTACCCTGACAGAGATAAAAGGCTGCTGGACCCTGCCCCAGCTTGCGGGAGCAATGCTGCTGTTTGCCAGAACCTGCCTGTGATCCTGTACCTGTCCTTGCTTGGTTTCCTGCCTCATGTCTTGCCTTGGCCCTGTCGGACTGACTCCTCGAGGAACCCTTGGATTCAGGACTGGACCTGGACTGCATTACTTGGGTTACTCCTGGGCCCAGTATACCTTGGCAGGCATGCAGTCAGGGCCAGCCCACCCAAGAGGCAAGGTGAGGCGATGACCTTGGATGGCAGGATTCACAGAGCAGCATCCCCAGCCCTGCTGCTGCTGCTACAATGGCAGCCATGGCTCCAGGACACTCCTCAGCAATCCCTCCTCCTAATGGTGCTTAGGAAGCCCTGCTGATCTCCTTCCACTCCTAGGGAGGAAATGGAGGAGTCTGTCCTCTGGGCTCTACTCCCACCTGGCCTGATTGAGAGTGGTCCCCTCCTCACCTGCCTTTGAGTCCCATTTCAGCCATCATGTAAGGTTGATTTGATTCGACCAGAATGCAGCCTAGTCTACACACTGCAGCAGATCTCGAGTTTTATCACCTCGCTGCCCTCGTGTCACAGGCAAAGTACCAACAACTGTATCGCTGGTTTAGATATATATATGGTCGGAATGGGATTTTGCCAAGGCAAGCATATAAAAATGGAAAATCCATTCTGAAGGACTGCCCATTGCTTTTCCCTAAACAGCCGAAATGGCAGAAACAAGCAAAATGTTCGGGAGAGTTATCATTGGAAATGAAATGCAACGAGGCACTTTGTGCTGCAGAATGCAGACTTCGGACCTTGATTGATAGGAGTTTCCTGGCTATTAAGCGCTGATTTGCAGGATGGGATATTTCTCAGGAAAGGAGAATGCATTGCCAAAGATATAGGCATTCAACAATTAAGAATGTGCCAAATCATTTGCTAGCAACTCAGGGGCAAGGACGACAGGGCTGCAGGCCCATCTAAAAAGCTGCAAAAGTAGCTGACAAAACCTCTCTGCATTCAAGATGGGTGCCTCATTGACTACTTGATGGCCCACATATATACGTATACATATATATGTACGTCAGGGATGCACATTTCTGTTTTGTCCTTCATCTCTGCCCACCGAGAGTGATCAGGCTAGGAAGGGTGATCTTCTCAGCTTAGCCTTCTCCCTGATGTGCTAGTTGTCTATATGCAGGAAGTCCTTACACAAAAAGCATTCAGAATTACAATTTCATACTGTAAAGATCCTAGCTCTTCCTTCTTACAGTGTGTAAACTCCAGTCAACCTATGTGAGATAAAAAAGCCACACGTTATATGTTTGAATGCTCTTTCGTGCATGGGCCCTGCCTGCAGAAAGCTAGCTGTTCAAGGAGAAGGTGTTTATTCATCCTACCTCTCACCATGACATGCTTAGCTGTTCAAAGAGACAGGGCATTTTTACACTGGGGAAGCTTTCAAACATGTAGTCTCCTGCTTGCATTCAGAAGCCTAAGAAGCTTGCTCCATATGTTTTTATTAAGGGTCATGAACTTAAAAAAATAATGCACACCAGTTCACTCACTGTGTTGAACTTTTGAAATTCTGATGGTAAGAACTGTTTGACAGTGGAACGGTCTCCCTCACCTTCCTTGGAAGCTTTTAAGCAGAAATTGGATGGCCATCTGTCATGAATGCTTTAGTTGAGATGTCTGCATTGCTGAGGGTTGGACTAGATGACCATTGTGTACCTTCCAACTCTACAATTCTGTGATTCTATATATATAACAAATGGATGTTTGTTATATAGGTAAAGGTAAAGGGACCCCTGACCATTAGGTCCAGTCACGAACAACTCTGGGGTTGCGGTGCTCATCTCGCTTCATTGGCCGAGGGAGCCAGCATACAGCTTCCGGGTCATGTGGCCAGCATGACTAAGCCACTTATGGTGAAACAGAGCAGCGCACGGAAACACTGTTTACCTTCTCGCCAGAGCGGGACCTATTGATCTACTTGTAATTTGACGTGCTTTCGAACTGCTAGGTTGGCAGGAGCTGGGACCAAGCAACAGGAGCTCACCCCGTTGCGGGGATTCAAACTACCGACCTTCTGATCGGCAAGCCCTAGGCTCTGTGGGTTTAAACCACAGTGCCACCCGCATCCCATGTTTGTTATATACAGACCTTGTATTTAAATATGCAGACCTGAACTCTTAAGGTTGGAAAACTTAGAAACGAAGCGTAACTGAACTGGACAGTGACACCCATCCCTATGTGTAAGTCAGGCTTACTGTGTCCCTACCTGATCAACTTCCTAGCAATGCATGTCTCCATTGTAACAAATTGTCCTATTGTCCAAAGTTTGCAGGCAGAGAAGCCGCTCATTAATGGAACTAGCCTTCAAGGGTTCCCACAGAGAAGGCAGAGGCTTTGATGGCTGCACTACAAGCATGCTTCCCATCTCAAAATGCCTCTTTGAAAAAAATAGACAGGTAGGGTTCCCTGCCCACCCCTCACCCCGCCCTGCTGAAGGAACCTCTCAGGGAAATTGGCAGGTAGTTCTTTTTGAAGGGGAAAGGAGGGAAGGCTACACCTCCCGGTGTATATTTATCTTGCTGTGACGTGACATCTCATTATCTTCTCCACCACTATGCTCTGCAGTTGAGTGGACACCCTTCTTGGTGATGAATGCTGATTGTCTCGAAGAAGGTTGCAGTTTCAAGCTGGCCTTGCTTGGTTCAGCAAAACACCCTTTGCATTTTCCATCTGGAAAGCAACACATGGGACCCTCTGCGGAGCAGCGTGAATAAACTCCCGGCGAAACGTAACGTGAGATCCAAAGACTCAGGGACAGAATGAGAGCACTCTCAAGCCTGTGGCCAAATGCACCGTGCTTCCAGGTGGTCTGAGCATTCGTCCTAACTCGTTTCCAAGGAGGCGAAAAAATGTTGGCTATTTGGTGAGCATTCATGCTGCCTCATTTGCGGGGAAGATGGAGGGCGTTGCATCAAAGCAAATGTTCTCCTTCCAGTGTGTTTCCCCCATCACTTTCCATCTCTCTCTCTCTCTCTCTCTCTCTCTCTCTCTCTCTCTCTCTCTCTCTCACACACACACACACACACACAACACACACACACACACACACACACAATCTTTGGAGGAAGAGGGTTTCTTGTGCAAGAGTTCCCATGCAGCTGCTGTTGTGCAACCTCAACTTGCCAGCATATGAATGAATCTGAAAACAGTGACACTTTGACAATGCACACCACTCCATCCTCAATCCCTGCAAGTAGGAAACATTGCCATAGTTCAAGGATGCCTTCCAGCTAGCTTGTCAGGAGTGTGTGCATGAGCTGGGCCCTGTGGCCAATAGGACTCTGCAGGACTGGGGCCTTCCCAAGTTTGTTCTGAAGAGGCAAGGTGCGGCCACACAGGTGAGGCCAATTGGTAACTCACAGCACCTGGTGGCAAGAGCTGGGAAGGGATATAAGGTCAGCATTTTCCCTTTGGCTCTTGGCCACAGCAACACGTTCCCTGCCTTGCTGCGTTTGACTCTCGATCCTCGGACCCTTGACTTTGTGACTCCTGGCTTCTGGACTCCCGTTTGCAGAATTGTTGTTGTTTAGTCGTTTAGTCGTGTCCGACTCTTCGTGACCCCATGGACCAGAGCACGCTAGCACTACTGTCTTCCACTGCCTCCCGCAGTTTGGTCAGACTCATGTTTGTAGCTTCGAAGACACTATCCAACCATCGTTTGCAGAATAGCTCCTCTCAAATTTAATTAAATTGTGAATCTGAGGCTCCAATACTTTGGCCACCTCATGAGAAGAGAAGACTCCCTGGAAAAGACCCTGATATTGGGAAAGATGGAGGGCACAAGGAGAAGGGGGCAACAGAGGACGAGATGGTTGGATAGTGTTCTAGAAGCTACCAACATGAGTTTGGCCAAACTGTGGGAGGCAGTGGAAGACAGGAGTGCCTGGCGTGCTCTGGTCCATGGGGTCACGAAGAGTCGGACACGACTACACGACTAAACAACAACAAACCTTCTCAGGACCTGAGTGTTTGGATCAAAGCACAGCACCTCAGGTTCAGGAAGCTGTGGCTATTAGTCTATTCTTAAACCACTCGTGGATTTTGCATGCCCAGCAAATGCATGCACAGCATCGATTTTGCTCATGTTCGCCTATTACTGTGGACATGTTTGCTTTTCAGTCTCATTTCTGAGCCTGCAATGCTTGACAAGTGAAGGATGCTATGTGCCTCGGAATTTAGTGGGCCAAATTCTTCTTCTCGCTGTCCCAGGGATAAGGCAAGCATACAATAAGCAGAACAAGACCTCCAGACATAAAAATGAGTCACAAAATTAGCACAGGGCTGCCATTCTGTTTTTTCCCTTCCTCAAACTCGCAGGAATCCTGCCATTTCAAAACTCACTGTTAACTACTGAACTCTTCTTATGAACAGCACTAATTCATGCTGTCTCTACTGCGAAACAGTAAATTAAAAACCGAGTCAAATAAGGCTTTCTAACGGGCTTAATTGGTTATTGGATTCAGCTGAAAGCATAGGAAGAAGCAGCTCGCTCGCTAGGAAGAAGCTGACATAAATTACAAACCCTCCAGAGCTCAGAAGAGAGAGATCATTAGGGGAAGTGTGTGGAGGGGTGCAGCAGATAAGGAAATGTTCGTGTTGGGAAGACTTAAGACTGGAATCCAGGAAGGTTGCTGCCATAACCTTCTCTGTTTATAAAAACCAAATGTCAGCATTCCAAGCTGCTCTCATGGCATCCCATCATCCTCTAGCATAGTGCTCTCCGGGTCAGTGGCATAGCATGGTTTGCCAGAGCCCGTGGCCATGTGAGATGGGGGGTCTGCTGGATCCTAACCCACTCTTCTTGGTGGATTGTGGTATAGTATTGGTCCCTAAGAGGCTGAACTGACGACAGGGATATGCTGATGGAGGGGTTGAGCTATGTGGACAGAGGCTGTTCCAATTCTCAGCGGCTCCCACTGGAAATGGAGATGACTGCTTTCTTCTTTAACCAATGCAAATCCAGTGGAGTTCTTACAATCAAAGTGTGTGTGTGTGTGTGTTGACTTTGGAGAAAATTAGTTTATATCAGAAAATTACCGTATTTTCCAGTGTATAAGACGACTTTTTAACCCAGGAAAGTCTTCTCAAAAGTTGTGGGTCGTCTTATACGTCAGGTATGGTTGTGGCGACTTGGAGCCACCTGTTGAGAAGGAGGCTAGGGAGCCGGTGAGCGCAGCCCATCGCTATCCTGGACGACTGATCGGGGCTCGCTTGCCTCGGGCTGCTGCTGCTGCGACGGCAGAGGTGGCGGAGGAGTGTGCGCTCTGCCCCTGGTGGCACTTGGTGGCCTTTAGGTTGGGGGGCTCCAGCCTGTGCCTGCTCCTCGCCTTGCTGAGGGTCTGGCAGCTCTGGGCCCATCACCCTCACTCCAAGGAGCGGCGAGCAAAGTGGCGTCGGGAGCTGGTGCTCGGGGCCTGCG
This sequence comes from Podarcis melisellensis, assembly GCF_964234715.1. Classification (NCBI taxonomy): domain Eukaryota; kingdom Metazoa; phylum Chordata; class Lepidosauria; order Squamata; family Lacertidae; genus Podarcis; species Podarcis melisellensis. The sequence continues at coordinate 9,895,669 of NC_138539.1, read as the reverse complement.
CCGTCCACGGTCTGTGGCGGGCCTTGAAGGCACATGACTTTTCTTGGTGCACGGACTCACCACCTCAGACCAAACCACAAACATGACAAGAGGGGCACAGAGTGTATGGGGAGCCCACCGGGGGTGCCGCCAGCCCTGGCACCATGTGGGTTGGCGGCAGCAGCCGGTCAGTCTCTGCCCCCTCCTCTCTGCCCCCACCCCACAAGGAGGACCAGAAACGGGAGCGGTGGGGGGGGGGGTTCGAGGCTTGACTTTCATTTCCCAGCTGACAGATGTCACTCTGCCAGCCGCCTTCCTTTCTCTCCAACTTCCCCTCCCGTCCCGTCTGAAGAGACGCCCCACAAGTGCCAGAAACACCTTCGCCACCTCTTGCCCAGCATCGTGGGGCACCGCTCCAAGGGGCTGGCATCCGCCAAGGATGGAGGAGGAATGAAGCAAGCGGGGCTTTGAAGTCCTCCCCTCCCCCTGATCCTCCTGCGATGCCCCCCACGCCCCAGCTGTGGTGTGCATACAGGGATGAAAAGACTGGCTGCCAGTGGGGGTGGTCTTATACGGCAAGTATATCCCAAACTCTATATTTTAACTGGGAAAGTTGGGGGTTGTCTTATATGCCCAGTCGTCTTATATGCCGGAAAATATGGTAGTTGATTTCAACTGAAGTCATATTAGAGGAATGGAAGTATCTCTCCAAAAACCCTTTGAGTTTATTAGTTCTCCATATTAGGTACAAATTCAAGGCATACCCAGAGTGTATATGGTCAGAAACCTAATAAATAGGTAACGAGACTGTTGTTTGTATTAGAGGCTATATGGTTCAGCGCTCTTGTTGAAACGGCTGTAATAAGCAATGCATTAAATCTGGCCAACAGCCTTCCTAAATTCCCACTTCTGCAATCCCAGCTATTGAGGGCACTGACCCTGACCTTTTTTATCCCATGACTGATGTTTGCCTCCGACGCCGAGTAATTCTATACTCAGAATTTGAACACTGACAAATAAGCCAGTTTTTGTGCTTTTCTCACAACCGAATGCCTCCTATTTAGGTCGGAGGGAAAATCCACAGCCTAGCTTCACAGGATCTTTAAAAGAAAATTTTATTTAAAGAAAAGGCTAACACCACATGCCAACCCCCACCGAAATCTGCACCTATGGTAGGGTTGAGAGATTTCAAAAAAGTGAAGAGTTGCTCTCTCTTTTTCGGCCAAAGGTTTTTTGTTTGTTTTTTTGCAAAATCTCCAAAAAAATTTGACACTATTTCCGATGGATGAATCCTGGATATGTCCAGATAAACCCAGATGTATGGCAGCCCTAATCTATAGTAAGTTCACATAGTAAGTCTGGAGTCTGAGCAATCAGGAAAATAGGAGGCAGGGACAACATGAAATATGTTCTAAGAAGCACCATGATATAAGCTGATGTGAATTTTAATCTGTTTTAGCATCGTAACTTCTTGTATGTTTTAATGTATTGTAAATCCTTCCTGGTGTTATGGTTATATCTTTTTGTAAACTACATTGAGGTTTTTTTATATAATAATAATAATAAGTGGTGCATAAATTTTATGAAATAAATAAAGAGAAAATACGTTGATATTTCCCATTCAAGCATAATTCCTGAAGGAGGCTAGAGTTTCCTGTTCCATCTGAAGCAGAAAACTGTGTTTGTGAGGTTGGAACAAGCCAGGGTCTGAAACCACAGTTTGACGTTACTATAATATTCAGTACTGCTAACCACAGTTTCCACTTCATGTGCACCAGTAAAATGTGGTTTGATTAATGGGCAGATCTGTCTATTTCTTATCTGTGTGACTGTCCCATAGATAGATAGATAAACTTTATTCGCATTAGCCAACGACCATAGCAACAAAAAACAAGCAATGTATACAATTAAAAAGATAACAATGGGTAAAAAGGACAATCAAATGACCAAGATTATCATTCAGATAGTAGCCCTTAATCTCATTGCACCCTCGACTGTCCCATATTTTACACCCAATGCCATTCCTTTCCATTTAAATAGAGAGAGCTAGTGTGGTGTAGTGGTTAAGAGCGGTGGACTCGTAATCTGGGGAACCAGGTTTGCTTCCCCGCTCCTCCACATGCAGCTGCTGGGTGACCTTGGGCTAGTCATACTTCTCTGAAGTCTCTCAGGCCCTCTCACCTCACAGAGTGTTTGTTGTGGGGGAGGAAAGGAGAATGTTAGCTGCTTTGAGACTCCTTCGGGTAGTGATAAAGCGGGATATCAAATCCCAAACTCCTCTCCTTCTTAAATACATATTTAAATATATACTTTAATACATTTACACTTCCAATCATAATGTTTAGATATGTGCAAAATTCTGGTCTGCACATTGAAGTGAGATGTGCAAATCAGGTCCTTTTGCATAGGAATTTGCAAATGACAAATTCTTCAAACATCCCCAGAATCACTCTAAGACAGGCGCTGTGCTTTTAACAGCTTTTGTGAATGGTAGCCAAAATACAAAAAGTCAGGGTCCCTCTCAGGGTGGAATTACTGTAATGCAGATTCTATGCCTCATGTAAAAAGCACTTAAACCATAACAGACCTAAATAGCCAAGGAGTGATGTTCTCTGGAACATCCTTCCCAGAGTTATCCCAACTTGGATGAGGCCAAAATGTCCATATGTCGAAAGCTGGCTTCACTTTAGCCCCGTTGTTTGCATATGAGATCATCTGCAAATCTAGCTTCCCCAAAGCTGATTTCGATGTCAATTAGAAAAGTCTGCTTTTCTTTCTTCTGCACTGACTTGCCTCTTCCTCGTATTTAAATTCTGCATGGCTGGGCAGCAGCTTGAATAACTTCGCTCCATCCCTCTAGTCGTTCATTTCCAGCACCCTTCCAACAACACATGCTGGCCACATGACCCAGAAAGCTGTCTGTAGGCAAACACCAGCTCCCTCAGCCTGAAATCGAGATGAGTGCTGAACCCAATGGTTGCCTTTGACTGGACTTAACCATCCAGGGGTCCTTTACCTTTTAACTCCCATTTATCTCCTCCAGCATATTCCAGACACTGTGTGTCACTCCCAGTAGTAGTATAGTCCTAAAAATGGGTTGGAATCACAAGGAAAACACACTTTACTTTGAAATAAATACCAGCTTTTGAATGCAAAATAAAAAGTACCCACCATATGGTCTCAGTCGTTCCTCCTCTTGTCATCTCCACCTTGTTGTTGTTTAGTGTCCGACTCTTTGTGACCCCCATGGACCAGAGCACGCCAGGCACTCCTGTCTTCCACTGCCTCTCGCAGTTTGTTTTTTTTTTTATATTTTTTATTGAGTTTTCACATTTTATAGACATACACACACACAAACACAAAACACAAAACAAAACATATATAAAGTTCATTACCCTCTTTCCTTGACTTCCCCGCATCTCTCCTCCCCACATTCCAATTTCAATAGTTAATTCAGCAAGTTATTTCCTCTTCTCTCTATTATATTTTTGTCCTCTGTTCTTAATATTTAACATCTCTTGTTAGGCTCGAGTTTACTTATCCTATTTTTACGCATTAGCTCCTTTCTCTAAGGTCGTCCTACCCTCTCTCCCACGAAATCCTCCCTTTTTATTAAACAAATCATATCAAAATTAAAAAAAAGACAAAAGTCATAATTTTTTACTATTCTACTCTCCCCCTCCCTCCCTGGCCCGGTTTCTGTCCCTTCCCAAATCACTATTCTAAAAGAACAGTTTCAGCCCGGATTTCTCACATCCGAGGCTCTCAAGCCCCAGTTAGTCTTTCTCCGTCTATTTTGTTGCTTATTGGCCTTCAGTTCTCGAAGGAGTTGTGTCCCAAATTCCATCTTCTTTCCTTCCACCAAGGTCAGTAGCAATTGCTGCCAAAGATCTGCCAATCTCCCATGCTCAAACTTAAAGAAAGGGTCCCAATCATGCTTGTTCTTTCCTTCCACCGAATCAGTCAATAGCAATTGCTGCCAAGGATCTGCCAGTCTCCCATATTCGAACTTGAGGAAGAAGTCCCAATCATGTTTATTTGTTTTTTTGTATTCCAGTATTCCAGATATTCCAGGGGCTTCTTCCTTTATCCTTCTCTCCTTTTGCAGATTTACGGTCCACTGGTCCTCTTCTTCAGTTCCTTTATTTCCTAAAGCTACAGGCTTTTGGTTGGTACTTTCCATCTGAACATCCTCTCCTCCTTCTTCTTCTTCTTTTCCCCCCATTTCCAAAGCTGTCTCTTCTTTTCCGGCTGCCAGGTTTTTTTCCAGCTTTGTATCGTCAGCAGAGTTGCTCAATTTCAGATTCAAGGTCACAAGTTGTTTGCTCATATCTACAGTCTGCTCTTGTAAAGTTCCCACGAGAAAAAACATCCTTTCTATCTCTGCCCATAATTTTCCTTCTGCAGCCATTGCAGTATCCTTTGTTCCCTCCAGGGGGATTACCAGTCCAATAGTTCTTTTCCAGCAATTCGTTACTTTGTTGTTCAAAATACTTTGTTTCCAATCAGTTCAGATACAATATATCACCTTTAATCCAAATAGAAATTTCTAAATATCACAGTTCCAGCCTCTAATCGTCCATTTGACAGCTCTTTTGACAGCTGTCAAACTTTCTCTTTTTTTCCTCAGGCTCACACGCAGGACACTCCCGGGTCCAGAATGGGGGGGGGGGGATTACACAAAAGCTTCTAATATTCCTCTCTCCTCTCCAGCACAATAACTTTTAGTCCATTTCGTGCAAGTTGTTTTTCTAAACACAAACGACTTTCCACCTTAGTGCTCCTCTCCTTGCTTGAATCTTTTTGTGGGGGGGGGGAGTGTGGACTTCCTTTTAGCACATCCCCCGGTCGTACTCCAATCAAAGGTAAAATTTTAGTGTCGAATTTTCATTTTACTCACGGGTTCTTTGTTTCAGTCCAAATTTCAGGAAGGAAGACAGCGCTCTCCGGCCATGGCTTGCGGCTTCGCTCCGCCGAGGTAGCGATGGACTCTCAGCACCGCGCCGCACCCCAGTCCACTCCGCAGCCTTTAAAAAGGCTCTTCGCGGGTCGGGGAGGGCGTTTAAGGTGCCCACCGAGTCACCAAGTCCGCAGGCTTCAGCGCCTGCGGTTTTTGAGGGTCCCCGTGTCGCCGGCACGGCAAGACCCGTCCTCTGCGGAGCCGATTCCCTCCGGAGCTCGGAGGGAATCCGCCATTACCGGATCGCGCTATCCCGGAAGTTCTGCCTCTCGCAGTTTGGTCAAACTCATGCTGGTAGCTTCGAGAACACTGTCCAACCATCTCGTTCTCTGTCGTCCCCTTCTCCTTGTGCCCTCCATCTTTCCCAACATCAGGGTCTTTTCCAGGGAATCTTCTCTTCTCATGAGGTGGCCAAAGTATTAGAGCCTCAGCTTCACGATCTGTCCTTCCAGTGAGCACTCAGGGCTTAATTTCCTTAAGAATGGAGAGGTTTGATCTTCTTGCAGTCCATGGGACTCTCTAGAGTCTCCTCCAGCACCATAATTCAAAAGCATCAATTCTTTGGCGATCAGCCTTCTTTATGGTCCAGCTCTCACTTCCATACATCACTACTGGAAAAACCATAGCTTTAACTGTATGGACCTTTGTCGGCAAGGTGATGTCTTTGATTTTTAAGATGCTGTCTAGGTTTGTCATTTCTTTTCTCCCAAGAAGATTCCTATAATGTGTCTGATGTGTGGTTGCTCTTGAAGACGGTATGGAAACTTCACCTGGTCCTGAAAGGTGGATGGAGCAACAGATGGGATCTAAATTTTGTACAATAGATTACATTCCACTCACACAAAATCTGATGATTCAAATGGATTACAAATTTTGAGGTGAATCAGCACTCCTGCGGAGAGTTTTGGGGAATGTGGGGTCTCTGGAAAGTGGCACAAGTCAAAGCAGGGACCCTTGAAGTATCTCAATGATTCAGACATCAAAAAAGGGCTGCAGACAAGTGTCTGCCAAAAGCTAAAGTATTGTCTGTAAGCTTACCGTAATGACACCATAACAAGCTGGGTTGATGGAGGAAGGGAGAAAATAAACCAAATTGGGGAGAAGGTGTGAACGTAGAGCTTCATTGTGACTGCCAGCTTTTGCGTTTTTATTAGTGGGAATAGTTTTACCAGTGGTCTCCAGTCCCCATGCTTTGGGGGAGAGATTAGCTTGGCAAGAGTGAAATTTAGATGCCTAAACTTGAGGAAAATGCCAGGACAGGGGGGAGAGAAGTTGTAAAGGGACAGCTACATCTTTGGCTGAGCTGGGGTTGGGATCTTAATGATACCTAAGCCTGGTTGAGCTTGGAATCAGCTGGCTGAGCTGCACCCTAAGCTGTTCATCCCAGCTGATCTTGCTCATCCCAGAAGATTCCTTAGCTGCAACTCAGCTTCCTCGGAGCTATAGTTCTCAGCTTCTTCTCTAAGTCCACCTTCTCCAGAGAGCAAGAAAGAGAAAATGCCAAGTTTCACAAATGCATGGATTTCAGTGCTTTTATTTTAGCGCAACACATTTAGCACATCACAGCATTCTTTCCCACGTAAGTCATTGCTGGAGCCCCTTATCTCAAATTCAGATAAGGCAGCCTGGGGAGAGAAAAGCCAGGAATGAGGAACATGGGCAAATTCAGTCTTCCGTGCTCATGTTTTCAAATCCTTATTTTACCCAGGCCTGAGATTGCTTCCAGCCTTAGATGTTTCTGAGGGTCATAAAAACAAACATAATCCACTATCTTTGGACGCTGTGATGCAGGTGGTTTTATTTTTATGTATATGTTTACAGAACATGGATTTATAGCCCTAAAGTCCATAAACTGCTAGGTTTAATGAAAATGTAACACACACTAGGGACTCCATTCCCTGTTGCCTTGAGCTAGGCGTTAGTCATTTAATAGTCTGCCTAAAGGGGACGTAAAAACTTTACAGTTGTGCTTCAATATGCTGTGCTCTGGGTGCATTTTCCACAGCTCTCAGAAAAGTGGTTGACAGAAGGTACATTCGCATCTACTGGCAGATCCCTGGATAGGACTGCAAGAGTAACTGACTTCTAATTGTTTAACAATAACAAGAGACTTCTATTTTCTTCTTTCAGGTTAGGCTGTTAGGCCAACTGATGCTCTGTAGTAACTCAGGTGCAGATTTGTACCCATAGATTGTTATGGGTTTGTGGGGTGTGAGGCACCCTTAATTTCTTGGTCCCCAAAACGTTAGAATTAATCAAGGTTTGGGGAGTTAAACTGTGCCAAACTTAAATCAATGGATTAAGCTTCTGTTAACAAGCCAAGCCAGCCTGATGATAGCGAGATTAGTGTGGGTTGTTAGGGGGACAAAAGCCAAGTTATGACCCATCAAAAAGGTCATGACGGGGAGGGATGGGCCCTCTCCTCAAATTGTGTGTTAGTGGGCAGAGACAGGAAGGGTTTAAACTGAAATTGAAATACTTTATTGTCACTTGTAAACTTGTATACAGTGAGATTACACGAGCACCCCCCCCACTCAGCTCTCTTAGTCTTAATTCCCCTCGTTTACTGACACACACACACCAAACCCGAAAGTCAGTTGCCCTGTTGTTATCTTTTCATTCAGCAGCCTAACAGCCCATGGACAGAAGCTGTTCTTTACCCTGTTGGTGTGACTAATCGTGCTTCTATATCTTCTGCCTGAGGGCAGGAGATCAAGAAAGTGCCGGCCAGGGTGTGAATGATCCCTGAAAATTTTCCTCACTCTCCTGTGGCAATGTTCTTCCGCTATTTCATCCAGTGGATTCACGGGACAGCCTATAATATGTTGTGCTGTATTCACCACCCTCTGTAGGCACTTCCTATCAGATGATGTCAAACCAGCGTACCACACCGTGATGCCGTATGAAAGGACACTTTCTATTGTTGACCGGTAGAAAGAGATCATCAAATGTTGATTGACATCCAATACTCTGAGGAGATGGAGTCTCTGTTGGGCTTTCTTAACCTCCTGGATTGCATTTATTTTCCAAATAAGGTCTTCACTGAGATAAACTCCTAGGAATTTCAAGCAGGGGTCAGCAACCTTTTTCATCCGTGGGCCGGTCCACCGTTCCTCAGACCATGTGGTGGGCCAGACTATATTTTGGGAAAAAAATATGAACGAATTCCTATGCCCCACAAATAACCCAGAGATGCGTTTTAAATAAAAGGACACAATTCTACTCATGTAAAAACACGCTGATTCCCGGACCGTCCGCAGGCTGGATTGAGAAGGCGATTGGGCCACATCTGGCCCCCGGGCCTTGGGTTGCCTACCCCTGGTTTAAAGGGTGTAAGATCTCAGTTTGGGTGATGTAAGACAGGGAAATTGTTTGGGTCTGTGAGCAGTGACAGGCAAACAGGATGCAAGTGAAGTTAACTCTTTATTCAAAGAAACCAGCACAGGCCTAGTGTTCACAGCAACTCTTCCCAGTAGTTCTTGCTCCAGTGAGGCAGCTGCGAGGACTGAAGGTCCCTGCCTTCCTATCACTCTCTAAGACTCCTCCCCCAGTTCCTTGCCTTACAGCCTGAGGCTCCTTCATATTGTCTCTCATTGCTCCACCCTCTTCTTTCCTCTCCGTGTTCTGGGAGACCAGGGATGAGGGGAGCCGGTCACAGAAGGAGGGGGAGACTCCCTGGCTTCTTCAGCAGTTTGCCTGATCTCTGCCTCTTGACTCCCATCCTCTCCAGCCTCCACTTCTGCCTCTGATTCTCCACTGCTCTCTGCCACAGCCTCTTCCAGCTCACCAAACCCTGTTACTTCTTCAGCTACCAACCCCCCTCCTCCCAGTCTGCTCCTTCTCTCTCTGACCACTCATCGTTGTCCCACCACCAATCCTGTGGCTCTGAACCTTCTTCCTTTTGGGGTTCCCTTAGGGGTTCTGCTTGTGGGACGCGGGTGGCGCTGTGGATAAAACCTCAGCGCCTAGGGCTTGCCAATCACATGGTCGGCAGTTCGAATCCCCGCGGCGGGGTAAGCTCCCGTCTTTCGGTCCCTGCTCCTGCCCACCTAGCAGTTCGAAAGCACCCTTAAGTGCAAGTAGATAAATAGGTACCACTTTATAGCGGGAAGGTAAACGGCGTTTCCGTGTGCTGTGCTGGTGCTGGCTCGCCAGAGCAGCTTCGTCATGCTGGCCACGTGACCTGGAAGTGTCTCCGGACAGTGCTGGCCCCCAGCCTCTTAAGTGAGATGGGCACACAACCCTAGAGTCGGACACGACTGGCCCGTACGGGCAGGGGTACCTTTACCTTTACCTTTAGGGGTTCTGCAGCTGGTGCCTCCCACCACTCCTTAACATCCAGCCAGTTCATGACATCACGTGACCTGGCAACCCAGTGCAGAGCGCTTTCATAAAGGCTTGTTTTCCCTCTGCCGGCCTTAGGCAGAGCTGCTGCTGAATGGGGTTTGGAACTGGTGTAAATTTACACCAGCTCCTTGTGCATAGGATTGCTCCATTAGACAACTGAACAGCAATGCAAGGAACTTGGGGGTTCACACCCCTGATCCACACAGCTTTCTGTTTTGTGCCTTCATTCTGAATCTAGACCCATGCCAGCTGGCAGCTGAGCCATCTTTGCAAACATCTTCTGATGCAGGAGCAGTTGTCCCCTGACAACAGCAGCAAGGAATCTTAGTCCACCAGCTCAAGCCCTTACATTAGCTTATTGAAATTGCATCTTTGAATATTGCCATGGAAATGCTGTTCTGTAGTGGTGAGGAATTCTCAGCTGATGTTCCTTTAGCTGATGATTTATCTCAATCACAAGTCGACTCTTTTATTTTCTAAAAAGGCAGGTTATAAATACAGTATACCAACAACCGGTACTTATGTTCATTCACACCAACAGAAAGCTAAAAGGCTCTCTTAAATCACATCTTACTCTGTCTGTTGCGATGTCATTGTTAGCAGTTATGATTCAGTAGGGGAAGACCCTGCCCAAACATGTGTTGCTGTTCACATATGGCTAGGATAGGGAATCTTTCTCAGCTTGAGGGCCAAATTCCTTTTAGGGAAATCTTCTGGGGGCCACATTCCCATGGTGGGCAGGGAGAGAGGTAAAAGTGGGCAGAGTGACAGTTGTGAAATTCACCTTGGTACAGAACCATGGCTAGTTTTTACACATGTTCACACAGTCTTCTCTAGCAATCATCCAGGCAAGGAGGAGGCATTTTCAAGGAGACATTGCAGCCATGCATAAACACTCAAGGAGAGTGCAAAGTAGGGACAGTGAGCAGGGGTGCCGGCAGATAGCTGGAAGGGGTAGGATGGGGGGGTGACCAAGGCCAGCAGGGGCCCCAGGCTCTTAGCTTTTTTAAAAAGCAATTCAATCAGACATTTCTGAAGAAAGTTAGAGCACAAAATGTGGAGGCAACTCTAATGCCTTGACACGGTAAGAGGTATCATGTGGGGAGAATTCCAAGTGTTGGAAAGAGAGGCCTGGAGAGCTACATTCAGCCTTATGAGTCTGAGGTTCCCTAGCCCTATCATAGAGGAGCAGAAGGGGTTAAAATGTTGCCCCACCACAACCTTTTTTTAAAAAACCACACACCCCAAAGCTGAGGATAACGGAGAAATTAGCGCTGGGAACAGGGGACTGAACCAATTCAATCTGCGGCCTTGCAGTAGATTTTAGACACTCCGCTTTTGCCTTGAAATATCTGACATGTACCTACTATAGCACCAGGGACCTCTAAAGGATGCTTCAATGCATATGTATCTCCAAGTATCTTGCCAGAATAGACCATCAGCGAGAAACTTTTTCTTGTTAAAACTTTCCAAAGTTAATCTCTTCTTACAAAAACAAAAACAAAAAAACCCAAAAACCCGAAGGGAGATGAGGAGGTCTGCATTTTCTTTGCTGCTATTTCAGCTCTCCGGAATATTCCATGCACACATGGATTTACAGCCCTTGGAGAGAGCATCACTGGGCCAGAGATCCTATAAAGTGGCAGAGTCCTATTACTCTCGTTTCACCATGGCTCCAGAACTGACTGAATTATTACACTTCCAAGTGCAACCAGGTTGTAGCAATTGGGAGCTTTAACAACCTGGGTCTCATTGCTCACCGGCATATTTTCCACTGACGTCAGTGGAATTAACTCCTGATTTATCCATGGGTGTAGAGAGCCAAAAGCCACAATCACTGGTGCTTTTAAACACCTTCCTATGGAACATGATTTCAGCGGAGGAAGGATCTGGAAAGTCTAATTTGAGATCCAAAGGCAAGGGAGGCTCTCTGAAGAGCTGTAAAGAAAATTTGTAGGCTGGTTTGGTGTTAAAGGCAGGTATTGAAGAGAAGCCAAATGGTGCTTTTCCATCTTCCTGCACATGGGGTTGAGGACGGGAGCATGGGCAAGGCATCTTCCATGGGCCCTCTTCTCTCTGTTTAGGCCCTTAATAGGCTTACCTCCACCCCATCACCATTACCACCAGCCTCTGTGGCAATGGGGAGGGACTGTAGCTCTGGGGTAGAGCATTTGCTTTGCACGCTGAAGGTCCCAAATTCCATCCCCATCATCTCCAGACAGGGCTGAGAATGTCTCCTGTCTGAAAATCCCAGGGAGCTGATGTCAGTCAATGTAGACAGTACCATGTGAGGTGTCATGGACTAGCTGGACACAGAGGAATGATGGGAAGCAGCAGCTGGGGAACCACCAAGGGACGAAGGCTCAGATTTGTGGTAGAATGGCGATGAGTGTCCATAGGGAGATTGAGAGGAGTAGGTGTTGGAAGCTGAAGAGGTTACAGGGTTTAGTGAGCAGGGAGTATCAGTGCCAGAGGGAAGACCATAACCAGAGGTAGAAGCAAAGGCTGGAGAGGAGAGGAGCTGCTGAATAAGCCAGGGGGGTCTCCCCGTCCTACTCCAGCAAACTCCCCTTCCGCTTGGTCTCTCAGAACCAGAAGAGGTATGCACTGGGAAGAGCAAATGCAAATGTGCCAGCAGAGTCTCAGGTTACTTGGTAAAGAGCCAGGAGAGGAGAAGACTTCATCAGCTGTGGGAAGCTGAGGACCTTCAGCATCCACACTGCTTCATAGGGACAAGACAAGACCTATGGAGAATAGTTGCTGTGTTCATTAGGCCTGGCTCCCCTGAGCAGGCTTTGTTTCTTCTAATAAAGAGTTAAGTTCACTTACTCCTTGTGATTTATTGCTGACCTGGGCGTGGGTGGGGCTGTGGGTTAAACCACAGAGCTTAGGACTTGCCGATCAGAAGGTCGGCAGTTCGAATCCCCGTGACGGGGTGAGCTCCCGTTGCTCGGTCCCTGCTCCTGCCAACCTAGCAGTTCGAAAGCACGTCAAAGTGCAAGTAGATAAATAGGTACCGTTTCCGTGCGCTGCTCTGGTTCGCCAGAAGCGGCTTAGTCATGCTGCTAACATGACCCAGAAGCTGTACGCTGGCTCCCTCGGCCAATAAAGTGAGATGAGCACCGCAACCCCAGAGTCGTCCACGACTGGACCTAATGGTCAGGGGTCCCTTTACCTTACTCCTTGTGATTTATTGCTGACCCACTCCTGATATCTGCTCCTGCCACTAAGTGAACCAAAGGTCTGATTCTGTATGAGGCAGCTTCCTATCTCCCTATGCTCATCACCATCACTACTGTTTGCTTGCCCACCATGACGTCTCATTTTTCAGATTTGAGATGCCCAAATCCTGTGCGCCTGCCTCCTGCAGTCTCCTAATGGACTCTCAATGTGGGTGCTTCAACTGCCGAGATAATAAATCCCAGGGCAGGGAGGGAGGTCTCTCGCATATATTTCTTTCGAGAAGCTCTCTCTGCCTCAGCTTGCTTTCTGAGAAGGGGGATGATCTGTGGGTGGGCAAGCTTCTCACCAGGAAATCAATATCAGGGCTTGCAGATGTCTGAAACAGCTGCCGAGCTCTTGTGGCTAATGAAAGAAATTCGGAATCCAGGAAGAAGGAGACTGTGAGAGTGATGGATGATTCAGAGCAAGGTTAGCACAAGGAGAAGCAGGCAGCCAATAAGGCCAAGGCTCCCATGCCTTCTTCCAGAATTGCATACCCACCAAGTGTCCTGAGAAAGATGGGACACCTTGTTTTACCACCTTGTTTTCCATTTTGGATGCCATGATCTCATGTGCTCTTGCGCCAGGCTCTCACCCTCCAAAAAAGCATTTTTGGGGGGCCCCCGATTTTGGTCGTGTATCGGGTGCTGCACAACATTAACCCCCTCCCCCAAATGCTTTTTGAGGGCGAGTGTGGCATGGGTCATGTGACTCACCCAGGAACACATCCTTGAAGATGCACGTTCCAGTTTTTGACCTGAAAAAGTTAGGGACTATGGAATTGCCTGCTGGGTCAGGCCGAGGTGAGTCAAATCCAGCACTCCCTGGATCCTGCATTCCCTGTCTGGAAGGTTGCAGAAAGGACCTGAATCACAAAATCATAGAATTGCAGAGTTGGAAGGGACCACAAGACTGATCTAGTCCACCCTCCTGCAATGCAGGAATCTTTTGCCCAACGTGGGGCTTGAACCCATGACCTTGGGATTAAGAGTCTCCTGCTCTACTGACTGAAAATGATACATCAATAGTATACAGGATCTATGAATCTGTCTTGTTCTGAGTCAAAGCCACTACCATGAAAATATTTCCATTTCCCCAAAGGGTCATTCAGTCCCAATGCTTGCAATGCAGGAATCATTTTATCATTATTATTTTGAATTAGGGCACACAAATCTTTTCAGTGCTTACCGCCTCTAACGGTCTTCATCTGGCCCTGATCCAACAGAGATGTAGGGCTCGCGCACACTTCAGCTTCCCCCATCACTTTCCCTGGGAAAACCTGCTGTTTGCTGCTGAATCAGAGCAAGTGTCGATCCGCAGGAAAAAACGATGGAAGTTCTGATTCAGTGATAAACAGCAGGTTTCCCTGGGGGGAAGCAGCGGGACATGCAGAAGAGTGAAGGGACCCTGACGGAAGTGGAGTTGATGTCTGCTCTATTCCACTCTTCTCTAGGTGTTCCTGCAGCTTCTCCCAGTACACTTTATTGCAGTGATGAATTATAAGGGGACAGGATGTGCTAAAGCATCTCTTACTGTTCTCCCTCAGGAGGAGAGATTTGAAAGAGCCTTTGTTTCTTGAATTGTGGAAAGGTGGGCCAATGGAAGGGGCCCAAGGCAGCCTTCTGCACTCTTGTTTCCAGCATCCCTGGCCCAGGGAATACCTGGGGGAAATCCATGGTTGCTCTCTTGTAAGCCACTTTTCCATCCAAGGATCTGGTGCAACGGCTCCTCCTGCTGGAAATGCCACGTTAGTAGTGCAGGAAAAGTTTGTGCTAAGGGCATCCGTGTGTGTGACCTCTATCTTAACATTCAAGAGGCTGTTTAAATAAGAAATTGTGATGGAAAGGAGTGAGAAAGTCACAAAGGAAAATGTCGTGGAGTAAAAAGGGGGGAAATCTACAAGAGAAGTTAATTTAATATTCCAAATCTGTCTCCTGGGGTGAATTTTGAAATATTTGGATTCGGTGGGGGAAATCCTGCCGCATATTTTTCATGTCGAAATTTGAATGCCAGTTGTAGGGGTTCTGTATACATTTCAGTCTGGCATTTCTTCCACCAAAATATATCTGACCCTCAAAAATCAGTTATTTAATGAATATTTGGAAACCATTACGTAGACTTCTTTTCTACACTGGCAGTGCAAAACCTAAATTAGTGACAGTGGACTCTATAAGACTTTTTTAGCCATATGCAAATGATTAAGATTTTATTTTATTTTTTGCAATAACTAAGTACAGAGAAATAACATACTGCGTTTTCCATGTGGATTCTCTGTTGTTCCATATATGGATAAAAGCTGGACATAGTGGATCCAGGAGATTCCATTCAGCTGATGTGGTACTGTAAGAAAAATTTCAGAGTGTTTTTTTAAAAAATACTTTTGCCAATATTCATAATCAGCCGTCTCAGGCTTAGCCAGCAACATACCACAGATGAAAATAGAAACATGGTTCTCAGACCCATTGACAAAAGTTCAAGGTAACAAGTGAAATAAGCATCTAAGCAAGTTTGGCAGCAGGGTAAGGAGGCAAAGGCAGACTACTTTCCCTCTTCCCCTTAGTGACCTAACAAATCCCAAGTAAACTAATGCATTAAATGACCAAAAAACACAGGCAGTTAGAAAGCCAGCAGATTGTTGGGGCTTTCCAGTGTATTGTAGCTTCTGGCCCCCATTTCTCTGCTTCAGCCTCTGAGTCTGCACTGCTCCCTGTCACAAGCTCTTCCTGCTCACCGAAGCCTGTTGCCCCTTCAGCCTCCAACCGCTCTTCACCCTCTGACCTCTCCTTAGTGTCTGTGATGGCCTGGGAATCTGATTCAGAGGCTGAACCGGAGGAATCCCAGCCTGCACAAGAGTCCCCGCCTCCAGGGCCGGCTGAACTGGGGCAGGGCCTTGATTCTGAAGTGCCTGCACCTGTGCCGGATCCTCAGGAGCAGGCACCAGGTGAATCCACTCTGGCTCCAGAGGTGGTTGAGGACTCAGTGCCTACAGGTGAATCTCCCCCTGGGCCCAGTAACCCTTCGGCCTCTCCTGAACTGCAGAGGCTCAGGACAGAGAGGCGAAGGGAACTGGTTTCTCCCAGGAGGAGTGCTCGCCTTAAGGCCAGGAGAGGTGGGTCTCCTGGGGACCGGGACCGCCCCTGGCCTCAGAGAAGATAAAGGCCAGTCAGCCCGGTCCCAGGTTACGGGAGCAACGTCGTTGTTGAGTACCTGTTCCTACCCAGACCCAGACCTGACCCTCCAGTGTTCCTGTCCCCGCCCGGCTTCCTGCTTTGGACCTCGCCCCGCTCCTTGTGAACTGTTTCCAGGCTAGTGACCCAGGACCGGACTTTGACTACGCCAACGGTAACCTTCCCCCCGGGACCAGCACAGTGTCCCACCACCAATCCCCAGGCTCTGAGCCTTCCTCCTCTGGAGGTTCCCTTTAGGGTTCCCCGGCTGGTGCGTCCCACCACTCCTCATCATCATCCAGCCAGTCCCTGACATAGTATAAAGCATTCCTCGCCATGAGTCCACAATTGATGTGTCAGACATTCACTGGTATGAGCATTGTGAGGGCAGCTTACTCCTGATTGAAGTGCAGAGTGTTTGAGGACCAGGACATTCACAGGGAAACCAAAATGCTTGTTTACAAAGCTATTGTACTACCAACCATATTGTATGCTTTTGAAACATGGACCACTTATAAACGCCATCTCCAACTCCTCAAAAGATTCCATCAATGATGTCTCCAATTTTTTTTACAAATAACTTGGGAAGACAGGCGAACTAATACCAGTGTACTGGAAGAAGCAAAGATCCCCAGTGTTGAAGCAATTATTCTTCAACATCAGCTTCGTTAGACTGGTCATGTTGAGCGGATGCATGATTATCGTCTTCCAAAGAAACTACTCTATTCTGAACTTAAAAATGGAAAGCGTAATGCTGTTGGTTAACAAAAGAGGTTTAAAGACTCTTTCCAAGCAAATGTAGTATAAAAGTGTAGTATAAACACTGACAACTGGGAAACACTGGCCTGCAAGCATTCCAGTTGGAGAACAGCCTTTCCCAAAGTTGTCATAGACTTTGAAGATGCTCGAACTCAGGATGAAAGGGGAAAATATGCTAAGAGGAAGGCATGCTTGGCAAACCCTCACTGTGATCAGCTCCCACACAGAAACCTATGTCCCAACTGTGGATCCAGAACTGGCCTCCACAGTCACTTATGGATTCACTGTTAAGACTGTGTTCATGAAAGACAATCTTACTCGGCTACGAGTAAATACACAGATGTTTCCTGTAGCAGATGCATAGTTTTCATAACCATGTCTTTGAACACTCATGTATTTGTCCCCATCATCTCTATTTGAACTGGGACTCCACGATGTCTATAAACATATAAACATTGTTGTTCTTTAATTGTTTAGTCGTGTCCGACTCTTTGTGACCCCATGGACCAGAGCATGCCAGGCACTAAAATTGCTTGTAAGAGGCCCACATTTCTTGTGTTTCCTGTGACCCACCACGGGTCACCTCTGCTGTAAAAAGTGTGGAGTCAGCCTGTGGCTCTTATCGCACCTGGAGTTATCCCTGGGTGAGTCTATAAAACTGCCGCAGAGAAGCTGCCAAGGACTCTTGCGCTGCCGTTACAGCCCATTAAAGTTTGTTCTGAGATCCATCTCTGTTCCTGTCTAGAAGTAAATTCAATAAACTATGGTTGAACTATGACATACCTCTTTTTAAAAAAATAAATAATGTTCAGGCTTCAGTTCAGAAAGTTCTGCCTCCATATCTCATCCCCAAGTGGTTGATTACTCACATGTGAAGGCGTTGACGTTTTATTTCCCATCGGATTCCCGCTCCCCTTTCAATGCAATGACCAGAAACGGGTCGTTTGTCCTGTCTCTGTCAGCTAGATTTAAGAACGTTGTCTCAGCAGATGTGATAATACCCACACAAGGGGAAATTACAGGTGATCATGTGGCCTCCTAATATTCTTCTGATAGAGAAAGTCCTTTTGACTGCTTGTTATAGAGGGCATTTTTCAAACCTGAAGTCTTATTTCTACTGGAGGGCTTCAGTTAAAAAAAAAGAAACAAAGGTCAGTTTCAAGCATATGTAGAAGCCTTGCCTGCTGGGATTCTTCACTCAAATCTCATATGTTTGGAGAATATTATATTTTATTATTATTGGGGAGAAGACTCATTTTGGTGCCCTTACAATCGCTGAAGGGCATTTGATCCAAAAGACGTCTCTTCCGGTGAAAGAGTTGATGGGGAAAATAATAATCTTATGAAACTGTATCGTTTTGATGATTCTGTTTTCTTTTGAGCCTATGGCCTAGCTAAACTGAAAAGACCTCTGCCTGCCTGCCTTTTACAGTACAGAAATAGCCACTTTTAGGTACTGTATGTGGCGAATGTTCGTTCCAGAACACTGGGAAGAATAAACTGCTAGAATAGATGGTATGCAGGAACAGAGAATTGGCTAGGCATGGCAATTTGATTAGTCTTGAATTGTTTTGCAGATAGATGAAAGAGGATATCAGGAGGCATTTTATGAATAGGAAATTAGTCAAAGTCTTCATAAAGAACGACAGTGAAAAATGATATGGGGGCTGATCTGAAGAGCTAAATGATTTTGATTAGTTCAGGATAGTGACACTGGGTTGCAACCGTCAAGATTATTGTAATCCTTTGATTGGGGAATAGAAAATGTGTGTAATATATAAGTTTATATAAAAAAACAACAACATTGCTTTAGATCTGGTTCTTTACAACCTGCTCACTCTTAGGCTGTTCCTATGTGCATTTGTACTTCAATAAAGGCCTGCCTTTTAACCTGTAGCTTGTAGCTTTTATTCTGAGAGATATCTCCAATCTAGAAACCCTTTTTAAAAAGGGTTGCCATATTTCAAAAAGTTGTTCAGCTTTTTTCAGTTTCCCCCAAAGCGGTTGAGCGTCATCTGCAAAATCTTGAGGGGAAAATGAAGTTCTTGAGCTATTTTAGAAGAAATTCGCTAAAATCTACACTTCTGACATGGGCTGCCATATGTCCAGATTTCCCCGGGCGTTTAAGCGATTTCTGCCCAGGCGCTGTTACAGACAGCCAAATCCTGGCTATGTCCAGGAAATTCCGGACATACAGCAACCCTACTTAAAATTTCTCCAACAGAAGACAGGAGGCAATTTTTGGCAATTTATCCTTCCCCATGCACCTCCCCATATTACCATTCATTCTATGCTGAAAGGTCCCCAAATTCCATTTATAAGAGGAAGTTCCTGGAGTTTACAGGAAAGAATAAGCAAAGAAGAATCTCTGCTTCTTCAGTTATCAAGGGAGGGCCTGTGGCTTAGTGGTAGAACATCTGCTTTGGGTGCAGAAGCCCCCAAATTCAATTCCCAGCATCTCCAGGTGAACTTGGGAAAGATTCCCTCTCTGAGACCCTGGAGAATTGCCCCTATCCCATGTAGGCAATGCTGAACTATACCAATGCTCTGACTCAGTACAGTGGTACCTTGGGTTAAGTACTTAATTCGTTCCGGAGGTCCATTCTTAACCTGAAACTGTTCTTAACCTGAAGCACCACTTTAGCTAATGGGGCCTCCTGCTGCTGCCGTGCTGCCGGAGCACAATTTCTGTTCTCATCCTAAAGCAAAGTTCTTAAGCCGAGGTACTATTTCTGGGTTAGCGGAGTCTGTAACCTGAAGCGTCTGTAACCTGAAGTGTAAGTAACCTGAGGTACCACTGTATAAGGCTGTTTCCTGGGGCTCCAGATTCCATCCACAGGGTTAAACGCCCGTCCATGAGTCCAAATTCTACTTATCATTGTCATTGTTGCTGTTACTGAAATCTCTACGCCAACTTCCAAGAGAAACTTCCAAATTGATTTATATCATGTGTCATTAAAGGAGGGGAAGCAACAGATAGCAATCATACCACGATCACAGTTCTTCTATACTTGAGTGGAAAATCGTGAACCCAAAGCGAAGCAAAAAATGCACAGTAGATCATGTATGTGGCGCTCAACTTGCGCTTTCCTCTACAAAACTATCCGTCCTTGGGAAAGGATTGAGTCACACGTAGATTGGAGACCGGAAATTCCAACATGTGTAGCCTGTACACTTGCAGAAGAGAAAAATGCATCATTATTATTATCTATATAGTAGAGGAAAGTGCCAAGCGTTGCTGAGAAATTCTAAGAAACAAACAAAATCATTGCCGTTTTCAAACCACTGATCAACATCAGAAGAAGCTTTGAAAGGTTCAGTCCACCGTCTTGAACATGGGTAGGCAAACTAAGGCCCGGGGGCTGGATCTGGTCCAATCACCTTCTAAATCTGGCCCATGGACAGTCCGGGAATCAGCGTGTTTTTTATATGAGTAGAATGTGTGCTTTTATTTAAAATGCATCTCTGGGTTATTTGTGGGGCATAGGAATTCATTCATCTCCCCCCTCCCCCCAAAAAATATAGTCCAGCACCCCCCCCCCCAAGGTCTGGGGGACAGTGGACCAGCCCCCTGCTGAAAAAGTTTGCTGACCCCTGAATTCTTGACTCAAAATGGCATCCATTTGTATCCAAACATAGACCAAAAACTTGCTCCTTGATCTCAGGAACCATCGTACAGAATTTGGCTATGATATCTTAAGAAATGTCTGAATACATAGCAAAAAAGAGAGAGGCAAAATATGTAGTAGATCACAGGTCCTGGAGGTGCAATTGCAGGTATTCCATTAATGGAAGATTCCACTTGATCGAAAGCATGAAGAGACTGATCAAATTGCATCCAGTCTGCATTATGAAGTAGCTTAAATGAATGGCTAGAACGCAGTGAGTGGGCAGAAGTTAATACAGTTGAAATTAGATAGGAAACCCTGCATTTCCAGCAATATACTGTGCTACTTGAACATACTTTATATTTTTTCTGTAAACATTGACTTATCTTTTAATCTGCCATTCAAACAGCAGTATGTTAAAAGTAGGAGCTGCCTTGGAATTTTATTCCTGAATATCAAGCATTTTGACAAATGCATCGTTTGCCTTTCTGAGGTTTGACTGCCCTGTCAAAGCAATTTGAAAATTTAATAGCGATTCGCCACGATTGCAGTAACCTTCCTTGGCTTATTTACTGCTGTACTCGTCTCTGGGCCATGAATTTAGAGCAAGATGCCAGGCATGGTCTATCACGTGGCATGGGAGAGCTTTATGCGGCAGGGCTTCTGTTATTTATAAAAGGCGTCGAATATTTAGGATGTGTGATGTGAGCTTTAAATGTGACATTTGCGTTTCTTCGAGGCCGCAGACTCCACTTACTCAGTTTCTAAGTAAAGTTTGAAAAGAAGGAGAAGAAGTGGAAAATAAAAATGTCTAATAACTGGAAACTAAAAATGTATCTCATTGAGTTATGGTCATGCATTTGAGCAGTGAATAAACACTGAAAATGGGACATTTGTATTTCTATCCTCCCAAATGGCAGACTCAAAGCATACCATGAAATATTTTGGATGCCCACACTTACTAAATCAGCCTTCCCTAAGCTGGTGCCCTCCAGATATTGTTGGACTACAAATCCCATCATCCCTGACCATTTGGCCATGCTGGCCGGGGTGATGGGATCTGGCGTCTATAACCTCTGGAAGGACGTCAGCTTGGGGAAATGACTTGAATTTGGTAGACACGGGTAGCACAAGGTACCATGATTACTTAAAAAGGAAGGAAAGTGAAAACCATCTTGCCTTGTGCCCCCACAGCAAGGGAAACATGAATAAACACCCAAACTGGTCAGACTAGGAATGTCGGAAGCTGTGTCATGCTGAGTCAAACTATTGGTCCATCTAGTTCAATATTGTCTGCAACGACAGGCAGAAGATCTCCAGGTTTCAAGCAAGACCTATTCCCAGCCTTACTTAGAGATGATGGGGATTGAAAATGGGGGTCTTCTGCATGCAAGGGAAATGTTCTGCCAATGAGCTACAGCCTCACTCCATTCCAGCTCAAGAAGTCAGTAAGTACCCAGGCATCCCAAGAGTAAGACTGCATGAGTCAGCTTTACCCTCTGCTACTGATGTGCACTGGAGGCAGTGAGAGTTTTTACTTTCTTGGGCTCCATGATCACTGCAGATGGTGACAGCAGCCGCGAAATTAAAAGATGCCTGCTTCTTGGAAGAAAAGCAATGACAAACTTAGACAGCATCTTAAAAAGCAGAGACATCACCTTGCCGACAAAGGTCCTTATAGTAAAAGCTATGGTTTTCCCAGTAACGATGTATGGAAGTGAGAGCTGGACCATAAAGAAGGCTGATCGCTGAAGAATGGATGCTTTTGAATTATGGTGCTGGAGGAGACTCTTGAGAGTCCCATGGACTGCAAGAAGATCAAACCTCTCCATTCTGAAGGAAATCAGCCCTGAGTGCTCACTGGAAGGACAGATCCTGAAGCTGAGGCTCCAAGACTTTGGCTACCTCATGAGAAGAGAAGACTCCCGGAAAAGACCCTGATGTTGGGAAAGATTGAGGGCACAAGGAGAAGGGGACGACAGAGGATGAGATGGTTGGACAGTGTTCTTGAAGCTACCAGCATTAGTTTGACCGAACTGCGGGAGGCAGTGGAAGACAGGAGTGCCTGGCGTGCTCTGGTCCATGAGGGTCACGAAAAGTTGGACACGACTAAATGACTAAACAACAACAACTGATGTGCACTTGAGGAGTTCCCAGGGCAGGGCTGGTGTGGGGCGTGGCCTAATCCTGAGGGGTGTGGCCTGCTTTGGATGGCCACATTCAGTCCCCAAGTTTCAAGTTCTCCACCCTTCGAGAAAATTTGGCTGAGCTAAAAGGAGAAGGGATGCAATTTGTCAGCATGCACTTTCTTCTATGCAATTGGAGACACCTCCGTACTGGCAACTTCCCCTGAGAAAATTAACCTTGCAATAAAAATATGGCGCCGTGCCAAAAGAAATTGGCAAGTGCCGCTGAGAGAGGGAGGTGATGCGAAAACACAAAACCCAGAAAGCTATGCAGTTATGAGCCAAAGTATTGTGCAGCTCCATAATATGTGGGTGTGCTTGTTTTGTTAATTACATGCCATCCAGGGATATTCATTACATCTCAAACCAATACAGTCAAACAATATGTTGATAAATGGGGGAGGGGGGGGAAGAGCTCCAGAGTCTCTTGATCTCTTTGTACTTTTATTCTCTCCCCCTCCCCCTTCAGTGCTGGGAGATGGTGATTAAATGTATAAGTCAATAAAATAAAACACATTATAGGGGGTTGTAAAAATTTCCAAGACATTCAGTAAAACCAAGCTAATGATACAGTGCTGGAAGCTTAGCTTTAATATCTCCCCGGCTTTTATTACTTAATGGCATGCATATATATATATATATATATATATATATATATATATATATATATATATGCTTTCGTAGATTTTCACGGGTACAGGAATGCAGGTTTTGGTGTCCTCGGGTGTCTTCCCGTGTAAAAGTTGGGGTGTCTAGGTGACGTTTCGACGAGGTCTCACTCGTCATCTTCAGGCTGGTGCTTTCGGCTTCTTGTTACTGGAACAGAGCAGGATCTCAGTGTTTGAGTTCCTATAAATACTGTTGAGGGGGTGTGGTGTATAGCCTCCAATGTTCTGGGCAGAGAGGAAGTTCCCAGGCTAGTGTGCCTTTTCTTCTTTTGTTCCTTAATTACTTGAGGGATATCTTGAGTGATTTCTTGAGTGATATCCTGAGTACCACTTAGGTGGGTCATTAGGTGTGGATTAGTTGCTAAAGTCTTTGTGTCTTGACCTCTTGAACTTTGTGAAGAGTTTTTCTGAGAAGATGGCTGTACTGCACTTAGTTGTGCTCTGGCTTGGCTTCGTGTATAGGGGCGAGCTGTGGTTTTGTGGCTTGTGTCAGCCAGATCTGTGTAGGGATTGCAGGGGGGTGCAGCATCCGGAGGTGCCACCATGGTTTGGCTACTGGATGGTGTCTGTAATTTATCTGTGGAGAGGGTCTGGGTTTGGGTCTGGTGTGGTTGATTGGTGATAGCGTTCTGTGTGCCTCTGGATCTGGTGTCAGTTTTTGTGGGGAGGGCTAATTTCCAGATGTCTGGCAAGCGGGATGTGTCGTCACGCTTGTTCATGTTGTGAGGGTGTTTCTCTATCTCGATGGCTTCCATGATTATTCTCTTGTGGTGATGTTCCATGTTAAAGAGCAATTTGGAATCTGCAAAATTAATTTCGTGTCCTGTTTCTTTCATGTGTTGGAAAAGAGAGGAAGTTTTTTCTTCTTTTTTTGACGGCATTCTTGTGTTCTGCGATACGTGCATTTATTCGTCTGTTTGTTTGTCCAATGTACGTGGCTGGGCAGACTTTGCAGGGTATTTCATAGACCCCTTGGTTTTCCAACTGGATTTTATCCTTGGGGTTTCTGAGGATATTGGCTATTTTTTGGTTGGTGCAAAAGGCTGTTTTGATATTGTGTTTATGGAGGATTTTGCTAATTTTATCTGTAGTGCCCTTGATATAAGGAAGGAGGGCCATGCCATTGTTTTCTTCTGTGTCTTGGTTTTTGGGGGGTGTTTCTTTTTGGATTAGCTTCGTAACCCTGTTTTGCTGGTATCCATTGGCAATTAACACATTTGAGAGATTCTGTAACTCAGTTGTCAAGTGGTCTTTGTCAGCCAGGCGTTTGGTTCTGGAGATGAGAGTCTTGGCTACGGAGTTTATTTGTGCAGGGTGGTGGTGTGATTGTGCATGTAAGGGAGCCCTAGGACACACTATCTACCGGAAAAAAAACACACACCAACCGCTACTTACATGCACAATCACACCACCACCCTGCACAAATAAACTCCGTAGCCAAGACTCTCATCTCCAGAACCAAACGCCTGGCTGACAAAGACCACTTGACAACTGAGTTACAGAATCTCTCAAATGTGTTAATTGCCAATGGATACCAGCAAAACAGGGTTACGAAGCTAATCCAAAAAGAAACACCCCCCAAAAACCAAGACACAGAAGAAAACAATGGCATGGCCCTCCTTCCTTATATCAAGGGCACTACAGATAAAATTAGCAAAATCCTCCATAAACACAATATCAAAACAGCCTTTTGCACCAACCAAAAAATAGCCAATATCCTCAGAAACCCCAAGGATAAAATCCAGTTGGAAAACCAAGGGGTCTATGAAATACCCTGCAAAGTCTGCCCAGCCACGTACATTGGACAAACAAACAGACGAATAAATGCACGTATCGCAGAACACAAGAATGCCGTCAAAAAAGAAGAAAAAACTTCCTCTCTTTTCCAACACATGAAAGAAACAGGACACGAAATTAATTTTGCAGATTCCAAATTGCTCTTTAACATGGAACATCACCACAAGAGAATAATCATGGAAGCCATCGAGATAGAGAAACACCCTCACAACATGAACAAGCGTGACGACACATCCCGCTTGCCAGACATCTGGAAATTAGCCCTCCCCACAAAAACTGACACCAGATCCAGAGGCACACAGAACGCTATCACCAATCAACCACACCAGACCCAAACCCAGACCCTCTCCACAGATAAATTACAGACACCATCCAGTAGCCAAACCATGGTGGCACCTCCGGATGCTGCACCCCCCTGCAATCCCTACACAGATCTGGCTGACACAGGCCACAAAACCACAGCTCGCCCCTATACACGAAGCCAAGCCAGAGCACAACTAAGTGCAGTACAGCCATCTTCTCAGAAAAACTCTTCACAAAGTTCAAGAGGTCAAGACACAAAGACTTTAGCAACTAATCCACACCTAATGACCCACCTAAGTGGTACTCAGGATATCACTCAAGAAATCACTCAAGATATCCCTCAAGTAATTAAGGAACAAAAGAAGAAAAGGCACACTAGCCTGGGAACTTCCTCTCTGCCCAGAACATTGGAGGCTATACACCACACCCCCTCAACAGTATTTATAGGAACTCAAACACTGAGATCCTGCTCTGTTCCAGTAACAAGAAGCCGAAAGCACCAGCCTGAAGATGACGAGTGAGACCTCGTCGAAACGTCGCCTAGACACCCCAACTTTTACACGGGAAGACACCCGAGGACACCAAAACCTGCATATATATATATATATATATATATATTGCAGCAACATGGCTTTATTGAAACTGATATTTTATAATATAGTTTGGAGGGGAGGAAGTAGGCTATATGCAAGATCCTTCCAACCTCTGGGTCCATCCATTCTTAAAATATAAGCCATGCTAGCTTCTGGAGTTGATGATATTCATTCATACATACATACATACATGCATACATACATACATACATACACAGTTACAGATAGGTAGCCGTGTTGGTCTGCCATAGTCAAAACAAAAAAAATTCCTTCCAGTAGCACCTTAAAGACCAACTAAGTTAGTTCTTGGTATGAGCTTTCGTGTGTATCTGAAGAAGTGTGCATGCACACGAAAGCTCATACCAAGAACTAACTTAGTTGGTCTTGAAGGTGCTACTGGAAGAAATTTTTTTTGTTTATACATACATACATACATACATACATACATACATACATACATACATACATGTATACATACATACATACCCTGCCCATCTGGCTTCGTTTCCCCAGCCACTCTGGGCGGCTTCCAACAAAAGATTAAAAATACATTAAAACATCAGATAAAAAACTTCCTTAAACATGCCTTCAGATGTCTTCTAAAGTTAAACGTCAGATAGTTCTTTATTTCTTTGACATCTGATGGGAGGAGATCACCTGGGTGATAGGACATTAAGACAACAAAGGAAAAGGGGCTATCTGTGAGATGGCAAATGGGTGAAGCCCCTCCTTCAATGCAGAAGGACAAAGCCTGAGTTTAAAGTGGAATTGATGTCACCTAGAAGAAAAGCAGCAAGCTGAAGAGAGAGAGAGAACTAACAGAGAGAGCTGTTTGAGAGCAATGTTTGATTTCTGTTCAATCCAAGGCTGTAGCTATGGTAGAAACAAGACCCTTTGAGGGTGTTAATGCTGTGAACCCCTCCACCATAGACTCAGGTTATATATGTGTGTAAATATATCAGAAAGGCACCACAGTCACTGTGCCAAAAGGAAACCCAAACCCTGGGTAAGTGGCTGGAATCTCTTGCCGTTCAGAGATGGAGGCAACATGCAACACTATCTAATACCAGGGACCCTTGCAGAACACATGGATGTTAGACCTAATTGCAGAAATCCCCTCCATTTATTACAACGAAAAGGGAGCGTTCCAATGCATGTTATGCTTGATGCATTTTAGGCAGCCTAACATAACCTCCTAAGGGACGCGGGTGGCACTGTGGGTTAAACCACAGAGCCTAGGACTTGCCGATCAGAAGGTTGGTGGTTCGAATCCCCACGACGGGGTGAGCGCCCATTGCTCGGTCCCTGCTCCTGCCAACCTAGCAGTTTGAAAGCGCATCAAAGTGCAAGTAGATAAATAGGTACCGCTCCGATGGGAAGGTAAACGGCATTTCCATGTACTGCTCTGGTTCACCAGAAGCAGCTTAGTCACATGACCTGGAAGCTGTACACCGGCTCCCTCAGCCAATAAAGTGAGATGAGCAACCCCAGAGTCGGCCACGACTGGACCTAATGGTCAGGGGTCCCTTTACCTTTACCTTTAACATAACCTCCAAGATCTCAAGCACCACACTGAGTTGATACTCATTAGCTGGTACTGACACCCTGCACTGCAAGGAAACAGCAGACATGGTGGTCACTCCAGAAGTTGTTAGACTCCACCTTCCATCATCCCTGACTGGGGTTGAAGGGCGAAGGAGCCCAATAAAATTTGGAGTCCACCACATTGGCAATCCCTGTCCTTAGGTCTCTAAAACAGGCAAGTGGGGCAGTTCTACACTTCTAAAAAATTCTTGGTGAATGAAGAGCAGGGTATATTTTGTGTGTTTGTGTGAATAAATATATATATGTGTACATTTGAGCTTATCAGGAAAGAACAGGTAGTGCTGTTGCATACAAAGCAGATAGTCTAACACTGAGCTATGGCCCTTGCCCTTTCAACCAAATAGGTTGATTTTAGACTCTTTGTTTATTAAGTTGGTTTCCTTTAGGTTTCCTAATCTTAGGATAGATTGGTTTTTATTTTAGCTTTGTTACCAGCCTTGGTTGCACTATGGATGGCAACTGGGGTAGAGGAATAAATAAATGGACTGTTCTGCAAATATCTTGCTCATATCTTCTCAGTGACCTGAAATAAAAGGAAGCAAATCCATTTTTGAACTGAAAAGGCATAAAATCCATTTCATGGCAAATTCATCCTAGCCTCTAAAAATGAGATTTCAAACCCATTGAAGAACATGGCTCTGCTGTATTAGAAAACACTTTGTTCCATCCTTGGTCAACTTGAGGATTCTGAATGTTTCGCCCGAGGCGGAGAGAGGTCTAACCACCGTTAAATTCTTCCAAGGGTGCCTATCGCAGCACTTAAGACTCCTCTAAGTGTTCCTAGAAACACTTTAAAAGGTACCCTCTGATCTCAGAGTTATTCAGATGTGCTCTTTAAACACCCTCTTGTCTTTGCAAAAACGATGCTGGCATGTACACAGAGACGTTTCATGAGCACGAAGCAAAACAGCACCTTGAGACTCTTGGCCACTGGAAACAAAGCTCGATCTGCCAGTTGGCACACGCCTCCGCTGGAGGAAACGTCACTTTCCAAGATCTGCGTAGGAGGCAAAACTCTTTCCGACAGTTCTAATTACTTCTGGGGGCCGTCTCTGGAAATCAACTGCATCTCCATAACTCTCGCTGACATTTATGAAGGGCATCGTGTTGCCGCGAAAAGGTTTGGGAACCAGGAAGGCCGGTGAACGTAATGAGGAATGGCTCAGTGCTTTTCGATGAAGAGCCTCTTGGAGCCCGTGTTGATTAAAGCACCTAATCCGATCTGGTTTGCAAGGAGCAAATATTTCTGCAACCTACAGTACCTTGAGGGGGACGTGGGTGGCGCTGGGGGACACGGGTGGCGCTGTGGGTTAAACCACAGAGCCTAAAGCTTGCTGATCAGAAGGTTGGCGGTTCGAATCCCGACAGGGTGAGCTCCTGTTGCTTGGTCCCGGCTCCTGCCCACCTAGCAGTTTGAAAGCACGCAATTGCAAGTAGATAAATAGGTACCACTCCAGCGGGAAGGTAAACGGCGTTTCCGTGCACCGCTCTGGTTTGCCAGAAGTGGCTTAGTCATGCTGGCCACATGACCCGAAAGCTGTCTGCGCACTAACGACGGCTCCCTCGGCCTATAGAGCGAGATGAACGCTGCAACCCCAGAGTCGGTCACGACTGGACCTAATGGTCAGGGGTCCCTTTACCTTTGCTTTATAGTACCTTGAAGCCTACTGATGCAACAGATCAGTGGACTTGCAAGTTTCCTACCACCAGGGAGCCATTCCTCCCATTTACCTGCCAAGGAATCCCCGTTTGTTTGTAGTGATTTGTATACCACCCCTCGGCAAAGTCCTTCATGGGAAGTTTACAAAAATAAGATAATACACAGATGAAACACAATACAAAACATGGACAAGTTCATTTCAGGGGCATGTTCTATTTGCATGCCTGAAACTGCACATAAACAGGCATCTTCAAGAGCTTCAGGGAACGCTGCTGCTGAGATTGTGGGCATGATGTCTTCCAACTACTGGATGATTGGCTGAACTGTTGTGTGAAGTCATGTAACGATCTCAGGCAGGCGAGCAAGCCTCGGTAAAAATTAATGACACTCCGGCAGCTTTATGGTACTTTTATTTACAAAAAACACCTCGAGAGCACAGCTTCTAGTCTGCTCTCATTGAATGAGTTGGTCAGTCTGAATCTCCTCCCCTCTCACAGCAAGAAGGATGCCAGATTCCCGCCCTTCCCTTCTTGCCCTTCTATTACACTCTGACTTTGTCCAGTCTCTGAGAACGGGGGCTGAGAGGTTGGACTTTCCTCTCCCCACTTCCACTAGACACAGTCTCTGTCCTCTGCCTCTCTGCTGGTTGCCTATTAACACTCTGACTGCCTCCTAACTCTCCCCCTGCTTGAGAGCTATCAGTGTCAGTGACTTCTTCATGAAGAGGGGGTAGAGCTCTCCCTTCCCATCTCTATCAGCCAGCTTTCATCTGCAGAGCTGGCCTCTCTCACTTTCTGAGTCTGCCTGTTCCCCTGCGCCTGGTAGAGCCACATACCTGACAGGTCAGTGGTAGGCGGAGACCTGGATTGAGCCAAAAGGGCTTCTTGTTTTCCGTCTGTTCCTAGAAGCAGAATGCAGGATACAGCCAGGCTGATGAAGGGGGTACACTGTACCTCAGTGGACAATGGTTCCCATGGAGTTTGTGTTAGGATATTTCTGTTCCACCTTAAAAGGGAGCAGGCTTTGTGAGTCACAGAGTCTGCGTATTTCCTGTTCACAGGATGTTTCTGTTGTGTCTATGCTTTTGTTTCTCTCTCTGTGCCTGAACACGCAAGCAGGCAGTCATGTTTTTTCTTTGTTCTGACCAACGCTGAATAAACTTCTAAATAATGCTCTCCTGCGTGCATCTTTCGCTGTGCGAATTCTGCTGATAGAATGTGCATCAGCTCTGGAATGTGGCAAGCTATTTTCTGGAGCTTGTGTCGCTAATTGCTGATACTGTATCTACGGGAGATCGGTGGATCATCTGGAGGCGACGTGGGGGCCATGATGGGCTTTATCTCCCTGGCAGTATCCCAACAGTTTGATGGGACAAACTGGAATCTGAGATTTATCCCCTATGTTCCTCTATATAGGGCAGATGTGGGGGAACTTAGACCCTCCAGAACAGATATCCCTAAACTCGGCCCTCCAGATGTTTTGGGACTACAACTCCCATCACCCTAGCTAACAGGTCCAGTGGTCAGGGATGATGGGAATTGTAGTCCCCAAACATCCCCAAACATCAGGAGGGTCGAGTTTGGGATGCCTTCTCCAGTCGTTGCTGAACTACAGCTCCCATCAGTCCTGGTCATTGGCCATGCTTACTGGGGCTTTATGGAAGTTGTAGTTCAACAATATCTGAAGGGCCAAAGCTTTCCCACATTTGATAGAAGGGCATGGATGTGTCTGAGGACACCTTTGCACTGTAGCCATAAATTGTCTTCCTGTGTGGCCAGGCATCCACTGAGAGGGAAACCAGGAATCTGGGAACACCGTGTATGTCTCAGGGTTCAGAGTGCAGCAAAGCCATATTGAACCCTGCACAGAGAGATGCAGGGCACACCCTAGGAGACATTTAAATATACAGGTGCTGAAATAAAAAATAAGTTGACTGGTTGGATTCAATATCATCAAATAAATTCAATGTGGACGGAAGACAAAAAGATTGGAATAAATGAGAAAAAATCTAGATTCCAGATTGAAATAATAGAAAGTAAAACAAAATTATTATCAAAAATGTATAACCAGTTGCTTGAGTGGGACACCAAGGATGAGGAAGTAAAGGAGGTGATGGTGAGGTGGGCGGTAGATCTAGGGTATAATATAGAGTTTGATAAATGGAAGGCTTTATGGTGTAAAGATATGAACTTTTCGGCATGCACGACACTTAAGGAAAATATGTACAAGATGATGTACAGATGGTACATAACGCCGATAAAATTGTATAAAATTTATAGAACAGGCGACAAACTGTGTTGGAAATGTAAGAGTAAAGAGGGCGAATTTATTCACATGTGGTGGACGTGCGAGATTCTCAAAAAATTCTGGGAATCTATCTATAATGAATTAAAAAAAATTCTCAAATATACATTTCTTAAAAAACCTGAAACCTTCCTGCTGGGGATAATTGGCAAAGATATTAAAGAAGAAGATAGAACCCTTCTTCAATACGCAACAGCGGCCGCTAGAACCCTCATAGCACAGTACTGGAAAACAGCAAAAACCCCAACATTAAAGGAGTGGCAATTTAAATTAATGGATTATTTAGAATTGGCAAAATTGACTCAGAAAATAAGAAATCAAAAACGTACAAAATTTAGTAATGAATGGGATAAATTTAGAATATATATGGAAATAGAGACAAAGGGAAAATCAAAATGTTAATCAGAAATATAGATGTATCTAAAAAAAAAAAAATTCACAGTAGGCATGAGATAACGCTTACTATGTTATAAATTTTATTTTGGAATAGATACAGCAGAAAGATAATTAAGATAACATTATCCGAAATCGAGATAAAGGGAAGTCGATCAATGTTGTTGTAAAATTAATTTAAGTTGTGTTGTTCATGTTGTACGTATTTTATGTTCTTTTTCTTTTCTTTTTTTCTTTTCTTTTTATGTTTATTTCATTTACTTTTGTCTGTTGTATGTCTGTGAAATATATTTATGCAAAACTTAATAATAATAAAAAAAACATAAATATACAGGTGCTGCTCCATCAGTACAAAACCAGCCCACCTTAATCGTACACATTTTGCCAAATTGTCGCCAAAGAGCAAGGAGGTTCTTTGGGAGCTTTTATGCGGAATTCATCTCTCCTCTCCCATTTCATTGTCGGCCTAGGTCTAATTAACCAAAGAGATCTCCTTTTCTTCAAGGGAATAGCTGGGAACTACAAGGGACTGTACAACAGCAAGGGGAATTAATAGCCTGTTCCAGCCACTCACTGCCAGCTTCCGAAATGATAGCACTGAAGAGAGTGAATTATGTCTTGAGAGCTGTCTTGTATTTCATTATCTTCTTACTTTTAAATTAGGGAGCACTAATAAAATAATCAAATTTTATGAACCTTGTTTTCTGGAGGGTAGTAAAAAAAATGTCAAATTTCAGAATATAATACTCAGGATCACTGAGCCACTCTGTATCCATAGCGATTTGGTTATAATGAATTAAAGTTCCAGTGCTTTAGGCTACTTTAACTGTTCAAGGTGCATTAGGCATTGTGCTTGCGATTGCTCCCATCTTGGGAGCAAAGAAATATTTCGGGGGGTGGGGAATCTTTCAGTGGGAGGTTGGGAGGAGTGGTGTGTTTAGGAGGGGAGGGAGAGGAGGAAAGTAACATGGAATGGTGTGCATAATTTTAGAGAGTGAAAATGTGTCATTATGAGCAAATTTAAAAGCTAATCGAAGATCTGTGCATTTGGAGGGCGAAGCCAGGGCTGTTTAAAAGTGGAATGAAACTGCTATAAATGCATAGTGCAGACGGGACCTGTCTGACTGGATTCATTGGGAGTTACTTTTGAGGAGATACACTGTGGCACACACAAATATTTAAATCCATTTAAAATACAGTGGTACCTCGGGGTACCTACGCTTCAGGTTACAGACTCCACTAACCCAGAAATAGTACCTCGGGTTAAGAACTTTGCTTCAGGATGAGAACAGAAATCACGTGGCGGTGGTGTGGCAGCAGTGGGAGGCCCCATTAGCTAAGGTGGTGCTTCAGGTTAAGAACAGTTTCAGGTTAAGAACGGACCTCCAGAACGAATTAAGTTCTTAACCCGAGGTACCACTGTAATAATAATATTCTAATGCATTTGGAATATAGAGCAATCTGTGCTTCTATTTTCTGCATTGGATCACAAGTATTTTTGATTTCTCCATCACCCAGCATAGTTGTAAGGGGCCATGATAACATATGGCTCCCTCTGCTCTCCCTTCTCACTTGCCACCAGAATGAAGACATTTTGCTTGCTCCCCATAAATAAGACGATATCAACTGAATATATTGCAAGAGAAATCTTCTCATTATTAGAACAACTCCCGTTTCCCAATTTATTTAGCACAAACAACTCTTTGTCACTGATTTCTTTTAAGAAAGTGGAACGTTTATTTATTTATTTATTTTTGTTTCATTATTGATAGCGCTTGCTAATTTTAGTGGCAACATGTGTTAAAAAGACAGGCGGAAATATGGTCCCACTGAAACCTTAATTTTTTCCGACATACCACTCTATGGAAAACTGGTTGCTGTCCTTTTCGCTTAGCTTAAACATGTTAAGAATGTCGCCCTTTAGCCTTCTTTGTCAGAAGAGAGGAAGAGCATCTTCAAGACAGGGCAGGAGGAATTCACTCACACACATAAGCCACGAAATGTGTTTGTACTTTATTGCATTTCTTTAAAACATTAATATCCTGTGCTTCAGCCCAAAGAAGAGTTCATAGAACAATGCAGAGTAAATAATAATAATAAATCTGTAAAAAAAATTAATCATGTGTTGGATCCCATGGTTAGGCTCCATTCACGCCATATGAAAATAACAGCATGCTACAACTTTAAACAAGTATGACTTCCCCATGAAAATCCTAGGAATTGTAGTTTGTTAAGGGTGCTGACACCTCATCTGTCTCCTGAGAAATCTCTATGTGGGACAAGAAGCTACAGTTAGAACTGGATATGGAACAACTGATTGGTTGAAAATTGGGAAAGGAGTTCTACACGGCTGTATATCGTCTCCCTGCTTATTTAACTTATATGCAGAATTCATCATGTGAAAGGCTGGGCTGGATGAATCCCTAACTGGAATTAAGATTGCCGGAAGAAATATCATCAACCTCAGATATGCAGATGACACAACCTTGATGGCAGAAAGTGAGGAGGAATTAAATAACCTTTTAATGAGGGTGAAAGAGGAAAGTGCAAAATATGGCCTGAAGCTCAACATCAAAAAAACGAAGATCATGGCCTCTGGGCCCATCATCTCCTGGCAAATAGAAAGGGAAGAAATGGAGGCAGCGAGAGATTTTTCTTTCTTGGGCTCCATGATCACTTCAGATGGTGACAGCAGCCACGAAATTAAAAGACGCCCGCTTCTTGGGAGAAAAGCAATGACAAACCTAGACAGCATCTTAAAAAGCAGAGACATCACCTTGCCAACAAAGGTCCGTATAGTTAAAGCTATGGTTTTCCCAGTAGTGATGTATGGAAGTGAGAGCTTTGAATTGTACCCTGAAACAAACTGGGAGTCAGTGATGATGTCTCTGTGGCCATAAGTATCTTGCTCAGCCCTGTAGCTAAGCAGACCAGGAGTTGCTTGCGTTCCCCAGAATTTGATTTCTTATATTCCTCCTCTTCTCCAAGAAGCTCGAGGTGGCCCATCTGAGTCCTAAGGTCTTCATAAAAAAATTGTTTACTTCAAAATGTCAAAACAGTGTTGGCAGGAGAACATGGTACAGCATGAGAATGTAGCAAATATACACACAACACAACAGGGCGATAAGAAATAGCTGTAATAAGTGGGGGGGGGGGACATATTTCAAAACTGTCTAAGGATTCTTAAGCAGCAAGACTTTATTTAAGAAGCCTAAATCTGCTATGATTAAATGGGCACAAGATGTTGGACATAACATTATGTTTGCTGACTGGGAACAGTTGTGGACCACAGGTATGAAATTTACGGCATGTAATGCCTTAAGAGAGAATATTATGAAAATGGTATACAGGTGGTACATGACCCCAGTCAAGCTTGCAAAAATCTATCATTTGCCCGATAACAAATGTTGGAAATGTAAAGAAACTGAAGGTACATTCTTTCACCTTTGGTGGACGTGCCCAAGGATCAAGGCTTTCTGGGAAATGATCTATAATGAAATGAAAAAGGTATTTAAATATACCTTCCTGAAGAAACCAGAGGCCTTCCTCCTGGGCATTGTTGGCCAATTGGTGCCAAAGAAGGACAGAACTTTCTTTATGTATGCTACAACAGCAGCAAGAATACTTATTGCAAAGTATTGGAAAACACAAGATCTACCCACTTTGGAAGAATGGCAGACGAAGGTGATGGACTATATGGGACTGGCAGAAATGACTGGCAGAATCCGAGACCAGGGAGAAGAGTCGGTGGAAGAAGATTGGATGAAATTTAAAGTCTATCTACAGAAATATTGTAAAATTAATGAATGTTAGAATGATGTTGGATAGGAATTAAGTGGTTTCCAGCTGTAATGCTTTAAGAGAATATGAAAAAAGGGTTATAAACAGGTAAAAATCTAATGGTAAGGATTTGCTGAACCAACAATTTGAAGTGGAATACAAAAAAAGGGAGGTATGAGGAGGTCCAGGAAATAAGCTAAAGGAAAATTAGCAATGGAAAATCTGTGTATTTTTAACTATTTTTATTTTGTATTTTTGTTATTTCTTTTTTTCTTTTTCTTTTTTTATTGTAATATTTTAAAAAACTTAATAAATATTCTATAAAAAAAGACTTTATTTAAGAAGCCTTCAGGAGACGAGATGAAGCTATGATGATACAGGGAGTAAGGTGTTGAAAGTCTCCTGAAAATTTCTCTTAATTGGTTCTAGTATGTTTAAACCTTTCAACTTCTGTAGATCACCAGTAATCCTAATATTAAAAATAATCATTCTTATCAACACACTGTAGGGAAGTTTAGTTTTAGTATCTACATGGCAGCGTTTCATAAACGATGTATTTCCAATTTCAAAACAAAGCACTAAGCTTTGGGTCAAGTTGGCGTCCTCTCCCTGCGAGCTGCAATATGTCTGCTTGGAAGCGCCAAAATATTTTTACTTGTTTGCCCATCCTGTCATGGTAGCAAGCAATATAAGCTTAATCAAGTTCCTTCACCTTAAAGTCTTTCTTTATGCTTCTGGAGAAAGTGGTGAAACAGGTGAAATGCACATGA
This sequence comes from Podarcis melisellensis, assembly GCF_964234715.1. NCBI lineage: Eukaryota > Metazoa > Chordata > Lepidosauria > Squamata > Lacertidae > Podarcis > Podarcis melisellensis. The sequence continues at coordinate 9,859,568 of NC_138539.1, read as the reverse complement.
ATAAATATCTCAGATACTTGCTAGCAGCTAAAGCGAAATGAAGACAGGAGTGCCTGGTGTGCTCTGGTCCATGGGGTCACGAAGAGTCGGACACGACTAAACAACTAAACAACAACAAAGCGAAATAGCTAGCTAAGGAGAAGAAGAAGAGTTTGGATTTGATATCCCGCTTTATCACTACCCGAAGGAGTCTCAAAGCGGCTAACATTCTCCTTTCCCTTCCTCCCCCACAACAAACACTCTGTGAGGTGAGTGGGGCTGAGAGACTTCAGAGAAGTGTGACTGGCCCAAGGTCAACCAGCAGCTGCATGTGGAGAGCGGAGACGTGAACCCGGTTCACCAGATTACGAGTCTATCGCTCTTAACCACTACACCACACTGGACAAAAACATGCAACCTCGAGAAGCTAGCTCAGGCATCACCAACTTGGTGCCCTCTGAAAGTCTTGAACTCCCACCAACCCCAGCCCAAACAGCTCTGCTTACTGGGACTGCTGGGGGGTTGCAGTTCACAACATTTGGAGGGAACCAGGTTGACCAAGGCTCAGTAGACCAAGATCAGTGTTGTTGTTTTTCAGCTGGAGTGCACCGGAGTGCAGTTCCGTCACCACTCAGGTGAGTGCCATTGCGGGCCAGTGCTCCTCCTGCCTGTTTCTTGTCTTTATGACCATCTGAGAAGTCCAAAACGAACATTTCAATTCGGAAACTGGCCAGTGTATGCAGGTCTATACTTTTTTTCAGATCTATGTCTCCACTTAGCTCCTAGCCACTTCTAGCCACGATTGGTCAAGCTACAGAGTGGGGCCATTGGTATTTCCCTTTCTTCAATCTGCCTCCCATGGCTGGCTTTAAGCTTTCCAGGCAGGCCCATACCACTGCACACGTGTGCATTTGCGTGAGGGCCCTTCTGAGTTGCCCTAGCCATCTGCCTGAATCTAAGTGAACAAGGGAAATGGGGGCACATTTATTTGACAACCCCCAAACCAGCTAGGGAGACAACTCGCTGTAGTCTTCAGCACCTCCGTGGGAGATGAACGGCACTGTTGTCAAACTGGCATCTGTTCAGGGCTGTCCCGAGTTGCCTGGCGACTTGTTATAACAATTTCATGGTGAGTTCCAGCACCTATTTTTCTCGAAAAAAGATCTCTGACTGAGATTAATATGAAAGTGAATATGATTCGTATCTTCATCCTCTTAACATTTCCATGAGATCATAAGCAACGATCCAATCATGAAATGAAGATCATTAGGCAAGCTGTTTAGGGAGCAAGTGTTTACAAAATGCGTTTCCAACTAAATGAAATGATGCATTAAACATTAATGCAGAGACTTCTGGGATCATAATCAATGTATTTTTCTCTAATATTCATGACATCCCCATACTGGCAAAGACATGCTCAGAAAGGCGCATCTCAGTTAATAACTCTCTCGAGATAATCTGAACCAGTTAAAGTTTCTCATCGGCTTTTAATGGCAATCCCATGTAGAGGGATTTAAACTATTAGGTTTGGGGGATCAGTCTGGATGATATTCAGGGGTACCTTGCAGGTCTGTGATTCTGCATCAAGGAGGCTTAGAATCTAGTACATGGGTAGGCAAACTAAGGCCTGGGAGCTGGATCCGGCCCAATCACCTTCTAAATCTGGCCTGCGGATGGTCCAAGAATCAGCATGTTTTTACATGAGTGTCCTTTTATTTAAAATTCATCTCTGGGTTATTTGTAGGGCCTGCCTGGTGTTTTTACATGAGTAGAATGTGCGCTTTTATTTAAAATGCATCTCTGGGTTATTTGTGGGGCATCGGAATTTGTTCATTTCCCCCCCCCCTTCAAAATATAGTCCGGCCCCCCAAAAGATCCGAGGGACAGTGAAAAAGTTTGCTGACCCCTGATCTAGTAGAAGAGGCCACTGAACTGGTCAGACCAGTTTCTTAGTAAGGTAGCCTTAGCCTTAGTTAGCCAGGTAAGTACCACCATTGACATGCCCAAAGATGTTGTCCTGTTGCCATAGAGACAAATGAGTGGGCCCTTTCCCACTTCATCCGGCTCAATACCATGTCATCTTAGGGTAGAAAACAACAGGCCAAGGAGAATTCTGTTTCTCTGTGTGTATGAGTTTTGGCTGATGCTGGAAGCTGGAGACAGAGGCAGGTTTAGGGAGATGCAACCAGTTCACCCACACTGGTCGCTGAGCCGATAGCGCACTGCAGGGGGCACCACAACAGTGAACAACAGAAGATGAGAGGTAAGGGAGTGCTGAATTTTGGCATCACACAGGGTGCCGCTGAAATTTTAAACCCAAAGTTCAACATTGCTGGAGACACAGAGACTTGTCTTGTTCTGTGCTGGACCTAAAGCTGGGAGCTTTGCTAGAAACTAAATAGGAAGGCAATATCTATAAAGCATTAATGCTGTGAGCCTGCCCACCCTATGTATATATGTGTAGATAAAACCATGTATCCCAAAGATACCACAGTCTCCACTGACCTTCATTCCAAGAAAACTGAACTCTGGATAGGTTTGGTCATCCCTGAAGTCTCTCTCACTGCTTGGAGATTGGTGTGTGCAACAATTCTTCCCCCACTGGACATCTATTCCATATATCCGGAAACTACAACTAATCCAGAATGCGGCAGCTAGACTGGTGACTGGGAGCAGCCGCTGAGACCACATAACACTGGTCTTGAAAGACCTACATTGGCTCCCAGTATGTTTCCAAGCACAATTCAAAGTGTTGGTGCTGACCTTTAAAGCCCTAAAAGGCCTCGGCCCAGTATACCAGAAGGAGCGTCTCCACCCCCGTCATTCTGACCGGACACTGAGGTCCAGCTCCGAGGACCTTTTGGTGGTTCCTTCACTGCGAGAAGCAAAGCTACAGGGAGCCAGGCAGAGGGCCTTCTCAGTAGTGGCACCCGCCCTGTAGAGCGCCCTTCCACCAGATGTCATAGAGAATAACAACTACCAGACTTTTAGAAGACATCTGAAAGCAGCCCTGTCTAGGGAAGCTTTTAATGTTTAATAAACTATTGTATTCTAGTATTCTGTTGAAAACTGCCCAGAGTGGCTGGGGAAACCCAGCCAGATGGGCGTGGTATAAATAATATATGTTGTTGTTGTTTACTTCCTGCCCAACTTATTGACAGGCACAAAAAATAATGCATGTCAGTCTTTCAAACACCAGGTGCAATTCAGCCCAAGCTCACACTGGCTAGGTCCTATTTATTTTGAGAGGAGATGCAAGAGCTTAGCTCGCTCAGATACAAGCATTGCTTTCTCAGTGGACTGTGTTTGTTGCCTTAAGGCAGGGGTTGGGAATCCATGGTCCTCCACATGTTGTCAGACTCCAACTCCCATTATCACTGACTATGCAGGCTAGGGCTGATGGGAGTTGGAGTCCATCAATATCCAGAAGACTGCAGATTTCTCACCCCTTCCTTAAGTGATAAAACAAGCAAAAATTCCCAAGCAGAATTTACCTACAGAACCCACACAGGGTCACGTATGGGCTAGTCTCAACAGGTTTGCTATCTCTTTGCTGTAATATTATGAGCTGTGAGTTCTTTAATTTGCTAGTTATTTTGGGATGAGAGCTTTAGAATTAGGAGTTGTGTATACAGACCCATCTCTAGAGCCTTTGAGAAACACGGATCTATGCTGATCCCTAATTGCTGTGACCAGGCCCCAGAATGGAAACTGAAATGCAATTTATGAAGTGGCAGTTTATGTTGAAGCCTTGATTTTCTCCCAGACACCAGTGCTCTTTAATGCATGCTTAAACACAGGTGGTGGTGGTTATTGAGGGAGCTTGTGATTTAATAAGTGCTTGGAGACATTTGTGGGATTTACAGCTAGATGGATGAGGACTGTTGTTTTCCAGGACACATGCAGACTATGGGTGAAGGCTGAGACACCCCACTTTAAGAGCACACACTGAAGACTCTTCTCCTGGTCAGTTAGCCAATTTCACTCCAGTTGTTGAATCTTGCATGATAAATATAAATTTCAGGAGTCTGCCCACCCTACTTGTAAACCAGGTTGAGTTGTTTGTCTTTTTTTAAAGGGGGGTCAGGGAATGAAGGGTGTTACTATCTGGAGGTATGTACATTTACTCTTTCCTTATTATTATTATTATTTAAAGCATGTAAAGTTGTAAAAACTGCTCTGGGGGCTGGAGGAGAGAGCTGGGTTTGTGAAATCGCACCACACTTTCCATCTTCTGCTTCCACACTAGGTGGTTTACCACACCCTTTGAGAACCACTGCCTTAGAACAAAACAAAGTGGCTTTGTTGTTCTAGGGCAGGCTTCCTCAAACTCGGCCCTCCAGATGTTTTTGGCCTACAACTCCCATGATCCCTAGCTAGCAGGACCAGTGGTCAGGGATGATGGGAATTGTAGTCTCAAAACATCTGGAGGGCCAAGTTTGAGGAAGCCCATTCTAGGGCAACAAAATAGATCCAGTTCAGTTGTTCAAAACTAAAGTTCCTGTATTAAGCTTGAATCCCACACTCAAAACACTGGCAGTCTAGGGGCACCCTAAGTTTTCCTTATGAAGACCAAGGGAGGGGAAGTAGGCTTAAATATTATCCTGATTAAATGAAAGCTTGTTTAGCCTGAGATCTGTGGTAGATAGCTATTCTGCTAAACCAGTTTGTGTCAACCTGGTGTACTCCAGATGTTTTGGACTATAGTTCCCATCAGCGCCTGCATGGCTGCACTCACTTTTTCTACCCCAAATGTTCAATAAATGTTGTTCTATTATTATTAATGTCTTGCTTTTTGTTGCACTAGTGCCCCTCCAGGCAGCAATAATTCAGTAACATTGCAGGAAGCAGCACGAAACAATAAATAAAACAGAATGATGTGTGGGTGGTTCAGTGTAAATCCACCATAAATGCATTATTGCTGAGTCCATCACATGTTCCAGAACATACCCACCAAAAAATCCCCAACAGTGTGAGGTTATTACTGCTTTAAAATCAATCTACATAGTTTAAGTTTTTAAAAAGAATTGCTCAGTCAAAAAATTCACATAGTTGCTCCCCACCGCAATGCATTGAAAGGGTTAGGGCAGTACTGAAATACCCATCCCTGATGCACTGGGAGTTATGGGCGATGAGTATAATTGTTTAATTGACAATGAAATAGGGAATGCCTAAATGTGTATTACAGAAGGCTTTAACGTGGGGAAATTCCACTGAAGTATACTAAGTGGTCTCTGAACTCTTCAATGGGTTGATTAACTATTGTTGTTTTCTGCTAGCTAACATGTGAGTGTTTAACCTTAGATCAGGTGACAGAGGTACTGAATTGCAAATTCGCCACCTTGGAAGGGTGGTGGCTGAATCTTTGTTCCCAGTCTTCATGGAAGTAAGGACATGTAATGACCCTCTCCAGTGAGGAAAAACAGCTCCAGGCAAAATGGAGGCTGTAAAGAGGGAGACCTTTGTTTATAGTTATGTTTGGAATTATCTTTTATTTCTAAGCTGCTGAGCCTGTGATGGACAGCAGAAGATATGATATGGAATTATTTGGATGTATCTTTGATGTTTTTGTTCTGTTTTGAAGGAAGTTATGCAAGTAAAGCTTTGCATCAAAATTATGGGCCTTGACAATGTTTTTCTTCCCAAAGGAGTCAGTTTTTATGCATCTACTTGCTTCAAACTGTGAAATATTAATATTTGCAGTAGTGGTGAAGGAATGGATTTCCCAAATCTAAAATCTGAGTGTGCAGTCAGTCTGAAACGGGCCCCCAAATCCCCATTTTTCCTGTACCAAGGGTGCATTAGCTAAAAACCATTAACTTGAGCTGTTGAGCAAATGCATAACAGGAACCTAGCTGTATAAACAAAGCACTCTCCTTTATCAGTCCGTGACACTTAATGGATGGCCTTGTCCATTCCCAAGTACAGACAGGATGACAGAGCTGGGGCTTATCTTATCTTGTGGGTTGTAGATATCCTGACACACTGACGCACAAACCTTGCAAGACACCCCCGCGCTCGGGGGTGACGCCTGAAGTGCTCTTAGAGTTGGTGACCTTCTTACTTACCCCAAGATAAGGTATACAGGAACAGGAACATCCTTCTATGGTCAAGAGTACCGGAACAGGAACATCTGTTTATGGTCATGGATGTCAACTTACGGGTATAAGCTGATGTGTCTGGATTCCTGGGGAAGGGGGGAGAGGGTGCCTGGAGGATATATATAATGTATGCAATTTCTCTTGCTTTTCTGCTTGCTGTGAACCGATTCACGCAGTGCCTTCTGCAGAATAAACTCTTTCTCTGAACCAAACCTCGGTGTCATTTGACTTCCTTCCTCCCGTCCGGGAGCAACACAGACCCCACCAATCAGCCTTAGTCTAATAAGGCTACAGTGGGGACAGGTGGACTGTGATGGAAGTGACCCACATTCTAGTTTACTTTTCTCATGGCTCATTCCAGGCTGGACGGTATTATGCATTTTTTCAAGCAGTGCTTTTTTCCCCAGGGGATACTCAAGCATACCCAGTGCCAGCACCTCCTTGTTCATTGTTGCTAAAAAGTGTGGCTCTTACATACTGTAACAACTTCATGGTGAGTACCAGCACCAATTTTTCTTGGGGAAAAAGCACAGGTTTCAAGGAATATTGATAGCACCAGAGGTGTCTCATAAATAAAAATTCAGAAGGAATGTGTAGAAGGAACTGCGAAAAGCTCCTGCAAGATAAATCTGAAATACAAAACAGTGACAGTGAGAGTTTCAAAGGAAACTTCTATCTCCTTCAATGAATGATGTGTTTTCCTACGAAAGTAGCTCAGATAAAACCTGAGTCTTAAAAATATAAAGTTTTAATGGGGACAGAAATCAGTTTTTAAAAAATGTTCAGTGCAGCCTTCACCAGCATGGTGAGCTGCAGATTTCAGCAGAAAGCTATAGGACATGTACAGATGGGAAATGAAGCAGTAGGTCTGCCCTGAAACTTCTGCAGCCACAAACAGTATTGAAAGCAAAAATGTGTATAACCACCCCAATACCATCCTGAGCAGAAATCACTATGGGTCCCTTAGAAGGATTGGGTGTACACTCAAGTTAGCTTGGGCAGGGAGAGGTGTCTGCAGGTGGTTTTTTAAAATGTATTTTTATTAAAGATTTTATTGGTTTACAAAAGTATGTACAATGTCTCTCTTTTTTTCAAGTAACATCTTTTACAGATCAGTTTCATTTGTTGAGACATTAGGAAGAAAAGGGGGAAAGAGGTGGAGGGGGAAAAGTTGAGTGGGGTTGGATGGCGATGTTTCTATTTTACTTAATATATGTGGGGTTTTGTGTCAGCGTCACTTGTGCAGGTTCTTTGCTATTCACTTGTGTTCCTTTGGTGGTGAGAGAGGTTGGGGTTGGCCTAGGGTGTGGTTGTTCCATTTGTGGTTGGCTGTGGTGGTCTTTGTTTTCATGTGTGAGTGGGGTGGGTGGGTGTTTTGGATCAGGTTAGCCATATTGATTTGTATGCTGTTGGTGGATTTTTGTCATTGTCTTGTTGGGTTGTGTATGTGATAAAGGGGAGCCATACCATGAAGGCGTCGTCTTCTATTTGTCCCCATGTCAGTTTCAGTTTATTCGTTAATTTTTCTAGTAAGGCTGTTTCCCATACTATTTGGTACCATTGGTCCGTTCTCACTCCTGACAAGTCTCTCCAGTGTCTGGTTATGATGTTTCTGGCTGCAGGTGTTGCAGGACTTTGCAATGTTTCAGAAACCTCTTTGAGCTGAGACAAGGCAGGGTCAGAGATGACCACCAGGGACAAAACACACGCACTTCTTTTACAGCACTGCTCACCCAAAGATGGCAGCCTGTGATATGATCCAACATAACAGCCACAAAGTCAGAAAAGTTGCCTAAGGACAATGGATGGTCTTGGAATTTAGATTCCAAGCACTGAACACCATCAAACATCTATTGGATTTAGGGATTATAAGGAAAAGAAGAGCCTAGATAGCAGACATCAAAGTCAAATGTGAAAATCCTCCACTTGAATCCTTGGAGAGCCACTGCCAGCCAGAGCACCAAATATTGGTCTAGATGGCCAAAAGAGAAATACATGTTGCTTTGTGCTGTACATTGGACAAAGGTTCTGCTCTCAGATCACCTTCAGACCTCTGGGGAAAAACCAAAACTGGCCCATTTGCAGCCTAAGCTTTCACTTAGAGGACAACTCAGATTTATTTAAAGGTCTTCCTACAACCCACTCTTGCTTTTAAAAGCAATCACCGTCTCCCCACCTTCCTCCTCGCACCTTACGAAGTTTCAGTTCATTTCATGCAAGAATAAACCTGGTCTTATGATCAAAACAAGCACCGCGCTGTGGAAGGGACATAAATTGTCATGGATTAAATAGATTTAGACTTGACAGACTGCAAAGTATCCAAGTCTTTCAAGTATAAAAGCAGAGGAAGAGTGTTGTGCCCATCGTGACAAGTAAACCTGTCAAGGAAAATTGCCTGTGTGGGATTCAAGGAGAGGCAAGAGAAGTGGGGGGAGGGGGAAGTGGGGCGGAGGAAAGAAATCGCGAAGGATTCATATCCCTGCTAATTTTTTCTTTTCGCCTGTTTGTCACTGGGCTTGTTTTATGGGGGCTTTGCAAATGTTTTCCACAAGCCCTGTTCATTTACACCAGAGGACTCCGTATTCATCATTATAATAGCATTCTCTGCCCTGTGGGGATCTGCACCTTGATGCCACAACATAATCAATTGCCTGAGAGTGGGAGAAGGACAATGACACACTTTCAGGAGCCGCGGAAAAGGTAGAATTTCAATAAGGATACTGGAACTTTGCAAAGTAAACTGAACAATCTTCCAAAGCGGTCTTAAGTGTGACCACATTTGGGATACTGTGCACAGTTCTGGGTGCCACACCTAAAGAAAGATATTGCAGAGCTAGATGGGACCAAGACCTAGGTTATACGATTGAATTGGACAAATGGAAAAAGTTCTGGACAAAAAACTTAAAATTTACGGCCTGCTACTTAAAGGTAAAGGGACCCCTGACCGTTAAGTCCAGTCACGGATGACTCTGGGCACTCATCTCACTCTATAGGCAGCGGGAGCCAGTGTTTGTCCACAGATAGCTTCCGGGTCATGTGGCCGGCATGACTAAGCTGCTTCTGGCAAACCAGAGCAGCACACAGAAACACCGTTTACCTTCCCGCCGGAGCGGTACCTATTTATCTACTTGCACTTTGACATGTTTTAGAACTGCTAGGTTGGCAGAAGCAGGGACTGAGCAACATGAGCTCATCCTGTCGCGGGGATTCGAACCGCCGACCTTCTGATTGGCAAGCCCTAGGCTCTGTGGTTTAGACCACAGCGCCACCCATGTGAAATAAGGGAAAATTTCATGAAAATGAAATACAGGTGGTATCTAACCCCTGTTAAGTTGGCTAAAATAAATAAATCTCACAACAATAATTACTGGAGGTGTAAAAACCAAATAGGAACTTTTAATCACATGTGGTGGAATGTAGACATAGACATTTGATGGAATAATCACACATCCATCAACGGGAGAGAATGAAAATGCTGGCATCAGCTCCATTGGATGACCCTGGTTTCTAGTAAAAAGATAAGGCAAAGGACCGCTGGATGGTTAAGTCCAGTTAAACTTGACTATGGGGTACGGCGCTGATCGGATTCTAGTATTGTGAGACAGCAGGAGAACAGATCTCTGTCCACTTTTTCCATCCCATGCATCTCCATTGCTTGTTTAGATTTCTTTGAGAATGTCAATCAGAGGTGCAGTGGTCCAGGGTCATGGGGGGGGGGAGGGTTGAAGACCCATTACTATTTCTTCAGCAGGTTCCCCATCTCCAGTGTCCTTGAGTAGCCCAATCAACATGAACATGGAGCTTTTAGCCACTGAGAAGCAGTCTTCTCACCCTTTGTGATTGGAGCCTATCGGAGTGAAAGGAGGTGAGCCAGCCACTGAGGATTGGCTCCTAGGGTCACTTTGGAGAAGGCACTTAGGGACAACACTGAGTTGTTGTTGTTCGGTATGTTCCAAAGCTAAGCATTTAGGAACAGAAGGTGCTTCAGTTTCAAGAGAACAGTGTGCAAGGTCTGTTGCATACAATGGAACTTCAAGGGAAGCACAACTCAAGGCACTCTGAAAGAAAATAATGGAGCATTCTAAATTATTGCCTACGTACATGCACGGAAAATAGTTGATCTAGTTGGAAGGCAATATGGGGAGGTCTGCATGGATGGTTGCAATACATCCCTAATTGCTAATATTGTAACAATCATAAAATTGTTTTTATAATCTCAGATCGTTGCATAAACTTAGTGGGGCTGTGGATGTGACATTGGGTGCCTGTGATTATCATGAAGGGACTCTGCAATTCTGAGTTTTCCACTACACCACTGGTGTAGTCAATAAGCATGTGGATAGGATAGGCATGATGTAGTGGTCACTCTATACTTGACTTTCCAAAATCTTTTGATAAAGGTCCTCACCATGATTCCTGAGAAAGCTTAGGAGTGATTAGATAAGAGGTCAGGTCCTCCTGTAGATCAGTAACTGCTTAAAGAACAGAGAGCAGGAATCAATGGACAGTTCTCACAATGGAGGGATGTAGTCAGTCGGGTCCTCCAAAGATCTGTATTGGGGTCCCATGCATTTTAACATGTCCAAAAATGATCTGGGGTTAGTAGCGAGCAGTGAGTGGCCAAGTTAACTGATTATACCAAATTATTCAGTGTGGTATAAACAAAAAGGAATGGCAAAGGGCTCCGAAAGGATCTTTCTCCAAACTCAGTGATATCATAAAAGTAATTCAGTGTAAGGAAATGTAAGTGTGATGGTTATATGGGGTTGCTCGTGCATAAGTTGCCGCCACTCCTGGCTAGGTGGCCTGGTTAAACCTTTCCTGGCTGGACAGCCCTTCACTTCGTGGCTGTTCAGTCGCTAGCAGAATCCGTCTGTGGGCGTTTCTTGAACCTCTTCCAGCAAAGAAGCTCTTTGACGCCAAGTCGCCGCCTACTTTCCCTGCGCGGAAGTCTTCTGCGCAGGGTGGGTTTGGGCAGCGGAGGACCTGTGCTCTCCTCGCTGGTCTCCTGCGAAGAGTCCTGGAGCCTCCTCTCTGCTTCCCCCATCAGCCCCCCTCTATCTCTGGTGTAGTGCTGATTATCTTCCCCAGCCGGAGACCTACCTCTCTCCTTGCTTGGCCCCTCTCCAGCATCGCTGTGGAGCCTCGCCTCCTCCGCTAGTTGCGATGGCAGTTCCCTGACAGTAACATTATGCAAATTGGGTCAACAAACCCACCAATCAATCCCAACTTCACATATATACTGATGCCACCTGAACTAGTCAAGACTGATAAGGAAAAAGATCTTAGAGTTGAGGCCAATTGCCCAATGAAAGAGCTCAGCTGGTGTGTGGTTGGTAACACTGATTTTTAAATGTAGCACTATTTTTTAAGAAGGGGATCCAGGAGGTACCCTGGAAATTACAGGCCAATTAGCTTAACATCTGTCTCCATAAAACTGGTGGGAAGTATTGTTAAGGATAAAATAACTAGGTATATATGGAAGAACAAGCCTTACTGAAGCAGAGGCAGCATGGCTTCTGTAAAGGCAGGTTCTGTTTCAAGAGCCTCTTAGAGTTCTTTGAGAGTGTCAACAAGCATATAGATAGAGGTGATATGGTTGACATAGTGTACGTGAACTTTCAAAAAGCTTCCAACAAAGTACCTCACCAATGACGCAATAGGAAAAAAAATGAGGCAGTGTGTGGCTGCTGGAAAAAAATAATGGGCTTCTTATAGGCATATTGTTGGCCTCTGCAGGAAGAGGGTATTAGTCTAAATCCATCCATCCATAATTTTATTTGTATACCATCTTTCCATAGTTTGAACCATGCTCAAGGCAGCTTACAACATGAAAAACAAACAAACCACAATTACAATGTAATGAAAGTGGTCATAAACAATAAATGAAACATAAAAAGTGCATTACTAAATTGCACAATTTCCACATAAAAAATAATAAGATCTAAAATAAAGATACAAAAAATTGATCTTGATAACAGCAACAACCTCTGCCAACAATACCCTAACCCAAGAGACTGTTCAGCAACCTCAACTTTTGTAGCTGGAGTCAGTCCAATAGGCAGAGAGCGAAGAGGGTCCAATTCAGCAAGGCACTTCTTATGCCCGTCTTTTGTGCAGGAATTATTCTAGCGCTATGCTAGGGACTTGGCTGCAGTCTCCTGCAAACATGGTCTGAAAGGGCAAGCCTGAGTCACTCCACTTAGAAAAGGAGCATCTGTAAACGGAGTTCATACATCAACCGCAGAATGCTGGCTGGTGTTTCATCTGGGACACTATTGTGTTTTCTTCTGCAACAGCCCATTTGCTAGACGCTAGGTTTCCCTCCTGGAGCAGCAATCTTTCTCCATCCTCTCAATGTGATTACAGTCCATTTCATTCCATAATAGGTTTCTTTTATTATTCCCCGAGGCATGCAAATCAAATTTTACTCAGTACCAAAATCTTTGTTCTACGATGAATGCTGGCTTCAAGTGCAATTGGGGGGGGGAGAGAAATGGCTTCGCTATTGAATGCGACCCATGTTAATAGCGCTCCTCTCTTTTCTCTGTCTCCTCCCCAGCCCTGCTTTGAAAGTAAACATCTGTCCAAGTTTATTTGCTTCGGTGGAAAGGCAGGAGAGTATCTTCGGGGAAAGAGCATGATAAAGGCAAGACAGATTACCCCACAATTATAACTTTCTCTGTCTAAATGTTTAATTAGATCCAACGCTGCAGAGACAGGAAATTAGTTCAGCACCCATCTGTCCTGAGGTTTTCGAGATGGCAAACAAGAGGGGCTGCCTCAGCAAACCAGATTAAAATAGCAAAGCTTGAGAAAAAAATAAAAATGTTGGCTCACTCAGCTCAAACTCGCGCCAGAAATTAGACCACCTGTGGGTCAGCACATCTGGTCGGGCTTTTCTTTCAGAAGAGTGATCAGGAAGTGATGGCCAATAGGCTGTATCTGGCCCAAGGGCCGCCATCTTCTGGCTCACTGCACCTTTGCGCCATTTTAGCAGGGGAAATTAACTCCTTCCCCCAGGTGTGCTCTGCCCAGGAAGTTTCAGAAGCGGGAAGGAGTTGGCATAAAACATAGCCGTTCGAAGGCTCTGTTTCTTTATTCCTCTTGAGCTCTACTTTAATTAGCAGGATTCCTAAAATTATTTCTGAAATTAGAACCCTGGTCTCCTGGGTCCTAGTGGCAACTCTGTGTTTGGGTTGTACTACTTCAGAGTATAGGGGACACGGGTGGCACTGTGGGTTAAACCACAGAGCCTAGGACTTGCCGATCAGAAGGTTGGTGGTTCGAATCCCCGTGGCTCCCATTGCTCGGTCCCTGCTCCTGCCAACCTAGCAGTTTGAAAGCACGTCAAAGTGCAAGTAGATAAATGGGTAGGAAGGTAAACGGCGTTTCCGTGTGCTGCTCTGGTTTCGCCATGACCTGGAAGCTGTACGCTGGCTCCCTTGGCCAGTAAAGCGAGATGAGCGCCACAACCCCAGAGTCGTCTGCGACTGGACCTAATGGTCAGGGGTCCCTTTACCTTTACTTCAGAGTATAGGTAGAGATACACATGGTTGAAAGCTCTCCCCTGGTGGAAAGAATCCCACATATAAATAAAATGGTATATCAGAGAGCAGGCTATGGTAGACTCTTTCTCCCCAGTCTCTAATTTCTATACGGATTGAGATTTCCATAGTAAGGGATACCACTATGGTTGCAGTCTGAAATGTTACAGTCCAGATACAGGTTTAACACACCAGTCTGAAATTCGGCTAGATTGAGACCTATATCCCGCCCCCTGCCCAACTTCTCTATAGCCATCAATAGTCTCATGTAAGTGACAAAGGGAACACTTGTCCATTATGCCTTTGTCACAACAGGAAAAAAAATGCATTTTAGTGTTTTCCAGTCTCCCCCTCTCTCTTTTAGCTCAGGAGCTTCTGAGGCACAGCAGGATGGCAGATACAGCGCTCTCTCTCATCCAGCACACCTCTTGCACACTTTGCTAAATGCTATTTGAAAGCAGGTGACACCTGTGGCCTCGACAAAAGTGTCTCCTTGACTGCATTGCAAAGACATTGGCAGACCTGTCATTAACAAATCAAGCCGTGCAAAGTATTCTCCACTGGGCGGAAACAGAGAAAAGCAACGGAGAGGCAGCTTTCAGGAAAAGTGACAAACGTTCAGGGTGCTGTCTGTTGAACCTTGACTACGGGTTCAGGCTCCCTGCAAGTTCTAGGAACGTAACAGGTTTATTTAGAAGGGCTGTGAAACATACAGGCCTGCATGGCAGCAGGGTTTCCCTAAGGCTGTAGGGAGAGAATATTTTTCAGACCAAGGTCTGCATTCCTTCTTGGAAAGCCTGTCAGGACTCTGGTAAATGGGACCTGAGGCAGGAGTGGGCAGATTTATAAATCTGTAAAATACAAAAAATAAATTATCAGGTGTTTTGGACTACCACACCCATAATACCTGACCTTCGGCCATGCTGGTTGGAGATGATGGCAGTTGGAGTCCAACGCTATTTTAGTGGCTACAGGTTAGGATATCTTCTATTATTATTATTATTATTATTATTATTATTATTATTATTATTATTATTATTATTCCACCCAATTGTCTGGGTTTCCCCAGCCACTGTGGGCAGCTCCCAACAGAATATTGAAAACAGAATAAAACACCAAACATTTAAAACTTCCCTAAGCAGGGCTGCCTTCAGATGTCTTCTAAAAGTCAGATAGTTGTTTATTTCCTTGACATCTGAAGGGAGGGCGTTCCACAGGGCGGGTGCCACTACCAAGAAGGTCCTCTGCCTGGTTCTCTGTGGCTTTGCATCTCACAGGAAACTACCAGAAGGCCCTATCTAGTGTGTCTCATGTTCATATAGTTTCTTACTGCACCCCCAACCCAATGTACTTTTCTGTCTGGAAAACATTCACGTTCTCCCAAATGGCTGTGCATTCCGCTTCTTCCATGAAAGCTGAGATGTAACATTTCCCAGAGGTTTATCATTAGGGCTGCATTTGGTGGAGAAGAAGAAAAATCACATACTGTGGTTTTTCCCTCCCCCCCCCCCAGCCTCCACATCCGTCTTTCCCAGGTAACAGAATCTGTATGCTTTCTCCTGCTCAGTCTGGGGTTTGACAGCCATGTTTTGATCTCCAAGCTGAAAGCATATTTGCTGTTGGAAAAACCTTTGGTTCAAAACCCGAAAGCTAAACTCAGACTTCTCAAAGAGTTGAGCAAAGTGTGTTCTCATTGGTCAAAAGTTTGCCTGTTTGTTTCCTCCCTTCTATCCAGCGGCTTTTTTGATGTGTCAAAACTTCTTTCATCCATCCCTAAGATCGATCGTTCTTTAGAGCAGTGGCTTTCGATCTCTCTCTCTCTTTGAATTGAGAAACCCTTTTGACATGTGATAGGACGCAACACCACAAACCCTTCCCACACAGCCCCCAAATACGAAGTTAAAAAGACGAGGAGACTCGTAATAACTGGGGTTCGCTGCCCTATGAGAAAATGTCATGTTTGAGATGGGAGGTTGTAAGATTTTACAGAACCCCAAAGAAAGCCAGCAGAACATTGGCTAAAAACAACCTACAAGAGTATTAGTATTCAATGAAGGGATGAGCAAATATATCAAATTCAGTTTCTTTCAGCTTCTATCTTTTCCAATCTTCATCAATCACCATCATTTATTGGGAGAGTGCCTTTCCCAATAGCCATGCGCAAGGGAGCTTCAGTTCAGTTCTCCGCATTTCAACCTCAGGTTTCAACACAGTCAGTGCTTTTCTTCTAGAAAAAAGGTGCCAGGTCTATATACCCTAGAGCGGTCGGGATAGTTAAAGCTATGGTTTTCCCAGTAGTGATGTATGGAAGTGAGAGCTGGACCATAAAGAAGGCTGATCGCCGAAGAATGGATGCTTTTGAATTATGGTGCTGGAGGAGACTCTTGAGAGTCCCATGGACTGCAAGAAGATCAAACCTCTCCATTCTGCAGGAAATCAGCCCTGAGTGCTCACTGGAAGGACAGATCCTGAAGCTGAGGCTCCAATACTTTGGCCACCTCATGAGACAAGAAGACTCCCTGGAAAAGACCCTGATGTTGGGAAAGATGGAGGGCACAAGGAGAAGGGTATGACAGAGGACGAGATGGTGGGACAGTGTTCTCGAAGCTACGTACATGAGTTTGACCAAACTACGGGAGGCAGTTGAAGACACGAGTGCTTCGTGAGCTCTGGTCCATGGGGTCACAAAGAGTCCAACACGACTAAACAACAACCACACTCCCAGAAAAACACTCCTCCTCCTCCTTTTTCTTCAACTCTGCATGTAAATTCTCCAATGTATTAGTGAAAATTTATGCTAATATAAACATTTTTGAATGTGGCTATGCTTAATAGGCACTGTGGTCTAAAGCACAGAGCCTAGGGCTTGCCGATCAGAAGGTCGGCAGTTTGAATCCCTGTGACAGGGTGAGCTCCTGTTGTTCAGTCCCTGCTCCTGCGAACCTAGCACTTCGAAAACACGTCAAAGTGCAAGTAGATAAATAGGTACCACTCCAGCGGGAAGGTAAACGGCGTTTCCGTGCACTGCTCTGGTTCACCAGAAGCAGCTTAGTCATGCTGGCCACATGACCCGGAAGCTGTCTGTGGACAAACGCCGGCTCCCTCAGCCTGTAGAGCGAGATGAGCGCCGCAACCCCAGAGTCGTTCGCGACAGGACCTAACAGTCAGGGGTACCTTTACCTTTAGGCTTAATGGACACATTTTAGAATAGCAATTCCCCTGGATGGATTTTTCTGTTATTTTCACCCATTTGTGCATTTTTAAGCACACTTGATCCTAGTACATGCATTTGTATTTGTGTGTGTTTGTGGCTACAGAACTGCACTGAAAAAATCAGATAAGTGCAAATTTTAAAGGATGGCTGTGTTTCGGTTCATGTATTGTTTCAGAAAGTGAGAATTAGGTAGGTTCACCTTTAAATATGAACTAAATTGAAGAAGAAGAAGAAGAAGAAGAAGAAGAAGAAGAAGAAGAAGAAGAAGAAGAAGAAGAAGAAGAAGAATAGTAGTAGTAGTAGTAGTAGTTTGGATTTGATATCCCGCTTTATCACTACCCGAAGGAGTCTCAAAGCAGCTAACATTCTCCTTTCCTTCCTCCCCCACAACAAACACTCTGTGAGGTGAGTGAGGCTGAGAGACTTCAGAGAAGTGTGACTGGCCCAAGGTCACCCAGCAGCTGCATGTGGAGGGGCAGGGAATCGAACCCGGTTCACCAGATTACGAGTCCACCGCTCTTAACCACTACTCCACACTGGTTGAATTCCAACCCCACCCCACCCCCCATCCCTAACTCTAGTTTAAAGTGAGTTAGAAGAACATAGGAAGCTGCCTTAACACCAAGTTCAATGCATCATAATCCATTTCTCCACCCCATCCCCTTGCCAAAGAAGAAGCCTTGGCTAGTTTCATTATATGTATGTTGGAAAGTGCCATACATTCATTCCCCCACCCCCTATTAGTGACAAAATTCTCCATTTTGTAGCTAATGCAGAAGTCTCCTGTTGTAAGTAAATTACTGCACAATATGATTCCCGAGCCACAGTCCGCGTTTTCTGTTTTCATTAACTTCTACTCCATTTATCTTTAGCTGGACCAAAATCAGAGGCTGTTGCAGCAAAAAATAGGAAAAGTGTATTTTATTTCTTCCATTGTTTCTAACACCTTGTGTTGGTGTACCAGGCAATATCTCCTGCCATCCATAGGCCAGGTTCAGCGGGTGTCAGGGAACTGCCATCGGAGCCAAGAGTGGAGGTGAGGCTCCCTAGCGATGCAGGAGAAGGGCCCAGCCGGGACAGAGGGAACACTTCCTCGGATGAAGGAGATCAGCGTGACACCAGGAAGAAAAGAGAGCCGGAAGGGACGTCGGAGAGATGGCTCCAAGACTCTTCCACAGAGACCAGCGGGGAGAGCCCAGGACCTCCACTGGCCACACCCACTCTACCCAGAAAACCTCCGCACAGGGAAGCTAGACGACGACTTGGTGTCAAAGAGCTTTTATGTTGGAAGAAGTTCAGGAAACGCCCACTGACGGATTCTGCCAGTGACTGACACAGCCACGGAGAAAGTGCTGTTCAGCCAGGGAAAAGTTTAGCCAGGGAACGTTGCCAAAAGCAGTGGCCACTTACGCACAAGCAACCCCAATTCCCTTTACAGCGGGCGACCATGGGTATCAGCTGCTTGTCCTCATTGAACTTGGCAGGGAGGAAGATGGGAGAACATTAGAATTAGTTGGATCTGCCTGTCATTGGTGCTTTCTCTACCAGTCTTCTGCCCCACCAGTTCCGATGAGTACCAACCACCATTGAAAGCCCAGCTCTCTGGGTTTTCAAACAGAGCATTTGGCCACCTGTAGCTCTACCTGATGTCTTGCCAAATGCAAGGTGGTTCTTTTAAAGGAGATTCAGAAACCATCAGGCATTTTAGAAGGGCATTAAAAATGGAAGCATTGGGTTGAATCCTACTCTGAGGTTGCGAGCAGAACAACTTTTCTGCTTGAACAATGGCTTTTCCCTTACTGCTCCTCTTTCTGTGCATCCCAGCTGTGCTCCCAAATCTGTTCCACAGGGTTCAGGAGAAACCCAAAGCACCCAGAGTGCAAGGAATGTGAGGGGAGGGGAGTTTTGTTCTACGCATGAGCATGAATGAAGTCTGCTTGCTCAGTGACTTAGGGTTTGTCCACGCTTCTATTGACCCACACTTTCTAGGCATGGATCTGAGGGCTTTTCCCCTTGCCCCACTCCTTTGTCAGGGAAAACCCACTCTTTAGGTCTAAATCAGAACAAATAGCCATCCACAAAACCGCGATTGCCATTTGTTCCAAATGAATGCTAAAGAGAAAACTTCCCCTCAGGGAAAGCAGCAGGAAAAGAGGAAGAGTGGATAAGTCCTTAGTTGGATACAATCCCATCTTAAGCTATGTGGTTTGTTCCTTTCTACACTGATGAGTGGGACGCGGGTGGCGCTGTGGTCTAAACCACAGAGCCTAGGGTTTCCTAATCGGAAGGTGGGCAGTTCGAATCCCCATGACAGGGTGAGTTCCTGTTGCTCAGTCCCAGCTCCTGCTAACCTAGCAGTTCAAAAGCACTTCAAAGTGCTAGTAAATAGGTACCGTTCCGGCAGGAAGGTAAACAGCGTTTCCGTGCGCTGCTCTGGTTTTGCCAGAAGGGGCTTAATCATGCTGGCCACATGAACCGGAAAAACTGTCTGCGGAAACAGACAAACGCTGTCTCCCTCGGCCTGTAAAGCGAGATGAGCGCCACAACCCCAAAGTCATTCGCGACTGGACTTAACTGTTAGGGGTCCATTACCTTTTTACACTGATGAGTCAATGTTCGCTGCTTCTTCTTCTTCTTCTTCTTCTTCTTCTTCTTCTTCTTCTTCTTCTTCTTCTTCTTCTTGTATTAAAATGCTTCTAACCTGCCTTTTGATGCAGGTGGCGCTGTGGGTTAAACCACAGAGCCTAGGACTTGCCGATTAGAAGGTCAGTGGTTCGAATCCCCGTGACGGGGTGAGCTCTCATTGTTCGGTCCCTGCTCCTGCCAACCTAGCAGTTCGAAAGCACGTCAAAGTGCAAGTAGATAAATAGGTACCGCTGTGGTGGGAAGGTAAACGGCGTTTCTGTGCACTGCTCTGGTTCGCCAGAAGTGGCTTAGTCATGCTGGCCACATGACCCGGAAGCTGTACGCCAGCTCCCTCGGCCAATAAAGCAAGATGAGCGCCGCAACCCCAGAGTCAGTCACGACTGGACCTAATGTTCAGGGGTCCCTTTACCTTTACTTACCCTGCCTTTTGAGCAAAGGGATTCTTAAGGCAGCTAATGCTGTCAAAAGAAAAGCCACCAAAGAACCCAAGAAACCAGCAAAACTAAAGATCAAACATCATCTCCAAAATTTCAACTGCCAGGAAATCACGCAATTCAGCCCCGAGAAAACCAGGTCTGCAGAATTCAGCTGTCAGCAGATGAAAAATGAACAGCGAAGAAGTCAAACAAGCCTCCTGAGCAGTGTTTGGAGTGAACTTTCCGTTGGGGGGGTGCCCCCTCTTCAGATATGTCCACAGCACCTGTACGCAGGATGTTCCAGAGTCAGCGAACTGAAGGTCAGTTCCTTCTATGAGAATATTACTGCACATTACAAGTTGAACAGATGGGAAGAAAGCATGAACACAGGTATAGTACTAATCCCAAAGGAACAGCCAGCAGTCCAACACTCTGGTTTGCTGATGATTCATCTACTTTGGCCAGAAATGCCTTTGCAGGTGCCCCCCCCCCCAGCAAGCTTAAATTTAGAGATATTTTTCTACAAATAGTTTTCAGCTCTAGTACTTAGGAGCATGGACCCACCCAGATCATTAGCTGAGCAACGCTGGGGCAGGGAAGTGTCCCATAGAGAAATCCTCATGTGGCGCAAAGGCATCCAGGGAAGGGCAGGGAACCTGGCAAGGCAGACGGCAGGAATAATTTGTTGTAGTAGTTAATTTGGGGGCTATGCTGCTGGGTCTAAATCGCATCATCCATCTCACAGGATTTACATTCCTGAGAATGTCTCTGAATGCAAGCATCTGTGCCTGCTCTTACTTCTTCCAATACCCTTTTTATTTTTAATTTAACCAGGTTTATATTTCATTTTATATATTTATAGAAACCCTCTAAGCAAGTTATAGGCAATTAAGAATGTATCTTTCCACAACAGTTAATTGATGCCTGCTTTTATTCTTTATGGTTGTTGGTGTTGTTACCACTTTGATGTTTTTCTATGAAATAGTGGTATGTGTGTGTGAATAAATATTGTTTAAGGACAGTGAGTGGTTTAAAACCAGGCCTGGGGCATGAAATTGTGCTACCCCACACCCACTGTCTCCTCCTCCTCTTCCTCTTCCTCCTCCTCTTTCTTTCCCCCACTTAACTGTTAACTTTTGCCCTTGCAACAAGCTATTCACCTCCCTGACCTCCCTGCCTGGCTCAGAGAAGGGAGGTCTCCTTCCTCAGAGTGAGGCAGAGTAGACTACTGCAATGCGCTCGACGTGGGGCTACCTTTGAAGGTGACCTGGAAACTACAACTAATCCAGAATGTGGCAGCTACTGGTGACTGGGGGCAGCCGCCGAGATCACATAACACCAGACTTGAAAGACCTACATTGGCTCCTAGTACGTTTCCAAGCACAATTCAAAGTGTTTGTGCTGATCTTTAAAGCCCTAAACGGCCTCGGTCCAGTATGTCTGAAGGAGCATCTCCACCCCCATTGTTCTGCTTGGACGCTGATGTCCAGCGCTGAGGGCCTTCTGGTGGTTCCCTCACTGCGAGAAGCAAAGCTACAGGGAGCCAGGCAGAGGGCCTTCTCAGTAGTGGCACCTGCCCTGTGGAACGCCCTCCCACCAGATGTCAAAGAGAACAACAACTACCAGACTTTTAGAAGACATCTGAAGGCAGCCTTGTTTAGGGAAGCTTTTAATGTGTGACATTTTAATGTATTTTTAATCTTTGTTGGAAGCCGCCCAGAGTGTCTGGGGAAACCCAGCCAGATGGGCGGGGTACAAATAATAAATTATTATAATATTATTATTATTGGGGCAAAAGGGGGGCTAGAGAGAGTGTGCACCACTGTTTGTTTGCTGTGACAGCTAGAAATTTTGTTTTCAATACAGATCAAAGTTGAAAGGTAGCAACTTTTGGCATTTTTTTTAAAAAAATCTTTATTAGACTTTTTTTTAACAGTACAAATTAAAAACGAAGTGAAACAGATGAAAAGAACGAGTTACTGACATAACAGGCTTAAGAAATGCTCCATAACTATACACATTGATTATCCAAACTCTTTCTTTCTCCTTTATGTTTTCTTACAGGTTTTCTTAATACACACTGATTATCCTAACTCTTTGTTTCTCTTTTATGTTTTCCTTACAGAGTTTTCTTAATGGGGTTTCAAGATCAAGAGATAACTCAAAAGGTCCACAGTCTAGAGCACATTGGGGGTGAGGGGCAGTCATTATCCTTTACACTTGTGTAATCAATAACACTTTCCATGCTTTCTCAAGCCAGTCCTTTATCTTTTGTCCCCTGCTTGCCCTTAGCTTATGGGTTGATTTCTCTAAAAGAGCACATGACCAAACTTTTTGATACCACTGGTCGATATTTCCATTCTGAAGTGCCTTCCCATTCTGAGCTACAAGTCCTCAGGCAGCCGAGAGTACCGTATTTTTCGCTCTATAACACGCACCAGACCATAACACGCACGTAGTTTTTAGAGGAGGAAAACAAGAAAAAAAATATTCTAAACGAAATACTGGATATATGATTTTTGTGGTTCATGCTGTGGCCACAGACATGTGATCTGACAGTGAGTTTGGAGTAGCCCAATGCAAAAATCCTGAGGATCCCTGTAGATCCATGCTTTGTAACCACGGAGGAGGGAAGGAAGGGGAACCATGGATCCTCTGCTCACGACTGCAGCAGATCCCCACCACCACCCACAGGCATTCGCTCCATAACACGCACAGACATTTCCCCTTACTTTCTAGGAGGAAAAAAGTGAGTGTTGTGGTGCAAAAAATACGGTAAATGACCCAGTGTCTCCTTGTGACTGAGATCTACGTTTCTTTCCAGAAACTTTCAACGTTTGACTGCGTTGAAAACAGAATTTCTAACCATGGTGAGAAACCTTGCCCAGAATGCACACCTTGAGAGCTTTGTGGGAGCCATGCACAATGAGTAGGTGGCAACAGTTAAGCAAGCACATGTGGGGAAGGGTCATAGCCGAGTGGTAGAACATCCGCTTTGCATGCACATGGTCCTAGGTTCAATCCCAAGCATGTTCAGATAGAGCTCTGTCATGGACTGGCTCGAGGCAGAGGAGTGGAGGGAGGCACCAGCTGGGGACCCTCGAGGGAAAAAGGCTCAGAGTCTAGGGACTGGTGATGGGACGATGTTGAGTGGTCAAAGGGAGGAGAGGGAGGAGACTGGGAGAAGGAGATGTTGGAAGCTGAAGAGCTAACAGGGTTTAGTGTGCAGGAAGAAGCTGTGGCAGAGAGCAGTCCAGAATCAGAGGCAGAAGCGAAGGCTGGAGAGGAGGGGGGAGGCAAGAGCCAGAGATGGGGCAGCCTTCTGAAGAAGCCAGGGGGTCTTCCCTTCCTGCTGTGACCAGCTCCCCTCCCCACCTAGTCTCCCAGAATGTCAGGGGCTGGGCTGGATCGGAAGATTGGGAGATGCAATCGCAAGTAGATCAGTTCCTAACAGAAGAAGAGAGGGAATATCCCACCCCCCTGCTTCCAACATTTCCAGAAGCAGAGAGACGGGCATACACGGAAACTGCACAGTTTAGAGAGGAGCTACCCAACTATGAGATAGTAGCTAAGCAACCAGGAGAGAGGGAGCAGCTGGGCGATACATCAATCGAGAGTAGGGGGGAACACCCTCCCTCCCCCCAAACTCAGAGGTCCTGTCGCTGCTAAAAACTGGCCGCTGTTTCATAAATGCTTAAAAAGCTGGGTCAGCATGAGTTAGCTGCCTGCACCGGGTTGTATATATCGAGTGAGAAATGTTAGTTTGGTGTTGGTTTGGTTAGTGAAATCTGGTAGTGTTGAGGTGTGTACAGTTGGTCAGTCGCTGTTGCAGAAAGAATAAAAGCAGAAAGTACTCTGCAAGGATACTCTTCTCGTGGACTCTTTTATGCTGACAAGGGTCCAAGGACCAGGCTGAGGCGACAAAGGGAGGTCAGAACCTTTTTTTTTTCCTTCCTACAAACACTGACAGGTCCATGAGCATATCAGAGAACAAAGGAGACGCAGAGGCGGAGGGACTTCCCATTGGCACACTTCTTGCTGCAGAAGTCAGGGAGAGGAGTCAGAGTAGGCAGCTGATCTCCTTGCGGAGGGTTGTCTGTTTGTGCTTGCAACATAATGCTGTAATAGAAGGACTATAAATCTACCAAATGCTCATTAATTCTAATTGGTGAGCTACCAGAAGGGAGAGGGGAACTCCCATACTTGACACAGAACCTGAAGAGGTATGAAGAGGGCAGAGCAAAGAGAGACAAGGTGAAGGAGCCTAAAAGTTGCTGAGGAAGGACCCGAGTGGGGTAGGAGCCTTGGAGAGCAGTAGGAAGGGGGGACCTTCAGTCGTCACTACTGGCTCATTGGGGCAAGACCCACAGGGTTGGTGAGATCACTAGGCCTTATTGGGAATCAACACCATAGCTGGTGTGTTACTCCCTTCGAAGTGCCACTCGGGTGATTAATCTTCCTCCCGAGCCACCGGTGTGACAGATATCTGTAAATATGGCTCCTCTTACTTTCTTCATCAGCAAGAGAAGAGAAAAGCAAAAGCAATATCACGGAAACAGCATATCTGAACTTCCGTTCCCATGACATCCAACACTGTGGAATGTAAACACACAGACATGTGATGAAACAATCCCATATCTGCAGCACGGAGGAATGAAATTCCCAACAGGCCTGAGCTCTTTCTTTGAATAAAGTTACAGATAGGTAGCCATGGTCTGCCATAGTCAAAACAAAAAAAATTCCTTCCAGTAGCACCTTAAAGACCAACTAAGTTAGTTCTTGGTATGAGCTTTCGTGTGCATGCACACTTCTTCAGATACTTCTTCAGTGTATCTGAAGAAGTGTGCATGCACACGAAAGCTCATACCAAGAACTAACTTAATTGGTCTTTAAGGTGCTACTGGAAGGAATTTTTTTTGTTTTGAATAAAGTGTAAATGTCAGTAACACCTTGTGAGTTATTGCTGACTTGACTTGCTCCCGACTTCCACCTTGACAGGCTGGGAGATACACCTGCCTGAAATTGTAGAAAATCACTAGCAGTCTTTATGAGCTTTACAGTGGTACCTCAGGTTGCATACGCTTCAGGTTACATACGCTTCAGGTTACAGACTCTGCTAACCCAGAAAAAGTGCTTCAGGTTAAGAACTTTGCTTCAGGATGAGAACAGAAATCGGGCTCTGGTGCGGCAGCAGCAGGAGGCCCCATTAGCTAAAGTGGTGCTTCAGGTTAAGAACAGTTTCAGGTTAAGAACAGACCTCCGGAACCAATTAAGTACTTAACCTGAGGTACCACTGTACTGAACTAGGTAGACCATTGTCCCCACTCAGTATATGACAGCTTCTTACATTCTTGAGAGGATGGGGGTCTTAATCTGCGACACCATGACCACCTGAGGCATTTGCCTCTTTTGCTAATGATAGGGCCATCTCTTTGGGTAGGTGGGAATACTTTCTTGGTTTTAAGCTCAAATAACATTTTTAGGATTCGATGATCCCGCTCTTCTAAAGACTCACAACAGTGAAGCACCAGCAGCTTCTGAATGATGTTATTGAGGATTCCCAATTGGTACTTGTAATTTCATACAATAATTATTTCGTTGATAAGGTTTTTGATGTAGGAGCAGCCCCAGACATTGTGCTGATTGGATTTGTACCCGGGAAAACTATATCCTCTTTTCTTCTTCTTCTTCTTTTGGTTAGAAATTGTCTAATTATACCGCAAGGCAGTATACATGATGTATTTTAATTTCATATTTTATGCACAGTAGTGCTACTCTCTGCCCTCCGGGGTGGGGGGTGGGAATCTTCTGCATAGTTAAATAATTCAAGTGCAGAGTAAATAGCAAAACCAGGAATGAAAGGAAGGAGGTGTACAAAAGCAAATAGCCACCAGTCGTGATTCACACCTGAGAGCTGCTGATGGAATCTTGGCTGTTTACATTCTTCTTTCCTGCAGTTTCAGATTTGCCCAGAGAGCAACCGTGATGAGAAATTGAACCTTGCCTTCCTTCCAATTAAGTGGGCTAAAATGGACCTCAATGCACTTTTCAGTGCAGAAGTTACTTTAAAAAAAACAAAACAAAAATAAAAGCTAAGCTGAGAGATGGGGGTCCCTGCTGGTATGGGGTCTAGTACATGATCTTTTATTCTCCTTCCTTCCTTCCTTCCTTCCCTCCCCTCCCTTTTTAGGAAGATTACCCACTCTGGGATCCCACAGCTAATTCCCCCCTGGTCTCCTCGCTGGCCCAAATAGGACTAATTTAGCCAGCTAGCCCTGTGATCATCTAATGTTTATTGGATGGATTTCCCCCCAAATTGATTTTTGAATTCTGAATTTATTGTTATTCACGTTTTATACTGTATTTTATGCTGTTTTTTGTCGCATCAGTTAAGTGTTTTAAATTTGTTGTTAGCTACCCTGAGCCCGGTTTTCTGAACCAGGAAGGGCGGGGTATAATTTTTTTAAAAATTATTATTTATTTATGTGTACTGTATCCTCCCATTTGAGACCTCAGGCAGTGGCTGCTGGAGGGGGCAGCAGTGGCAGACCCCCCAGCTGATGTTTCTGAGCCCCCGTTCAGCCACTACCTAATTCACACTTTGCAACCCAAAATGCAAACTGAAATACAACTCTTGTTGAACATTCGCATTTCTCCGAATTTTGCATTGCAGTTCTCCAAAGAAGAAAGTGCATACACTAGCGAAAATAAAGTACAAATTGCAGCATGTATGGGGGAAAATGCTCGCAAAAGTGCATATATTAGTGAAAACTGCATATAAAATGTTTTTCTTAAATGCTTGCATTAAAATTCTGTTGAATTTTGACAAGGATTTTTTTTAAAAAAACAAATATCTGCAGAAATGTGGAGACTGGGAGTGGGAAGCAGTCAGCAAAACTGACAAATTTATCCATCCCTAAATTCAGGTTGTCTTTGTCCATGGAGTTTTCTTGGTAGGGAAACTGGAGTGGTTTGCCGGTTCCTGCTCCTGGTGGATCACATTTGGTCAAAGCTCTCCACTATGACTTGTCCATCTGGGTGGCCCTGCGTGGCATTGCTCATAGCTTCTCTGAGTTATTCAAGCCCCTTCACCATGACAAGGCACTGATCCATGAAGGCAGTGATCCATGAAGGCAGTGATCCATGAAAAAGTAGAGACATCACCTTGCCAACAAAGGTCTGTATAGTTAAAGCTATGGTTTTCCCAGTAGTGATGTATAGAAGTGAGAGCTGGACCATAAAGAAGGCTGATCGCCAAAGAATTGATGCTTTTGAATTATGGTGCTGGAGGAGACTCTTGAGATTTCCACGGACTGCAAGAAGATCAAACCGATTCATTCTGAAGGAAATCAGCCCTGAGTGCTCTCTGGAAGGTCAGATCCTGAAGCTGAGGCTCCAATACTTCAGCCACCTCATAAGAAGAGAAGACTCCCTGGAAAAAGAACCTGATGCTGGGAATGATGGAGGGCACAAGGAGAAGGGGGCAACAGAGGATGAGATGGTTGGACAGTGTTCTTGAAGCTACCAGCATGAGTCTGACCAAACTGCGGGAGGCAGTGGAAGACAGGAGTGCCTGGTGTGCTCTGGTCCATGGGGTCACGAAGAGTTGGACATGTCTACACGACTAAACAACAACAAATTCAGGTTACGGCTCATTCCATTCCAACGAAAAATTACAAATCCAGCGAAGATTTGGGTGGACACAATAATTATCTCTACTAAGGATGAGATAGGAACACAGGAAACTGTGTTGAGCTGAGACATATCCAACTGAATTTGTATTGCCTACGCTGACTGACAGCAGCTGCCCAGGGTGTGAGACAGGGCTTTCTTCCAGCCCTGCATGTAGTAGATGGCAGGGTTTGAACCCAGGACATCTTACAAACAAAGCAGCAGCTCTGCTACTGAGCTATGGCCATTCTGCAAATGGAGTTCCCCTTTTGCATGTCTTGGTTCTGTCCTCTTTCCTCATTGATCTAAACCAGCACAGAAATCTGTAT
Source organism: Podarcis melisellensis (assembly GCF_964234715.1). Classification (NCBI taxonomy): domain Eukaryota; kingdom Metazoa; phylum Chordata; class Lepidosauria; order Squamata; family Lacertidae; genus Podarcis; species Podarcis melisellensis. Next base: position 9,831,665 of record NC_138539.1, on the reverse strand, counting down.
TTCAATACACATAAAGATTATTGAAGTTTCCACTGGAAAGACATCAGTTAAGACATGTTGAAACAACAGGACAAAAAAATCCAGACTCTTTTGCAACAGCTCATTAATCAGTCTGCATCGCCGGGCAGAATTGATTCGCAAAATATTCAGCTCGATATAGACCACAGGTGGTGGTGTGACAGAGAGATGGAGGTGGGGATGCAGAAATATGACATCTATTCCCCATGAAAGCATCTCAGGATAACTTTTCCCCATCAGCAAAAGGAACGCCTTTATAGTGTTAGGAAATATTTCCCTGTCAAAACACACTGTTTAAATGCATATTCTCTCAAAATGTAACTCCTACATGTATTTTTGAACATGTTTGGATGTGTGTCTGAGCCAAGAACCATGTTTATATACCAGCTCTGTGTCCAACTTGCTATCTGGTCTCCTGCCTACACCAAACATAACCATGCCTCTCACCTGAGGCTTTGTTATGTGCTCTAACCTTGGACCCACCCTAGATACTGCTTTGGATGCTGTAGACAAGTTGACTCAAGTGCCCTGTGAAAATAAGGGATGCGGGTGGCACTTTGGTCTAAACCACTGAGCCTCTTGGGCTTGCTGATTGGAAGGTCGGCGGTTCGAATCCACTCAACGGTGGTGAGCTCCTGTTGCTCTGTCCCAGCTTCTGCCAACCCAGCAGTTCGAAAGCATGCCAGAGCAAGTAGATAAATAGGTACCACTGTGGAGGCAAGTTAAATGGCATTTCCATGCGCTCTGGTTTTGTCACGGTGTTCCGTTGCACCAGGAGCAGTTTAGTCATGCTGGCCACATGACCCCAAAAGATGTCTGTGGACAAACGCTGGCTCCCTCAGCCTGAAAACGAGATGAGCGCCGCAACCCCATACAGTGGTACCTTGGCTTACAGACGCTTCAGGTTACAAACTCCGCTAACCCAGAAATAGTACCTCGGGTTAAGAACTTTGCTTCAGGATGAGAACAGAAATCATGCAGCGGCGGTACAGCGGCAACGGGAGGCCCCATTAGCTAAAGTGGTACCTCAGATTAAGAACAGTTTCAGGTTAAGAACGGACCTCCAGAACAAATTAAGTTCTTAACCTGAGGTACCACTGTATTTGCCTTTGACTGGACTTAACCATCAAGGGGTCCTTTACCTTTCCCCTATGAGAATAGTACATACCATTAGCACCAGCTCAAACATAATATGTACTATTAAACCTGCAACCCATCTTGGTTGTCTCTGAGGCGGGGGGGAGGTGAGGACAGAGGGTGAAGAAGGAGCTGTGAGTGGAATCAACGTGTGAGTCTTAGCTTCAGGGTTTGTTGAATTTCTGTACTGCCCTTCATCCAAGGATCACAGGGCAGTTTACAACATAAAAACACAAAAAAGCACAACATAGTAACAAACAAAAGCTGTAACCCATCCACTGCCTGTTTGTGATGTCAGCTATGGACATTGGAGCCTACAGACTGACTGACTGACTGACTGACACCACCACCACCCCAGCGCCAGTGTCTCCCAAAGATGAATTGGTGACCCCTTACATTTACTTGTGAATGGCTTTGTCGTGTCTGACAGGCAGTTGTTAACAGACAGGATGCTCAGCTAAACTGGACTGGTGGGCTGACCAAATCTGAATATATTGCTCATCTCCTATTCCAGAGATGGAGAACCTCAGGGTTGAAGGGCAAATGCAATCCTCCAGCCCCATATTTATCTGGTCTGTGGGGCTCTCCCCAAGTCACACCACTCACCTCTCCTTTTTTACATATTCCTTGAGTGTTTGTGCCTGCCTTGAATGCTGCTTGATGACCAAGATGAGAGAGAGAGAGAGAGAGAGAGAGAGAGAGAGAGAGAGAGAGAGAGAGAGAGAGAGAGAGAAGAGTGTGTGTAGAAGCTAGCCTCCTGTACAATACTAAAATTTACATTCCTTGCTCTGCCCACTTTTGCCTCTGGCGCCACCCACTACTAGCATGCGGCCCCTGGAAGCTTATGCAGAAGGCATTGTGGCCCTTAGAATGAGAAGGTTTCCCCACCTGTGCCCTACTAATTTTCTGCACATTTTTCCCTTCCTCTTCCTACACTTCCTTTCCTATGACTTGCTTCCTCTCATTTCTTTCTTCTCCTAGTAACCTCCACTCTGCCTTAATCCCCTCCAATAATAATAATAATAATAATAATAATAATAATAAATTTATGTATACCCCACCCTCCCCAGCCAAGACTGGACTCAGGACAGCTAACACCTGATATAAAAACAAATTGATTGAACTACAACTTAAAAACAAGATTAAAATACAACATTAAAACATTAAAATGCAGCCTCATTTCAAGGGAAACTCAAATCAAAAACTTTTTTGGTGGGATGAAAACGTCAAGTCTTCACCAAGGCAAACTATCCAGACTGGTCCTACATGGGCCAGAAAAAAGCCAGGGAAGTCCCCAAATAGGAGTTCCATCACAGGAGGAGATAGGAAAAAAGAAGAGGGGGAGGGGATCAAATTGTGGTGGCTTTCCACTCCTGAAGGGACTCTGAGATCTGGAAAACAAATGCTCCTCTCTGGTTCCATCTTGCATTTGGATTTCCTACAAGCCTGCATTTCCCTCCTCCACTGGTCCTCTGCACTCAGCAGAGGCAGCAGCGATGATCTCGAAGCTCAGAAACATTAAGGGAGGATATCCTGCGTTCTCTGTACTCCGGAGACAAGTGAGTCATCAGTTCCTGCCCTTTGATGTCTAAGGTCAGCCGCCCTTTGGCAACCGGAAGGCACTGACCTGTATCTGATATTTATTGAAACCTGAAAGGGTGTACAAAATGTCATTGTTCTGATAGGAAGGGCCAAGAGGCATGTTCTCTCTGGGGGGATGAAGCGCATGCTACTGCCCGTCGAAATTAAGCTAGTGATTAGAAATGTAATCCGCAGCCTGAATTGCAAAATTGAAAAGCACTCAAGCGTTCAATGGCACTTCTTAAAAGGTAAAAAAATAAAATAAAGTACCGTCGGATAAATGCATAAATTGTAGCAACCATCAACAGCAGTTTGTTGAACCTGGTTAAGATACAGTCATATAAAGGGACCCCTGGCCATTATGTCCAGTCATTGCCGACTCTGGGGTTGTGGCGCTCATCTCGCTTTATTGGCCGAGGGAGCCGGCGTACAGCTTCCGGGTCATGTGGCCAGCATGACTAAGCCACTTCTGGTGAACCAGAGCAGCGCACAGAAATGCCGTTTACCTTCCTGCCGGAGCGGCAGCATTTTATCTACTTGCACTTTGACGTGCTTTCGAACTGTTAGGTTGGCAGGAGCAGGGACTGAGCAACGGGAGCTCAGTCCATCGCGGGGATTCGAACCGCCGACCTTCTGATCAGCAAGTCCTAGGCTCTGTGGTTTAACCCACTACGCCACCCGCGTCCCTAAGATACAGTCATACCTTGGGATAAATACACTTCAGGATAAGTATTTTCGGGTTGCGCTCTGCGGGGACGTAACGGAGCACGTTACTTCCGAGTTTCGCCGCTTGCGCATGCACAGATGGTCAAAATGACATCACACGCATGCGCGGAAGCGGCGAAACACGACCCGCACAGACGCGCAGTCGCATCTTACGTTCTGTTCAGGATGTGAACGGGGCTCCAGAACGGATCCTGCTTGCATCCCGAGGTACCACTGTATTGGCATATATTGATGTTTCAATTGGGTACCACTGTACAGGTACCACTGTATTGGCATATATTGATGTTTTCAATTGGGTTAAAATTCTTTGGCGCGTAGCGCTCTCTCAAAAACACACTTGCCTCCACCCACACCTCCTGAATAAATGAAGTGCGCCTATTTGGATCCCATAAAAATAACATAAAAGGAACACAGATAGAATGATAGCTGTGTGAGGCCCAAAGGCACTTCAGCTGAATCCATTACACTTACAACCTAATCCTGTTCCCTCACATGCTTTACGAGATCAATGGGATTTTCTCCCAAATAAGAGTATGCAGCTTTAATCTGTTGTACCGAGGGACAGGGATACAAGCTAGCAAGAAACAGGGATGGTTGAGCAGCCTCGTGCGTGCCCTGAAAATCAGTTGCACCCCTTTGAAGTCAAATTGGGGGGGGGGCTGAGTGGTTACATTACACATCACTCTGTTGCTGGGGGATTCTATGATGGCCTCCATCTTTGTGTATACAGAGGCCTTCTCTGCACTTCCAGGGGAATGAGATGGTAAGAATGAAAGGTACCATTTTGGATAGGCAGGGATTCTAGTGCAGCTCATTCTCTGCCATGCATAATGTGCTTTTTCATGCTCATTGAATATGTAGTCAGCAGAGGACATAGGTTAGTTTTACTCAGAGTCTTGGAAATAAATGGACACAATTAATCTCACCGGGCCTACTCTAATTAGAACTTAGTTGGATACAAACCAAGAAGAGCTCTGCTCAGCTGTTGGAAAATAAGACTAAATTGCTTTCTAAAATGTATAAACTAATACCAGAATGGCATACAAAAGACGAACAGGTTAAATCAGTTATGATACACTAGGCGGGGGATTTGGGCTATAATATACAACTTACAGCATGGGAGAAACTATGGGACTGGGACTTTAAAAAAATAATAATTATTAAATCATTTTTTCGATACAAACATCAACCGGTAAAGATACATACAACTAACACAATTTGTCAATTCAGATTTGAATACACTGATATACCTATGACTACACCTTTTTTAACAATATTTTCCCACCTCTCTCTCCTCTCCCTACTTCCCACCACTATCCGCCTTATCGCTTAAATATTCCTTCCAGATTTCTTAATATTTATTATGGGACTGGGACTTGAAGTTTACAGCACGTTATATGTTGAAAGAAAACTACGTGAAAATGATGTATCATTGGTATTTAACCCCTAGTAAACTAGCTAAACTAGGGACGTGGGTGGCACTGTGGGTTAAACCACAGAGCCTAGGACTTGCCAGTCAGAAGGTTGGCAGTTTGAATCCCCGCGATGGGGTGAGCTCCTGTTGTTCGGTCCCAGCTCCTGCCAACCTAGCAGTTCGAAAGCACATCAAAGTGCAAGCAGATAAATAGGTACCGCTCCGGCGGGAACATAAACGGCATTTCTGTGTGCTGCTCTGGTTCACCAGAAGTGGCTTAGTCATGCTGGCCACATGACCCAGAAGCTGTACGCCGGCTCCCTCGGCCAATAAAGCGAGATGAGCACCACAACCCCAGAGTCGGCCACAACTGGACCTAATGGTCAGGTGTCCCTTTACCTAAACTAGCTAAAATGTACAAAACAAGGTCAAATACATGCTGGAAATGAAGGAAAAAGAAGGCACATTTTATCATATGTGGTGGACATGTAAAATAGTAAAAGAATTATGGGAGATGATATATAATGAACTTAAAAAAATGTTCAAAATATTTTTTTCCTAAAAAAACCCAAAGCTTTTGTTTTAGGAATTCTAGGTGCTGAAATTCCAATGGATCAGAAAAGACCATTTGTGTATGTGACCACTGCTGCTCAGATGTTACTTGCCCAGAGATGGAAAGAAGACAAAGTCCCTACCAGAGAAGAATGACAGACTTAAGTTGATGACCAGAAGAATCAGAAATCAGGAAGACCAAAATTTTAATAAGGAATGGGGGAAATATATAATTTGCCTTAGAAACCATTGTAAGCAATTAAAATTATTAGTAGGGTTGGAATAACACTTGTAGTTTAGTGTTAGGTTTGGGGTATAATGGAGAGTTAATAGATTTGTATTAATAAACAAGATGAAGGAGGAAAAGGTTAATATAAATACCCACAAGGGGAAGCGGCAAGTTCAGGAGATTCTTTGGAATTCTCTTTCTATGTTGGTTGTTTGATCATTGTAATTTTTTTTATAAAAATCTGAAAAACTAAAGGAGGAGGTAGAGGAGGTGGAAGAGCTCTACTGGATCATGTGGAAAGTCCATCTATTCCAGCATAATCTTTTCCCCATTGCCAATATGGTGCCTATGGGAATTCCACAAGCAGAAGATGGTGGAAACAGCACTTGTGTTTCTCAGAAACTAGTATTCAGAGGGATACTGTCTCTGGATACTAGATGCAGAACATAGTGACCATGGCCTGTTGATTTTCCTCCATGCATTTATCTAACCCTCTTTTAGAGCCATCACTACATGGCTTGAGATCTACTTGAGCTGCGAGATCCATAATTTAACTATATACCGTGGGAATATGCTCTTTATTTTGTCTGTCCTAAGTGCCCCAGGTTCCTCTTTCAAGAGAGTGTTGTGAACCCTCGAAACTCGCCTCTAAACCCTGGTAGAATGAATTCTGCTACCATCTCTGTTTTTTAATTGGAAATGTCAAGGGCTGAAGCTGGAACATTCTCTGTAAAATCCACGTGCTCTGATCTGCGAGCCCTTGGTTGAACTCTGCAACACTGGCGCACGTGTGAGAGAGATAGAGAGTTGTGATGGAGTTCTAAGCCTCTAGTTTGCATTTCTTGAGTAACAACAGTTATATATTTTTCCTTTCCCTAGTTTTCAGAAACGTCCCCTGTAGCAATACAGCGTTGGTAATGAGACACGAAGCAGAGAAACAAACATACACAATATCATAATTAAATGACACAAGGACTGTCTCTGGGGGGACGTTAACGGAAGGGAGAGAAGGTGGTGCTGTGCGATTAGGTAGCTGAAGTAACCCCTGGTAAGAAAAGGCATTTAAGCTCTTGTCTATCTGGCATGCAGACGGTATTGCTTCTAGCAGTACATTATTAAAGATATAGCAGAAGGGGGCGGGTGGGGGGCTTGAAGTTATGTGTCGGGAGGGGAGATTAGGCCTGCATCTCCCGGTTAATTATGCGGTGTCGTAATAAATTAAAATGTGCCGGAAATAGGAAAGAAATTCAAAACAATCCTGAAGAGTCTCACGGATTTGATGGAGGCCACAATCCTCCTCAGTCTCAGCCTGTGAGTGCTTACTTATTTGTAGGTTCCCTGAGCTTAATACGAAATACAGTGGTACCTCGGGTTACAGACGCTTCAGGTTACAGATTCCGCTAACCCAGAAATAGTACCTTGGGTTAAGAACTTTGCTTCAGGCTGAGAACAGAAGTCGTGCGGTGGCAGCGCGGCGGCAGCGGGAGGCCCCATTAGCTAAAGTGGTACCTCAGGTTAAGAACAGTTTCAGGTTAAGAACGGACTTCCAGAACGAATTAAGTTCTTAACCTGAGGTACCACTGTAGTTCTAGAGAACAGCATCATACTATGCTGTTAGGCTGCAGAAGCCCTGCTAGGGCACAGCGTGAGAACCGGAGAGGGTGGCAGGTAAATAAACGGGCATGTTTACTCAGACGTAACTCCCAGTGTGTTCATAGAATCGTAGAGTTGGAAGGGACCCCAAGGGTCATCTAGTCCAGCCCCCTGCAATGAAGGAATCTCAGCTAAAGCATCCATGACGGATGGCCACCCAACCTCTGCTTAAAAGCCTCCAAGGATGGAGAGTCCACCATCTTCTGAAAGAGTCCTTTCCACTGTTGAACAGTCAGGTGCCCCAAACGGTGGGGACTGAGGGGTCTTCAGCCTCTCCCCACTTTTTCAAGGAGGGGGCTGGGCTCCCCCAAAATCCTGTGACCCCACTCTGCTTCCGCCTCTTCCTCCCCACCCAATGTTGCACGGTGAGGAGGAGGCCAACTGTGGAACCAAGCTCTGCGCTCCCCATTCCCACCCCTGTTCCTCTTGTGAACAGCCTTTGATGTCAGACAGTTCAATAAGACTTAATTTCAAAGAAATGCACACACAACTGCAACGCAAGTAGGCGCAAGCCTACTTGTTGTTTACCTGGCAGTAAGTCACATTGAACGCAGAGGAACCTACTTATGAGTTCACATGGGTGTGGAAAAGAAATTTGATTCAGTTTGCATTTCAAGGTAAACCTCTTCAGTCGGCTGGACAGCACCATCCTTTGAAATTCAGCCTTCTCCAATTTTACAGTGCATATACTCAGCCAAGAAATATGCAGGAAAATGCCAACAAAAAGTCATTGTATTGGGGGAAATTGCCTTACAGAAGTGTGTACGTGCAACTCTCAATTTACGATAAAGGTACATTCTGCGCTGGGAATAGAGCCTAAAGCCCAAATTGTGTATAGTAAAAACACATTGGGTTCAATGGTAGATGGGACTGCCAAAAAAAATTCTTCCCAAATGCACAGCCCATTTGTTATCCCCCTTTTTAAAAAAAAATTGCCACGTGCTTAAAGCTGATTGTACACAAGTTAAATCCACATAAATTGCGAGTTAGGTCAAATAGGCAATACAGTGGTACCTCGGGTTACATACGCTTCAGGTTACACACACTTCAGGTTACAGACTCCACTAACCCAGAAATAGTACCTTGGTTAAGAACTTTGCTTCAGGATGAGAACAGAATTGTGCTCCAGTGGCACAGTGGCAGCAGGAGGCCCCATTAGCTAAAGTGGTGCTTCAGGTTAAGAACAGTTTCAGGTTAAGAATGGACCTCCAGAACGAATTGAGTACTTAACCCGAGCTACCACTGTATTAGGGATGCGGGTGGCACTGTGGGTTAAACCAAAGAACCTAGGACTTGCCGATCAGAAGGTCGACGATTTGAATCCCCGCGATGGGGTGAGCTCCTGTTGCTCAGTCCCTGCTCCTGCCCACCTAGCAGTTTGAAAGCACGTCAAAGTGCAAGTAGATAAATAGGTACCGCTCAGGCGGGAAGGTAAACGGCGTTTCCGTGTACTGCTCTGGTTCGCCAGAAATGGCTTAGTCATGATGGCCACATGACCCAGAAGCTGTCTGCGGACAAACGCCGGCTCCCTCGGCCTATAGACCGAGATGAGTGCGCAACCCCAGAGTTGGTCACGACTGGACATAATGATCAGGGGTCCCTTTACCTTTTACCTTTACCACTGTATTGCAAGATGAGTATATCAGGAGAAATTCACACCCAAATGCTGGTTAATTTTCACGAGGACCTTTAAAAGAGCAATTTGCAAACTGATGTGAAAATGTGGAGAAATAGACTTGAGATTTGGAAAATGTGAGAAACCAAGAGAGATCAAAATGGACAGATTCACCCTTCTCTACACACATCCCAGCTGCATAAAAGTAAACACATAAACTGCCAGCAGACATTACATGCTAGTCCAGAATCCATGTCGTTTGGCCTTAAGTAAATAAATACATACACACCCCCAACACAGGCCTGTTTCAGGGTAAGTTGAATGTTCAAATGCAGTCATTATTGTGTCAACATGCATTCTGTTCCAAGCCAGCCATATAGTTAGAAGCATTCATAGATTCCATGTCAGAATTAAGAGGGGGAAAGATAAATCACAGCCTCGCTGCTGAGCACAAGAGCTGAAAAGGAAGAGAGAAAATTGTATTTGCCTTCCCATTTAATACATCAAAGTAATTTATGTCATAGCCATCTTGCTTCCTTTAATACATATGCAATTTTAAACAAAATCAATCTCTTCCAACCTCCAGAAAACCTCCAAAAATTGTTTACAAAGCTTATGCATTTTTGTTGGAAATAAAACTCTTTCGCTCTTGCGGTGGGGGGGTGGGAATGGACCCTGACCCATTTACCATAAAAGGACTTTTGTGCTCAGCTGACCAAGGCAATTAAACAAAAATGGGTAGGTTGATTATCCCGAAGATTAACTAACACATTGGTTTTAAGATGTCTCATAACTGTTCCAGCCCACAAAGCTACTCGAAATCTTCCCTTTTCTTTTCAGTTAGAACAGTTATAATAATATCAAAAGGCTTCTCCCAGATTTCACAGTGGAACTGTTTTCTAGTGATGACGGAGATTCTAGTGATGATGGAGATACTGGTGTTCAGGTAGGATGAAGTCAAAATCCCACGCCCAGCTGCCATTTTGTCAGCAATTTTAAGGGCATGATCTTCAGGAGAACTTTTTAATGATTGTGGGGCGAGGAGCAGCAAAGGTGATCAAAACATACCTGTAACACTTCTGGAGCCAACTCTGTCTCCAAAATAACACTAGTTTCAATATTTGCACATGAAGCACAAGATCTTAGAGGCAGGGACTTTAGGACTCATAACTACAGCACAACTTGCTGTTGTGAAATATACTCAGAGTCCTGTAGTGATTTCATGCTCTTTATTGCAGCTTGTAAAACAGTGATTGAATTGCCCCCCCCAAACTTCAGGCTTTTATATACATTATTTACACAATGAGTCCCCTCTGATTGGCTGATTCTGCTTCCCTCCTGGAGCCTGATTGGTCTTTTCCTGCAGGCCAATCAGTTGTTGTATTCTACGATCCTACCAGCCTAATAGGTTGGTTAACTTCTTCCTGGAGCCTGATTGGTCTTCTCCTTGAAGCCAATCGGTTGTTGCATTCTAGGATCCTACTTGCCTATTGTTCTAGGATCCAAGGTTAGTACATAACATGTTGCTAAGCCCCGGAGGACACTGAATGCAAACTTATATGAAGTTTGGCCTACTTATGTTGAGGACTTAATCTCAATAGAAAAGTTGACAGAAGAGGTATCAGAAAGAAGGCAACACAAGGATCTACAAAACGGGGTCCACTTTTGTTTCATTTGAAAAGGAAGGAAGAACATGTGTATAAACGACGTGAGACACACAGGAACCTGTGGAATGACACTTTCTAAATTAGAATCATAGAACTGTAGAGCTGGAAGGGACCTGTGGGTCATCTAGTCCACCCCTCTGCAATGCAGCCATGACAGATGGCCATCCAAACTCTGCAACTATGAAATTAATGATAGGTAGCCGTGTTGGTCTGCCATAGTCAAAACAAAAAAAATTCCTTCCAGTAGCACCTTAAAGACCAACTAAGTTAGTTCTTGGTATGAGCTTTCGTGTGCATGCACACTTCTTCAGATACACAGAAGTGTATCTGAAGAAGTGTGTATCTGAAGAAGTGTGCATGCACACGAAAGCTCATACCAAGAACTAACTTAGTTGGTCTTTAAGGTGCTACTGGAAGGAATTTTTTTTGTTATGAAATTAATGTTTTGTTTTATTGTTACTAATACAGCTGGATGTGGTTTTGGGAACTGTAACTGACTGTGTGTTTGTTCCTATATTGAAAATTAGCAATAATAATAATAATAATAATAATAATAATAATAATAATAATAATAATAATTGTCAGGGAACTGCCATCGGAGCCAGAGGCGGAGGGAAGGCTCCAGAGGGATGCCGGAGAGGGTCCCAGCAGGGAGAGAGGCAGCCCATCTGCTGGGGAAGGAAATCAGCATAATACCAGTGGTGAAGGGGGGCAGATGGGGGAATCGGAGAGGAGGCTCCAGGACTCCTCACCGGAGACCAGCGGGGAGAGCACGGGTACTCTGCTGCCCACACCCTCCCTGCGCAGAAGACTTCCGCGCAGGGAGAGTAGGAGGAGACTTGGCGTCAAAGAACTTCTTTGCTGGAAGAAGTTCAAGAAACGCCCACTGACGGATTCTGCCAGTGACTGAGACAGCCACGGGTGAGAGGCTGTCCAGACAGAAAGGGTTCAACCAGGTAACCTAGCCAGGAGTGGCGGCAACTTACGCACGAGCAACCCCCTAGAACCATTACAATAATAATAATAAATCCTAAGGGAAGGCTGGACCTAGCCAATGACCCATCTAGTCCAGCATCCTCTTCCAACCAAATGCTTATGGGAAGCCAGAAAGCAGAATCTGAGTGTGCAACAGCACCCCTGCCCGGCAACTGATCTTGCTGCGAAGGTAGGGCACTGTCATTGTGGCTCATAGCCATCTATAACCATTGTGGCTCATAGCCATCTAATCTTTCAAAGCCACCCAAGTTGGAGGCTGTCACAACATCTTGTGGGAATGAGTTTTAAGGTTTCACTTGGTGCTTTGTGACGAAGTCCTTTATTTTGTCTGCCGTGCCTTTGCCAACATCCAGCTTCATTAGATGAATTGGACCGAATTCTGGTGCTCTTCTATGGAGAGGCAGTGATGGAGAAATCTACCCCTTTGGGATGTCTGATTGTCCTGTAGGTCTAAAAGACATATTGCCTCTGCCAAGGGGGAGGGCGGGGAGCTAAATACAGAGGTTCAAGCCAAAATGCAGAAGCTGGGGTGGTAACTGAATAATAATAATAATAATAATAATAATAATAATAATAATAATACTTTATTTATACCAAGCCCATCTGGCTGGGCTTCCCCAGCCACTCTGGGCAGCTTCCAACAAAATATTAAAATATAGTAATGCATTAAACATTAAAAGCTTCCCTAAACAGGGCTGTCTTCAAGGCTACAGGTATCTTTCTAAGATGCCAAGATTCTCAGATCTTCCAAGTGCCAGCTTGACGGTGTAAATGTGTGGGGTAATCAATATCTTTGGGATGCCTCTTTGTGCCCATTGCTTCTCTTTGCATCTAACTGCATAATTTCACAGGTGGTGCTTTGCAGGCATCTGAGCGACTGACAGGTTAAGAGCTTCTCCCCACTGTTTTGATATCAAATGATCCTTGCGCATGCAACCCGTTAGACATGGACTTAAATGGTGAGATTAACAAGAACAGCAGTTGGCAGTACGAACCGGGCACTTAGGTCAATAACACGCCTAGGAAAGGAGACCAGCTCTTTGCTAGCTGTCTCCTAACCTCTCCAGAACATTCTGCTATAGCTCAGCTCTACTTCAGATAAATTAGTATCAGGATTTGCAAATTCCTTGAGCATCCCTATCTTTTGCATCTCACCCAACGCGTTGGGAATAATGTAAGCCTGCAAGCTTTCATTCATGGGGGACAAATCCTATGAGGAAAGGGTTAGGTATATTGAGCCATGGGAAGACAGGATTGTGCACCAGATCTGTCTGTACAAAGATAAATCCACCTTGGAAAGTCACCAATAAGAGAATGTGGCCCTCAGACTGGAGAACATTCACTGCCTTTGAAACATAAAGAGAAAGAAGGTTCTTTTTATCATATGTGGTGGTCTTGTAGTAAGGTTGAAGCTTACTGGGTAATGATATATAATGAATTGAAAAGGATGTTTAAAACAACTGTTGTAAAAAAATGAACCAAAAAACCAGAAGCTTTTCTTTTGGGAATTATAGGGACAGAACTACCTAAACTGTATAGAAATTTATTTATGTATGCTTCTACAGTGGCAAGAATGCTACTTGCCCAAAAACAGAAAGAAGCAGAAGTCCCAGCAAAGGAAGAATGGATACAAAAACTTAGGGAATATGCAGAAATGGCAAAACTTACCGGAAGAATAAGAGATCAAGATAACATTTTTTTTCATAAAAGAACGGAAATTGTTTATTGAAGGTTTACAGGTAAATTGTAACCAGTTAAAAATATTGGCAGGATTATTGTAATAACCTGCAGTTTCATAAGAGTATGTATTTAAAGAAGATGACTAAATGAGCAAATTACCGTATTTTTCGCTCTATAAGACACACCTAGTTTTTGGAGGAGGAAAACAAGAAAAAAAAATATTCTGAATCTCAGAAGCCAGAACAGCAAGAGGGATCGCTGTGCAGTGAAAGCAGAAATCCCTCTTGCTGTTCTGGCTTCTGGGATAGCTGCACAGCCTGCATTCACTCCATAAGACGCAAACACATTTCCCCTTACTTTTTAGGAGGGAAAAGTGAGGCTTATAGAGCAAAAAATACGGTAACCTGATCCGAGGGAGAAAGGGTATTGTTACGTCCAAAATATGCAGAAACGGCAAAACTAATCCTGAAGAATAAGAAATCAAGATAACGAAGTTTTTATAAAAGAATGGAAATGGTTTATTGAATATTTACAGATAAATTGTAAACAGGTAAGAACATTGGCAGGATTATTGTAACAACCTGCAGTTTTATAAGAGTAAAGTAGATGAATAAATGAGCAAATTAAGTTAATTTGGATATAAAAATAAATTTGAGGAACCGCAGAAAGAGGGGGAAGGAAGTTAAGCTCTGAAATGTTAAAATGATTGTAAAATTAGTGAAATGTATAAACCTGAAAAGCATATTTTATTTTATATTATTTTATTTGAGAGAGAGAGAGAACATCTCCTGCCACTAAGAATGGGTTTTTTGCATTGGCAGAGGACTGCACCACCTACCGAAGGTGATGTGATGAGCAGTTGAATCTTGCTTCAACCTTTACGGCAGGGTAGAATCCTCTAGCATGCCAGAGGGAAGCTGGCAAGTTGAGAGGGGGCGAATGTTAGGGATATAATTCCATTCCACCTTAAATGGAACAGGCATGACTGTTGTGTGTCACATGCCTGTTTACTTCCAGCACAGGCTTGCTGGGAACTTCTGTTTGTATATTGCTTTTGCTTTATTGCTCTTTGGTTGGACATGAAGGGAAGCAGACATGTTTTTCATTTGTTCCAGAACTATGCTGAATAAAGGTAAAGGGACCCCAGACCATTAGGTCCAGTCGTGACCGACGCTGGGGTTGCGGCACTCATCTCGCTTTATTGGCCAAGGGAGCTGGCGTACAGCTTCCGGGTCATGTGGCCAGCATGACTAAGCAGCTTCTGGCGAACCAGAGCAGCGCACGGAAACACCGTTTAACTTCCCGCCGGAGCGGTACCTATTTATCTACTTGCACTTTGACATGCTTTCGAACTGTTAGGTTGGCAGCAGCAGGGACCGAGCAATGGGAGCTCACCCCACCACGGGGATTCGAACCGCCGACCTTCTGATCGGCAAGTCCTAGGCTCTGTGGTTTAACCCACAGCGCCAACGCCTGTAAATAATGTTTACACATGTCTCTGTCTGCCAATTCCGTTGTGAAGATTTATTCCCTCTGCTGATAAGAACGTGCTCAGCTTCTGAACGTATCAGAAGCTTGAGTCGCTGATTGATGCTGTACCGGGAACTGGAGTTCACCCGGCTGCCGGCCGGTGGCTGGAGTGTTGGGTTGAAATAACAACAGACAAGTAGCAGGTGTCATATGGGAGGCATCTCTCGAGCAAGTCTCGAGGAGTCTCTTTTATTGAATATTACAGCATTGCCACGTATGTGCTTGTTGCTGATTGGTTAACACAAATACAATACAAGGGTTGCATATAAGCATTAATCACCAATAGATTAAAGGGTGGGAAAGGGAACACAGAATTGGACAGGCGTGAAAACCTCCTTATTAAACTTTTACTAGTGATTGATATAGCATTCATCCGTATATGTGGTCAACTATGTATTAAGAACAGGTCAGGTACGAACTCAATGTGAACTGAACATTCTAGGAATGTTTCAGCTTAGAACGGTTTGCGCAGCGTCATGTGCAGAAGCGAAGCTTTCCTTCACTGGAGCCAGCTGGGGGGCCTACCAAATGGCCCCCTCTCCCCAGATGCATCCCAACAAAGACATGTGGCACATGTAGCTCTGCCCTCTCTGTGCTCTCCAGCATCTGCCACCCAAGGCATCTGCCTCGTTCTGCCTAATGGTAGGGCCAGCCTTGAAGAAATGTGAGAGTATTTCTTAGGCTCCAATTTAGGGCAACTTTTTATCCTTCTTTCTAAATGGACAAACCCAATTCCAGAAATTTAATTCCGGCAGCAGAGAAGGGAATAAGTGTCCCCCACACCTGCGTTCCTCCCCACACACCAAAATAGACCTTTCAATTATTATTCCATTAGTATTATTTTTTTTAATTATTTTTTTTAAAGAAAACTTGCGCACCGAACACTGATGCGCTTGGGAATGTGCACAGCACAGATAGTGCCACTAGGAGGGGAATATGTATAATAGCTTCCACTTTGCTCATTAACCTTCCGGAATATAATGGTTACAGTCCCAGAACTGCTCGAAGGGGGAGAAATATCTCCTGTGGAATGATAAAAAGAGAGGTGAAAGATTGGGCTGGTCTTTCCAAACCTTGACTGGAGGCAGGGTTCCTCAGTAGGAACACTTTTGTGGTAATTTGTAGAAAACCTATGGGGGGGATTGTAATTTCTTAACCTCTCAAAAAAGCAGCCCATTACGAAAATATCGGTTTCGTTGCAACCCTGAAATCAGCCTTCACCAAATGTCTGGGGCCGATTGAGATTGGGGGACTAGCCTGGTCCCCCAAGCCACTGACCACACATGGGGAAGGAGAGGGTATGCTTTTTCCCATGAATTACATGACTTATGCGAGGGATGCAGGTGGCACTGTGGGTTAAACCACAGAGCCTAGGGCTTGCCGATCAGAAGGTCGGCGGTTCGAATCCCCGCGACGGGGTGACCTCCCCTTGCTCCTGCCAACCTAGCAGTTCAAAAGCACGTCAAAGTGCAAGTAGATAAATAGGTACCACTCTGGTGGGATGGTAAACGGCGTTTCCGTGCACTGCTCTGGTTCTCCAGAAGCGGCTTAGTCATCCTGGCCACATGACCCGGAAGCTGTACGCCAGCTCCCTTGGCCTGTAAAGCGAGATGAGCACCGCAACCCCAGAGACGGCCACGACTGGACCTAATGGTCAGGGGTACCTTTACCTTTTACATGACTTAAAGCCCTTTTCTTCCTTGCACTGTTCACTTTCAGTAGCACGGCCAGGCTGCTGTTATACAGAACATGCAAAGCGGCTGTACTGAATCATCCATCTGGTTCAGTATTGTCTACTCTGACTGGCAGGGACTCTTTTCTACCTGGAAAGGCTGGGGATTGAACCTGGAACCCTGTGTGCAAGGAAGACGCTCTACAACCACTGAGCCATGGTTTTTCTTCCCCACAATGGAGCATGTGTTTGTAGGAGGTCTCCGTTCCCCTCACCTGCACACCCCATTTCATGTAAAAATTTATTCCCCATTTCATGATTTATAGGTGACCTGTGGATGAGCAAACATAGCTGTCCCCATCACATCTACTTTGACCGTTAACTACTCTTCCCCCCCTTTTTTTTACAGGATGGGAATTGAACAGGTGTAGAAATAAAATCCAAGCGACAAAGCAATCAGCATTGTTGAGATTCCTCAGGTGGAATTGCTTGTTTATATTCCTTTGTGCCAAGAATTTTTTCCCCTTTAATATGTCACCGCAGCAAACTCAGAAGCAAAGGCAATGTCCCCCAGGCCTCCAGAGAAACAGGCTCCCTTGTTATCTTCTCTGCCTCTCCCCCTGGTGCGAGGATAATCAGAGGGAGGAAGGCAGAGTGTGCTTGATTGTGGAACACCGGTACATTAGTAAATATTTGCCTGTAAGAGAAAGGCAGAGGGGAAAGAGAGAGAGAGAGAGATGGTTGCCTCAGGCTGGAAAGCAAAGGATGAAGTGCTGAGCAGCTGTAATCAAAAGCATCGCTGGGCATATTTGGACGCTCTCCAGTATCCTGGAAGTGAGCCAGAAGGAACCAAACCGTAAGAGCAGGGGTCGGCAAACTAAGGCCCAGGGGCCAGATGAGGCCCAGTTGCCTTCAGGATCTGGCCCGCAGACTGTTAGATCCGGCTTGTGGGCCAGATCCTGAAGGCCAGTGGGCCTGATCTGGCCTGCAGACTGTCCGTGGATCAGTGTGGGGATACTGTTCATATGGGCTGTGCCATTTCCCCCCTGCGATATTCCACTTTTCCCCCTCTCACTCACACACACCGCAGTGGCGCCTCCTCCCTCCCTCCTCCTGGCTTCTCCCTGCCCTGCCTAGAGGAGGAAGGGGGCTGGGCTGAGCTGGCTGAGCACCATTTTAAGCAGCCCCTCTCCGGAGCCAGCCCACGGCTAAAATAATTTGCCGACCTCTGCATAAGAGCATAAGTCTTGCTCAAACAGACCAATAAGTTATTCTGCCTCAATGGGACACCGAGTGCCGGGTTTACATATAAGCTAAACAAGCTATAGCTTAGGGTCCCACTCTCTTGGGGGACTCAAAAAAAATTAAAGGAGGGGAAAACTGGATGTACATTTCCAAAATATAAGATAAAAAACAAATAAAATAAAACCTACATACAGCAACAGTATGTATTAAAAACTATTTCAATATACTTTTAATATACACAGCACAACCTCTCACACCATATACAACCACATTTTTGACAGTAACTTTTTTCTCTCTTTACATCTAAGTTAAGAGAAGAGGATAATGGATGGATGGCGATAAGACACAACATTGGGAAACACATTGGCCTGGTTTATCGTGTTATTACAAAACCTAATAGTAGCATCACCCATTTGGCATGACTAATAAAGCTAGCCAGCTTCCACTAATTCCACCATTAGCACTGCGAGGCGGCATCAATTTTCACGTTAAACAGTCGGGTCAATTCTCCCTTTCAGGCCATGCGGCAATAGAAATTGAATAGAACACCTGAGCCCTGATAGATAAGGAGATAATATAACAATTATCTCTCTGAAACCACAGAATGAAACACAGCACACACTCTCCCATATCTCCAGGCACATAGGCTGGGATTGAAAGTATCATCCTTGGCTGAATACATTGCACAGCGCTTTGTATTGTGGAACTGATCGATACCAGTATTTAGAAAATTACTGTTCAGGGGGAAGGTAAAACTGCAATCTGGGTTCGAGTCCCCGGCCTACCCTGAGTATTCTGGACAAATGGTAACCTGTAAATCTTAGTTCCCTATAATGAGAGAGAAAGTTAGCTAAAGCATTTAGTGCTAGATCATGGACATGCACAGCTTGAAGTGATCTCAGAGTGCAGGATGCAATGAGAGCACCCTTGCCAGATGGATGCCCAACCTCTGTTAAACCACTGACAGGTTTCAGACACCAGTTGAAGACCTGTTGAAGAGCCAGTGTGGTGTAGTGGTTAAGAGCGGTAGACTCAGAATCTGGTGAACCGGGTTCGCATCTTTGCTCCTCCACATGCAGCTGCTGGCTGACCTTGGGCTAGTCACACTTCTCTGAAGTCTCAGCCTCACTCACCTCTCAGAGTGTTTGTTGTGGGGGAGGAAGGAAAGGAGATTGTTAGCCGCTTTGAGACTCCCTAGGGTAGTGATAAAGTGGGATATCAAATCCAAACTCTTCTTCTTCTGTTTCTCTATCCGGTTTTTATCCTGCATAAACTACAGTAGTCCCAATCATTATCATTACACGTATTCTTACAACCCTGCCAGTGTTGTTAACTGCTTGCAATGTTCTTTCAAATACAATCTAAATTTACTCTTTTACTTTCTATTTAAAACTAAGAGATCAGGAGGGGAAACACGATGGTAGAGCTATTGGTCTTCTCCTGGTCCCGTTGCTCTTCTTTACACATCTTACCTGTGCTGTGAGCAATCCATGAAACCGCCTGATCAGCGGCAAGAATCCTAATGGCCCAAAAATGGAAACAAGAGGACCTACCAACACTTGAAGAGTGGAGAATGAAACTTATGGATTACACAGAATTGGACAAAATGACTGGGAAAATTAGATACCAAAAAGACCACAAATTCATCGAGGACTGGGGAAAGTTTACAGATTATCTGGAAAATAGATGTGATGTACAGACAACGTTAGTCGGTTTCAAAGAGGCTCTGTGATTGTTAAAGATGTGTTGTAAAAAAAAACACAGAAATGATAAGTTACTGTTAACTGGCAATACAAGTTAAGAAAAATGCGTAATGAATAGAAAATATGGATGATTAGTGGAGGAGCTGGTGGAAGTTCACAAAATTGGAAATATGAGAACAAGATTGTGTTGATTAATTTGTAAAAGAAAATTTAATAAAAATATATATATATATATAAAAAGATCATGCAAATGATCCATGTTTTTGACTCTGTGTATGTGTGGAAGCACACGAGTCTGATCCCTGCAAACTCAGGTGTTCTCAAAGCACATCTCTCCTGCACACACTTTACCTGAAAGTGCATCAAAGCCCATTGCCTTAGAACTGTGGCGATGCTCACGTTCCCATGTCTTCACAGCTCGCCTTAGCTTTTATATCTCTTCTCAGCAGCTTCACTGTAATGGCAATTTCATTACTCACTGCCTCAGGTATCAATGGGAAATGATCATCACCTTCCTCTTCTGGCTTCTCTTTCTTCCTTTCATGGGAATGCATAGGTCAGAGCACAGGTTCTCCAGCAGTATAGCTTCAAATGGAGACTGCGAACAGAGCAATTCCCATTGCCTGAAGTCTGGTTCCTGTGTACTAATAAGCTGGAAGTTGGGAGGCAGTGGAAGCAAGATGGGGCACTCATTAATTGGCCAGGAGTGGGGAAACAACCCCAGATTGCAAAGAGGTCCCATGAGCACCAGGGACTGAGGATGTTGTCACTAACAAACACTTTGTAAGGCCAAGACGTCAATAGCTAGTGATGTTTCAAAGACTGTCTTTATCTCGATTTTCTCAGTTCTTTTTTTCCAAATTCCATTGGAAGGCTTGATTAGTCACTTCCTTAATGCTCTTCCAAACCTAATTGCTCTTCCAAAGTCTTTCTTCTTCTTTCTGCTGCCTGAGTATGTTGCATGAGCTATCCCAGCCAATTAGGGATCACACGCCAAACTATTTTCTGCTATAAATCAATGCAAGAGAAAGGCATACGCGCACCGTTCTTGTGAGGGAGAAGAGGCTAAGACCACTTTCTCAATACTACATTGATGGTATAGCATCTAGATAGGCTTGCCATATTTCCAGAAGTAAAATTAAGGACACAAAAGTTGTTGAGCCTTTTTTAGGAAGAATAAAATTGTAGACCTTTTTTCAGGCAGTCAACTTCAGAATCCTGCTATTTTCCATGGTTAGATCCTGGACATATATGGGAAATTCTGGACATATGTCAAGCCTGGCAAATATAATATGTGTTTTGTGTACAAAGGCATTCCTGTTCTTCATTATAAACAAGTTACTATTTTTTAAAATGTGTTCCTTTGGGTGATATCTAAAGTTAGTCTGAGTAGACCCATTGAAATCAATGTGCCATTTAATGATTCCTTAGGCTACAGTCCTCTACTTACCCAGGAGTAAGCCTCATTGAATTTAATGAGACTCACTTCTGAGCTTAAAGATGTGTATAATTGTTCTGCTAACCATCTTCATTTCTGAAGACAGTGATGCTTTCTGATGCCAATAACACAGAATCTACAAATATTATATTTGACGTTCCTTTTGAAGAGCTCAACAATATTCACTGTGTGCTGCACATTTTAATAAGTTATGTAAGTTTTCATGAAGTACCTGATGCGCTCATCTACTGAGGCTTTTGAGATGTGGTATGCTACTGGATTTGTTTAAATCCACTTTTGGGGGAAATTTATTGAATGCTGTATTTTTGCTGTTCTATGTAAGCTGCTTAATGTGTTACATATATATATATATATATATATATATATATCAGTATAAAATAATTTTAAATAAACAATTGCTCTCTTAACGACCTTCATCTCTAAAGTCAGTGTCGCATTTTCAATGCCAATTAAACACAATCTACAAATATTCTTATCTCTGACTCTCCTTTCAAAGAGCTAAGGAATAAGTGTGCATAATAGGGAAAAGGTCAAATATGCACAATTTAATATTAATTTGCATAATTTTAAGTGGGGGAAATCATTTGCCATGGTGCAGAGTTCCAGTTTTCAGGTTACAGAACTGTGTGTGTGTGTGTGTTAAGCAGCTACCAGGAGTGTCCAGGACTTGCCTACACCGAAATGAGGACGCTTAATCACTCTTCCCGGGACTTTGAGAGTGGGCTGAAAAATAAAACCATCTCTCGGGAAGTAATTTTCTCCTTAGGTCCTCATCAGTCTTTGTATACTGTTTGTCAATTCCCAATTGCACCTAATAAATGTTGCTTGATGCATTGGGGTGTAGTGAGGATTGATTGCTTCATATCTGTGAGGCACAGAGGAGACGGGAAATGTTAGGCTGTATAAATGCTAAATTTTGTTGTTATTATTCCATGGGGCAAAAAAGGAAGAGGAGAGAAAATCCTTATGGAAATGAAGCTCTGCAAAAGCTAGAATATGCCAGAGGTAAGGATGACCTTCAAAAGGGAAATAAATCAGGCATATTATGCTTTTCTTCTTCTTCATGGACCAATATATCCATGACAAGTAAGTGTCCCCATTAGAAGAGCAACTGAAAAGTTTCATAAACTTTAACGATTTTCTCCCCTTACTTGGGTGAAGTATTGGTCCCACTTTGTAGACTTAAAACTGGGACATGGAAACACTCCTACATTACTTCAGGAGAACATAGTGGTGAGACCTGACATACTTGTGTTATAAGAAAAAAAACCTGCTCTTTTCCCCTTATGGGGTACCCAAGAGCTCATATACCTGTACAATTGGTGAAACTCGAAAAATTAGAATACCATGGAAAAGTTCATTTATTTCAGTAATTCACCTTAAAAGGTGAAACTAATATATGAGATAGACTCATGACATGCAAAGTGAGATATGTCAAGCCTTTATTTGTTATAATTGTGATGATTATGGCGTACAGCTGATGAAAACCCCAAATTAACAATCTGAGAAAACTAGAATATTAAATGAAATCAGCAAAACAAGGATTGCAAATAGAGCAATATTGGACCTCTGAGAAGTAGAAGCATGCATATGCACCCAGTACTTGGTTTGGGCCCCTTTTGCATCAATTACTGCCTCAATGCTGCGTGGCATTGATGCTATCAGCCTGTGGCACTGCTGAGGTGTTATGGAAGACCAGGATGCTTCAATAGCAGCCTTCAGCTCTTCTGCATTGCTCAGTCTCTACAGGTGAAACAAGAGAATGATGAGCGATATCATGACCTTGCCTCTTTTTAGGTTCTTTTTAGGTTCTCTATTGAAAGGAGAAAACAGAGGCCAACCAGAGAATATTTAGAAGCAAGGCAGCTAGGGAGCCTGATCTTTATTAAAGCTGTTGCAACAGGGTGCTCCCCACACACACAGGAGGAGGGGGAGACCTTGAGCACATGCGCACAAGCCCTTATATAGACATTTCAAATTGCCTGTCCTGGAGAACAAGACCACCCCCAAAAGCATCATAAATACATCACAGAATACATCACAGAAGGGGTGTAACCCAGATCACCTCCTTAATGCATCAGAGCCTTCTCTTCTCATGAGGTGGCCAAAGTATCCTTCATGGATCACTGCCTTGTCGTGGCGAAGGGGCTTGAATAACTCAGAGAAGCTATGAGCTATGCCGTGCAGGGCCACCTAAGATGGACAGGTCATAGTGGAGAGTTTTGACCAAACGTGATCCACCTGAAGCAGGAATTGGCAAGCCACTCCAGAATCCCTGCCAAGAAAACTCCATGGACAAAGACAACAGGCATACTCTTTTGTTATGATATCTAATTCCTGAATCTAGGTCACAGGCTGACACCCTGTTCATATCTTGAATATGCCCTTAAGACAGGATTTGTGAAGACAGGATTAGTTAGGAAAGAGACAATGGGGAAGTTCCCCACTTCGACCTTGCAGAGAAATATTTGAGGTCAATTTGTTCAGGACCTTTTCTGTGGGTTTTCAGACATGTGGTTTTATATATACAGTTATGAACATTTATTTTATATATATATGACCTTAAAATTCTTCAAAACAAAAAAAAATTCCTTCCAGTAGCACCTTAAAGACCAACTAAGTCAGTTCTTGGTATGAGCTTTCGTGTGCATGCACACTTCTTCAGATACCTGTGCATGCACACGAAAGCTCATACCAAGAACTGACTTAGTTGGTCTTTAAGGTGCTACTGGAAGGATTTTTTTTTTGTTTTGACTATGGCAGACCAACACGGCTACCTATCTGTAACTTAAAATTCTTATAACACATGTAATTTATTTATTATTTCAGAAATATCTCACTGTTTTTCTCTCTCACACACAGATGTATATATTAAAACATATGGAGGACACACTGTATGGGCTAACAACAACAACAACAATAATATTCTATTTATATCCCGCCCTCCCCAGCTGAAGCTGGGCTCAGAGTGGCTAACAGCAATAAAAGTAACACACCATTCTAAAATCAATATTCTAAAATCAATTCAAAATCAAATGGCAACCACTGGGCCAGAGTTCTAAGAGGATCACCAAAGGAGGGGGTCAGACTGTGCCTTGGCCAAAGGCCTGGTGGAACAGCTCTGTCTTGCAGGCCCTGCAGAAAGATGTCAAGTCCCGCAGGGCCCTAGTGTCTTGTGACAGAGTGTACCACCAGATCAGGGCCATGGCTGAAAAAGCCCTGGCTCTGGTTGAGGCCAGCCTAATCTCCCTGTGGCCCGGGATCTCCAATATGTTTTTATTTGAAGATTGTAAGGTCCTCCGTGGGACATACCAGGAGAGGCGGTCCCGTAGGTACGAGGGTCCTAGGCTGTATATAGGGCTTTAAAGGTTAAAACCAGCACCTTAAACCTGATCCTGTATTCCACCAGGAGCCAGTGTGATCCCACAGTGAAGACTCCAGCACCTGCTGGAGTTTCTGAGTCAGTCTCAAGGGCAGCCTCACACAGAGTAAGTTACAATAATCAAGTCTGGAGGTGACCATCGCATGGATCACAGTGGCTAGATCAGGGTGAGAGAGGTAAGGAACCAATGGCCCATCTCATCTCACAGTGGCCAACTGGTTGCCTGTGGGAAACCCTCAAGTAATACAAGAACACTCTCCCCTCTTGTGATATCCAGCAACTGGAACTCAGAAGTATTATTGCTTCTGATCATAGCCTATCCAATTTTCCAGGGACCATCCCAGAATTACAAAAGCCATCCCAGCTTCTGATTTGATCCCAGAATGTACACAGTTTGAGACTCATTGAACGTAATGTATGAACACCCTCATGCTGATGTCAGCACTGGTGTGGCAGGAATGAAGAACTGGCCGGCCTGTGATATTTCATTGCCATTCTTATTCTTCAGAAGAATGTATCTTTGTATAAATATATTTAATAGTTTCCCCATTTTAGTTTGCTTTAAAGCTGCTAGCTGGTTTAACTGTTATTTTCACAATCATCATCATATTTTAAAAATAACATTATCATTGTTTTTTTTTAAAAAAAAGCCAGTTCACACATCTCTTACTTCCACTCCCAAACTTTAGCACAGCTTTGCCTCCAAATATAACTCTGATAATAAATGCCATTTGCCACTTTGCTTTTCTCACCCCCTAAGCAAAACATATATTGGGAGGAAAATATTTTAAACAATGACATCTGCAGCGCAATCTGTTGTGAAATTCCTTTTGGCATCTTCAACCAACCGCAGATTACTCCGTGCTGCCACCCAGGCTTCAAGGGAGATAAGGAGCAGACACGTCTTCCTCCTGGAATACAGCTGAACACTGCTCATGGAGACTAATGAGAGACTCCAAGATAACCTGCCATTTATTTTTATTCTTGGCTGGATTGAGGGAGTTTCCTCTCCCCTACCCCCAAATTCAGGTTGCCTCTGGATGATGTGTGTTATAGGAATTCTAAGGTCACACACACACACACACACACACACAAAATAAATGTTCATAAATGTACAAGGCAAACACATACATAAGTATATAAACCACGTGTCTGAAATACAGTTACAGATAGGTAGCCGTGTTGGTCTGCCGTGTTGGACTATCATCAGAGATCTACAACCTCTCCTGGACAATGACAGTTCTCTTTCTCAAGCTCTGGGAGGAAGACCTTTCATTGCCTACAGACAGCCACCCAATCTTAAACAACTCCTAACCCACAATAATACTACAACCAGACTTAACACGGACACTGGCACCAGAGCCTGCAATAAACCCAGATGCCAACTCTGCTGCCACATACACCCGGACAACACCATTACTGGCCCCAACAACATCACACATACCATCTCGGGACTATTTAATTGCTCATTGTCTAACATTGTGTATGCCATCAAATGCCAACAGTGTCCTTCAGCTCTCTATATTGGACAAACCTTACGCCAAAGAATAAACGGACATAAATCTGACATCAGGAATCACAAGACAGAGAAACCAGTAGGAGAACACTTCAATCTCCCAGGACATTCAATACAAGATCTCAAAGTAGCTGTTCTACTACAAAGGAATTTCAGAAATAGACTGGAAAGAGAAGCTGCTGAATTGCAACTTATTACCAAACTTAAAACCATGGAGAGACCTGGTCTGAACAAAGACATTGGATTCTTATCTCATTATACATGACAAAGCCATTTTTCACCTTCTCACCCCTTGCTTTTTCCTGTAAGACCCATTGCAGTCGTTAAGAGTCGTCAACAGGCTCATCACAGCTATCTGCCAATCACCCATTCCCACCACCCTTCTGAGTAATACCCCTCCCCACCTTCTCACTATATAGAAGGGTCTGGTGACTTCTGTTTCAGTGTATCTGAAGAAGTGTGCATGCACACGAAAGCTCATACCAAGAACTAACTTAGTTGGTCTTTAAGGTGCTACTGGAAGGAATTTTTTTTTGTTGTGTCTGAAATAGTACAGGAGAACAATCCTGAAGAAATTTGGACTCTCCCAAATTGACCTTGAATATTTCTCTGCAAGGAGGAAGGACATGGGGAAAGCTTTCCAATTGTCTTTGGACTGTAGGGGCTTACACCTCCCTGTAAATACAGCCTGGCAAGTATCTGTTAAGCTGAGAATGCTATCAATATGCGTAAGAGATTCAGGAAGTATTTACCATCTCAAAGGAATGGCCAGGCTACCCAGAAAGGGCAATCAGATATCAGGTATCCTGGCAGACAGAAGAGAACCCTAACCCTCACAGCCTTGAGGGTTCTGACAACAAGAAGAAGAAGAAGAAGAGAAGAAGAGTTTGGATTTGATATCCCGCCTTTCACTCCCCTTCAGGAGTCTCAAAGCGGCTAACAATCTCCTTTCCCTTCCTCCCCCACAACAAACACTCTGTGAGGTAAGTGGGGCTGAGAGACTTCAAAGAAGTGTGACTAGCCCAAGGTCACCAAGCAGCTGCATGTGGAGGAGCGGAGACTCGAACCCGGTTCCCCAGATTACAAGACTACCGCTCTTAACCACTACACCACACTGGCTCTCAAGGTCTCAGCTTCTCATTTTTCCAAGCTTAACTTCAATTCTCCACAGAGTTTCCATTTATTTTTTTTTAAAAGAAGGGAAGTCCTCATGAAAATTTGTCAACATCTTAGTGTAAATTTACCCTAATCTATGCATGTTCACATGCAGTTTTGCTTAATTTACACATTTCTGCAAAGCAATTTCCCCTGAAATAATGCCTCTTTTGTTTATAGGCATGGTTCATATGCATTTCTAAAGACACTTTAGCTCAATTTGTGGAATTTTGTGCATATTACTTGTCCAGGGGACTGCACTGCAAAATTCAAAAAAGTGTGGATTTAGAAAGAGGACTGCATTTCAGTTTGAGTGTTGTTTCAGAATGCATGAATTACCGGCAGGTGTACTTGCCTTTCAATGTGAATTGAATCAAATTTCCTGAGTGGCAGGAGTGGATGGGCTGACATTGACAAACTGCAGCAGAGATCACCCTTAGGGAGCAGGGAAATCACTGTGGTTAAATTTCCTTACGGAATCAAGAGTTACGGAAAATATAGGTGGGTGTGGATTTCTCTTGTTGCATTATTATTCCTTGAGTCCACCTGTTCTCTGGGTTGTATCCAACATCAGTAGACCCACTGAAATTAATAGGCATAACAAACTGCTCATCCAACTCTTAAGCCCCTCCCATTTTAGATATTGGCAGGTGGTATTATGTGACATCACAGAAAGTCCTGCTCCTGAGAACTGTGATGTCATTCTTTGAGGCATTGTGAGAACCTTCTATGAAGATGTCAGGACCATGTGGACCAACAGTAAGAGCTGTTCGACAGTGGAATTTGCTGCCAAGGAGTGTGGTGGAGTCTCCTTCTTTGGAGGTCTTTAAGCAGAGGTCTTCAAGCAGATGGTGTTTGGAGGTCTTCAAGCAGATGGTGTTTCCTGCTTGGCAGGGGGTTGGACTCAATGGCCCTTGTGGTCTCTTCCAACTCTATGATTCTATGATTCTAGGTCTTCGTTTGGAAGTGCTTGGCCAGTCAGGTCCAGCACAACACCCTGGAAACAGTTCTGGATATCTGAACCAATTCCAGGTATTCCTGTGATGTCGCACAATTTCAACCGCCAAACTCTGAAAGGGGAAGAGATTAAAAGTTTGATGAGAAGTAAGCTGCTTATACTACTCATGACTAATGTAGGCCCACTAATTTCAATAGAGAGGGCTATTGATGGCCACAAGCCATGATGGCTCTTTGCTCTGCTTCCACAGCTGGAGGCACGGGAAGAGAGTGTTTGCAGAGGATTACAAATATTTAGAAAAGGATTGCATAAGTAAGTGGGAAGGGACGCGAGTGGTGCTGTGGGTTAAACCACAGAGCCTAGGGCTTGCCGATCAGAAGGTCGGCAGTTCGAATCCCTGCGACGGGGTGGGCTCCCATTGCTCAGTCCCTGCTGCTGCCCACCTAGCAGTTCGAAAGCATGTCAAAGTACAAGTAGATGAATAGGTACCGCTCTGGCAGCAAGGTAAACGGCGTTTCCGTGCACTGCTCTGGTTTGCCAGAAGCGGCTTAGTCATGCTGGTCACATGACCCAAAAGCTGTACGCCGGCTCCCTCGGCCAATAAAGCGACATGAACGCCACAACCCCAGAGTCGTCCACGACTGGACCTAATGGTCAGGGGTCCCTTTACCTTTAAGTAAGTGGGAAATCACAAAAACAATGGTCACATTGGGCTCAGGTCTCCACAAAGTGCGGGCTGATGAATGAGGCATGGAGAATGGATGAATGGAGGGCAGAGGTGGAATGGAAAGGAGCAGCCGGAGTCCTGAAGAGAGAACACAACACACGACAGCATTTTTGATGTGCAAGTGCCTCCTGTAGATCAAGCTGTGGCGATAAAGTTTGTTTTTCTTTTTCTTTTCCCCATGCCAGAAAAGGGTTAATGTATGGCAACCTCTGATTGGCCGAGGTTCCAGGAGGGGGAGATTAAAAGGAGAGGATTTGGAGAGACAGGAGGAGGGAGTTTTAGGATTGAGGTTGGGAGGATAGGTAGGAAGATAGGGAGTGAGAGTTGGTTCTGGGTAGAAACATCCATTCTGAGGAAAATATCACAAGCTAGAGAAAGGAGCTTGGACTGAAGGACAGTGTGGGGTGTCCTGTAAGAGTAATTAGGTCAGGAATTAACTGGGAGGCTGAGCCAGGAGAAGTAGAAGCTGTAAAGAGACCGTCCACTTAGGTCTCATTCCTGTCAGGAGGGGAGAGATTCTTCTAATAAAAGACTCCCAAACCAGTGGAACCTTGGGTCCATTACTTGGAGTACCACAGGAGTAGGGTTGTCTAAGGGGTGTGTCACTGACAGAAAGTACCACCTTGTTAAGAACCAAAGTATTAAGTGTGAAACAAATGAGAAAACCTTGAAGTGAAATAACATTGTAAACTGAAGTATCCTAAGTTTTATCCACTCGTGTCATAAACTTCCTTGTTAAGTAAAATAGTCATTGTTTTTTAGAACAAATCCTTCCTGAGATTCCTAATTATTAAGTTTTACCTCACGCGAGTCCCCCACAAGATAATCTGTGGTAGTCTGTGGGAACTCATGGGTTTGGTGTTCTGTGAGTTGGGTGCACACTCTATTTCTAAGTGAGAGGATGGGCCCAACGCCCATTGTCGCACTAGCATCTTGATGCCCTATTTTCATGCACATGAAAAATGCACCCCGTCCCAAGAGCATTGCTTGATTCTTGAAAGACGCCATGCGCAGGACTGTATGACACAAAGTTGGGGGGAAAGTTGCAGATAATAATTTATATTGTTATAATTTATTATTTATACCCCGCCCATCTGGCTGAGTTTCCCCAGCCACTCTGGGAGGCTTCCAATCGAGTGTTAAAAACAATACATGTATGCAACAACAGCAGCAAGGATACTTATCGCCAAACACTGGAAAACCCAAGATTTGCCCACGCTGGAAGAATGGCAGATGCAACTGATAAACTATATGGAGCTAGCAGAAATGATTGGCAGAATCCGAGACCTGGGAGAGGAAGCAGTGGAAGAGGATTGGAAGAAATTTAAGGACTATTTACAAAAATATTGCAAATTGTATGAGTGTTAAGAAGGATACAAGATTGAGAATAACATGGCACCACTAAGCTAGTTGAAAAGAATATGAGAACAAGTGAAATTTAAGAAAAAGATAAATTTTGGATAAATATTATGTCTAAATTAAGTATTTAAGTCTTAGATAAAAGTATTTAAAGTTAGGGACACAATATTGGAAAATTATAAAATAAGAATTGAAACAAGGTGATAAATTGCTGGTTAAAGTTTTATAAATAAGGAACGCAGGAACGAGAGATGTGAGGAAGTCCAAAAAGCGAAGAAAATATGGTTATTATCTATTTGATTCTGTTGTGGTATGCTTTTTTTGTTTTTGTTTTTTTCCCTCTGTA
Organism: Podarcis melisellensis; assembly: GCF_964234715.1. NCBI lineage: Eukaryota > Metazoa > Chordata > Lepidosauria > Squamata > Lacertidae > Podarcis > Podarcis melisellensis. Next base: position 9,801,345 of record NC_138539.1, on the reverse strand, counting down.
TTGTATTAATAAAATCTTTAATAAATATTTAAAAAATAAATAAAAACAATACAGCATCAAATATTAAAAACTTCCCTAAACAGTGCTGCCTTCAGATGTCTTCTAAAGAGAAGATAGCTGCTTATTTCCTTCACATCTGAAGGGAGGGCGTTCCACAGGGCGGGCGCCAATACCAAGAAGGCCCTCTGTCTGGTTCCCTGTAACCTCACTTTTCGCAATGAGGGAACCTCCAGAAGGCCCTCGGCGCTGGATCTTTCAGAAACGATGCAATGTGAAAATAATGAGGAAATGAACTAGCTTGCTCTGGTTTCATAGCAGAATAGAGTAGCTCATGTGTCAACTCTCATTCCCCACCCACTCCCCACGCCTTCTGTAATGCATACTCTCATGGAGAAAATGAGAAAGTGTCTGCCCTAGGTAGCTACATACAGACCCCTGGAAAAACAAGAGGGGAGGCTTTTGAAACGTTACAACTATAATTAAGCCATCAGCACACCTCCCCGAAACAAAACCTGAGCCTTTTAATTAGCTTCTTGAATTAGAATTAATGCTTCATTATTCCTTACCATATCAAGCTGAGAACATTATTAAAGCCTGATGGAATAATGAACAACATGACAGAAAATACATTGCGGTGCATGGAGCGGTGCGCCGGCCTATTAGGCAACCTACATAAATATGCCTATCACTTCCCTCCAGAAGAAAGCAGAAGGGAAGCTGGTGGAATGAGGAGAATGAAAACAAAATGATAGGCCTTCAGGAGGAGACAGTTCTCGGGGCTTTGTGTGAGGAGGAAGCGGGTGAGTCACACAAGCAAGGGAAGTTTGGCAGAGCAAAGGAAAATGGAGTTTCCTGCTGCTCAGACAAAAGTTTTGGGTAAGACAGAGAGTTGCCTCCAAAGCCATCTCCAGGAAAAATGGAGGCAACTGTGGATGCTTCTCCTCCCATTCAGGGTTGTCTTTAGGACAAACCTGCTCAGAAACAGCTGTGCTGGCTGCCAGTTTGCTCACAGGCACAATTCAAGGAGCTCACATTAGTGTTCAAAGCCCTTCGTGACTCGGCCCACATATATCTGAAAGATGGCCTCCTTTCCTACAGGCTTTCCCAGGTGTGTTAAGCATAATTGTTTAATTCACACTGAAATGGAGAGTGCCTGGATTTGTGTTAATGAAGGGTTTAGCACGGGGATTTTCCATGGGGCTATATTAAGCTGCTAGATGAGTTGATGACTATTATTATTCTCTGCTCTAACACGTGTGTGTTTAACCTTAGATCAGGTGATTAAAGTATTGAATTTCAGATCACCATTTTGAGGAGAGCTGCCTTTGATCTTTAGTTCCTAGCCAGAGTGAGAGTAAGATAAGATAATGACTAACTCCAGGAGCACAAAATCACAGGCTGTAATGGAGGTTGAAATGGGGGGGGGGAGAGAGTTTTTATCCCAATCCTGTTTAACATTGTTTTAAAGATACTGAGCCTGTGCTGGACATGCACATGAACTAATGGAACTGCTTGGATGTACGTATTATTTACATTTTTTTTGTTCTGCTTTGAAGAAAGTTCTGCAAGTAAAGCTCTGAATAATACCTAATGGGTCTGGACAATGTTTCGTTCCAAAATGAGTCAGCTTTTATGCACCTAGTTTCTCCAAGCTGCACAATATTAATATCTGCAATAAAGAACAGATTCATTAATTTTTTTAAAAAAATGTAAATTCCAGAACATTGTGAATAATTGAATTAAAGCAGGCATAGGCACACTCGGCCCTCCAGATGTTTTGGGACTACAACTCCCATCATCCCTGACCACTGGTCCTGTTAGCTAGGAGTGATGGAAGTTGTGGTCCCAAAACATCTGGAGACCTGCGTTTGCCCATGCCTGAATTAAAGACTGGGAAAATGAGAAAGAGAAAGAGCCGAAATGGACAGATCCATCACTAGCTAGAAGCCTTCTTCCTGACAGGGCATCTTTCAATGTGTAGGGCAAAAATGCAGGTCAGAATATGAAGAACTGGAAGCTTTGCCCTGATCCACAGACAAGTTAGCGGGCACTGAATTGTGTCAGCCGTCTTCAAAAAGCGGACCAGATGAAGAAGAAGAAGAAGAAGAGTTTGGATTTGATATCCCGCCTTTCACTCCCCTTCAGGAGTCTCAAAGCGGCTAACATTCTCCTTTCCCTTCCTCCCCTACAACAAACACTCTGTGAGGTGAGTGGGGCTGAGAGACTTCAGAGAAGTGTGACTGGCCCAAGGTCACCCAGCAGCTGCATGTGGAGGAGCGGGGAAGCGAACCCGGTTCACCAGATTACGAGACTACCGCTCTTAACCACTACACCACACTGGCTCTCAGATGAATCCCTCCTCCATCCCCAGCCATAGGCAGAGGCAGGCTGCTCTGTCCTGGTGCTTTAAATTCCCCACAGTGTGCCAGAGCACCTTATAGCATCACTCCAGGGCTTTGTGGGAAAGTTCAGGGGTCAGACTGTAGCCACCCAGTTTTGGTGTATCAGGGCAGGGATCCGTGCCTGTGAGCCCTGACAGCAGGGCCAGATTTAGGTTTGATGAGGCCCTAAGCTACTGAAGGTAATGGGGCCCTTTATAAGTCCAGCTGCCCTTTGTCAACAACAAATTGCCCCTGTTTTTTGTGTTGAATATATGCTATATGGTAATTTATGGTCCTAATATGTATCTAAAGCCATTTGCACATAACAAATAGGAGCCTACATAACACAAAACACTGTTGCTGTATGTAGGTTTTATTTTATTTGTTTTTTATCTTATATTTTGGAAATGTACATCCAGGTTTTTTTCCCTTAAAATTTTTTTGGGGGGCCCAAGAGAGTGGGGTCCTAAGCTATAGCTTGTTTAGCTTATGCATAAATCCAGCACTGCCTGACAGGGCCCTGGGTGCTATCCATAGGTGCTGGCATTAGACAGTAATGCTTCTAAGAAGCACTGGAGCCTGCATATCTCTTTTTCTGGAAATGAGAAAGAATGCAAAAAACTAAACCCTGTTCTCAAAAGTGCCAACGATTAGGGTTTATTGCATCTCAGATGTCCAGCTGATCAGCAGCTACTATCTACCATATAACATCAGTCCAAAAGACCTACCTTGCCTCCTAGTACATTTCTGCGCACAATCCAAAGTGTTGGTGCTGATCTTTAAAGCCCTAAATGGCCTCGGTACAGTATACCTGAAGGAGCGTCTCCACCTCCATTGCTCAGCCCAGACACTGAGGTCCAGCGTCGAGGGCCTTCTGGTGGTTCCCTCACTGCGACATGTGAGGTTACAGAGAAGCAGGCAGAGGGCCTTCTCGGTGGTGGCACCCTCCCTGTGAAACACTCTCCCATCAGATGTCAAGGAAATAAACAACTATCTGACTTTTAGAAGACATCTGAAGGCAGCCCTGTTTAGGGAAGCTTTTAATATCTGATGTTTTATCGTGTTTTAATATTCTGTTCGGGGCTGTCCAGAGTGTCTGGGGAAACCCAGCCAAATGGGTGGGGTATGAATAAATTGTTGTTGATGATGTTGTTGTTGATGATGATGTTGTTGATGTTGTTGTTGTATCCATGAAAGCTGCTTTACCTACCCCATAGCATTTGAAAGTTTGAAGACCGGGCCTGAGATGTGTAGTAGAGCATAAATAAACCCTGACAGTTGGCGCTTCTGAGAAGAGGCCTGTCCTTCTTGCGTTCCTTCTGCTGCTGTTTGTTTGTTTTGTTTTTCTAGAAATGAAGTATTCATAATATGTTTTCAGACATGAAGCAAAAGCCTCTTTCCCCTCAAGCATGCACTTGCCACTTTCCTTGGGAGCTTCCCACAGAGAGAAGCAGCTGGCAGCTGTGAACACGGAAATTTTGTCCCCGGTGTAGCAATGTTCCAGGCCAAACTTGAGCCTTGATGGTCCAGCCGGGTCAGCCTGCGGAAGAAACGTTCCAACAAGCAGCACCGCTTCCATCATATTTAGGCACCAGGTGAAAAAGGAGTTCCTTAGCCGGGCTTTCAAAGTAGCTGCCCTGCTGCTTTTATTATTTTTTAGTGCTTCTGCATTTTATTAACTGCTGTTTTATTGACCGCAGCTTGTTTTCGTTACTGATTCACGTCTTGCTCTCACCTTTTAATTGCTTAAACATTTATTGATATGTGGTTTGCTTATTTTATTGTTATGAGTTGCTTTGGATTCATTCATAGGAAAACGGCTCATAAATACTTGGGAATAAAGAGAGTGCAGAAAGATGCATCTCGCTAAGTCAGGCCGGCGGCCCGTCTAGATCTGCAGCAACTTAGTAGTGGCTCTCCAGATTTTCAGAAGAGAGATCCTTGCCTGTAAGGGACCGACCCCGGGACCTTCTGCATGCTCTAAAGGTAAAGCTAAAAGGACCCCTGACCGTTAGGTCCAGTCGTGGCCGACTCTGGGGTTGCAGCGCTCATCTCGCTTTATTGGCCGAGGGAGCCCGCGTACAGCTTCCAGGTCATGTGGCCAGCATGACTAAGCCGCTTCTGGTGAACCAGAGCAGCACACAGAAACACCGTTTACCTTCCCGCTGGAGTGGTACCTATTTATCTACTTGCACTTTGACGTGCTTTCGAACTGCTAGGTTGGCAGGAGCAGGGACCGAGCAACGGGAACTCACCCCGTCACGGGGATTCGAACCGCCGACCTTCTGATCGGCAAGTCCTAGGCTCTGTGATTTAACCCACAGTGCCACCCGTGTCCCTTCTGCATGCTCTACCCCTCAGCTAAAATTACTTCCCCGAAATTACAGCTAAAATTACTTCCCCGAAAACATGGGAAGATAGCAGAGGTGCCAGCCTGCAAGGGCGATTGGGGGAGGGATCAATGTTGTGCGGTTGAATTTGTGACATCCCAACGTTACACATTGGGAGGAGTCAGAGGCACAGCCGAACACAATGGCTGCATGGATCAATGGCTGGTGGCTTCCTCGCCGCCTCCTGAAACAGCAGTAGTCTTCTTTAACCCTTCTTTCCTCTGCGGCAGGAGGAGGAACCGGCCGCTGGAGGCATGCCACACTCAGCTCCACTCTTCGGCTCTGCACTTTTGGGACGTGCAGGGGCCTGGCCACTTCCCCCAAAATTTAGGGGTGGTCAAAAGAGCTCAGCCCCTGGGGGCCGGCATCAGCTGGCTCCTATCCACAACCCTAACGCCCACCAGGCTCCCATTTGTGAAACCTTGTGACTCTAGTGAAAAGCAAGAAAGTACAGTGGTACCTCGGGTTACATACACTTCAGGTTACTTACGCTTCAGGTTACAGACTCAACTAACCCAGAAATAGTTAAGAGCTTTGCTTCAGGACAAGAACAGAAATTGTGCTCCGGCGGCGCGGTGGCAGCGGGAGGCCCCATTATCTAAAGTGGTGCTTCAGGTTAAGAACAGTTTCAGGTTAAGAACAGAACTCCAGAACGAATTAAGTTCTTAACCCGAGGTACCACTGTAGATCCCAGAAGCCTAAGCTCTGTCCAGTTCTGTTATGTGCAGTACACTCCACCGTGCCTAAATCAGTGCTAAACAACAGGATTCAAAAACATACTAGTCTGAGCTCAAGACTCCAGGCTGCCTGTGAGTTTATGACAAAAGTGGAAATGGAAGGTCGTGTATAACAATTCCTCCAGGATGCCTAAAGAGCTCTTACTTTCTTTTCAAAAGTGCACACGGGCTGTGATCTAAGAGATTAAAGCCGAAAACGAAAATGTGGGGGAGGGCAGCAGAGAGAGAGAGGAAGGAGCAGACTGCAAGATGGGAAACATTATGTTCAAACACTTCTGGAATCAAAATGGCACATTAGCAGTGCGGAAAGTGGCTGTGCAGTACAACAGCACGTCTTATCTATTGGAAGAGGGACTTATCTTCGATTCCTAGAGTCGCTTCTGCATCCACTAGCAATTTTATGCATCTATCTTAGGTAGTTTGGGTGTTTTTTTTCCTCTCTCCCTCTCACTCCCACCCCTACAAAAAAAAATATTATGAAAAGGGTAGGAGATGAGTTTTTAATAACTTGGCAAGAGCATGCAGAGAGAAAGAAATGGAATGAATTTGAAATGAATAAACGCTCCAAACCCTTAAATGCAGCTGCGGCCAGATGCTTGAGTTTCAAGAGGAAACTGTAGGGAGAGAGAGAGAGAGAGACCTCCAGGCAACAAAGCTGCTGGGTGAACCAACGGTTTGCGGGCAATCTTAGGTGGCCTCAAATAATGCAAGAGGAGGAGGGAAGAGAGAGCATGGCTGACGTCTGCTTCCTGTTCTTCTTGATTCATTGCAATGCAATGCCCAGCTTTTAATTTCTTACTTCTTGCGTTTCTATACCAACTTTTTATCCAAGGAGCTCAAGGGGGCATACGTGTCACTCCCCTTCCTCATTTAATCTCCACAACCACCATATAAGGTGTTAGAATTCCTGCTCCATGGTTGCAGTCATGGGATTTTTGTCTATCACATGACGGTGTATGTTTTGACTCCACAGAGTGGGAAGTGACAGAAACAGGATGTTTGTGTTACTGTGTTTTGTGAAGTGGGACTATTGTCCTTTGTTTTTGTTTTTCTTTTTGCTGTCTGATGCTAGAGAGAGAGAGGGAGCCATGTTGCAGTGCCCCTTGTGTGTTTATATGTAAATAAAGTAGATTAGCCAAAATGCTGAGTTGTTGAAGTCTGTTATGCAACTGCGCAAACGCTGTGGATCCCTAAGTGTTCCGGTGTCGGTTGGCATCGGTCACTGTGATGTTCAGGCAGAAGAAAGCTTTTGAAGCTCCCGAACGAAAGACCAGGAGGGAGAGAACATGCCAGCTGGGCACGTGTCTCTACCAGGGTCCTACTCAAGTGTAGAGTGAGAGGCAGGGGTTGGGCCACAGTCACCCTGTGAGCTTCATGACCAAGTGTGGATTTGAACCCTGATATCCCAAGTACCAGTCCAACACTCTAACCACTACACCAGAACTTGCACCTCTCTCACCCACCTGTTGCAGAGAGATTAGGGATTTGAGAGAAATTATATTTTGCTTGAATTTTTATCAGAAACTCACTGATTCACACATCTGCAGCCAATACATGAACTGAAACACAAGTGTCCTTCAAGATCAACACTTATCCCAATTTTGCAGCGCACTGCTCCAACCAATCAATGTTTATATTAGGTGCACAAAAAATGCATGCGTGCGTGCGTACACAGACAAAAGAAAATAATCTATAAATGCATTCTATTGGGTAAGATTGCTTGTGCTATGAGTTTGTGAGTGCTAGGCCACTATAATCTGTGGATCAAGCTAGTGTTAGAATCTAATAAAGGCTTAGGGTTTTAAAACTGGGTGTCAGACCCATATGTATTAAACTGTGTGCTAGACACTTCTAATCCACTGGAATCAGCAAGTTCCAAAAGCTAATTAAACCAGGCTAAATTTATTGCATGTGGTGATAGCCTGGGAGATGAGCCATTAAGAAAACAGAGGATCAAAGGAGTCCGTGCCAGACGGCAAATGGGTGGTGACCATCTGTCAACAGATAAAGCCAGAATTTAAAGCGGAGAGTTGGAGGCAATGAGAGCTAGCAGCTCCGAGTAGGGAGTTAGGAGTTATGTGATCGAGACATTGTTGTTGTTTAGTCGTTTAGTCGTGTCCGACTCTTCATGACCCCATGGACCAGAGCAACTGCCTCCCACAGTCTGGTCAGACTCATGTTTGTAACTTCGAGAACACTGTCCAGCCATCTCGTCCTCTGTCATCCCCTTCTCCTTGTGCCCTCAATCTTTCCCAACATCAGGGTCTTTTCCAGGGACTCTTCTCTTCTCATGAGGTGGCCAAAGTACTGGAGCCTCAGCTTTACGATTTGTCCTTCCAGTGAGCACTCAGGGCTGATTTCCTTAAGAATGGAGAGGTTTGATCTTCTTGCAGTCCATGGGACTCTCAAGAGTCTACTCCAGCACCAGAATTCAAAAGCATCAATTCTTTGGTGATCAGCCTTCTTTATGGTCCAGCTCTCACTTCCATACATCACTACTGGGAAAACCATGGCTTTAACTATACGGACCTTTGTTGGCAAGGTGATGTCTCTGCTTTTTAAGATGTTGTCTAGGTTTGCCATCGCCTTTCTCCCAAGGAGCAGGCGTCTTTTAATTTTGTGACTGCTGTCACCATCTGCAGTGATCATGGAGCCCAAGAAAGTAAAATCTTTCACTGCCTCCATTTCTTTTTTTTTAAAAATAATTTTTATTAAGGTTTTCCAAATTAAAACAAATAAAATCCAATTCATAAACTTTTTCCAATATCCAGGACTTCCCCTCCCCACCCCCTCTTGTGTTCCAAATCTTCCAAAAAAGCAATAATATTCAACAAATTCTTATTCCCAAAATACACTCATCATCAATAACTCAATTTATCCAAATTTCCATCCCCTAAGGTCGACCTATTCCCTTCCACGAGTTCCCCCCTTTCAAATATAATACAGATGAAAATAGAATAAAAACAAACAATAATTTTACAACCTTTGGATTCCAAATTTCCCTCCCCTCTTTCCCTGTTGCGTTCCCCCTATCCCTCCACTTCTAGTGTCTTCCTGATGAACCCACCTTTCACTAAACCCACATCCCTCTGGTTCTTTACCGGTCTTTTTTTTTAAAATGGCATATATTAAACTTCTGGCATTTTTAAAATTACAGATGTCCAATCATAGAAGGAGTCTATCAAAGGGGGCCCATTTCTTCTATCCAGATTTTTATATCCAGGAGTATAAACTCCAATTTTATATCCATAAGCTTGTCAAATCTAGATATCCCAAATGTTCCCACTCCAATTCTGTCCAGTTCTTGTTGTTTCCTCACTGCCTCCATTTCTTCCCCTTCTATTTGCCAGGAGATGATGGGCCCAGTGGCCATGATCTTCGTTTTTTTGATGTTGAGCTTCAGACCATATTTTGTGCTTTCACCCTCATTAAAAGGTTATTTAATTCCTCCTCACTTTCTGCCATCAAGGTTGTGTCATCTGCATATCTGAGGTTGTTGATATTTCTTCCGGCGATCTTAATTCTGGCTTGGGATTCATCCAGCCCAGCCTTTCACATGATGTATTCTGCATAGAAGTTAAATAAGGAGAGAGACAATATACAGCCTTGTCATACTCCTTTCCCAATTTTGAACCAATCAGTTGTTCCATATCCAGTTCTAACTGTGGCTTCTTGTCCCACATAGAGATTTCTCAGGAGGCAGATGAGGTGACCAGGCACTCCCATTTCTTTAAGAATTTGCCATAGTTTGTTGTGGTCGACACAGTCAAAGGCTTTTGCATAGTCAATGAAGCAGAAGTAGATGTCTTTCTGGAACTCTCTAGCTTTCTCCATAATCCAGCGCATGTTTGCAATTTGGTCTCTGGTTCCTCTGCCTCTTCTAAATCCAGCTTGCACTTCTGGGAGTTCTCTGTCCACATACTGCTTGAGCCTTCCTTGTAGAATTTTAAGCATAACCTTGCTAGCGTGTGAAATGAGTGCAATTGTGCGGTAGTTGGAACATTCTTTGGCACTGCCCTTCTTTGGGATTGGGATGTAGACTGATCTTCTACAATCCTCTGGCCACTGCTGAGTTTTCCAAACTTGCTGGCATATTGAGTGTAGCACCTTAACAGCATCATCTTTTAAAATTTTAAATAGTTCAGCTGGAATACCATCACTTCCACTGGCCTTGTTATTTGCAGTGCTTTCTAAGGCCCATTTGACTTCACTCTCCAGGATGTCTGGCTCAAGGTGAGCAACCACACTACCTGAGGTGTACGAAACATCCATTTCTTTCTGGTATAGTTCCTCTGTGTATTCTTGCCACCTCTTCTTGATGTCTTCTGCTTCTGTTAGGTCCTTTCCACTTTTGTATTTTATTATGGTAATCTTTGTACGAAATGTTCCTTTCAATTTTCTTGAACAGATCTCTGGTTTTCCCCATTCTATTGTTTCCCTCAATTTCTTTGCATTGCTCGTTTAAGAAGGCCTTCTTGTCTCTTCTTGCTATTTTTTGGAAATCGGCATTCAATTTCCTGTATCTTCCACTATCTCCCTCGCATTTTGCTTGCCTTCTCTCCCCTGCTATTTGTAAGGCCTCATTGGACAGCCACTTTGCTTTCTTGCATTTCCTTTTCATTGGGATGGTTTTAGTTGCTGCCTCCTGTATAATGTTACGAGCCTCTATCCATAGTTCTTCAGGCACTCTGTCCACCAAATCTAAATCCTTAAACCTGTTCCTCACTTCCACTGTGTAATCATAAGGGATTTGACTTAGATTGTATCTTACTGGCCCAGTGGTTTTTCCTACTTTCTTCAATTTAAGCTTGAATTTTGCTATAAGAAGCTGATGATCTGAGCCACAGTCAGCTCCAGGCCTTGTTTTTGCTGACTGTATAGAGCTTCTCCATCTTTGGCTGCAGAGAGTATAATCAATCTGATTTCGATGCTGCCCATCTGGTGATGTCCATGTGTAGAGTCGTCTCTTGTGTTGTTGGAAAAGAGTGTTTGTGATGACCAGCTTGTTCTCTTGGCAGAACTCTATTAGCCTTTGCGCTGCTTCGTTTTGAACTCCAAGGCCAAACTTGCCAGTTGTTGCTTTTATCTCTTGACTCCCTACTTTAGCATTCCAATCCCCTATAATGAGAAGAACATCCTTCTTTGGTGTCATTTCTATAAGGTGTTGTAAGTCTTCATAGAATTGGTCAATTTCAGATTCTTCAGCACCAGTGGTTGGTGCATAAACTTGGATTATTGTGATGTTAAAAGGCCTGCCTTGGATTTGTATCGAGATCATTCTATCATTTTTGAGATTGCATCCCAGTACAGCTTTTGCCACCCTTTTGTTGACTATGAGGGCCACACCATTTCTTTTATGGGATTCTTGCCCACAGTAGTAGATATGATGGTCATCCGAACTGAATTCGCCCATTCCCGTCCATTTTAGTTCACTGATGCCTAGGATGTCAATATTTATTCTTGCCATCTCATTTTTGACCATATCCAAGTTACCAAGGTTCATGGTTCTTACATTCCAGGTTCCTATGCAATATTTTTCTTTACAGCATTGGACTTTCCTTTCGCTTCCAGACATATCCGCAACTGAGCATCCTTTCGGCTTTGGCCCAGCCGCTTCATCAGCTCTGAATCTACTTGTACTTGTCCTCCGCTCTTCCTCAGTAGCATGTTGGACGCCTTCCGACCTGAGGGGCTCATCTTCCAGCGTCATATCTTTTATATGCCTGTTGTCTTTGTCCATGGAGTTTTCTTGGCAGGGATACTGGAGTGGCTTGCCGGTTCCTGCTCCAGGTGGATCACGTTTGGTCAAAACTCTCCACTATGACCTGTCCATCTTGGGTGGCCCTGCACGGCATAGCTCATAGCTTCTCTGAGTTATTCAAGCCCCTTCGCCACAGCAAGGCAGTGATCCATGAAGAGGGTGATCGAGACATAATTTGCATTAAAATGCTGGTGGATTTTTAATCTTTCAAAAAATGCAGTGGAAATGTGGAAAGCTGAATTCAAGATTGGAAAGGAAGAGAAAGTAAGAGGAAATTGACAGATTTTGCCATCCTTAAGTGAGATGCGTAAGCAGAATAGGAACAGCTTGTACGTTTCACTCTCTGTGGGAGGTGGGGTGGGCGTTGTGGGAGGTATATCAGTTTTTCTATGGCCTTTGTAGAGAACAGGAAGCGCAAGTCACTCACGCTTCCTGTCCTCCATTCCGCCACCCTCATTATACCGAGTCCTTGCCTTCACATCCTCGAAATCCCTTTTGTCTTGGGAGAGAATTAGGCTTGTCAGCATCGGAGATTGCTTTTCCTGTTCTGCTTAAAATGTAAAATAAATTAAGCCACTGCCTCGACACCTTGTAAGATCCCCCACCCCTGGCAGCAGACAAGGATGCTGAAGAGAACAAGGGGTGTGCAACCTTGTTCTGAGTGACACTGAAAGGTTTAAGCCCTCTTCACACATCAGTCACAGGACAATGGTTGCGACCAGTTTCTGCAACAGGGAAATCTGAAGGTGCAAGTGCCTGCTCAGGTCTACTGGGCTCCATGCAATGGAGGCAATTTTGCAACCAGGTGTCCCAATCACATGGAGCCATGGAACACTTTGCCCTGCCACTCCCTACCTACAGCTGCCTGCTCTGCCTGCCACTGCGCACTGTGTGCCACTGGAGCGGCACCAATTTCAGGTGAGGTCTCACCCAGAATGGATGCCATCTTGCTCCAGTGTCAATGGTGGCAGTGCTTCTCTGCCTCTGGCAGACCCACTGGGAAAGGGTTGCTGTGACCATTAGGACGGAGCTGTTTGTTTGGTACAAATATCTGTTGGAAATGTAAAGAAAAAGAAGGCGCCTTTTATCACATGTGGTGGTCTTGTAAGGTAATAAAACATTCTGGGAAACGATATATAATGAGACAGAAAAAAATGTTCAAATTAACTTTTGTAAAAACAAAATAACCAGAAACTTTAAAATTAGAAATTGTAGGTGCTGATATTCCAAGGGAGCAGAAAGGCTTTTTATGTATGTGATGACAGCCGCATGGATGCTATTAGCCCAAAGATGGAAAAGAAGATAAAGTCCCTTTCAGAGAAGAATGGCAAATCAAACTACAGTGGTACCTCGGGTTAAGTACTTAATTTGTTCCGGAGATCTGTTCTTAACCTGAAACTGTTCTTAACCTGAAGCACCACTTTAGCTAATGGGGCCTCCCGCTGCCACCGGAGCACGATTTCTGTTCTCATCCTGAAGCAAAGTTCTTAACCCGAGGTACTATTTCTGGGTTAGTGGAGTCTGTAACCTGAAGGGTATGTAACCCGAGGTACCACTGTATTGGACTATGCTGAAATGGCAAAACTGACTGGAAAGCTCAGGGACCAAGAAGACCAAAATTTTAACAAAGAACGGGGAAAACTGATAATTTATCTCGGAGACCACTGTAAGCAGATGAAAACATTAGCAGGGTTGTAATGTAGCAAGTACTACGGAGACAACGATGTTATATAAAATATAGATTATTGGAAAAGATGCAGTAGAAAAGGTTTAATAATAGGACCCATGGAGAGGAGGTGGGAAGTCCACAGATTCAGAGGAATCTGTAAATGTGGGGGGGTGTGGTTGTATTGCTATAATTTTATACTTGTAAAATTATATATATATATATATATATATATATATATATATATATATATATATATATATATATATATATAAAGGACCAAGCTGTTTGGTTTATTTCAATAACAAGTTGATTTCACCGGCATCAGGTGCTTTTAAATTTTATTGCTGACCTATGCCTCACCCCCAGCTCCTCTGACAGTATCAAATTTCCTTATATCAAATTTCCCTTTCTGCGTATAATGTAATGTTTTATTGTTGCTATGGCCATTGGCTAATTCGAATAAAGTTTTATCTATCTATCTGACAGTAGGGGATGCAAGTTACTATTCTCTCTCTCTTTTTTTAAATAATATTTATTCAGAGTTTAAAGTTACAAAAAGAAAAAAGAACAATACAAAATACAAAAAAAAATATACAACAGTAACAGAAAAAGAAAAAAAGAAATAAAAAGGTATAAAAATACATTCGCTTAAAAAAGAAAAAGAACAGATTAAACCTTTACATAACTTTCTTCCTTTACTTATTTCCTTGACCTCCTCACACCTCCCAATTTTGTATTCCAGTTCAAATCGTTTTTTCAGCAAATCCTTCCAACCTTATTTTCATTTAAGTAATTTAATTTAATATATTATAGTTTAACGTCCTCTCTTTCATCAATTTCATCAACTCATTTTTACTTAATCCTTTATATCATTTCTACCAAAACTACCTAATTATCTTTTTCAAACATCTTTCTAACAGTCCTTAATTTTACAGTATTTTTGAAGATATACTTTAAATTTTTTCCAATCTTCTTCCACCGACTCTTCTCCTTGGTCCTGGATTCTGCCAGTCACCTCAGCCTGCAAGTTACTATTCTCAGGCAAGGCCTTACACCTGGGTGTGGCTTGAGCCTCATCAAGTCTGAACCCCTTCAGCTTAAAGGCGAGGTTAGCATGCAATATAGTACACCTTTAACCAGCATGACTTTGCTCCTTCATTTTATTTCTCTCCTACCTCCCTCCCAGCTTCAACTGATGCAGCCAGCCAAGTTGCCCGGTGCACTGTGCCTATAGCTAATAAAAAAAAGCGAGGCGCCTTTTCCTTTAACCAAAGAGAGAAATGCTTTGAAAGTGCTTTAAAGAGAGATAGAAAATCCCTTTCAGATAACTAAAGAGCAGCGGAGGAATTTAAATCCCGATGTTATCATTTTCTGGGAGAGGAAAGAGAGTGAGGCAGAAAGCCATATATTACAGAGGGTCTGCTTTTTATTGCAGGGGCTGTGAGATTTACTGCGGAACAGGCACTGCATGTCATCTTAGAATTCAGTACCCCTGATCAAGAAAATAAATTAAATCCCAGAATCTTTGCACTCGGGGTAGTGATTCAGCAGGAGAAGCCATTTATGTGGCAAATTGTACAGGCAGCTGCTAGAAACATGTAAGTAGCTCGCTTTCTCTCTTTTGGCGCAGATAAAAGCACCAATTAATTTGGTGGTGTTTGTGCAAATATTGTTATTTATTGGGTGTCGTTGTCCATCTGTTTCATCACTGAGAGGAGGGAAAGGAACCTGGTTTCTCCTCAACTCTTTATCTGCAGTTCTTCAGAACCACCGTTCTTGGGAAGTGTAATGCAACTGCCATGATCACTCTTAAGTCCAGTACTGACAATGACTGTGAGAGGCGACAACTATAGGGGGCAGAAGGGGCTTCGACCCCGTCAATATTTGTGGGCAGGGGGCCAAGCCCCATCAATATTGAGGCCGCCATTTCTGCTGTTGCCAGGCAACATTCATGTGCCGGGCAGGGACGGGACATGCAGAAGAAGAAGAGTTTTGATTTGATATCCGCTTTATCACTACCCGAAGGAGTCTCAAAGCGGCTAACAATCTCCTTTCCCTTCCTCCCCCACAACAAACACTCTGTGAGGTGAGTGGGGCTGAGAGACTTCAGAGAAGTGTGACTAGCCCAAGGTCACCCAGCAGCGGCATGTGGAGGAGCGGAGACGCGAAGCCGGTTCACCAGATTACGAGTCTACCGCTCTTAACCACTACACCACGCTGGCTCTCAGTGTGAAGATCAACACCAAAGGGGAACCTTTTCACCATGCAGGCCCTGCTGCCATCACTACTGCCCCCCAAGGCAAGTAAGATGGTGGCATCACATTCATCTTTGGCCAGACTCCGTCGGGCTGATAAGGCTGAGGGCATCCTCTTCCCAGGCCCCTGTGGGGCTGTGTGAGGAAGCACCTCTCTTTGGGGTGAGGTGGAGGGGACAGCTCAGGGACCAGGGTCAGTGGTGGTGGCGGCTGCCCAGAGGACTCCCAAGGAAAGGGGAGAGGAGAGGAGGCTGAGGGAACACTCCACAAGGGAGGGTGTTCAAAAATGGGTGAGGGGCTGCCGGCTCTGCAGGCAAGGGGTGACATAACTAGGTTTCTGAGGCTCACAGTGCGCTTCCCCACAGAGGAGCACCAGAAAGAATGTACCTCTGGTTACGAACTTGATTTGTTCCGGAGATCCGTTCTTAACCTGAGGTACCACTTTAGCCAATGGGGCCTTCTGCTCCTGCCGCCGCACGATTTCTGTTCTCATCCTGAGGTAAAGTTCTTACTTCCGGTTTAGCATTTGTAACCTGAGGTGTTTGTAACCCGAGGTACCACTGTAGTTGGTCAAGGGAGCTGTGGACTCAAAAGGTTGAAAACCTCTGTCATAATCTATCCAGGAGCTATCCTAGGTTCTGAAATAGTCTAGAAATATCCTAGTTTGGCTGCCTCTCTGCAGCGAGCTTCTTGCCCCTCGGTGTAGCACCTTGCTTCTAATTTACTTCTTTGCATCCCACTGTTCTTCTATCATGGAACTCAAAGAAGGTGTGCAGGTGGTTTCAAGGTGGTCTCCCATTCAGGTATGACCCGCAGGGATGCGGGTGGCACTCTGGTCTAAACCAATGAGCCTCTTGGGCTTGCCGATCAGAAGGTGGGCAGTTTGAATCTCTGCAACGGGGTGAGCTCCTGTTGCTCTGTCCCAGGTCCTGCCAACCTAGCAGTTCGAAGGCACGCTGCGGCGGGAAGGTAAACGGTGTTTCCGTCCGCTCTGGTTTTCATCATGGTGTTCCGTTGCGCCAGAAGTGGCTTAGTCGTGCTGGTCACATGACTTGGAAAGCTGTGGACAAACGCCGGCTCCCTCGGCCTGAAAGTGAGATGAGCGCCGCAACCCCATAGTCACCTTTGACTGGACTTAGCCATCCAGGGGCCCTTTACCTTTACTGATCAGACAAAGCCCAGCTTTGCTTCGGAAAGCTGTGGGACATGCATGAAAGAGGAGGGAAGCCGGAAAGGGTAACTTTTCTTCCATCTCGCTGTTCAGCAGGATACAAAGATATGCAAGAGTGACACTCCTTCCACAACACTGTTAACAGTGATGGCAGCTTTAGAGGTTTACTGTTCCCAAAAGTGCAATGAAACAGTGGAGCCATATAAATTCTTTACAAGGTGTCAGCAAGAAGGCAAAGAGTTATAGTATTGCCAACTTTAGTGCACAGACATGCACTTTTGGAGAGTTTGGAAGCAGGTTGGGCTGTCTTAAGAAACCAAAGTACCTGAAGGACTAATTGAGTTTCTGGTAAATATCCTGCTGACACAGAGGAATGCCCTGACACATCAGTACCTGCCAGACACCCAGCAATGCTTCCCTTTCCCTATCCTCTTGTGTGTTCATCATTTTGATTGTATCCCAGTGCAGCTGCACTGGAGTGTAGAAGGAGTTGGTGTACAGTGGACGCTCTGGTTGTTAATGTGATCCGTGCGGGAGGCATGTTCACAACACGCAGCATTCACAACATATAGCACCGCATCTGTGCATGCGCATGCGCGGGTCGCGCTTCGCGCTTCTGAGCATGTGCAAAGAGTGATTTAGCAGTTCTGCACATGTGCAAGTTCCAAAACCCGGAAGTAACCCTTTCCATTACTTCCGGGTTTGGCGCAATGCGCAACCTGAAAACATGCAGCCCAAAGCATCTGTAACCCAAGGTATGACTTTGAAGACTGAGAAGGTGTGATGCAGCTGTACTGGAGTGTAGAAGGTGCTGTTTTGCTTGAAGACTTCAAAATTTCCTTATCATATTTAGGGGGGTGGGGGGGGAGTGATGACATACCCTAGATCTTACATCCCTCCCTGTTGCCTGCTTCCTGCTTCCTCATCAATCAATCAATCAATCAATCAATCAATCAATCCCTGTCTCTTTTCAGAGCTAGACACAAACATGAAGATGAAATAAAATGTATGCACCAACCTTTATGCTAACCATGGTTAGTGGCCTACCAGAATTTGCAACCATGGTTAGAATCCCATCCCTCCCTCCCCACCGCTCAAAAAATCCTGGTTGCAACTAATCATGGATAAAGGCTGATGCATGGATTAAATTTACAGAGGTTAGCACTGAAAAAGAACAGGGGGTATATACAGGGGGTATATACCAGACAGGAGGAAGATGAGTGTGGAAATGATATCATCATCATCATCATTATTACTGTATTTTTGATTTCTATGGAAGCCGCCCAGAGTGGCTGGGGAGGCCCAGCCAGATGGGCGGGGTATAAATAATAAATTATTATTATTATTATTATTATTATTATTATTATTATTATTATTATTATGGCATCCAACTAAGAAGTGCTGGAACTGAGTTATGGTGAGTTCCGGCACCTCTCAGGTGGGTGCCTTTGCCTTTCTACGAGAGCAAGGGAGGTGTTCATGCCACCTCTTTTTCTAGAAAAATATCATTGATTATGATTATTTCAATTATGAATTGGTTCCTCTGAAGCCTCGCAAAGCAATTTCACAATAAAATAAAAGCATATAAAATAATTGCATACATTGAACAGTTTAAAATCAATTACATGTCTCAAAATGGTTAGAACAATTCCATTAATATCTATATCTATACATAATGCAATACAGATACAGAGGGGGGGGGCGGAGGAATCTCCATTTAGAAGGCTTAATAATAATAAAATTTTATTTATATCCTGCCCTCCCCAGCTGAAGCTGGGCTCAGGGTGGCTATCAACATTAAAAGTAATACAGCATTCTAAAATCAATTCATTCTAAAATCAATTCAAAATCAAATTAATGGCAACCATAGGGCTAGAGTTCTGTGAGGATTGCCAAAGGAGGAGGTCAGACTGTGCCTTGGCCAAAGGCCTAGTGGAACAGCTCTGTCTTGCAGGCCCTGCGGAAAGATGTCAAGTCCCTCAGGGCCCTAGTCTCTTGTGACCGAGCGTTCCACCAAATTGGGGCCACAGCCAAAAAGGCCCTGGCTCTGATTGAGGCCAGCCTAACCTCCCTGTGGCCCAGGACCTCCAAAGATGTTTTTGTTTGAAGGCCATAAGGTCCTCCGTGGGACATACCAGGAGAGGCGGTCCCGTGGGTACGAGGGTCCTAGGCCTTATAGGGCTTGCTGAAAGAGGAAGATCTTTACAGATTCTACAAAGGCAACAGAGAAGGGACCTGACTGCTATGTAATGGGAGGGCATACCAAATGGCAGATGCCACCACACGAAAGGCCCAGTTCCGTCGCTGTGAAGAACCGACCTCCTGATAACTGGGTCTCTGACATCTGCAGGATGCCCTCTCTTCTGCAGCAAACACAGTGACTGGTTGGAAATAAGGGGTGAGAGTGACTGGTTGGAAATAAGGGGTGAGGCAATCTTTTAGGTACCCTGCTCCCAAGCTGTACAGTGGTACCTCGGGTTAAGTACTTAATTCGTTCCGGAGTCTGCTCTTAACCTGAAACTGTTCTTAACCTGAAGCACCACTTTAGCTAATGGGGCCTCCTGCTGCTGCTGCGCCACTGGAGCACGATTTCTGTTCTCATACTGAAGCAAAGTTCTTAACCCGAGGTACTATTTCTGGGTTAGCGGAGTCTGTAACCTGAAGTACCACTGTATAGGGTTTAGACCAGGCATAGGCAAACTCCGGCTCTCCAGATGTTTGGGACTACAATTCCCATCATCCCTGACCACTGATCCTGTTAGCAAGGGATGATGGGAATTGTAGTCCCAAACATCTGGAGGGCCGGAGTTTGCCTATGTCTGGTTTAGACTTCATGTAATATTATGCTTGCAAGAGGCATTTGAAAAGTTATTCCACACTGTAGCCATAAAGAAGGAAAGCACAAATTATTAATTACTACATTAGCAGGATTGACAGCAGCAGCAGCAGATATAGTCTATGCTTGTGATAATATTTTATTCTCTTGCTAATTACGGTGTTTCAAACGCACATTTTACGTTTGCCTTCCTTTAGTGGTGTTTTCTTCTGAAATATTTAAGATAAAAGAATTATTAACTTTGCTTCCTTTAATGTGCTTTCTATAGCTTTATTTTTAAAATATTTAAGATAATACTTTAGTTCCTTGTTAATTACGTTGCTTTGAATGTATACTTTGTATTTGACTTTCTTCCGCAACGTTTTATTCTGGATTGTTTTATTTGATGTTTTAATGTAGGTTGTAAACCACTTTTGAGAGCTTCCCACCCCCTTAAAAATATAAAGCAGCGTGGAAATGAAATGAATGATAACAAATAATAATAATGAAGTTGCCACCATTCCTTCTCTTGGCATGCAACATCTCCAATGCTGGGATTTACAATCTCCCCCCCTTTCCCCTGTTCTCACTCTTTTAACTCAGGATAATGGCTCTCTATGGGCAGCTATTAATGCATTAAATCATGTTCACAACTGTTGACACAATGAAGGCATCTTGTATGCCTCCTTTGGAAGCTGCCAGGCATCAATTAGCTCAGTGATATTTACATAAATATCTCCATTTTGGGGGCAGAATTGTCCATCTGTTTTGCTGAGAATTTAATTACTGCCATTAGGCAGGGGAAAGCAGAGTGGATGGTTCTTGAATGTTAACCTCCTTCCCAAGACACAACCAGCCACATCCATAAGTGAGAAGGTACAGTGCATACTTCGCCACCTTCAACAAGCAATTGCTCCCATGATGATGACTGTGCTGGGCCCAGGGATAACCCATGAAACGCAGGCCAGGACCAGTCCAGAATCCGAAGGTTCCACTGGGAGTCAGTCTGACAGGGTCTAGGCAGGACATGAAGCAGGAAACCAGGCAAGGAAAGGTACAGGATCTCAGGCAGGATCTAGCATACAGCAATGTTGCTCCTGCAACCTGGGGCGGGGTCCAACAGCCTTTTGTTTTTGTCGGGGTAGTGGCCAGTCCTGATCCCCGGCGACTCACCTCCCTGTTTCACCCGAAGGCGAGCACTCCTGCGAGTACTCAGGTCTTTCCTTCTCTCAGACCTTAGTCTCTGCAGCTCGGGAGACGTTGGTGGGTTACTAGACCCAGGGGCCGCCTCAGCCTCCCCTGACCCAACCGGTAGTGGAGCAGCTGTAAGTGATGGCCCAGCTGAAAGCAACGAGGTAATCCCTGCATTTGGAGCCAGGGCAGGCTCAGGCCCCTGACTCGGCCCAGCTGGTGTTTGTTGCAGGGGAACCTGTGCAGACTGGGACTCTTCAGGATCAGGCCCAAGACTTGGTTCAGATGATACCTGAGGCAAAGGATCCGGTGCAGACTGAGACTCCTCTGGTTCTGAGTCTGAGCCCGAGTCCCAAGCCATCACAATGACAGATGCCCCCAAGGAAGTGAAACAACTGCAAGCACTTTGAGAAAAGCCTTGGCACAAGATTAATGTTCACGGGTACCCAGCTGGTTTCCTGTAGGTTAATGTTTTCACAACGGTGGGAATGCAGCAACAGATTCCATTAAAAATAGGACCCAAATTTGTTATTGGCATCAGTCTGTCTTGGGAGGCAATGGAGGACTGCACCTTTGGGAGTGAAGTTAAATTGATGTAAGGTTACAGTGCTTGCTGGGGCTGTAGAAACCGATACAGAAGAGACATGTTTTGTTGCAGCTGGGGCATATGAAGGCGTCCAGTTGTTCTGCTGCAGATGCAACATGGCCTTTCTTCTCTCTGCGCTCCTCCCAGCTGTCATTCCTCCTCTGGTCACTGCTATAGATGCACAACCTGACTGACTGTCTCCAGGTCGTCTACAATGGGTTGCCAACACAGCGGGGTTAATGCTGCCAGCCTTCACGTCACATTTGCAGACATCTTTGTAACACAGAGCTGGCCAGTTGCCTGAAGCCAGTTCCCCATAGGGCACATTTTGGGGGATCCTACCATCTTCCATTCTGTGGCCATGACCAAGGACATGACTCAGGGAATGCCAGTCCCATGGGCTGAATGTAGACCTCTATCTGGTCTGTGGGTCTCTCAAGAGGTCATATCTCTCCCAGTTCAAAGTGTTGGTGCTGACCTTTAAAGCCCTAAATGGCCTTGGTCCAGTATACCTGAAAGAGCTTCTCCACCCCCATCGTTCAGCCCAGACATTGAGGTCCAGCGCCAAGGGCCTTCTGGCGGTTCCCTCATTGCGAGAAGCTAAGTTACAGGGAACCAGGCAGAGGGACTTCTTCATAGTGGTGCCCTACCTGTCGAACGCCCTCCCACCAGATGTCAAAGAGAACAACAACTACCAGACTTTTAGAAGACATCTGAAGGCAGCCTTGTTTAGGGAAGCTTTTAATGTTTAATAGGTTATTGTATTTTAATATTCTGTTGGAAGCTGCCCAGAGTGGCTGGGGAAACCCAATGTTGGTCTCGGTGGCTGCCCCCAGTCACCAGTCTAGCTGCCGCATTCTGGATTAGTTGTAGTTTCTGGGTCACCTTCATAGATATAGCTGTACATCTTCTGCATCCTCAGCTGCTCATCCTGGTGGATAGAATCATAGAATCATAGAGAGTTGGAAGAGACCACAAGGGCCATGGAGTCCAACCCCCTGCCAAGCAGGAAACACCATCAGAGTACTCCTGACATATGGTTGTCAAGCCTCTGCTTAAAGACCTCCAAAGAAGGAGACTCCACCACACTCCTTGGCAGCAAATTCCACTGTCAAACAGCTCTTACTGTCAGGAAGTTCTTCCTAATGTTTAGATGGAATCTTCTTTCTTGTAGTTTGGATCCATTGCTCCGTGTCCGCTTCTCTGGAGCAGCAGAAAACAACCTTTCTCCCTCCTCTATGTGACATCCTTTTATATATTTGAACATGGCTATCATATCACCCCTTAACCTCCTCTTCTCCAGGCTAAACATGCCCAGCTCCCTTAGCCGTTCCTCATAAGGCATCGTTTCCAGGCCTTTGACCATTTTGGTTGCCCTCCTCTGGACACGTTCCAGTTTCTCAGTGTCCTTCTTGAACTGTGGTGCCCAGAACTGGACACAGTACTCCAGGTGAGGTTTGACCAGAGCAGGATACAGTGGCACTATTACTTCCCTTGATCTAGATGCTATACTCCTATTGATGCAGCCCAGAATTGCATTGGCTTTTTTTAGCTGCCGCGTCACACTGTTGGCTCATGTCACGTTTGTGGATCTTGTCATAGGATTGGCCCCTAAATGGTTCCTCATCATTTCAAAGGGGATCCTTCGGGGTAGGTTATGAGCGTTCATTGTGAAACTTAGATGGTTTTTATTTAAATCTAAAAATATGCATTTATCACTGAATGCGCATCAGTAAACTAAGCCCTCTACCCTGGGCAAATCATGTAACCGGCACCTGATTGTCTGTGTTAGGCAAGCAAACATTTCAACATTTCCTTATCTTGCTTTGTACAACACCCACCTGATTATTTCTATAATTTCCTCCCTTTATCTCTGTGACTATTCTCAACAGAGATAATGATGAACACTGTAAAGTAGCCTTGAGTTATTATGGGGGAAATTGGAAACGATCACGTTGCATTCTAATGCGGTATCGCTCATTTCTCACTCAACCTTGTAAACATTAAGTACTCTCTCATCTAATCCCAAGCCCAGAGGCAGGAGATACTCTCCAGCTGGGCTGCTTTCCCTGAGCCCAAAGTTCTTCCTTTTCTGTTTGAAGTCTCCAACAAAGCATCTCTCACAGAATTCAGGCTCTCTGGGGATCAGAAGCGAAAGAAATCTCTCCAAGAGCTAGACCCTCTCCTTTCCCTTATGCTCCGTCAGAAGATGTCCAGAGGGAGTCCAGAACATATGAACAGGCTGCTGGATCAAGAATATAGTTTTGTTCTCAATCCTACCCACTGCTGAGTGGAGCCATGCAAGGTCACTTATACCCAACAGAAAGCTCTGGCCCCATCCTGAGCCCCAAACCTTCATCCTGACACAGATGCATGAGAGAACTGTCATCTCAAAGGCTTCCAACCCCTAGGAGAGGAGCTGGCAAAGTCTCTCAGCACTGGCTCCTTATTTTGGACCCCTCAGGCAAGGGAAATAATGCAGTCTCTGAAGGCACATAAAGGATTGCGAACAGCACCGGATTTAGGTTAGTACAAGCAGTACACCTGCACAGGGTGCTGAACCAAGGGGGTGCAAAATGGAGAAGATTCCTAATTGAAAAGATCCATTTGGGGGCACTCAATTTTGGCCCCACGTGGTACCATATTAAGAAAGATTGCCCCTTCCAGCAGCTTACTGAAGCTAAGCAGGTCTGAGGCCAACTGGTACCCAGATGGGAGACCAACAGGGAACCACGCAAACGTCGCCTTGGGTTCCAGATGGGAAAAAAGGCAGGATGTAAATGGAAGGAAATAAAAATCGTTATCTACTCCTGTCCCTTTTTTCAGCACACCAACACACCAGCAGCTGGGATAGCTCAGTTTCAAGTCTATGTCAGGCAAGCACAGGTCATCCACAGGGCAGGAAAGAACTTGAGACATGAAATGCAATTAGCTGTTATTCACAGAAAGTAACAACACAGCAGAGTTCCTCCAGCTCGTCTCATCTAGCGGGAGACGTTGCTGAAACTGACCACGGGCCCCAACTTTCCCCTCTAGACTCTCACTTTGGATCCCTCCAAAGTAGACAAACGGGTGGACTCCTTCTCTGGGCCTGTCTGGACTGTTGCTCAGCTCTCTCCTCGAGAGTGGTGTTGGTGGTGGGGGGCTGTCCTGCTACTGGGTAGCAGGGGCAACCTCTAACTCCTCTCTGTCTGAATCTGGGCTGACTCTGAGACTCTCACACTCCAGCCCTGTTCTGGAAGGGCCTGCTTCTCCTGACCCCACCTTGATCACTCAAACCTCCTGCTCCTAGCACCTCCAGCTCATCCTTTCCCCAGACTACTCTCCAGTGCCCCCCCAACCAGGATCTGAGGTCTAAGAATTCTTCTATGGGGCTCCCTAGAGGGCTCTTGAGGAGGAGGAGGAGGAGTAGTTTGGATTTGATATCCCGCTTTATCACAACCCTAAGGAGTCTCAAAGCGGCTAACATTCCTTTCCCTTCTTCCCCACAACAAACACTCTGTGAGGTGTGTGGGGCTGAGAGACTTCAAAGAAGTGTGACTAGCCCAAGGTCACCCAGCAGCTGCATGTGGAGGAGCAGGGACGCCAATCCAGTTCACCAGGTTACTAGTCTACTGCTCTTAACCACTACACCATGCTGGCTTCTACCACTCCTCCTCATCCAGCCTTTCCCTGGAACTCAGTCCGTAGAGCATGAGACTCAACCTTGGCAAAAGATTCCTGCATTGCAGGGTGTTGAAATAGATGACCCTTGCGGTCTCTTCCAACTCTACAATTCTATGATTCTACGACCCCCCCCCCATAAGGTGGCACCCAAAAGTTCCAAGTTCCATACAAATTTTCTGGCTGCTTTCTCAGACAGATGCATCATGAGATCTCATTCGGGACATAAGCTGCTTTATAATGGGTCAGATACAGTTCCTGATGGCAACATATCATATCTTCTATATGTATTGGTATTGTAAAGTCCAAGGATTGCCATGTCCAAAGATTACAATGCACAATTGTGTTGGCAATGCTATTTCATGCTGATATCATCCTTCTGCATCGTCCTACATCTTAAACGTGTAAAAAGCGAAACTACCTTCTGCATCGTCCTATGTCTGAAAGTGTGACAAACGGAAGTAATTAGTAACAAAAGGCAGCTAATGGTAGAATAGTTCTCAGGATACACCCTTGTTTTGCCCATCGGGCTTCTTCAGTAACAAGGTTTCCAGGAAATTCCTCAGTGGGGTTTTTTCAGCTGAAAGTAGTCCTCAGGAACGCAGAAGTTGCCAGTCAAAGACACTCAATGTCAATAACCATCAAAACTATGCTTATATAGAAGCAACCCCTACAACGGGGTGTGTGTGTGTTCAGGCAATTAGAGTTGAACATTCTTAAAGAGACATAATTGCAATGAAACTCAACCAATGGAAATCCAATAAATTAAGTATTCCACATCTTCATTTACATATTATCAGAATTTTATCCAACTTATTCAGTTGGATTATCAATAGATTCCATCTGGCAAATGGTCATGGCGGTCTCCACTTCTTAATATGAATCATCAAAGTATAAATAGATCTTAAGAGTTTGTGACATTATTAATTGGCTAAACACCCGAGTGTTCAGTGAGTGTCCAGGGTTTGGGGCAGAAGTCTCTCCCTAGCCCTACCTGGGGATTGAACCTGGAATTTTTTGCATGTGATGCATTTGCTGTACTCACTGAGCAATGGCCCTTCCCCAGACCTTCCAAATTCAGAATCTTCTGCTTGAGAAGCAACTAAGCCTCATCAGAAAAACTTTGACTTTCCTTTCATTTCATGGGTGGGCTAGGGAGGGGAGTGGAATTATTGCTGCAGCAGAAATGCACACTCTAATAATGGTGCCAATTAATGTGCCTATCTGATTAGTGTTGCTACAATCTATCCGTTTATTAAAAAAAAAATTGTGGGGCTTCGCACACCCTGACAACCTAATTCAGGGGAACTGCATCATTACAAAACTTCTTTGAGCATTATTCCGGAGGCAGCCAGCACTGCATTATCAGAATCACTCCACCAATCCTGTCTGGAAGCCTGAATATGTTAGGTCAGCAGGTACAATTTATGGAGAATGGAGCTGGTACCTGTTTGGGGAGTTTTATTATGTTTGGGCGATGATGTGCCATT
This sequence comes from Podarcis melisellensis, assembly GCF_964234715.1. Taxonomy (NCBI): domain Eukaryota; kingdom Metazoa; phylum Chordata; class Lepidosauria; order Squamata; family Lacertidae; genus Podarcis; species Podarcis melisellensis. The sequence continues at coordinate 9,775,236 of NC_138539.1, read as the reverse complement.
TCGAGAGAGCTGCTTGCTTCTAAGAAAATGACACAAAATTGCCATGATGAGCGAAATGAAAGCGGAGCGGCAAATATTTGCACTCCCGGCATTTTCGTTCAAATCCTTTCCTGCGGATAAATTTTCCACAGAGAGAGAAGAACCCCCCCCCCCCAAATGCCAGTTAGGAACTTTGGCTATGTGGGTTTTTGTAATTGTGGTAGTGAGAGTGTATTTATTTATTCATTGCTTTCTACAAAATAAAGTCTCCACACAATTGCAAAAATATAATATGTAAAACAACTCGGCAACCAAATCCATAGAAAGAGGATGCAATAAAATGATGCAATGCAGGAATCTAAACTAAAGCACCCATGACAGATGACCACCTAACCTCTGCTTAGAAACCTCCAAGGAAGGAGAGTCCACCACCTCCCGAAGAAGACCGTTCCAATGTCTAACGTCTTTTAACATCAGAAAGTTATTCTTCGTGTTTATATGGAATTTCCTTTCTTGTAGCTTGAAACTACTGATTTGGATCCTACCCTCCAGAGCAGGAGAAAACAAGCTGGCTCCATCTTCCATGTGACAGCCCTTGAGATATCTGAAGATGACTATCATATCTCCTCTCAGTTTTCTCCTACCCAGGCTAAGCCTACCTGTCTTGGTCCGGTCTACAGGTTATCGAAGTCCTGGCTGAGGACTTCAGGATCAGGGGCAAAATGGCAGGGTGGGAGCAGGAATGAGAGTCCAGAAGCCAGGGGTCCAAGGATCAGGAAGCAAGAAGCCAAACGCAGCAAGGCAGGAAACGAGTTGCTGTGGCAAAGAGCCGAAGGGAAACACTGACCTTAAATCACTTCCCAGCTCTTGCCATCAGGTACAGTGAGTTACCAAGCTGCCTCACCTGTGCGGCCATGCCTTGCCTCTCCAGAACAAACTTACGAAGGCCCCAGTCCTGCAAAGCCCTACTGGTCACAGGGCCTGGCTCCTGCACACACTCCTGAAAATACCCAGCTCAATCAACCATTCTTCATAGGGCTTGGTTTCCAGACCCACGATCATCTTGGTTGTTGTCAACATCCTTCTAAAATTGTGGCACTCAGAACTGGACACAGTATTCCAGGTGTGGTCTGACCAAGGTAGAATAGAGCAGGACTTTTACTTCCATTGATCTGGACACTATACTTCTGTGGATGCAGCCTAGATCAGGAGACACCCTATGGGGCATAGTTTTATTTATTTTATATCCTGCATTTTCATCATGATCTTATGTTTCCAGAACTATAACACAGTTGGAGGCCAGGAATATAGGTGCAAAGGATAAGAAACAATCCTTTCCCCCACTTGCATCATGTGTCAGAATTGCAAGTCACTTCCCATCAAAACTGTTTTGGAGGGTTGGTTTCTTTAAAAAGCCAATGGAGAGCCCTCCACTGCTAGCGACAGCTCTTCTGGATTCTGGGGCCTTCACACTCCATATCCCACCTCCCTGTCTGTGGGCAGACCCAACTGGTGGCTTCTTATGACTGACAGTAAGTGCCTCGCATGCCACACTGTAGGGGTTCCTGCCGAGTTCGTAAGATTGAGCGATTGAATAAGACTGTCTGAGGGTACCACTTTGCTGTGGAAAAACAGCAAAGACTCACGCAGCCGAACACCGCTCAACTCTTCCCTGCAATCCGTTGTGACAAATATTCTATTGTTCCACTTTCTGTGTTTAGACAAATTCTTAATGGCTTTTGGGCTCCCGGGTGGTGTCCTTTTGATGCATATTTGCAATTCAGATTTGCTTTCCAATTTTTTAGACTTCACTAGGTGGCGGGAAGGGGGCTTCCTGTTGAGCTTTGAGAAGGAGATGGTGAAGGAACAAGACTTTACACTCACCTGCTAAAATTATTATTATTATTACCTTTATATCCCACCTTTCTCTTCATGGTTCATCCCTCCTCATTTAATCCACACAACAAGCCTGTAAGGCAGGTTAGGCTGAGAGACTGACAGTAAGCTCCATGGCCCAGTGGGGATTTGAACCCTAGTCTCCCAGGTCCCAGTCCAACACCCGAACCACTACACCAGAACTTACATAAGCAGCTGACTTATACCAAGTCAAACCATTGGGTCAATCTAGCTCAGTACTGTCTACTGCAGCCTTTCTCAAGCTTGGGTCCTCAGTTATTGTTGGACTACAACTTCTATCATCCCTGACCACTGGTCCTGGTAGCTAGGGATGATGGGAGTTGTAGTCCAACAACACCTAGGGACCACAGATTGAGAAAGGCTGGTCTACACTGAATTGCAGCAGCTCTTCAGGATTTCAGGCAAGAGATTTTCAGAGCCCTACCTGGAGATGCCAGAGGTCAAATTGGGACCTTCTGCTCCACTACTGAGCTATGGTTCTTTCCCCTTCAAGCCAGATCCTGCCTGGCTCTTTCATAGTGTCAAAAGCAGCAAGAGCTTGAAACATTTCCACCTCCTGTCAGATCCATCCACTGGATCTTTTGCCCATTCTCATCCTTCACCTGTTCTGGAGCATTGCCAAAGGTGTCACAGTCTGGTTCACAGGTGATAAAAGTCCCAGCTGGGGACGTCGGGACCGGGGGCAAGATGGCGGGGTGGGAGCAGGAATGGGAGTCCAGAAGCCAGGAGTCAGGAAGCCAAGAGTCTGAGGATAAGAGAGCCAGGAGTCAAGAAGCCGAGGGTCCGAAAGCAAGAGGTCCCGAAGTCAAGGGTCCAAGGATCAAGAAACAAGGAGTCATGAAGTCAGGGGTCCAAGGGTCAAGAAACAAGGAGTCAAGGAACCAAACACAGCAAAGCAGGGAACATGTTGCTGTTGCAAAGAGCCAAAGGGAAATCCTTATATCCCTTCCCAGCTCTTGCCACCAGGTGCTGTGAGCTACCAATCGGCCTCACCTGTGCGGCCGCGCCTTGCCTCCTCAGAACAAACTTAGGAAGGCCCCAGTCCTGCAAAGTCCTACTGGTCATAGGGCCTGGCTCCTGCACGCACTCCTGACAAAAGGTCTGGTTGCTACATGAGATGGCACAGGTGCCAAGTGGTATGGATGGAGAAGCTGGACCCTCTCTGGCTGTTTTGTAGCTTTTAAGGGGGACAAATAGACTCTCAAGGCAAAGCACACCTGGCAGTCCTAACCTGGTCATTTGTATATCTCTCTGTCAGAGATGAAGGCGACGACATGGATCAAAAAGCCCAGCTAATGCATCCTCTGGCAGATGAGGCTTTCCTCTTAAGCTTCCATTGATTTGCAGAAAAACAAGCTGTCATATTGTAATGTCTCAAAAAGGGGGGAGGGGTGATTGCCAAACAAAGGACTGCATCTTGTTCTCCTTTCCAGGAGTATTTTCTCCTTCTGATCCTCAAGAGCTGTGCCATCACTCCCCTTCTCTGCCTTAATGTTACAGAGTCAGGTTAAACTGCTTGATCTTATGGGGAACAGCCTGAGTGCTTTGAAAGTATGCACCCCATTCTTCCAATTGTATATTGCTGTAGCTGTAATTTTAATCTTGTATTTTCTTTATACATGAGATATCAAAGAGATAAACAACTTCCTGACATTTAGAAGACACCTGAAGGCAGCCCTGTTCAGGAAAGTTTTAATGTATTTTTTAATCTTTGTTGGAAGCTGCCCAGAGTGGCTGGGGAAACCCAGCCAGATGGGTGGGGTACAAATAAATTATTATTGTTATTGTTGTTGTTGTTGTTGTTGTTGTTGTTGTTATTATTATTATTATTATTATTATTATTATTATTATTATTATTTCCAGAAAGGGACCTTATGGTGAAGGGGAAGTGAGAAATAATAATAATAATAATAATAATAATAATACACCAATATTCCTGCCAGTCGCTGCTAATCCAGTGGGGGGGGGACCAGCCTGCATTATTCACCCTGAAACCCTAAACTCCTTTGGTCTGTGCCCACCAACACACAGCTAGAGGAAGGGCTCCACCCCTCCTTGACTTGGACATCTTGCTTCTACAGTCTCTAAGAAGTCTTCAAGACCACATCTGCATCCTGTATTTATACCTCTATTATATCACTTTAATAGTCATGACTTCAGACAAAGAATCCTGGGAACTGTAACTTGCTAAGGATGCTGAGAGTTGTTAGGAGCCCCTATTCCCCTCACAGAAAGCCTCTCCCGATCTCAGGAGGGGGGGTTGCGGGGCTCACGCCCCATCCACATTCTCGCGGGGCTGGCGCCAGCCCCGCAGGACTTGGGTTTCCCCATTAATATTCATTTAGGACAGCGCCAGCCAATGGGCTGGAGCTGGGGGCGGGCCCAGGCTCGTCCCTTTCCCTCCTCTGCAGCAGCCGTGGTTTCCCACCCACCCGCCCTTTAGTGGTTCATCTCGAGTTTGCTATGGGCTTCGGCTGGTCACCGCAAGGGGCCTGGTAGGAGTTTTTTCCATTTGGCTAATTGGCTGAATTTTGTTGCCACTTGGTTTTTCGCCTACCTCGTAGCAAATCGTCACAACTCCGTGGTTTCTTGGTTTTGGCGGTTAGGCATTGCCCGGGGTATTGTCATGCAAATGAGGTCGGGGGGGAGGAGCGCCATCACCTGTCCCAATTCAGGAAGGGTAGTTCGTTAAAGGACTCCGGGGGGCGTCGCCTCGTCCGAAACCTACGGAGGCTAGGGCCTAAAGCGCGCCCCCGAGCGGTAACCCCTTGGGGAGCGCCCAGGGATGTGCATCTCGGGGTGTCCTCCTGTTGGTGCTTAGCCCTTCCCCGGTTAGACCGGATAGTCTGTAGGGGCCAATGCCTAATGCCAATACCGCTCATACCTGTAATCAATAAAGTCGTGGCCAATTTTCGCCCATTAACCTAAATTCTGGTGTCCGGTGTCTTTATTTACTCTACTTGTGGGATGGGGTGGGTTCGCCACGCAACTGCAGTTCCCAGAGTGGCTTAACTGTCAAATCCCTCATCCCTGGGGAACTTCAAATGATTGTTGGTCAGAGCCAAAGAAGACAAGCCAGGAGTCAGGCAAAAAACACTATTGTTCCCTGCTGTGAAGAGGAGGGAATCCCAGTATGAGCAGGAAGTTCTAGAATGTTCTAGGTGGGTTTATGTCAATGAGCAACCTGCTTGGGTGGGCCCACATCAGTAGCTGGGAGTTTGTCATACCACAGAGGTGCTCCAAGTTGTTTTGTGTGGGTTTTTTTGCCTCAGCAGCTCTCTAAATGTGGGAACTGCACACCGAGCCATGTCTAGCCACATCCAACCCCATAAACCCTTGACATGATGCTCTGCATTTCTCAGTATGGGATTGTATGGGTTCCCACCACCAAACCAGTGGTGAAACTCAGGAATGTTTGCTGGAGATGCCCGAATTATTGAATTCTGCCGAAGATCCACTCAGGGGATATATGAAATATTGTTTCCCCTTCAAATTACCAGCCATTTGTAAGCTTAGACTAGGCATGGCCAAACTTAGCTCTCCAGCTGTTTTGGGACTACAATTCCCATCATCCCTGACCACTGGTCCTCTTATCAAGGGATGATGGGAGTTGTAGTCCCCAAAGAGCTGGAGGGCCAAGTTTGGCCATGCCTGGCTTAGACCATCATGGGCTGTAGGGTGTGTGTGCGTGCAATAATTGCAACAAAAGTGTTTTCATTTTTGTTAAGGTTTCGTTGTAAAAAATGCAAGTGGACTGGAATCCCTGCTTTATGCTTCTCCCCATTTGCCACACTACACTTCCCTGATTGCTGCATGGAAGTTTTCAGGTCTTCTGCAAGCCACTTGCTTCTCTAGAGAGGAGCTTCTTTTTCATCCCCAGACTGATTGATAAATGCTTCTGTGATGTGCTCAGATGATGAATCACTTTGCTGCATTCAAAAATGATGCTCTGAACATCCCCACAGCCAAATCGGTTCGAAGACCAGCCGTACCAGATGCAAAGCCTTCGTTCTCATTCTATCTCCATAAATTAAGGCTGGACTTTTTCTACTTGCTTTTACTCCAGGTAAAAGAAACCCTTCCGCCATCTACAGTGGTACCTTGGTTCTCAAACTTAATCCATTCCAGAAGTCCGTTCCAAAAGCCAAAGTGTTCCAAAACCAAGGTACGCTTTCCCATACAAAGCAATGCAAAATGGATGAATCCATTCCAGACCTTTAAAAACAACTCCTAAAACAGCAATCTAACATGAATTTTACTATCTAACAAGACCATTGATCCATAAATTGAAAGCAATAAACAATGTACTGCAGTCACACAATCAATCAGTAGCTGAACTGGGTTCTACACAGTCACAACAACAAAACAAAAAGAGCAGCAGAAACACCGAAATATTGGGAAATAATAGAAAAAGATGGAGATAACTGGAGGTTGCAGAGTATGGAGAAAATAAAAGACAAAGTGCGAGATTGGCTACACTATGCTCAGATCAAAGAAGTTTTTAAGTTGGACAAAAAGATAGGATTCCAGGTGGAAAAATCAAAGTTAGAAACTGAATTGTTAGAACCTAAAACTAAGGTACTTTCAAGAATGTATAATTTGCTGCTTAAATGGAATACACAGGATGAAACGGTCAAATCAGCTATGATAAAATGGGCACAAGACATTGGGTACAATATTATGTTTGCTGACTGGGAAAAGTTATGGACCACTGGGCTGAAATTCACGGCATGTAATGCTTTGAGAGAAAATGTTATGAAAATGATATATAGGTGGTACATGACCCCAGTCAAGCTTGCAAAAATATACCATTTGTCTGATAATAAATGTTGGAAATGTAAAGATGCTGAAGGAACGTTCTTTCACCTCTGGTGGACTTGCCCTAGAGTCAAGGCTTTCTGGGAAATGATATATAATGAGTTGAAAAAGGTATTTAAGTATACCTTCCCTAAGAAACCAGAGGCCTTCCTCTGGGTATTGTTGGCCAGAGGGTGCTAAAGAAGGATCGGACATTTTTTATGTATGCAACTACAACAGCAAGGATACTCGTCGCTAAGTATTGGAAAACTCAAGGTTTGCCCACATTGGAAGAATGGCAGATGCAACTGATAGACTATATGGAACTGGCGGAGATGACCGGCAGAATCCGAGACCTGGGAGAAGAGGCCGTGGAGGAGGACTGGAAAAAATTTAAGGACTATTTACAAAAGTATTGTAAACTGTATGAATGTTAAGAAGGATGTAAGATTAATAATAATATGGTTCCATTAAACTAGTTAAAGGGAATTTGAAGATAAAGGGATAAATTGGATAAGACAAATTTTGGATAAATATGAAGTTAAAGTTTAAGTTTATAAGGTTTGGGTAAAACTATCTGAAATTTGGGATATAACATTGGGAAACTTCAATATAAGAGTTGATACAAGTTAACAATTTGCTAAGTAAAGCTTGAGAAATTTGGAACGCAGAAACGAGAGATGCGAGGAAGTCCAAAGAAGCGAAGAAAATACGTTTGTGTAAAAGTACATGTTATTTGGTTTGTTTTGTACAAATTATTGAAAAAATTCTTAATAAATATTATAAAAAAAGAGCAGCAGAAACAAAAACGCAAAATAAATAGCAAAAACAGACAGACCTCAGCGTAACACTCAAAACGGAAGCGTGGCACTCAAAAGGGAAGCGTAACACTCAAAATGGAGCATGTTCGGCTTCCAAAAAAAAGTTCGCAAACTGGAACACTTATTTCTGGGTTTACAGTGTTTGGGTTCCAAGTTGTTTGAATACCAAGGCGTTTGAGAACCAAGGTACCACTCTACTACCTATGACTTTTTTAAAAAAATGTGGCAAGCCAACCAGAGAAGATTTCTTGTTCTAACCTGCCTGTCCTTTCGGAAATTCAACTGGATGCACAGCCTTTATCTCAAGACAAAAAAACCACATCTGCCATCATGTAATTTACATTCTCCCAAAGAAACCGAAGGTAACACTAAAGTATTTTGACAGTGGGCTGATAGCTAACAGTTCCAGCTCCGGTGTCACAATAAGCCTCTCTCTCTCTCTTTTATCTCTGTCGAGACTTTGCTTTGATCTTTTCTCAGGCAATGTAATGTTATGCCCAGATTTGGTAGTAAAATGTATGCTGTCAAACTGAGTCATACCTATAAGGACATTATAATAACACAATGTAGTGCTAGTCTAGACCAAATATTCTCTGTGTTGAAAACAGTGCATTTCACATATCTGAATAACAAAACAAAACAAAATAGTTTGCCAAACATTTGGGGATAAGTAGTCATTGCTTGTGGTTCGAGGACCCGATCCCCGCGTAGTGGAATGAAAACACAAGGTATTGGCTTAGGCATTGGATTACGTCAGCTGACTCCACCCCCTCAGAGAGGGGTGAGTCTAAAACAGGGGGGCTTATTCACCAGTAGGTGGAGCCTGTTGATGCTAATCCAACTATAGGCTCTCCCCTGATGTCACCGAGGGTCGTGCCATGGCCTCCCGCCAAGCAGGCATCGGACAGAATACACGACTGCCGGATTCCTTTAACGGAATACCCAAAATTGAAGGTGCAGGCAATGGCCACACCTAGCCTTTCGACACACCACAACACATTATTCCAATGCCTAACCAACCCACCAATACCACGAAAGTTGTGACGATTGCTACGAGGTAGGTGAATAAACCAAAAAGCCTAATGCCAAATGGAAAAATTCCTACCAGGCCCCCCCGGACAAGCAGGGCGACCAACCTAAGGTCCATAGCAAGGCCAAACGAAAACTGAGACCCTGAGCTCTAAGGGAGTGGAGGGTGGGTGACTCACGACGGGACGACAAAAAGTGAGTCCGGAAGGCTGATGCCGCAGCAATTTAGGCTGCTAAACACGCCCCCTGACAGGCACCTGGTTGGGTGCCTGCCCATGGGCATGGGCCCCAGCCAGGTGAGTGGGAGGCAGGGGGCAAAGGCCCCCTGCTTGAGGGGGAGTCTGGCTCCCGATCACAACCACTCCCCTCTCTTGCAGGAGGAGAGCCTTTCTCAGACCCTCCAAGCGCCACAATTTCCCAGGGACAGTCCCGGATCTATGGAAGCCGTCCCTGTTTCTCATTTGATTCCAGAATATCCCAATTTTCCTTAAGACATCCTTATTTTCATTGGAGAAATGTTGAAGAGTATGATAAAGGTATAGGGTAAAGGGACCCCTGACCATTAGGTCCAGTCGTGGCCGACTCTGGGGTTGCGGTGCTCATCTTACTATATTGGCCGAGGGAGCCGGCATTCAGCTGGTCATGTGGCCAGCATGACTAAGCCGCTTCTGGCGAACCAGAGCAGCACACAGAAACACCATTTACCTTCCCGCCGGAGTGGTACCTATTTATCTACTTGCACTTTGATGTGCTTTTGAACTGCTAGGTGGGCAGGAGCAGGGACCGAGCAACGGGAGCTCACCCCATCGCGGGGATTCGAACCGCCGACCTTCTGATCAGCAAGACCTAGGCTCTGTGGTTTAACCCACAGTGCCACCTGTGTCCTTCAAAGAGTATGATAGGACGTCCCTATTTTCATCTGAGAAACAGGTTTTCTCCTATTTCCGCTAGTGCTTCTTGACCTTATTTTCCATCTTCTTGTATTCCTCCCAATCATCCAAGTCTTACTCTCATTTACCCCATGCCGTTTCATTGACTATGACAGGCAACCTCTGTGATTTTGTTTATATGCGTCACTGGTGTCATCCCATCAGTCTCAGCATTGTGATGTCATCAGCAGGCATCATCAACACAGGCCAGAGCAAACAGGATTCGCCGACGACATGGCTGTGAGGGCAAAGAAGGAAATTGGTGCTAGGAAGTACAGGACCAAGCAGCAGAAATGAGAAATGAAAAGATGCTTTGTTCCTGTTTGTTTGTTTGTTTGTTTGTGTGTGTGTGTGTGTGTGTGTGTTTTCTTCAGAAAGAAAATATATGTTTGAGCAGAGAAAACCCTCTGGAAATATTTGCCACGTCTTTGACATTCAGCAGTCTTTGATAAGTTATCTCAGTAGTCTAATATTTGCCTTCCCTACCAGATTTCAATATTTGATATTTGACCATTGCTATTTGCCTGCTGAGACACAATGGTATTTGCTTCCTATAGTGGACAGGCAGTTGTGTGTGTTTTTAATATTTGGTGATATATGAAAGTTTCCCCATGTGACATGAACTAGCCAGAACCTGCACTCACTCCTTGGTCAACGATAGGATGGGCTGAGTATTTCAGTCCCATTTTCGTCTTGCTGACCATCAGTCATAGGTTTGCCCTGTCCTGTTCCATTGTATACCATTGCACCCCATTGTGTACCATTATGTCCTCTTCAACACTGTGTGCATTTTGTACACCATTTCTGTGCACCTTTCACATGAAGTTGGGAGGGTTTTTTTCTTTTGCATGAAACGCACACATCTCAATGCTTTTCGATGCAATCATCAATACAATGCATGGTTTGCATGCATCTTTTATGTGACATAAGTGCTTCCATGTGCACCTTTAGACAACAAAAATGATTGCATACTCTAGAGAAGCGCATTTCTGAATTCTGAAATGCATTTCTCTGGCCAAATAATGTGTACAAAAACGCATCTACTGGGGCAAAGTGCGCATAAGAACGCATACAATAGTGAAAATAACATACAAAAATGTACTTACTATATTTTTAAGGAAAATTGCTTGCAAAGCATCAATACTGCATACAGTGTGTGTGTGTGTGTGAGTGAGAGAGAGAGAGAGAGAGAGAGAGAATGTAATAAAATAGTGAGAATATTTCATGAGGACTTTTTTTTTTTAAAAAAAGAATAATTTGCACACAGATATGGAAATCTGGAGAACTAAACCTAAGGTTGGTAAAAATGAGAAACCCTGGGAAGCTGTAAATGATGGATTCGCCCATGCCTAGGTAGAGCATCTCTAGATTTTAGACAGAGGGCAGTTCTTCTCCAGAAATTTAGGCCTCTAAAGGCCTTTAGTTGTGCCTAGAAATGGAGGAAGACAGCATAGGTATCTTAAAGCAAGTGAAATCAGTTCATGGTTCAATCTAGGCACCTGAAATTCCCCCCAAAAGGCCTTCAGGGGCAGCCCCACATATAACACATCACAGTAATTACCCAGAGTAGACCTACTGAAATGAATAGAGCTCAGTGCGTCATGGCAAATTACTTGCAGTGGTTCTACTCTGAGTAAAAGTTAGTTGAATGCAACCTGGGGTGTTTTTTATCTATATATAGGAACCATCAAAGGTGGACTTTAATATCAGAAGGAATCGTGCAGTTATATGAATGGTAATTACTGGAAGTGATCCTTGCACACACATCAAGGCCGCCAGAGGACCAGCAATGTATTCCAGAAATGATCTAAATAATGGAAGGATCTCAAAGTCCTATTCCAGAAGCCGAAGATATATTTGAAATGGCTGTTTTGCTGGCCATCTTCCAGCTAATTAACTCAGCAATAAAAGCTACCACGAAAAACACACATAGAGGGGATTCTGTACCCATCAATGTCCTTCTCCACTGAGCAGAAACAGCATTATGGGGTTTTTATTGGGATAAGAACAGCCGTTCACATAACCCCTCCTTATCTCCTTTCCTCTGTGCTTGTTATCGTGTTCCTACCCATTGCAAGTGCATGATAAAAGAATAGACATTTCTGATGGCCCAGGCTGTTTGCTTGCCAATGACGTCAAATTAAAATGACTTGCCCAGATGGCTCTGTTGTCTCCTCCTGATCTCACAGATACCACATCCCAAGATTTTAAAAAAGATAATTCCTTCAAAAGGCAAATCTCAAATCCAAGCTGTTCTGCTCAGCCTTGAAAAGATGGAGAGAAATGAGGTGTCCCCATTGGTACCAGCAGCCAGGGCGGGATTGTTTATTGTTGGTTCGTTTAAATGGGTTTCACTTAATTTCAATCCACCTTTCTATATTGCTATACACAGGGCGGTTTGCAAGATGAAGAAACAACAAAATATAGAGCAAACAATTTTTTTTAAAAGAAAGAAACATTTCAGGGTGTTTTACAAAATGAAGAAAAACATCAACAATAAAATATTACTAACAATCAACTTACAACTCGCAAGGATGACAGGGAGATTAAGAGAAAATTCAGTACGGAAAGTTAATAAAGAGTGGATAATGTTAAAAGAATACCTTAAAAACTGTTGTGATAATGGTAAACTCCTGGCAGACTTAGAATGAATCTTGAAATACAAAGAAAGTACATAACAGAAATTTCCTGATAAGAAATGGGAAAGTTAAAACATAAAAACGAACTGTGTACAGATTAACAATACGTAAAATAGTACAATGAGAAGAATTGGAAGTTAGTGTCTAGACTCTAAGGTGTGTTTATGTTGTAATGTGTGTAGTGTGTATTGTTTGTACTATAAGTATTGTCTAAGTTAAATAGTATAAGTTATAAGTTATGTGTAAATTGATGTTAATTGATGTATAATCAAGTTGATTTTAATTTTTTTTAAAAAAAGCACAACAATCATATTGAAAAATGGATTTACATGTCATATCCAAATCACCCTCTAATGTTGCCATTGATCTTTGGTATCTGATATTCCAAAAATGTTTTTAAAACATAGATCAAAACCTCCTGTTTAGCAAAGAACCTCTTGTGACGATCCGATCCAATACAAGCAAGTCGTATTAAGAAATTTAACTTTATAATAAACAACTTCATATGAAATAAAGTAATATTCATTGGAATGCAATAGTACACAAGATTTGGCTGCTGTCGTTCAATATAATATTATTGGGGTGGCTCATGATGGACCCCAGCTGAGATCCCTAAATTGCTTTGTGTGAACATAAAATAATTTGTTTTCAAAGTATTAGCATCCTGGTGCTTGTTAAAATGCTGGTGCAAAATAATTAGTTCCCCAAGTATTAACATTCTGTCATTTCATCTGCTTGTTGTTATTCATGTATATAGCACAATCGGTGTGCATTGGGCTTCAGCAAGAGCAACGAGGAAGGTCCCTGCCCCAAGGTGCTTACAAAACCATAATTCAACACAGAGAAACGACAAAGAAAGGGGAGAGAATGTGAGGCAGGGAAAGAAGCAGTAAACAAGGAATTATTGCGAAAACAAATGTTGGAAGATTAAGGACAGATCAAAGGATTCCCTTATTCTCATAGGTAAAGGTAAAGGGACCCCTAACCATTAGGTCCAGTCATGGCTGACTCTGAGGTTGCGGCGCTCATCTCACTTTATTGGCCGAGGGAGCTGGCGTACAGCTTCCGGGTCATGTGGCCAGCATGACTAAGCCGCTTCTGGCGAACCAGAGCAGCGCACGGAAACTCCGTTTACCTTCCCGCCGAAGCAGTACCTATTGATCTACTTGCACTTTGATGTGCTTTCAAACTGCTAGGTTGGCAGAAGCAGGGACTGAGCAATGGGAGCTCACCCTCCTCCTCCTCCTCCTTTAGTTTTTCAGATTTTTTTTTTAAAAAATTACAATGATCAAACAACCAACATAGAAAGAGAATTCCAAAGAATCTCCTGAACATGCCGCTTTCCCTTGTGGGTATTTATATTAACCTTTTCCTCCTTCATCTTGTTTATTAATACAAATCTATTAACTCTCCATTATACCCCAAACCTAACATTAAACTACAAGTGTTATTCCAACCCTACTAATAATTTTAATTGCTTACAGTGGTTTCTAAGGCAAATTATATATTTCCCCCATTCCTTATTAAAATTTTGGTCTTCCTGATTTCTGATTCTTCTGGTCATAGTTCATCAACTTAAGTCTGTCATTCTTCTCTGGTAGGGACTTTGTCTTCTTTCCATCTCTGGGCTAGTAACATCTGAGCAGCAGTGGTCACATACACAAATGGTCTTTTCTGATCCATTGGAATTTCAGCACCTAGAATTCCTAAAAGAAAATCTTTGGGGTTTTTAGGGGGATTTTTTTTTTAAGTTCATTATATATCATCTCCCAGAATTCTTTTACTATTTTACATGTCCACCACATATGATAAAATGTGCCTTCTTTTTCCTTACATTTCCAGCATGTATTTGATCTTGTTTTGTACTTTTTAGTTAGTTTAGGTAAAGGGACACCTGACCATTAGGTCCGGTTGTGGCCGACTCTGGGGTTGTGGTGCTCATCTCGCTTTATTGGCCGAGGGAGCCGGCGTACAGCTTCCAGGTCATGTGACCAGCATGACTAAGCCACTTCTGGTGAACCAGAGAAGTGCACAGAAATGCCGTTTATCTTCCTGCCTGAGTGGTACCTATTTATCTACTTGCACTTTGACGTGCTTTCAAACTGCTAGGTTGGCAGGAGCAGGGATCGAACAACAGGAGCTCACCCCATCGCAGGGATTCGAACCGCCAACCTTCTGATCAGCAAGTCCTAGGCTCTGTGGCTTAACCCACAGCACCACCCGCGTCCAGACCCTCAAACTGTCTATTTTCCAGGGACATCCCTGATTTAGAGAAGCTGTCCCAATTTCTGATTTGATCCAAAATGTTCCACTTTTCCTTAGGATGTCCCTATTTCCATTGGAGAAATGTTGAAGGGTATGGAGTTATCTGAACTCTGAAGGCAATCCTGTACAGGGAAGTTTTTATAAAAAAAATATGCTTAAGGTTTTATTATTTTTTATATATGTAGGAAGCTGCCCAGAGTGGCTGGGGCAACTCAGTTAGATGTGTGGGGTATAAATAGTAATATTATCATTATGGAATGGGATGTCCCATTATGGAATGGGATGTCCCCACAATATCCCACCTTTATTCCGAGAAACTCATGGGCTGGATCTACACACTGGGGGCGGGGGGGAGAGACACACGCGCTATAAATAAGTCAGAAATTAAATCATTATAACAAAAGAAAACGCTATGGAAAATTGCAAAGAATTATCTTTTGCTCTCCAGCGCCATCTGGTGTTGCATGTTTATAACGCTGCTTTTGACTAACGTAGCAGAGTCCAAGCTGGCTCCCTATTTTATCATTTCAGCAATCCTGCGAGATAGGTTAGTGTGTGTGAGAGAGTGGTCCTAGGTCACCCAGGGGGCTTCATGGGGATTTGAACTCAGGTCTCCCTAGCCGTAAACCAGTGCTCTAACCGCTATAGCACGCTGACTTTCTCCCCTGCTCACATGGCTACTTGAATAACATGGATGGGATGAGCAGCGGAGGGAGCAGTGCTCATAAGATCCACGCACATTCCCAATATTTTTCAGTGCCTTGGCCATATTTATCAGAAAGAGCTATTAATGTGATACTAGCTCAGATAAGTATGCGATTAATATGTGATGGAAATAAATATTTACCCAGATGGCTGCTCCCACCTCATTTTAACAAAATTAGCGGTATTTGGTTTTATGACAACAGTTCTGAAACTGGCAATTTAGTAAACAATTCATTTTATGCTTTGATGGCGAGCTGAATATGCATGTGTGTGTGCGCGCGCATAGAACTTTTAGTGCACATAACTTTCACCTAAACAAATTGGAGCACAAGTAATTAAGCAAGTGGTGACAAACTTAGCAAATTTATGTTTATTAAGCCAGCTCCATCACATTGGTAGCAGGCAAGTATTAAACATGAGCAATGGCTTGCTGTGAAGGTAGATGCAATTATCGGGGAATAATCACTACGAAGATATTGCGCCACCCAAAATTAATTTATCACAAAGAACAAATGCAATTAATTGCTTGTCGAGCAAGAATATAGAGTAATGGCAAGATGATCACCAAGTGCGCTCAGCTGAGCTGGCAGTGCCCCCCTCCATCTTTCCATGCCGCCTGAAAAACAGTTTCTACACTAATGCAATTCTGGTTCTAAACGCAGCATAAGGGGTCTCTGTAGTATAGTGTATTTTAAAATGGGGTTTTAGAGTTTTTAGGGGTTTTGAATGTTTTATGTAGTTTTGTGGTAGTTTTATGTAGCTTTGTGGTAGTTTTATGTAGTTTTTATGTAGTTTTTCAATTTCATTGTTCCGCAAGGGACAATGACAATAAAGATATTGTATTGTATGCCAGAAAAGGGCAGCATGGGTTTGGCAAGCCACAGGAACATACTTGGTGTTGGGAAACAGCCTACCCCAGCTGCTGGAACCAGTCAGGTATTATGGTAGCAGCAGCATTGCCCATTCTAGCATTGCTAATTAAGCAGGGCTGTTTCCCAACCTCAGATACAGTGGTACTTCGGGTTACAGATGCTTCAGGTTACAGACTCTGCTAACCCAGAAATATTACCTCGGGTTAAGAACATTG
The DNA here is from genome assembly GCF_964234715.1 of Podarcis melisellensis. Taxonomy (NCBI): domain Eukaryota; kingdom Metazoa; phylum Chordata; class Lepidosauria; order Squamata; family Lacertidae; genus Podarcis; species Podarcis melisellensis. The sequence goes on along the minus strand of NC_138539.1, from coordinate 9,759,068 downwards.
TTTCAGGATGAGAACAGAAATCGTGCTCCAGCTGCGCGGCGGCTAACCTGGAAGTAGTACCTCAGGTAAAGAACTTTACTTCAGGATGAGAACAGAAATTGTGGCACGGTGGCAGCAGGAGGCCCCTTTAGCTAAAGTGGCACCTCAGGTTAAGAACAGTTTCAGGTTAAGAACGGACCTCCGGAACGAATTAAGTACTTAACTGGAGGTACCACTGTACTAGAGTCAATTGCAAGCTGACATCCTGCCTTGAAAACCGCATTGTTGTTTCTGAGGCCTTACTAAACTTTTAAATATGGATGAGCACAGTTCATTCATATGTGTCTGCGAAGGAAATCAAAACTGTGTTTCAGCCTCGCAGTTGCCAGGACCCAAAGGTCAGTGACGTTGCGCCTCATCGCTGGGATGCTCAATCTCCCTGGCTTTTGCCAGGGAGCACCAGTGAAATTGGTTAGGTTCAATATTTACAAATTGCAAAAAAAAGGAAAAAGGAAATGCGTCATCAGAAAGGAGAAGAAAAGAGGATAAACCACTGCAGCACAGATTGGCAAAATAAATGAACACATATACCAATCCACATTTATAACTACAGTGGTACCTCTGGTTACAAACTTAATTCATTCTGGAGGTCCGTTCTTAACCTGAAACCCTTCTTAACCTGAGGTGCCACTTTAGCTAACGGGGCCTCCTGCTGCCACCGCGCCACAATTTCTGTTTTCATCCTGAAGTAAAGTTCTTTACCTGAGGTACTACTTCCAGGTTACTGGAGTCTGTAACCCAAAGTGTTTGTAAATGGAGTGCTTGTGTAGCAGGAACCCCCCCCCCAATCATTCAGTTTGTACAAACTTCACACACACTCACACTCACACACTACATACGCTACACTTCTGTTAAAAATTCATAGAAAATCAACCATACATCGGATTTGCACTGTTCCACTTTTATTTTACTCCATGAAGGAAGGACTACAAAATGGGGAAGGTTTGATACAGGGCACCATAATCCCTTCACCATCCCAGCACATCCACAGGAGCCCTGCCCAGTTGCTATGCCAACCCTGATGGTCCTAGACAGAAGACAATCAAGATGACAAAGAACTTGCATATGGGAGTGGATTCAGCATGGACTGGAACAAAGGACAATGATCAGATCTTCCCTCAGGGGGCAGGAAACTGCGACTACCTTTTGTCTTCAGAAAATGACTCATGGGGAGGAGTAGAAGGTAACCAGCCAGGTGACAGGACACTCAGGTTACCACCACAACTCCTCCCTCAACCCCTCCTTTCTGTAATGTATGCATGATGTTTCTGGGGGTGGGCTTGACCTACAGGATGGGAATTTCAAAAGTTTTTATAAGGTCTTGCACACCATTTTTCTGTGTCTTTCCTCTCTCCTGCAAGTGAGGGGAACACCCTGTTGCAACAGTTCAATAAAGGCCAAGCCTACAGGCTGCTGTTTTGCTCCAAGTTATCCTGGTTGGTGTCTTTGTTTTGTCCAAGGGAGCCCTCGGATTTTTCCAGTAACACTTATAATTACTGTGGGTCATCTCTAATGCCTCCCCCTCTCCTCTCTCCTTCTCCTTCTCCTTTCTTCTTCTTCTTTGGTGATCACTTGTAGCCAAGTAAGATTGTCTTCCACAAATACAGTCTGGAGCAGATTTGGGAAGTTGCAGGAGGTGTTGTCCTCCAGATGTTAAGAACATAAAAAGAGGCCTGCTCGATCACAGACCCTCCAAGTGTCCCTGTTTTCCAGGGACAGTCCTGGATTTACAGAAGCCACCCCGGTTTCTGATCTGATCCTGGAATGTCCTCCTTTTCCTTAGGACGTCCCTATTTTCACCAGAGAAATATGGGAGGGCATGGAATTATGCAACCCCCAAGCCAAGGAGATATGTAACAATGCAACCTTTAGAAGACATCTGAAGGCAGCCCTGTTTAGGAAAGTTTTTTAATGTTTAATGTTTTATTATGTCTTTATAAAAATTGGAAGCCGGCCTGATTGGCTGGGACAACCCAGTCAGGTGGGCAGGGTATAAATAATAAATTATTATTATTATGGACTGCAAGAAGATCAAACCTATTCGTTCTTAAGGAAATCAGCCCTGAGTGCTCACTGGAAGGACAGATCGTGAAGTTGAGGCGCCAACATTTTGGCCACCTCATGAGAAGAGAAGACTCCCTGGAAAAGACCCTGATGCTGGGAAAGATTGAGGGCACAAGGAGAAGGGGACGACAAAGGGCGAGATATTTGGACAGTGTTCTCGAAGCTACTAACATGAGTTTGACCAAACTGCGGGAGGCAGTGGAAGACAGAGGTGCCTAGCATGCTATGGTTCATGGGGTCACGAAGAGTCGGACACAACAAAATGACTAAACAACATTATTATTATTATTATTATTATTATTATTATTATTATTATTATTATTATTAGTTTGGTTATATAGTTATTCATCTCCTTGACATCTGACGGGAAGGCGTTCTGCAGGGTGGGCACCACTTCCCAGAAGGCCCTCTGCCTTCACTTCTTGCAGTGAGGGAACCACCAGAAGGTGCTCAAAACTGGATCTCAGTGTCCGGGCTGAACGATGGGGGTGGAGACCCTCCTTCAGATATACAGGGCCAAGGCAATAAGCACATAAGCAATAACTTCTACAACTAGTGGAAGGCTTCAGTGCTCTCCTTGGTGCTTTGAAGAGCTGAAATCCGGTGAGTTTGGCATCACCTGATCCACAGTTCTGAGTCTGTCTCCTTCAGGTCATCATGCCTTACTAGGTGTGTGGAATTATCAATTCATGTATCCCGAATCAGTGCTGTCTGAGCTGAATACAATTACCGCCTCAGAGTGACGGTGGCGGTGCTCTTTAGCATCCTTGCCTGGGGAGATCAATATCCATCATTTTTCCACTGGAAAATTCAATAGGTAATTGCTCAATTCACGGCGTGGCTACAGAAGCTAGCAGAATACTTTGTGCTGGCCATCTGCTCTACAATACCAATATGCATCCACAAAGTGAACTCTCAATCTTTTCCCTCTTAATTTTCACTGATTATACTTCTGCATCCGTGCCAAGTATCTACCCATAAGCCTCGTGCCAAAATCCTGAAATGTTTACTTTTCTCATGAAACCATCTAATGAGCGAAGCACAAGGGTGATGATAATGGAACTATTAATAAGGGGACTGTGCTGGAGCGGGCTCCATTTTATCGTGACAGAAAAGGGCACAGAAAGAAAGGTGATTTGGGGAAGGGCTGTAGCTCAGTGGTGGAACATCTGCATTGCATTCAGAAGGTCCTCGGTTCAATCCTGGCATCTCCAGGTAGAGCTGGGAAGGAACTCTGCCTGCAACCCTGAGAAGACAAGACAGCACAATGGTCTGAATCAGCATAAGTTTGTTTCCTGTGTTCTGTGTCTCCGAAAAGTTTTACACATCACTTGGGAAGACAGGTGAACTAATGCGTGGAATAAGCAAAGATCACCAGTGTCAAAGCAATTATTCTTCAGGATCAACTTCGTTGGACTGGTTTTGTTGGGACTGAAACTGCCTTGGTCGCACTGGTTGATGATCTCTGGCGGGCTAGGGACAAAGGTGAGAGCTGTTTCCTAGTTCTGCTGGATCTCTCAGCGGCGTTTGATACCATCGACCATAACATCCTTCTGGACCGCCTTGAGGGGCTGGGAGCTGGGGGCACTGTCATACAGTGGTTCCACTCCTTCCTCCTGGGCCGTGTTCAGAAAGTGGTGGTGGGGGATGAGTGTTCAGACCCCTGGGCTCTCACTTGTGGGGTGCCTCAGGGTTCTGTCCTCTCCCCCATGCTTTTCAACATTTACATGCAGCCACTGGGAGAGATCATCAGGAGGTTTGGGCTGGGTGTTCATCAGTATGCAGATGATACCCAGCTCTACCTCTCTTTTAAATCAGAACCAGTGAAGGTGGTGAAGGTCCTGTGTGAGTGTCTGGAAGCGGTTGGAGGATGGATGGCGGCTAACAGATTGAGGTTGAATCCTGACAAGACAGAAGTACTGTTTTGGGGGGGACAGGAGGCGGGCAGGTGTGGAGGATTCCCTGGTCCTGAATGGGGTAACTGTGCCCCTGAAGGACCAGGTGCGCAGCCTGGGAGTCATTTTGGACTCACAGCTGTCCATGGAGGCACAGGTCAAATCTGTATCCAGGGCAGCTGTTTACCAGCTCCATCTGGTACGTAGGCTGAGACCCTATCTGCCTGCAGACTCTCTTGCCAGAGTGGTACATGCTCTGGTTATCTCCCGCTTGAACTACTGCAATGCGCTCTACGTGGGGCTACCTTTGAAGGTGACCCGGAAACTACAACTAATCCAGAATGCGGCAGCTAGACTGGTGACTGGGAGCGGCCGCCGAGACCATATAACACCGGTCTTGAAAGACCTACATTGGCTCCCAGTACGTCTCCGAGCACAATTCAAAGTGTTGGTGCTGACCTTTAAAGCCCCAAACGGCCTCGGTCCAGTATATCTGAAGGAGCGTCTCCTCCCCCATCGTTCTGCCCGGACACTGAGGTCCAGCTCTGAGGGCCTTCTGGCGGTTCCCTCACTGCGAGAGGCCAAGTTACAGGGAACCAGGCAGAGGGCCTTCTCAGTAGTGGCGCCCGCCCTGTGGAACACCCTCCCATCAGATGTCAAAGCGATAAACATCTACCTGACATTCAGAAGACATCTGAAGGCAGCCCTGTTCAGGGAAGTTTTTAATATGTGACATTTTAGTGTATCTTTCATCTTTGTTGGAAGCCGCCAGATGGGCGGGGTACAAATAATAAATTATTACTATTATTATTATTATTGTTGTGCGGATGCCCGATTATCGTCTTCCAAAGCAACTACTCTATTCCAAACTTAAAAATGGAAGGCATAATGCTGGTGGTCAACAAAAGAGGTTTAAAGGCTCTCTCAAGGCAAATCTAAAAATAATGTAGTATAAACACCCACAGCTGGGAAACACTGTCCTGTGAGTGCTCCAATTGGAGAACAGCCTTTACCAAAGGTGTCATGGGCTTTGAAGATGCTCGTACTCAGGACAAAAGGGAGAAATGGCCTAAGAGGAAGGCACGCTTGGCAAATCCACACCGTGATCAGCTCCCACACAGAAACCTATGTCCCCACTGTGGAAGGACGTGTGGATCCAGAATTGGCCTCCACAGTCACTTACGGACTCACTGTTAAAACCATGTTTATGGAAGACAATCTTACTTGGCTACGAGTGATCACCAAAGAAGAAGATGTGCCCGAGAGGCATCGCCTCAGGATTGTTAAGGGCTTCAAACATAACCATGTTCCTTCACAGCTCAACATCATCTATGGGGTAGTTGGCATTGTGTCCTTGCAATGACAGAGGTATGGGTGGCAGCATAAAAATTATGAAAGCATCTTTTACTGGCCAAGGGATCCATCCCTGTCCAGTTATATTTATTTGTTCCCAATGCAATACTGGTGACATTTTATATGAAGGTGGGGCATCTATTTCAAATGCCAACTCATGCACCCTATGCAAAAAAACACCCTCCCCATTTATTTTTGGAAATGGTAACTTAAAGCCAATGAAGAATAATTTCAAAACGGTGGTAAGATTTTATCCTTTTAAAAAATGCAGAAACACAGAGTCGCAATTGCTGAACAGAAATTCTGCAAAGCAGAAGTTGGTAAGGGGGGGGGGAATATGAATGTGCAAGTTTCGCAAGGAGAAAATTAGAATTTTGAAGAATTTTGAAATTTGAAAAGATGAGCTATGGTTGGAGATGCACAAATCTTTCCATTTCTAATATTTGCAACCTCATTTTGCCCCATTTCTGCATCAGTTTGCAAATTTGTTTTATTTTTAAGTCCTCATGAAAATTCATAATCATTATAGAGCAAAGTTTTAACATCCGTGTATGTATGCAATTTATCCTAATGTACACATTTTTGCAAAGCAAGTTTCACTAACATATGCATTTTGATGCACACTTGACCATAGTATATGCATTTTTGTACACATTATTTGGCACTGCACTGAAAATCCAAAGGAGTGTGAATTTGGAAGGGTGATAAGCTCACAATTAAGTCCAAACTAAATGCATTTATGTGTGCATTTTCTCCTAATATACACCTTTTGCCAGCAATTTCCCCTAAAAGGATTTTTTTCTATGTTATTTTCATTAACACACACTTTTTTAATACACTTTCGCCCCAACTATATTAATAGCACACACAATTTAGTTGGGAGAGCTGCATTGCAAAATTAAGAGAAGCATGAATTTCAAAAGATAGCTGCATTTTGGTTCACAAATTGGTTCAGCAGACTGACATGATATTACGAACTGAAAGGCCATCCCTAGCCGTAACCGTAAAGCAAAAAATATGGACAAAATCTGGAGGTGATTTGCAGCTTTTTGCATCCCCTGTCAAAAACGCAGGAGAGTCCTTGAATTTCGAATTTGCCTGATTTTTTCATTCCATCCCTAATTATATCTCTTCTCTCCCCCTCGTAGAATTTCCTGTTGGCAAGAAAAGCATCTCTCTCTCTAGTAAGTGCTTCTTAACATGCTGCCAAAGGAAGCCCTTGGAGAAATAACGAAGCAAGCCTCGTTATAGTATCCATTTCTGCTAAAAGCCATAGCCGTATAACACACCAAAAGAGAGAGAGAGTAGAACATTCTGCGGTTGATAAAATGAACATTAATATAGAATTACACTAATGCAGTGGAAAGCTGCCCAGATAACAAAATGAACCATTTTCTAATATACTCACCTGTACCTTTCCGAGGCTTCTAAAGAGTGATTTGCAACTATGTTAACAGGGCTGCCTGCAAAGCATTTCTGAAAGTGAGCTGAGCTGTTCTATCTGTTCGCATAATCACCCTGCCATTCCATTTAAGCCAGATTGCCTCCATTCTGAGGAAATGCTAATTAACAACCATTTAGACAGAAAGAGCTACGGTTTTACAAGTGCGACAGAGAAGGGCTTCTTATAAGGAAAGAAAACCCTTTCCCCCACATCTCAGAAAGTGTTTTAATAAAAATCATCATCAACTCAAATAATAAAACACTGGGCCCTGGAACGTACGGAACGTCTTACATAGGCTCAGTCACACAGACTAACTTAGCCTTGTCTGTAGCAGAAGAGTCGGGATCTCAGACCTGGGGGCCAAATCCCTCTCTGGCTGGCCCTCTGGACTCTCCACATGCCACACCTCCTCCCTGGCCACACCCTTCCCAGGCCACACCCCTTCCCAGGTTGCTTCACATCCTGGTTGAGAGCTGATACCTGACTAGAATGAGTGTTGAACTCTGCTAACACTTCTTACTTGCCTGGGAAAAGAGGGATGTGTGAGGGTCCGTCAGCCTCCTGCACAAGGGTCAATTGTTTGTTTATTTCTCCATCCAGTTCTGTCTCTGGCCTTGCCCACCACTGTCGCCTTAGTCATCACCACCTGGTCCCAATGCATTTCGAGAGGACATAAGCACCAATCAGCTGCTCCTCACACGAGTAACAATTGCAAGAAGAGAGTTGTGCTCGCTGGGCCCCTTCCTATCTACACTGGCATTGTTCGCAGGCAGGGCTGTGGCTAGGGGTTGGCAAGGAAGGCCCACACGAGGGTGTGTGTGCAAAATCGGCTGGAAAATATGTCCATAAATATGTCTATAAATAAAAATATTGATTATTGCCTCATAAGAAAAGGTTTTAAATAGAGGGTCTTTATATGATATGTGGGGGGCCCATTTCTCCCTTTTTTCTGTGTCACGTTCCTTTTTTAATAATAATAATAATAACAACAATAACAATAATAATAATAATAATAATAATAATAATAATAATAATAATAATAATAATTTATTTATTTATTTATACCAGTCCCATCAGGCTGGGTTTCCCCTGCCACTCTGGTTGGCTTCCAACAGAATATAAAAAATAATAATACAGCATTAAACATTAAAAACTTCCCTAAACAGGGTTGCCTTCAGATGTCTTCTAAAAGTCAGATAGTTGTTTATTTCCTTGACATCTAATGGGAGGGTGTTTCACAGGGTGGGCGCCACCACCGAGAAGGCCCTCTGCCTGCTTCCCTGTAACCTCACATGTTGCAGTGAGGGAACCACCAGAAGGCACTCGGAGCTGGACCTCAGTGTCTGCGCTGAGCAATGGAAGTGGAGACGCTTCTTTAGGTATACTGGGCCAAGGCCGATTAGGGCTTTAAAGGTCAGCACCAACACTTTGAATTGTGCTCAGAAATGTACTAGGAGCCAAGGTAGGTCTTTCAGGACTGATTTTCTATGGTAGATAGTAGCTGCTGATCAGCTGGGCATCTGAGATGCAATAAACCCTAATTGTTGGCATCAAACATTAAAAACGTCCCTAAAGAAGGCTGCCTTCAGATTTCTTTTAAAAGTAAGATAGTTGCCTATTGCCTTGACATCTGCTAGGAGGGTGTAAATTTCATAAACTCCAAATACACACTGTTTCACATTGCTTACTTAGACTCACGACATTTCAGTTAATCACAACACAGCTTTCCAGGAGTTGAGGGGAGGTTGGAGAAGAGGTGGAAAGAAGAGCTAATTTGTCCATGGCTAGGGGGCTCCATCTGGACAGTTCTGTCAGGGGTGCAAGATCACCTCGCTGCAGCTCTGTTTGCAGAACAGCCGCACATCAGAGGAGGAAAGGTTTGAAGGAAGGAGGCTGCTGTGCATTCATAGGCTCTCCTTGCAGTTTAGAACTTGATGGGGCAGGATTCTAAGTCAGACCATGTACAGTGGTGCCTCACAAGACGAAAAGAATCGGTTCCGCAAGTCTCTTCGTATTGCGGTTTTTTCGTCTTGCGAAGCAAGCCCATTAGCAGATTAGCAGATTAGCGCTATTAGTGGCTTAGCGGGCTTAGCGGATTTAACGGATCAGCTGGTAAGCGGCTTAGCGGATCAGCTGATAAGCGGCTTAGCGGATCAGCTGATAAGCGGCTTAGCGGCTTGGGGGAAAGGGGGGGAGGGAAAAAACCCCGCAGGAACTCGCAAGACATTTTCGTCTTGCGAAGCAAGCCCATAGGAAATTCATTTTGCGAAGCACCTCCAAAACGGAAAACCCTTTCGTCTAGTGGGTTTTCCGTCTTGCGAGGCATTCGTCTTGCGGGGCACCACTGTACAGTCCACATTCCCTGCCTCAGACCTTCTCCTTCTAACACATGTTTGCTGGTCCTGGGGGGGGGGTACCGTGAGGCGTGGTCAAAGTCCGGTCCTGGGTCGAGGGTCTGGAGACTGTCCACCAAGGGCGAAGCGGGGTCCAAAGCAAGAAGCCGGGCATGGTCAGGAACTCCGGAAAAACAGGTCTGGGTGCTGGCAGAAACAGGTTTCCAACGAGGTTGCTCCTGCAACCTGGGACTGGGCTGACTGGCCTTTATCTCCTCTGGGGCCTAGGGCGGTCCCGGCCCACAGGTGACTCGCCTCTCCTGGCCTTAAGGTGAGCACTCCTCCTGAGAGAACTTAGTTCCCTCCGCCTCTCTGTCCTGAGCCTCTGCAGATCAGGAGAGGCTGGAGGGTTACTGGACCCAGAGGCCGCCTCACCTTCCCCTGACAGGGCTTATTTAGAGCTCCACTACAACGCAACAGTATCAACTTTCTGTAACTATCCAATCACTGAACATCACTTTCAATTCCTTATTTGCATATGTGGACCTGTGTGAAAACTATCTACAGTATCCCCCTGCTGGCCCAGGGTGAGAACTTCAGTACATAACAAAACCTATACCTGCAGGATTTACATGAGGGGTGCATTGTCAAATATGGTTTTAGATAGGTCTAAATGTCAGTGGATTGTGTCCCGGTGATTTGGGAGGTCCTGTTTGCAGGCTTTCGATGGGCACCAGGTTGGCCACTATAAGAAAAGGATGGGGGAGAAGAGAGGCCATTGGCTTGATCCAGTATGGCTGTTCTGGATCATGTTTTATGCTTTATGTTATTATGAGAGTGTGAACCAAAAACTCCTGAGTTCTAGTACAGTGGTACCTCGGTTTTCAAACATAATCCGTTCTGGAAGACCATTTGACTTCCGAAAAATTTGAAAACTGAAGCATGCATTTCTATCCAGAAAACTCAATAAGGAAGCCACATGACACATTTGGTTTTCGAAAAGCGTTCAAAAACTGAAGCAGTTACTTCCAGGCTTTTGGTGTTCGAAAGCCAAAATGTTCAACTTCCGAGACATTTGAAAACTGAGGTACCATTGTATTTGAATGAAATTCAGAGTAGCAACTTTTCCCCTCTTGCTTTGCTCTACTTTCAAGTTGTTCCTGTCCTCCTGAGCACAATATTAAGGTTTCTTTAATCTGGAACCTTCCCAGATTTTTTAGGTTGAAATTAATCTCCCTCTTAAGACTTTGCTTCCTCAGGAGCAAAGACAGCCCTGTGCTTTAAATTAGTGAAGCTGAATCCACACACACTCACAAATCAATAACCTAAAATAAAGCAAGAAATAAATCATGGAAGGAAGACATAATTCTATAAAAGACATTTGGAAGTAATAGAGGAGTAACGATGGATGGGCGTTAAAAATAAGAACTGCTTGAGAAGAAGAAGAAGAAGAAGAAGAAGAAGAAGAAGAAGAAGAAGAAGAAGAAGAAGAAGAAGAAGAAGAAGAAGAACTGAGTGTTTGACCCAGCCCAGAACAGAAGCAATGGGAAGAGCTGGCAGAGCCAGTGTGGTGTAGAGGTTAAGAGCGGTAGTCTCGTAATCTGGTGAACCGGATTCGCGTCTCCGCTCCTCCACATGCAGCTGCTGGGTGACCTTGGGCCAGTCACACTTCTTTGAAGTCTCTCAGCCCCACTTGCCTCACAGAGTGTTTGTTGTGGGGGAGGAAGGGAAAGGAGAATGTTAGCCGCTTTGAGACTCCTTAGGGTAGTGATAAAGTAGGATATCAAATCCAAACTCTTCTACTTCTTCTAGAGTTCAAATCTTTGTTCCACCACAATCTCACTGAGTAGCAGGGCAACTGACTTATTTCCCCCACCTAATCCTTCCTCAAAGGGTTGTTCAGAGAATAAAACTGCTCAAGCCCTTGAAAAATATAGTGCCTAGGGAGATACAAGGCATACAAGTGACCAATTACCTGAGGTGCACATTTTGAGAATGCATATAAGGGATCAAGGATCGATTGCCACAATTTAAATTAAAAAATGGAGAAGCGATGGGATTGTTATTATTTTTAAGCAGTTGTCTGTCTTATTTCAGGGCTCAGTGAAGGGCCTTTTCAGTCGCAGCTCCACACATGTGAAATTCTTTCTTTGCTGAGCTATGCCTAACCCCCTCTCTCTATACAGTGGTACCTCTGGATGCGAACGGGATCCATTCCAGAGCCCCGTTCGCAACCTGAAGCGAACGTAACACACGACTGCACGACTGTGCATGCTTGGGTCGCGTTTCGCCGCTTCCGCACATGCACGTGGCGTCATTTTGAGTATGTGCGCATGCGCGAGCGGTAAAACCCAGAAGTAATGCGTTCCGGAAGTAACTGTAGTTCCTGGTGGTTGGTTAACAAATACCATTTTCAGCAGGCATTTCAAGAAGGAGAGACCCATTTAGATACCATGGATTAGTTCCTTCTGCTGATACTAATAATTGATGTCATTGATCTATGCTGCTTTTCACTGAAATGAATCCCAAAGCAGCTTACAAACAATAAATAATAACATGATAGAACATAATAGAACATCACAAAAACACAAAAAAACACTGTGAGTAAAATATTCACTTATATGAAAAGCTAAGTGTCTATGATTTATTCTAGCCTAGGTATTTTTGTGGGGAACATTTGTTCAACGGTGGATGAGGGCAGAAGCAAATCTAACCAAGTTTTAATGTGCTTGGTAGCAATTGCTATGGCGCTTAACTCTTCTACAAGAGAGTGAGAATCTTTTCCCCAAACCTCTCTCTCCAACAGAAGGCACAAACTTCAGAACTACATTAATGTGTGGAAAAAATGCCAAACACAGTGCTGCCGTGCTCTGCCACTAATCCATCCTGTCCTGTCCTTGTCAGGGTGCCCTGTAGCTGCGGCTTTGAGCAAACAGTAAGATTATTGTCCTCCCATTATTAGATGTGAGATCTCCATTGAGCCTCGAGCCCTACAGCAAACGGCATCCCAAATTCTTTAATTTCCCAACTGCAATATCTAAGTAACACCATGTGCAATCAATAATGCTATTGATCAAATTTTGGACGGCGTCTATAATAAGCTCTTGTGCAGAATGCGCTGACAAAGAGCTTGCCCTCTACAGCAGCTTGCCTATTAAAATATAGGTCACTGTGTTTATTTAGTTCTTTTATCGAAGGTATTTCTGGAGTGCCCTTCAAAATCGTATTTCAGTTTACAAAAGAAGAGAAAAGAATGAAACAATTAAAATGGAAATGTCAAAAAGGCAAATAAGCTAAAATCCACAGAATTCTAAAGCCAGCCTTAAAGAGTCAGTAAGGGTCAACATGGTATCTAAAAAGTTAAGAACCTGTCGTGGAAATGCAGGATTTTCGTTATCTTGAATAAATAGGCAAGATCACAGATAACCAGCAAGACATCTAGTAGGTAACCCTTTATTTAATTCTACTTCAGTACGTCAACCCAAAGGCACTGTCCTGAACAAATACTTCACTGAGCCTTTTATAGAATTTTGTAACTAATAAATAATTAGTAAATATTAGCAAATGCATTAAAGCAACGGAAACATGTGTGCGACATAGGTTTTATCTCTATTAATATCCTTTATTGCTGCTTATATTTCTTATCTTTTGATACATTTTCCTCTGCTGTGTCTTTATTGCGGATATGGCACAATATGGCTGTGCTACCAAAGGACTTACATATGCTACGGAGTTCAACAAACAGTCGTTAACAAACAGCAGTTAATTAGCAGAAGAGCAAACAGTGTTGGACTTTGTCCTGAGCAGAGGGTTTCTACAGTTCAGTTTGAGGCAACACAATTTGTCTTTGTCTTTATTATGTATTCTCTGTCTTTTATGTTGTGGTTTTATGTTGTGAACTGCCCTGAAATCTATGGGTATAGGGTGGTGTCAGAGCCACCCGTCTGGTCCCAGCTCACAAGAGACCCAAATCCGATCCAGTTTATTTACAAAAAGTCTTTATTGAAGATCATTGCTCCATTTACATTCCATCTCTGTGACTCTACGTCTGTAACGTTAGACCGCTGAAGTACCCTCTGAATCCGTACCGCCTCTACACCAATTTAAGAGGCTTGTGCTGGACCACCTCTTCCTCTCCTTCCTTTTCCGCAGGGTCTTTCTGCCCCCCTGGGTTCCCCCTCGCCGGGACTCGCCCGAGGCTGAATCCTCTGACGCCTCTGCCCCCCTCCTTCTCGCTTTGGGGCCGGGCTCCTCCCCAGGGCTCTCCTCACTTCCGCGCGCCTCTACATTTGAACTTGGCGCGCGTACGTTGCTTCTGACCTTTCTCTCGACCGCTACACTGCTCCCGGTGCTGCTCTCCACCCCTTCCGGCTGAGCGTCCTGCTCCGATCTCCTTCCCCTGTCTCCTTCTTGCTCTGCTCCCTCTGACACACTGGTAACTCCACCTCCTTCACTCCGTTCCGGCTGAGAAGCCGGCTCCGGTGTCCAACTCCCACTGGGGCTTCTCCCTTCGCTCCCCTGCTCCTCACTGCTTCCCCCTTGGCCTCCCTTTGGTCTGACCAGGGGGGCCCCCTTTTGGGAGTCCTCTGACTCACTGGACAGACTCATGGACGACCTTTGGTCATCGTCATCCTCCTCCTCATCTCTCTGGGATTCTTCCCCCTCGCTCTCTGTCTCCTCCCCCATCTGCTCTTCTCTCCCTGAAACCCTGACAGGTGGTATAATTTTTTTTAAGATAATAATTGTTGTAAGAAAAACTGCTTCCTTTCCCTTATGGAGTATTCTGGAGCCCATATAGAATTCTTAAGTGGGTTCCCTATCGGTAGGAGAAAATAGCAGAGGCCAACCAGAGTATATCTGAGAAGCAAAGCGGCTAGTAAGCCTGATTTTTATTAAAGGAACTGTTGCAACAGGGTCCCCACTCACCAAATGCAGGAGGGAGGAGAACCCTGAACAATGGTGTTCAAGCCCTTATATAGACTTTTGAAATTGCCCAAGACCAACCCCCAAAACATTATACATGAATCACAGAATGAGGTGGTCTACAGCAGAAATCTTATCTGCCAGGATACCTGATAATGGTCACTGATTGCATTACCTGGGCAGCCTGGCCATTCTTTTGGGTTGGTTAATACTTTAGTTCCTGAACCCAGGTCACAGGCTCACCCAATTCATACACAAATACGCCTTTAAGACATGATTTGCAAGCAAAAAGACTATGGGAAGGCTTTCTCCATTTGCCTTCCATTCTGCAGAGGAATATTTGAGGCCACTGGGCGAGTCAAAATGGCTTCAGGATTGCTCTCCCATACTATTTCAGGCACATGTGTTGCAGGAAACCCCCCCCCAAAAAAATCATTCAGTTTGTACAAACACGACACACACACACTCACACACGACATATGCGACGTTTCTGTTATAAATTCATAGTAAATCAATCATACATCGGATTTACACCGGTTCACTTTTATTTTACTCCATGAAGGAAGGACTATCAAAGGGGGGTGGTTTGCTACAGGATGGCCATAATCCCTTAACCATACCAGCACATACACAGGAGCCCTACCCAGTTGGCATGACAACCTTGATGGTCCCAGACAGAAGACCATCAAGGTCACAAAGGACTTGCATATGGGAGTGGATTTAACATGGACTGGAACAAAGGACAATGATCAGATTTTCCCTCTGGGGGCAAGAAACTGCCAACTCCCCTTTGTCCTCTGGAAATGACTCATGGGGAGGGGGAAAGGAGGAACCAGCCAGGTGACAAGATACTCAGGTTACTTCCACAACCCCTCCCTCAACTCCTCCTTTTTGTGATGTGTCAATGATGTAGTCATGATGTGACGTAGTTCTAGGGGTGTAGCTTGGGGGATTAGTAGCTAATAAAAGTCGGGGTCTTCTTTTGTTCAGGACTTCCATCTTGCTTCAACTTGTTGTGGGTGGGAGTCCTGTCACGGCAGTTTTCAATAAAGGCCAAGCCTACAGGCTGCTGTTTTGCTCCAAATTCTCCTGGTTGGTGTCTTTGTCTTTTTGTCCAAGGGAGCCCTCGGATTCCTCCATTAATACTATCGCATTCACCTTTCAGTTGTCTGACTAAGACATTCCTGTTCACTCATTTCTGTTGATTAGTTTGACTCATTCGTGTCATAGCACTCTCTCACTTTAAAAAAATAAATAAAATTATTTATTTGGTTTTTCAAATTAAAATTTTAAACATAATAAAAACAAGATTCAAACATAATAAAAACAAGATTCCAAGGAATCTCCTGGACTTTATTATTATTGCTCATCTTTCACTGACGTGGGAAGAATTTCTCCTTTTTATAGTATGTTATAGTATTACTGGATGATAAGAATTTGCTTAATTGGGTCTTGTTTTCTTTTAGTATCTGGTTTTTTATGCTGTTGGTATTTTATGGGTTTTAAGTCACCTGGAGACAGCAACTATTTTCATTTATTTTCATTTAATATTACATCTATATTCCACTTTTTCTCCAAGGAGCTCGGGGTGGTGTATACTCTTCTCCCGCTCTCCATTTCAGCCTCACAACAGCCCTGCAAAGTAGGTTAGGCTGAGAGATAGTAGCTGGACCAAAAGTCACCCAGTGGGCTTCATGTGGGTCCTAGCCCACCACTCTAAGCAACATACCACCCTGAGTCTAATGACTCTAATGAATTAACTAATAAGTGCCATCAGAATATAATGCACAGAGTGGCTGAATACAGCATGATTTGCAATTTATTCAGCTCAGCAGAGTGTGATTGAATAGAGAACTGACAAAGGGTGGCATAATGCTTAGAAAGTTGGGTTTTGAGTCTGGGATGAGATGTATGTGCTAGGTTCACATCCCTGATCAACTACAAAGGCTCAAGTTGCAGAACACATTGTGCTGTAACAAGAGATCTGCAGCCAGCTGAAACGAAGCATTTCACTCTTGATCCGAATTGCAGGTCCTCTTGCAAAGGAGTGCCACCATTTAAACTGCCAGCCTGAAGCTGGAACCCCAGCAAAGAAAAGGGATGACGTACCCAGCCTTGGTTTGATTCTTTTCTGCGGCCTCCAACTTCCTGTGACCTAAGCAAACTTAAAAGCCTTGTTACCACCTCATTCGGCTGACAGAGCTTGGAGGGCTAGTCCATTGCGCTGGCACTCTGACAGATGACGCCTTCATCAGAGCTGCACCCTCCTATGCCCACAGCTGCATTAACCATGGCGCAACTCCTCTCAGATGGGAAGGGGTGCATGAAGGAAGTCCTTCAATGATGACGCTCATGTTCAGGTTAGTACCACTGGAGACAGGCAGTCTGTCCATCACCAGTACATTTTGAAATGTTGACCATAAACAGATCTCCAAACCATGCACATAAGAGGAAGAACATGGATTCACGTCCCTTCCGTATCTGTGTTGGGAGCGACTGTGCACATGAGTGAATGAAGCATTTCCATCCACACCCCTCCTTTTTTGCCTGCAAAGCAGAAGCCGGAAGGAGATGACTATTTGGGTCTTAATGAACCAAAATGGACTCTCATCTGTAAGAACTCTGGGCAAGCACCGCGTCTTGGAGAGTCTAATTGCATGATTGGGGTCACTGGCCCGAGACAAAGTTCTGCCATCCCTGATCGTTACCAGCTAATTAAAACTCCAGAGCTTAGTGATCCATCACAGACCAAAGAGAACGGAACAGCCTGGGGTTCTAATTTAATCATATGTGGGGAAAGTTTTGTGCATATTTATTTTTTTTGCCAGCTCCCGCTTTGGGGAAGCAGGGCATGGAGAGAGCTTACTATTATGTCCGTTCAAATATTGATCTAGGTTGAACAGCTGTCAGCTCCTGGAGCTGGAATCTACAAATTCTTACCTCTTTCGCTCTGCTAATGATTTTTTAAAAGCCTCAAGCCTGCAATGCAAGGCTGTAAGGAGCATCACGTCACATCAGATCAAAGGTCCTGGATAGTTCTAGGGAGCTGGCAGGCAGGCCACGAAGACAACAGCCCTTCCCTCTTGTATGAACCAGGCTCCTGTTATCCAGAGGTTCTGGGTGTGTGGAATTTTAGGGGGAGGGCAGCAGTATTTGCAGGCTGTCGTTTGTCCCTGCAAGCAAACCTCAACCCCATGCTCTGCACCATCTGTATCCTCCAGACCAACATCAAGGGCTGCTTCAGACAATCACATTACAGTAATCCAGCTGTGTGGCTGATAATAATAATAATAATAATAATAATAATAATAATAATAATAATAATAATAATAATAATTTATTTGTACCCCGCCCATCTGGCTAGGTTTCCCCAGCCACTCTGGGTGACTTCCAACAAACATTAAAAAACCATTAAAATGTCGCATATTAAAAACTTCCCTGAACAGGGCTGCCTTCAGATGTCTTCTAAATGTCAGGTAGTTGTTTATCTCTTTGACATCTCTTTGATGGGAGGGCGTTCCACAGGGCGGGCACCACTACCGAGAAGGCCCTCTGCCTGGTTCCCTGTAGCGTTGCTTCTCGCAGTGAGGGAACCACCAGAAGGCCGTTGGCGCTGGACCTCAGTGTCCGGGCAGAACGATGGGGGTGGAGACGCTCCTTCAGGTATACTGGGCTACCAATGCACGGGCAGCTGTGGTCAAGCCAGGAATGGCCAGAGCTGGGAAAAGCTATTCCCAGCCACTTGTGCCTTTAGTGATAGAGCTGGATCCAGGAACATCCCAAACTAGGCAGTTGACTTCTGTGTAAGCACAACCCCATTCAGGGCAGGCAACTTACTGACCTCCAGGACCTGGAAAATGTTCACCCACACAGCCTCCACCTTGCCAGGATTCAGACTTGGTTTATTAGCCCTCATCCAGCCCACCACTGCATCCAGATGCCTTCTCGGCCATCACCAGTTCAGATTCATGAGTCCATCAAGAGGACTCTATGAAATGATGGAGTCACGACAGACTTTCAACTTGGAATTCCAATGCACCTCTCATTCTCATGAGACGTCAAAACACATTGTAAGGCTTGACAGTTCAAGCACTGTGGATCTTAGCCAAAGAACGGCGTTGTCTCCTCGTTCCAAGTGCACTCCAGCAGTACCACAATGTCATTACTGGGGAGTTCATAAATCCCAGAGTTGTTGGCATTTATTGATTAAAACTCCAAGGTAAATTGATCAGTTGCTCTCTCTTGCCAGCAGGTTATTAAAATAATACAGTGGGAGGTAATAAACACCATATCAGTGACTCATGGAGATAAGACTGTTTGTCTACTACAAGTCTTGAACCTCGGCCAAGGAATGGTGTGGATCTTCTTCATGCACGAACCCCACTGCCTCCAATCTTCTGGGCTTTCTTTTTGAGACGAGCAACTTTAAGGATGAGCAACTCGCCCCCATTTCTGCTCCACTGTTGTTTTATTCATGGTTATCCAGTCCATTAGGCCTAGGAATGTAGGACAGCAGAAGGAGAATTAAATTCCTGGATTTCGATCTAAACTCTAAGCTACACACCAATCATCCTCTCCTTCCTTTATTGTACAGTTTGGGGTTGAACAAGGGGAACAATGTTTTGAATGTTTCCTGAAATGTAGAAAGTCAGCAGTGCACATCGGGAGGAGTGTCCTAGCCTCCTGTGCAGCTACTTTTCTATGTGCAAATGTATTTTAAAGAAAAGAAGACTGCAGAGCATTCCAGAAAAAGTGATTATTTCAACCAAACATGATATGCCTTACTTTTCTGTCCATAAGACGCCCCCATGTATAAGACGCCTATAAGAGGGCGTTCCACAGGGTTGCTGTGACTACTGAGATGGCCCTCTGCCTGGTTCCCTGTAACCTCACTTCTCGCAGGGAGGGAGCCTCCAGAAGACCCTCGGAGCTGAACCTAACTGTCCGGGCTGAAAGATGGGGGTGGAGATGCTCCTTCAGGTATATGGGGCATAGTAAACCAAAGGAAAGAGAAGTTTGACTTCAAATTGCGCATGCAGATGATTCTGAAGTGACGTGGTGAACAGCTAAAGCTATATGGGAGAACTGAGAATTTTAAATTGTACAAATGTCACCATCGAGGAAACAACCTGACCAAAGTTTCACCCATACACTTTTGCTGGCACAACCTTCAGCCCTATCTGGTGACCAGCAGGACATAGGAGGAATTCTGGAGACCAAAGGGCCACCTCTGGTCCAGCATCTTCTTCTCAGAGTGGCCAACAAGGTGCCTACAGGAAGCCTGCAAGGAGGAGCACAACTGTGCCCTCCCTGCTTCTGAATCTCCACCATTCCTTGGTCTGAGGCATGCTGCCTCACAATATGTTTCGGCATAAAGGTTATTCTCATCAGGACCAGAGTATGGAGGGAAACTGTGCTGGAACTGCCACAAGGCCCTCAGTGCTTGATCTCAGCTGTTGTTGTGGTTTAGTCGTTTAGTCATGTCCAACTCTTTGTGACCCCATGGACCAGAGCACGCCAGACACTCCTGTCTTCCACTGCCTCCCGCAGTTTGGTCAAACTCATGCTTGTAGCTTCGAGAACAGTGTCCAACCATCTCGTCCTCTGTCGTCCCCTTCTCCTTGTGCCCTCCATCTTTCCCAACATCAGGGTCTTTTCCAGGGAGTCTTCTCTTCTCCTGAGGTGGCCAAAGTCTTGGAGCCTCAGCTTTACGATCTGTCCTTCCAGTGAGCACTCAGGGCTGATCTCCTTCAGAATGGATAGGTTTGATCTTCTTGCAGTCCATGGGACTCTCAAGAGTCTCCTCCAGCACCAGAATTCAAAAGCATCCATTCTTCGGCAATCAGCCTTCTTTATGGTCCAGCTCTCACTTCCATACATCACTACTGGGAAAACCATAGCTTTTACTATATGGACCTTTGTTGACAAGGTGATGTCTCTGCTTTTTAGGATGCTGTCTAGGTTTGTCATTGCTTTTCTCCCAAGAAGCAGGCGTCTTTTAAGTTCATGACTGCTGTCACCCGATCTCAGCTAAACACACCATCTCTTGACCAGCATATTGTTCTCACCAAACAAGGTAGCTATGGAGATCCTGCTGGAGAAGGAGTTGACTGCAGCAGCACCTCTTCCCCACCTGTGAATCCCAGCAAAGCACACACTGCCTCCAATCACTAGTAGCCACTGGGACCCCTTCTCCTCCGTTAATTCATCTAATCCTCTTTTAAAGCCATCCAAGTTGGCGGCCGTTGCTACTGCACTTGTAGGAGTCCCTTTAGCTTTCCTCCAGCCTCTGATGGTTGCTTCATCCTTCCCAGAAATGGTTCCTTCCTCTCAACATCGCTGTCTTCCTTGCTCAGCAGCTCGGTGGCACATGGAACAAGCAGATGAGGGAAATGGATTGATGTTTGAGAGGCCCTTTGTGGATTTCTGGCGTGCGTGTCGTATTCTCGCTTTTCAGAAGAGCGGGAATTGAAAGACTGGTGTGTATCTTGAAGATTTCGATAGCTTGGGAAACGTGCACATTAACAGTCATCTCCATTTCCGAGGATTATGCTCGGGAGATCAACAGCTCCAGCTTAAGCATGATGAATCCCTGGCAAAAGATGAGGAGCAGAAGATTCATTTTTATCTCTGCAAGACCCTCCTAATGAAGTAGAGAAGGACTGGCTCACTGCAAACATGGTAGTTCGTGATGACCCCTGCTTCGTTTGATTACGTTATAGGACATCAGTACACCAGACACCCAAACCAGTTTACGTGATTGGAGGAGGGGTTTTAAAATGCTACCCCCAAATAAGAATAGAATAAGACCTATTTCTTTTTTCTGGGGGGTGCTCCTTCTTCACTAATGTAGGGGAATTTACTGTTCGGTAGAAACATAATAATGATAATAATAATAATAATAATAATAATAATAATAATAATAATAATACATTATTTATACCCTGCCCATCTGGCTGTGTTTCCCCAGCCACTCTGGGTGGCTTCCAACCAAATATTAAAAACAATACAGCATCAGACATTAAAAACTTCCCTAAACAGGGCCGTCTTCAGTTGTCCTTTAAAAGTAAAATAGTTGTTTATTGCCTTGACATCTGCTGGGGAGGGGGGCATTCCACAGGACAGGCGCCACTACTGAGAAGGCCCTCTGCCTGGTTCCCTGTAACCTCACTTCTCACAGCGAGGGAACTGCCAGAAGGCCCTTGGAGCTGGACCGCAGTGTCTGGGCTGGATGATAGGGGTGGAGACGCTCCTTCAGGTATACAGGACCGAGGCCATTTGGGGCTTTAAAGGTCAGCACCAACACTTTGAATTGTGCTCGGAAACGTACTGGGAAACAACTTTGCATATCTCCGGTCAGCAGAGGGCAGGGCTGAGAACAACCGACAGTCGGGGGTGGGGGGTGGGTATGCACTAAATTTGCAAGCACCGCCTCTTTCTCTCCCTGCATGAAGCAACCATAAAAAACCCTAGGTCTTGCCATGCAGACTTCAGATCCAACCTATCCTTGTAAATGTGAACAAACTGTAAATAAGTAGCCTTTTTTTATTTACAAAGAAAAAATGTGTTTTCTTTTACCCTTTTAAGCAATGCTACTTAAGCAAGGAGTGGGGCTGTGCTTTCAGCCCCACTCTGACATCACAGAGTGATTTACATATTTTGTTGGGAGCCACACAGAGTAGCTGGGGCAACCCAGCAGATAGGAGGCATACAAAGATAATCATCACCATCCACTTCCTGGGAATGGTTGTAAACCAGTATTTTTCCTTCTAATCTTCCAATCCCAATATTATATCATTTTCTCTTCTGCTCAAAAAGCCCATAGCTTCCAGTCCTGAATAGACGTTGGTGGCGATTTTTCTCTAACATGTTAACTTTTGCCATCTCCACCAAGTCCAATAGTTTCATCAGCCATTCCTCTATAATGGATAGGGCTGCATCTTTCCATCTTTGTGCATGTAACAATTTCGCCACTGAGATTGCACACAGCAATCTTGCTCTCCAGAGTTTCAGACAGAAAGTCTCTCCCAGACCTACTTGGAGACGCCGGGGATTGAACCAGGGACCTCCTGAATGCAAAGCTGTTGCTCTACCACTGAGCCACAACCCCTCCCTGATAGCTATCCTAGAAAACCTTGGGGTTTTTCTATGTAGAACATGCAACCGAATGATGGGTACAGCATAGACCTGAATTCCTCTGTACAAACTGAGAATCCTTATGGCTGGCTGACAACCAACAGCCTTCCAAGCACACCTTGTCCCATCCATCTTGATGCTCTCCTGCAGCTGTTACGGTCCTTAGCTTGCTGGCTGATGGATGAGAAACATCCAGCCACATTTCACGACGCCTGGACTACCTAATGGCTTGGGAGGTGGGGGGAAGAGACAGACTGATTCTCCTGCTGCATCTGGTGTCCCCATCTACATAACTTGAAGGATGCCGAACCACCATCTCAACTGCTGCTCAGTTCCACCCCATTGTGTGCTGGATCTGTCCAGTCTTACCTAATTTCTAGCAGGTACCTACTGCATTGGGACGCGGGTGGCGCTGTGGGTAAAAGCCTCAGCGCCTAGGGCTTGCCGATCGAAAGGTCGGCGGTTCGAATCCCCGCGGCGGGGTGCGCTCCCGTTGCTCGGTCTCAGCGCCTGCCAACCTAGCAGTTCGAAAGCACCCTCAGGTGCAAGTAGATAAATAGGGACCGCTTTCTAGCGGGAAGGTAAACGGTGTTTCCGTGTGCACCTCTGGCTCGCCAGAGCAGCGATGTCACGCTGGCCACGTGACCCGGAAGTGTCTTCGGACAGCGCTGGCCCCGGGCCTCTTGAGTGAGATGGGCGCACAACCCCAGAGTCTGGCAAGACTGGCCCGTACGGGCAGGGGTACCTTTACCTTTACCTTTACCTTACCTACTGCATTACTTAAAAAAAAGAAACCTGTTTAGAAAGGCAAACAAGAATTCTATTTTCATACCTTCCCCTTACTATATGATCTGTGCTCCCTGTCCTTTTATACCTTTGCCCTGATCCTGTTGCCAATCTAAGGTCTCTCACCCTACGTTACCAGCATAGAGTGGGAACATTTTCCCAGAGCATAAATGGATGGTCAAGTGATATATACAGTCATACCTTGGGTTGAAGTAGCTTCGGGATAAGTATTACCAGGTTACGTGCTGCGGTGACCCGGAAGTAATGGAGTGCGTTACTTCTGGGTTTTGTCACTCGCGCATGTGCAGATGGTCAAAATGACGTCGTGCACGGAAGCAGCAAATCACGACCCATGCATGCGCAGACATGGGCTGTGTTCGCTTCTGGATGCGAATGGCGATCCAGAACGGATCCTGTTCACATCCAGAGGTACCACTGTACATTGAACACGCAAAGATGACCACAGCTACACCTCCACCCGAAGGACACAAACTGGTCTGCAATCCTCGCCTAAGCGAACGTAGGACATATGCCAACACAGTCAAAACTCTTTTAAAAAACAACAACTTGACACACAGTTGTTCTGTCCTCACACCCAACACTTTGTGGTGTCATTACCACATCTCCAGAACTTCTGCTCAAAGGAGTACGCTGGCAAAAGCTCCACAAGGCAAAAGGAGGTGACCTGATGACTGAAAACAACGAAGGCACGGAACTAAAGGAAAAGTCATGGTAATATTGCTAACATTAAAAATTCAGACCATGAGTCAAACCTGCAGACAGTGCCCCCCTCACCTTGTTTGAAACACTGCCCCAGAGTTTTCATCAATGAATTTCTCCAACCTAAGTGTCAGATGGCAGAGGATCTAAACCCCAAGCAGGTTGCCAGGAACTGAAAAGCCAAGGAAAAGTCCTTACCAACTGCTTTTTATTCAATATTCACAGAGAGAAGCTTGGAAATGCAGCCTCTTGGAATAACCATGTTACCTCAAGTGAGTCTCCGCTTGCTCCCTCTCTCCCTTCATGCATCATCACTACAGGTGCTGAGAAATGCCCTCTGCCTTTGAGTTCTTTGCTCTCCTACTTTCAAGGCTCGCCAGGTTCTGGGAGGGGGTGTCTGGAATGCTTTCTAAAGACACTGCGTCCGTCAGCTGTCGCCTCCCTGGTGCTTCTTCCTCCTCCTCAGGAGGAGGAATTATTTCTCAACTTTCCCCCTCATCTGCCTCTGAGCTGTCACCTCCCTCAAACCCCTGTTGTAATTCTGAACTGTCTTCTTCTTCTTCTCTGGAAGGGTAAGGCTGGGGAGGCGGTCTCCACCATTCCTCCTCTGCCCATCTCCCTGACACGAAGTTGCATCTACAGTGGTACCTCGGGTTACAGACGCTTCAGGTTACAGATGCTTCAGGTTACAGACTCCACTAACTCAGAAATAGTACCTCAGGTTAAGAACTTTGCTTCAGGATGAGAACAGAAATCGTGCGGCAGCAGAAGGAGGCCCCATTAGCTAAAGTGGTAGGGTAAAGGTACCCTGACCATTAGGTCCAGTCATGACCGACTCTGGGGTTGCGGCACTCATCTTGCTTTATTGGCCGAGGGAACCGGCGTACAGCCTCCGGGTCATGTGGCCAGCATGACTAAGCCACTTCTGGCGAACCAGAGCAGCGCACGAAAACGCCGTTTACCTTCCTGCTGGAACGGTACCTATTTATCTACTTGCACTTTGACGTGCTATCAAACGGCTAGGTTGGCAGGAGCAGGGACTGAGCAACGGGAGCTCACCCCGTTGCGGGGATTCAAACCACCGACCTTCTGATCGGCAAGTCCTAGGCTCTGTGGTTTAACCCACAGCGCCACCTGCGTCCCTATCAGCTAAAGTGGTACCTCAGGTTAAGAACAGTTTCAGGTTAAGAACAGAACTCCAGAACGAATTAAGTTCTTAACCCGAGGTACCACTGTACTTCTGCATGGCAGCGCCCCCACTAATGGATGGCCGGAAGGTGGTATTTCAGCTACTATCTCAGCAGGGTTTAGGTGACACCAGAGCCAATAGGGTTCCACCTGGTCCTGTACACCTGCTGATTCTACCCATGCTTGTCAGTCTGACCTAATCTGGCCACCCACTTGACTGCCAGTCTCGTTGCCTCCGGACCACCAGCCCTGACGCCAAGTCAGAATCACTCTCCGCAGCTGGGCTGTTGGCCAATTCACGTATATCCTCCATATATCTAGCATAAAGGGGAGACATAAATCATGCTGCTATGAGTAATAGCAGCCCACACTGTACTGCTTGTTTGGCAGTGTAATGAACCTCCATTGTGATTCAGTTCTCTTCTTGTTTCATTCGACTCTTCCCCCCTCGCTCCCCACCCTTTAAAGATAGCCTACAAACAAGAGTGGGTGATTGCATTCACAGTGGGGATTATCGGCCGCCTCCTTCCAAGCCATTAAGCATGGGCCGCAACAAAGAGCGCGTTGTCCTGTTATGATACTGAATCTGGGTAATCCATCAAAGAAGTCAAAACACAGAACTCTGGAAACAAATCACCTAGAACTGATTCGCCAGATGCAAAACCCAGCCACAAAAGACAGAACTCGAAGCTGCAGGAAGCTTCTTCATATAGCTCCAGGGACATCAGAGCTATTTGGTTTTCGCCTACCTTGTAGCAACCGTCACAACTTTTTAAGGTTAGGCATTGGGTAAGCCTTGTTCGAATCCCCGCAACAGGGGTGAGCTCCCGTTGCTCGGTCCCTGCTCCTGCCAACCTAGCAGTTCGAAAGCACGTCCAAGTGCAAGTAGATAAAAAGGTATCGCTCCGGTGGGAAGGTAAATGGCGTTTCCGTGCGCTGCTCTGGTTCGCCAGAAGTGGCTTAGTCATGCTGGCCACATGACCCGCAATCTGTCATTAGACAAACAGAGGCTCCCTTGGCCTATAGAGGGTGATGAGCTCGCAACCCCAGAGTCGTCCGCAACTGGACCTAATGGTCAGGGGTCCCTTTACCTTTAACCCTTGTTTATGGGATGTTGTTGCCTCCACCTGCCCCTCCACGTTAAGGATATCCTGTTAAAGGGATCCTGGGGCGTGGCTCATGTCTGAAGCCTGGGCGTGGGGGTGCCTCGATTAGAAGTGCAGTGGACGCTCGGGTTGGGAACGTGATCCGTACGGGAAGCACGTTCGCAACCTGCAGCGTTTGCAACCCACAGCGCCGCGTGTGCGCACACGCAGGTTGCGATTCCACACTTCTGCCCATGTGCAAAGCGTGATTTAGCACCTCTGCACATGCGCAAGTGCCACAACCTGGAAGTAACCAGTTCCGGTACTTCCAGGTTCGGTGCGGTGCAGAACCCGAAATTGCGCAACTCGAAGCGTCTGTAACCCGAGGTATGACTGTATATCACAGGGCTCCCCCTCCTGGTGGTTTAGCCATGTGACGGGCAGGAGTCAGGATATACAGTAGTCCAGTTTCACCCAATGCCTATGCCAAACCACTCACATCTGTAACCAATAAAGTTGTGGCCTATTTTATCCCATTAACCTAAACATTCATGTCCTCGGGACCTTGCCATGCAAGCTTCTTCATGCGCCCAAGGACAGCATAGCAGGCTTCTTGCAGAGGAGCAAGAGTCTCAGAAAGGTTGGGGTGGAGCAGGAAATCAGTAAATATCAGTTGCTGATAGGGGAAAGTGCTCTTATGCCCAAATCTGGCTTATTGGGTTCCCCCTGGGGCACTGTGAGAATAGGACGCTGGATGAGATCGGCCTTTGGTCTGATCCAGCAGGATTTTTATCATTGCCTTAACTTCCCCTCCAAAAGATTCATTTCCCTACCAGAATGATTCTGCAATCTGTTTTGCATGTAAAATGCCATCTTGCCCTTAAGGGGTATTGTGGCTGCAAGATATTGAGAGATAGGAGTCATTAAACCTTACCCTTTGAGGCAGGTTGAATGCTCTCAAAATGAACATTATTACCATATTTATTTATATTCTGAGAGGACTTCCAGTTTTTATATCTGGATCATATTTCCAAAAAAAATAAACTCCCTGTTTAGGAAATGTCTTTGGGGTTCAAAGGGACTGAGAATATCATTGCAGAAAATGAAGTTACAAATTAAGGAAGGTGGATTTGGAATGCCAAATCCAGAATTATACCATCATGCATATTTATTGGCAAGTAGCAAACACTGGATGGGATGCGGGTGGCGCTGTGGGTTAAACCACAGAGCCTAGGACTTGCCAATCAGAAGGTTGGCGGTTCGAATCCCCACAACGGGGTGAGCTCCCATTGTTCGGTCCCTGCCCCTGCCAACCTAGCAGTTTGAAAGCACGTCAAAGTGCAAGTAGATAAATAGGTACCGCTCCCGCGGGAAGCTAAACAGCGTTTCCGTGCGCTGCTCTGGTTCACCAGAAGCGGCTTAGTCATGCTGGCCACATGACCCAGAAGCTGTACGCCAGCTCCCTCGGCCAATAAAGTGAGATGAGCGCCGCAACCCCAGAGTCATCCACAACTGGACCTAATGGTCAGGGGTCCCTTTTCCTTTACCTTTATCAAACACTGGAGACCTGCTGATGGTCTTACTCTCCCAAGGTGAGCATCCTTAAAGTATACATATACTGTATAACACCTTTGGTTGGGTAGACAGTATTAGGATCAACATATTTGAAAGTTCCAACAACTCTTGAAACAATTAAATCAGTTAGAAATACATGGAATATATTATCTAATAAAAATTAATTGGATCCATTTCCACATGCTAAACTTACTCTGTGGGGAAATCCTACTGTAATAATTGGGGGAAAGGGGTATTGGGGCTGCAAAACCGTCTCTAAATATATTGCAAAAAAATAGTCAAAGCAGACATAATTGGGTGAAACGGGCCGCTGAGCTAACTTGACAGAGGACACTTTATTTTCCCGTGTGTGTGAGATAGAGAGAGCCTCTGCTGAGAACAAGAAAACCGTGGTTGGAGAATGTATTTCCACAAACCTGACTTTTTAAAAAAAAAGGGAAAGGGAAAGAATGAGCTGAAGCAATTACCTTCAGGCAAACATTTAAAAACCCATCTTGCTTCTTTATTACAATTCCCAAAATTAATGACTGTGAAAGAGACCTGTTATGCCATGGTAACACTAGATAAATCTCCTGGTCTTCATCTCTCTAATATGTAGACCTTTGATGCAGCCTCTGTTCCTCTTTCTCTCCCTCTCCTTTATTAGGACAGTAATTCCTGGAAGAAGAATCTGTCCAACCCATCTTCCCATCTTTTCACCAGATAAGAATCTGACCTATTGCTTCTTTCAGAAACTTGCATAGTCTACAAAGACTTTCAGAGACTACAACTAATCCAGAATGCGGCAGCTAGACTGGTGACTGGGGGCGGCCGCCGAGACCATATAACACTGGTCTTGAAAGACCTACATTGGCTCCCAGTACGTTTCCGAGCACAATTCAAAGTGTTGGTGCTGACCTTGAAAGCCCTATCATCTATATCTATCATCTATCTATTTATCTATCATCTATCATCTATATCTATATCTATCATCTATATATCATCTATATCTATCTATCTATCTATCTATCTATCTATCTATCTATCTATCTATCTATCTATCTATCGATATCTATCTATCTATCTATCTATCTATCTATCTATCTATCATCATCATTATTATCTATCTATCTATCTATCTATCTATCTATCTATCTATCTATCTATCTATATCTATCTATCTATCTATCTATCATCTATCTATCTATCTATCATCTATCTATCTATCATCTATCTATCTATCTATCATCTATCTATCATCTATCATCTATCATCATCTATCATCTATCTATATCATCTATATCTATCTATCTATCTATCTATCTATCTATCTATCATCTATCTAACATCTATCTATCTATCATCCATCTATCTATCTATCTATCTATCTATCTATCATCATCATCATCTATCTATCTATCATCTATCTATCTATCATCTATCTATCTATCTATCTATCTATCATCTATCTATCTATCTATCTATCTATCTATCTATCTATCTATCTATCATCTATCTATCTATCTATATCTATCTATCTATCTATCTATCTATCTATCTATCTATCTACCTATCTATCATCTATCTATCTATCATCTATCTATCTATCTATATCTTCTATCTATATCTATCATCTATCTATTTATCTATCTATCTATCTATCTATCTATCTATCTATATCTATCATCTATCTATCATCTATCTATCATCTATCTATCATCTATCTATCTATCTATCATCTATCTATCAATCATCTATCTATCTATGTATCATCTATCTATCATCTAGGCAGCCCAATTCTTCTGGGAAGTGGATGGCATGGATTTGTCCCTGGGAGCCAGTGTGGTGTAGTGGTTAAGAGTGATAGACTCGTAATCTGGGGAACCAGATTCACGTCTCCGCTCCTCCACATGCAGCTGCTGGGTGACCTTGGGCCAGTCACACTTCTTTGAAGTCTCTCAGCCCCACTCACCTCACAGAGTGTTTGTTGTGGGGGAGGAAGGGAAAGGAGATTGTTAGCCGCTTTGAGACTCCTTCAGGTAGTGATAAAGCAGGATATCAAATCCAAACTCTTCTAAACTGTCCTTTAATCTGTCCCTGTGTAGTCACAGTGAGGAACATGATCTGGAGCATATGGACTGGTCCCCTCTAGCAAATCCTATCCCTGTGATTTAGGATGTAAGTTACAATCAATCAATCAATGAGGCGTCATAACTAAATTTGGCTAACACAGGTGTGACTCCGGGCTGAAAAATAATCCGCCGCCTCGTTTTAATTGCTGCTAATTAAAGGAAGAACGCTAATGTGCGGAAACCTAATTTGCCATATGTCCTGGCAATAATTGAAGGGCAGGGAAAAGGGTAAGTGTGCGTTAGATCATAGAAATGAGGCTCCTTAGCCCTAATAAAACACATTAGTGTCATCGGAATCCCTTGGTATATTTACTATCATGTTGACTGCCGTCCTCGAGGCATCTGCTGGGATTCAGTTATGAGGGGTGCCACCAATCTGTTAAAATTGTTGTTTCAAGCTGCGTCTGGGTTCCAGTGTTGTAGCATATCCAAGTTTTTGCAAGGTTGATCTGGATGGAAATATTATTTTGGGGAAAGTTTTTGGAAGCAAAATAATGGGACATTTCAAGGGAACACAGCAAAACGTATGTGCATGCACACACACATCTCTGATTTTTTAAAAATATAATTTTTATTTATTTTCCATTTAATATTATACATTCACACCATCTTTATCCACTATACCGCCTTGGCTCTTAGAGCCTATCGACTCCCTTCCCTCCCGCCTCATGGCTTTCAAAATAAACCTTTTTATCATTGCAATTTACACATTTTTCCAAGTCTAATTACACTCATTACAGAATATCTCAAAAATTTAAATAGATACAGAAAGATAGAAAACTTCCCATTAAAAGTCTTCACACAACCCTGTTAGTGATGTTAATTGCTTACAATGATCTTGAAGATATCGTGTGAATTTACCCCAGTCTTTTTGGAATACTTGATTTTGCTGGTTTCGGATTTTCCCCATCAGCTTCGCCAGTTCTGCAAAGTCCATCATCTTCATCTGCCACTCTTCTTTCATTGGTACTTCTTGTTGTTTCCATTTTGGGGCTAAAAGAATTCTTGCCGCGGTTGTTGCATGCATAAACAGTCTTTTATCTTCCTTTGGTATCTCTTCACTCACTATACTCAATAGAAAGGCTTCTGGGGTTTTTTAACAAAAGTATTTTTAAACACTTTCTTTAAGTCATTACGTTATGTACTGAGCTGAATCCTAGAACAATAGGATCCAGAATGCAGCAGTCTGATTGGTCTGCAGGAGCCACCCAATCCAGCTCCAGGTGGAAGTGAATCCGCAACCTGATTGGCCTTCAGGAGCAGCCAATCAGGCTCCTGGATGAAGTGAATCAGCAACCTGACTGGCCTTCAGGAGCATCCTGGAATTAGCCAATCACGAGGGGCCCATTGTGTAAATAATGCATATATAGCTAGACGTTTTGGGAAAAGTTTCATTCATTGCTACTATCAGCTGAATAAAGAGCATGAAATTCACACTTGACTCTGAGTATATTTCACATTATATACCATTTCCAGAAAGCAAGTCCACCACACATTTCCAATTATTTTTAAGGCGTTCATTCACTTTAAAGCATATAAGGAATTTTATATCAGTCCATTATAATTGATACTATTGATTCGTACTCTTCCTGCCTCTCCCTCCCTCCCTCTCCCACCGCCATCCCGCAGCCCCAACTGAGTTGTGTTGACTTCTAGCCCAATTCTGAAATGAAGAGCTAAATTAGCATATTGTCGGATGCTCTGCCGAAATGAATTCTTCAAGGAGATTCTTAAGCTGCTTCTGTAAGTGGCTTTGCTGCAGTGGCTTTGCTGTTGATTCATAAAATCATAAAAATCGCCTTCCTGTAGAAATGCCTGCAAGTCACATTCTCTGCCACAATGGCATCAGCAAGAACAATAGGCATGAATGTATACAGACCATCAATGGAACAATCCCTAGCAAAATGCAGAAAAACAGGCCTTGCAGGTATCCCTATTTTCCAGGGACCGCCCCAGACTTAGAGAAGCAATCCCAGTTTCTGATTTGTTGCCGGAATGCCCCACTTTTCCTTAGGACGTCCCTATTTTCATCAGAGAAATGTTGGAAGGTATGGTAGGATGCCCTCATTTTCACAAGAGAAATGTAGAAGGGACTGGAGTTATTCAACTGCCGAGCTAAAGGGGAAAGTAACTATGCAACCTTTAGAAGACATCTGAAGGTAGACCTGTATAGGGAAGTTTTTCAATGTTTAATGTTTTATTATGTTTTTATATATGTTGGAAACCTCCCAGAATGTACCTCAGGTTACAGACTCCACTAACCCAGAAATAGTACCCTGGGTTAATAACTCTGCTTCAGGATGAGAACAGAAATCGCACGGTGGCAGCGCAGCAGCAGTGGGAGGCCCCATTAGCTAAAGTGGCACTTCAGGTTAAGAACAGTTTCAGGTTGAAAATAACCCCCAGAATGAGTTATGTTCGTAACCAGAGGTACCACTGTATAAAAAATTAGTAGTAGTAGTAATAGCAGCAGCAGCAGTAGTATTGAATAGGACATCTCTATTTACATAGGAGAAATGTTGGAGGCTAAGGAACAATGTTCACTGAAAGATGTTATTAGATTCAGCTTCCAAAGTGACCAGTCACAGCAGCATCACTGGATTCCAAAAAACCCCCAAACAAACCATGGAAGAGAAATTCTGATCTTCAGTAAGATCTCCACTCTGAAGTTACATAGCTTATGCAAACTGGTAAAAGGTAAAGGTAAAGGACCCCTGGACGGTTAAGTCCAGTCACAGCTCATCTCGCTTTCAGGCCGAGGGAGCCGGCATTTGTCCACAGATAGCTTTCCGGGTCATGTGACCAGCAGGACTAAACCACTTCTGGTGCAACGGAACACTGTGAAGGAAACCAGAGCGCATGGAAATGCCATTTACCTTCCCACCCCAGTGCTACCTATTTATCTACTTGCACTGGTGTGCTTTCAAACTGCTAGGTGGGCAGAAGCTGGGACACAACAACAGGAGCTCACCCCACCGTGGGGATTCGAACTGCTGACCTTCTGATCGGCAAGCCCAAGAGGCTCAGTGGTTTAAACCACAGCGTCACACTCATCCCTTGCAAACTGGTACAACTGAGCAAGCCGGTATCAGTATACCAGCTCGAAGGTCCACCCTCCCCTGCCCCAACAGGTACAAATCTTCCCAAACAGTATTTTTCCCCCCCCAGAGGCCCAATCCCTGAAGGAAGAGCAAATGGATTTATGCTAGATTGTGCCTTTTGGCAGTTAATGATTCAACGCCTGAATAAATAATCTTGGAATATATCTCTCAGTTTAAGATGGATGAGTTGCCACACTGGTATTAAAGATATTTAAGAATTACCATCTGTGATATAAATCATCCAGCTGTTCCCTAGGATGTCGCCGTGTTGAACAAAAACGAGGGTGTGGGAAAAGGGAAAGGAGATGGATGTCACCTTCGGACGCTTTTGACCTTAATGTATTTGATAAGCATCACCTACCTGCCTCAATCTCCCTATGCAAAAGGCAAATTGTTTTATGGGTCACACAAATGGCACGTAATGAAAGATTAGATACTGTAAACATTTAAATGGCTCTTGTCTTCTCAGTGTCTCCAGAATCAATATATAAATGTCGACGGTTAGCATTTGAAGCTAGATCGCCCTTTGTAATGAAAAGTCCTTTTTCATTCTAATTTTGCTGCAGGTTTTATGGAAGGCAATTTTGGTTTCTCTACTCTGAGTAAAACTCCACCCCTTACATAGAACTGGAAAAAACCCAATTCTCCTAAGACAACTTTGCTTGAAGAATTAAATAAATAAATGTGTTTTCTTTTATCCTAATTTGATTTTCGCAAGAACTATTTACGGTATATTGTTGAATTCAATATGATAAGATGGTAGATAGAAAGGGTAGTACAGTATAAACTGTATCTTGAATTTGTAAATGGATACGACTGCATTAAACATTATAAGAAATAAGGCTGAGGTGTATGTATTTTTTAAAAGTCTAATTTCAAAAACAAACAATGGGCTGGATCCAATGCTGGTGCTACTCAAAGACCTATTGAAATTAACTATCATAATTAACTTAGATCCATTAATTACAGGTGGTCTCCTCTAAGTGGAATCCTGCCTCCACCCCCAAAAAATGAATTCTGGAGATTTTCTTCCAGGTTTTGAATGAGTGCAGAATTTCCCCTCAGACTGAACCATAGTCTTCCTTTATAGGTAACAAAAAGGTTTAGCCACATTAAGGTCCACTCGGGCTCTTTCGTAAATTTGCAGGAGCATAAACCACTGAGCCTAGGGCTTGCCAATTGGAAGGTCAGCGGTTCGAATCCCCGCAACAGGATGAGCTCCTGTTGCTCAGTCCCAGCTCCTGCCAACCTAGCAGTTCGAAAGCACATCAAAGTGCAAGTAGATAAATAGGTACTGCTCTGGCGGGAAGGTAAACGGCATTTCCATGCTTCTGGTTTCGCCAGAAGCAGCTTAGTCATGCTGGCCACATGACCCGGAAACTGTACACTGGCTCCCCTCAGCCAGTAAAGCGAGATGAGCGCCGCAACCCCAGAGTCATCCGCAACTGGACCTAATGGTCAGGGGTCCCTTTACCTTTACTTTTATCCAGTGGGCACATCCCAGCAAAAGTTGTTGTTGTTGTTGTTTAGTCGTGTCCGACTCATTGTGACCCCATGGACCAGAGCATGCCAGGCACTCCTGTCTTCCACTGTCTCCTGCAGCTTGGTCAAACTTATGTTTGTAGCTTCGAGAACACTGTCCAACCATCCCATCCTCTGTTGTCCCCTTCTCCTTGTGCCCTCAATCTTTCCCAACATCAGGGTCTTTTCCAGGGAGTCTTCTCTTCTCATGAGGTGGCCAAAGTATTGGAGCCTCAGCTTCACGATCTGTCCTTCCAGTGAGCACTCAGGGCTGATTTCCTTCAGAATGGATAGGTTTGATCTTCTTGCAGTCCATGGGACTCTCAAGAGTCTCCTCCAGCACCAGAATTCAAAAGCATCAAATTCTTCGGTGATCAGCCTTCTTTATGGTCCAGCTCTCACTTTCATACATCACTACTGGGAAAACCATAGCAAAAGTTACTCCCAACTAAAAATGCATGTTTGTTTTAAGGCTCATCCACAACAGGAGTTTTAGGTAGCAATTAATGCAATTTATGGGCAAGTCATTTCGTTTTTCCAAGTTCCCCACTTTCTGTGCCGTGTTTCTGCTTGCAAGATCGCTCAAGTCATGGCATAGCCAGCCTGGGAGCCTGTCCCATTAAACTTTAATTAGTTTAATGTAAATGCCCAGTGCACTTCCTTCTTTAAAAGTCTCACCACGGCAGAGGATTTCGCGCAGCAGCTAAGAAGGGCAGGAGAGGCAGCATCTTCCCAAAAAGGAGTCCTGGAGCATGCGGTTTGTAAATCAAAAATAAGGTTTATTTACAAAACACCAAAAAACAATCCTGGCGACGAACCACACATCTCAGCAAAACACACCCCCAAAAGGGAGAAGGGGAAGAACAAACAAACAGGGGGACTATTTATACAGACTCATGTTCCTGGAAGCCTAATGACCTCCAGCTGCTCAGTGATTAGAGCGTTTCTGCTACTCTTTTAACCCTTTGATAGCAACACCCCCTCTCGCTCGTAACACTGAGCTGTACCAACCTTAATACAAATTTAAACCTGAACAGAAACATTTATGAGATTGCGGACTCAAAGCTTTTGTAAAACCGTCTGCGAGATTTTCTTGGCTTGGACAATACTTTAGTTCAATTAAACCTTGTTTTACACTTTGGCATACATTTTGATAACGGATATCCAAGTGTTTTGTGTGCGCCTTGAATTGACCTGATTTAGCTAGTTTAATACAAGGTTGATTGTCTTCCCACACTCTGATAGGTAGGGAACATTCTCCAAACAATTCTTGTACCAGTTGCTTATAAAATTCCAGTTCTCTACATATATCTGATAACGCATTGAACTCAGATTCAGTTGAACTTAAAGCTATAAGTGATTGCTTTCTTGATCTCCAACCAATTAGTGCATTTCCAAATTTTATCGCCATTCCTGACACTGATTTTCTATCTGGTCCAGCATCTGCCCAACTGCTGTCGGCCCAACATTCAAGTTGTGTGCTGCCCTCTGCTGATAGTTTTAAGCGAAAACTTTTGGTAGTTTGGAGATACCTTAAAACTCTTTTTACTCCTTGCCAAGCATGCATTGATGGTTTTTCAGCTTGTCTACACAGCATGTTGACAGCATATGTTATATCGGGCCGAGTCCACTGTGCAATGTGGAGTAGACTGCCTATCGCTGACTGGTAAACCCCGGGATTACAGAACTCTGCCTTTTGCTCAGTTTGAGCATCCTTTGTGTAACTTAACTCCATTGGGGTTTTAACGCCAGCACAGTTGTTCATTTTAAACCTTTCCAGCAACTGCTGGATTTTAGCTTCTTGGCTAAGCCAATAGTTACCATTTTCATCTTGCTGAATTTTAACTCCTAGATAAACAGATACATTGCCTAGTGATTTTATCTGAAACCTTTCTCCAAGCTTTGTGGCAAATTGTTGTGCAAGTTTATCATCCTTTCCACTGTATAATAAATCGTCAACAAATATCAAAACTGCTTCTTGTTCACATCCCGAGCCTTTTAGATAAAGACACGCATCTGCTGCGCTCTTTCTGAACCCCATGCTCTCTAGAGCATCGTTTAAGCAGGAATTCCAATTACGGGCGGACTGTTTCAACCCATAAATGGATTTGTGTAGGCGCCAGACCTGGTTTGGCTTGTCTCCTTCAAAACCTGGTGGTGGTGTCATATAGACTTCCTCCTGTAAGTCTGCATTTAAATAAGCCACATTGACATCAAAATGAAACAGCTTATTACCCTTCTTAGCTGAAGAGGCTAGAAGCATTCTTAATGACTCCGATCTTGAAGTAGGGGCATAGATTTGAGAATAGTGAACACCTTTGCGCTGCGAAAACCCTTTTGCAACTAGCCGGGCTTTATATTGCAACTCTTCAGTAGTTGTGGGCTTTAAACGATATACCCATCGACAACCTACAGCTTGTTGCCCTTTCGGAAGCTCTGTACTTGTAAACACACCGAGAGACTTCATTGAAGCCATCTCTTTTTCCATTGCTTCCTGCCACTTTACGGCTTCTGAGCTTGGAAGCTGTTGTACTTCCATATAGCTTTCTGGCTCACACTGTGCCATATTTACGTATACACTTGTCACCTTAAACCGCTCTGGCGGCTTGCCCTTCGTTGCACGACTTGACCTGCGCAATTGCTCCTCTTGTGCCCCCTCTGACCGTTGGCTGTCAGAATCTGTCTCAGACTTTATGTCTGGACGTGCCTCTAGGGATAAAGACCTCCGTTTAGATACCTCCCTTGGGCTTGGTGTTGCAGGTGACCTGCTTTGCTTTTGCTGTCTGCTAGGCCTACTGACTGGCGAAGTTGGAGCACTCCTAGATTCTGGCTTTTCTACCTTAGGAGAAGAACCTCGTGCCTGATCAGAATCTGCATCTGAACCATGTGCACCATCCCCTTCTGGCTCATCACTCTCTGGACTTTCTTTCTCAGCATGAATGCCTAAATCATCTCTCAAAATGTCAGGGTTAGCGTGTAAGTGAGTCCATCCGGACTGCTCACAAAAATCAGCGCTCCTACTGAGGACCACTCTTGTAGTATCCCCACCTGGGTCCACAAACCTCCAAGATTTGGCATGTGGTTCGTACCCGCAAAAGATGAGTTTCCTAGCCCTTGGACTTCCCTTTTTCCTTAACGCTTTTGGGATAAGTACATAGGCTTGAGATCCAAACACCCGAAAGTAATTAACTTTGGGCTTCTTCCCATATAAAGCAAAATAAGGCGTAGTATCAATTACCGAATTATATACTCGGTTCAGAATATGAGTAGCCGCCTGCCAGGCTTCCGCCCAGTAACTTTGAGGAAGTTTTGCATCAAACAACATAGAGTTTGCCAACTCTTGCAGAACCCTATTTTTACGTTCGGCCACGCCTCCTTCTTGGGGGGAATAAGGTGTAGACAGACGATGCTTAATTCCCTTTTTCTTAAAGAAATTCTGCAACACAGACCCGGTAAATTCTGACCCTCTGTCTGTCTGAAAAGCAAGTACTCTAGTACCGAATTCAAGTTCTACCGCATGAACCCAATTTTTAACTGTTTCTGCAGTATCTGCTTTTGTTTTGAGAGGAAAAAACCATGTAACCTTTGTTTTGTCATCCGAGAGACACAGTGCATACTTCGAACCTCCCATGCTAGCAACAGGCATTGGGCCACATAGGTCCATATGCACAAGTTGGAATACTTTGTCAGATTTCCTATCTGAACTGGGATAGCTGCATCTATGAACCTTCGCACTTTTGCATGCAGTACAATCCAAATACTTAGTACATTTGTTCAATTTGCACCCTTCTGATAATTCAGGTTGCCTTTTAACATACTGAAAATTAATATGCCCTAAACGGCGGTGCCATAAATGAACACAAGAATTATGGGTAGGCGTGTTCACACAACCAGCATGAACCTGTTCAACTTCATCTGGACTTGTCTCAAAATAATATAACCCATTTCTGCATTCCACCTGCAAAAGAGATACGTTATTCTTTGAAATAGTGCAAACCCCATTTTCAAACACAGTTCTAAACCCATTTCTATCAAGTTCTGACACAGACAAAATACACCCCTTCAGTCCCTTTAGCACGTAGGCATCAATTTCTGTTTGCAAACAATTCAAGAACACTGTGCCTACAGTCTCTAAGGAACGTTTAGTTGAATCTGCCATTGTCACAACTTTAGGGGTTTGCAAATGTCTGCAATTCTGCAAACGTACACTAGATGGCGCCACCAGGTGGTGAGATGCACCACTGTCGATCAACCAGCGTAGATTGCTGCCTTGGCCACGCCCTTGCATCAACGCCATTGCTGAAGCCATGTGCTGTGTGCTGTGGGAGTAGCCACGACCTCCTCCTCTTCTTCGACGTCCCCTGGAACTCCTTGTCTGGTAACTAGGGGTAACGGCCTTGTTGCTGTCTTGACCAGGTTCACGTGTGCAATTCCTGATTAGATGGGAAGGGGAACCACAGCGAAAACAGTGTCTAGCTGCAAAAGCATTTACTGTGTGCTCAAACTCAGCATCAACACTCTTAGGCACAGCATAACTCCCCTTTAAAGACAAACCTCTTTCTCTTTGCCTTTTATCCTGTTCATCCGCAAGCCGAGAAGAAATGTATTCAAGGGTTAATTCAGTTGAAGGCATAGCTTCCAAAGTTAGAGCTAGAGTCTCATAGCTTTTATCAAGAGAAGACAACAATATGTATGACTGCTGCTCCATAGAGAAAGGAATGCCCAGCTGCCTTAGTTGATTAAAGGCAGACACCATTTTGGCAATATGTTCTTTCACACACGCTCCCGGTTGGAGACGTAAATCAAACAAACATCTTGTAGCATGGATCTTGGCCCCCGCAGTGTTTCTGGAATTTAACCGCTGCAGAACCGTCCAGACCTCATGCGTGTTCTTTAACTCAGAAACATAAGGCATTTGCTCTGGTCCCACTGCCAAAACTAGTAGACCTTGGGCTTTCCTGTCGCATTTCTGTGAAGCTGCTGCTGCTGCTTTGGCTTCTGCAGACGCGTCTGCAGCTGCCTGTAAAGGCGGTGCTTCAGTACAGCTCCACAACTCTTTTGCTTGCAACCAAACCCTTACTCTAGCCTTCCAATCTTGCCAATTTTTCCCATTGAGTCGCGTAAACGGGACAGTAAAACTTTCCTGGGACTCTGCCATCCTCCCTGGGGCTTAGGAACGATACTCACACACCTGTAGACCGTCTCCCAGCTGCTGAGGTGGCTCCTTGAGGAATCAGACGTCTTCCAGCGAGTACAAACTGCGCAGTGCCTCTTTAAAACTTTTCTAGGCACGTTGCAGGACTCAAGCTGCTTTGGAGGCTTTCGTTGTCGGCAACCGCTTCTGTCTTCACTCCAGTCCCTTGCATAAATCACTCTGAACTGCTCTCCTTATCTCCTTCTTGACGTACAAACAACCATAACCTGTCCCATTAAACTTTAATTAGTTTAATGTAAATGCCCAGTGCACTTCCTTCTTTAAAAGTCTCACCACGGCAGAGGATTTCGCGCAGCAGCTAAGAAGGGCAGGAGAGGCAGCATCTTCCCAAAAAGGAGTCCTGGAGCATGCGGTTTGTAAATCAAAAATAAGGTTTATTTACAAAACACCAAAAAACAATCCTGGCGACGAACCACACATCTCAGCAAAACACACACCCAAAAGGGAGAAGGGGAAGAACAAACAAACAGGGGGACTATTTATACAGACTCATGTTCCTGGAAGCCTAATGACCTCCAGCTGCTCAGTGATTAGAGCGTTTCTGCTACTCTTTTAACCCTTTGATAGCAACAGAGCCTTAGGAACTAATTTGAAGCAGCTTTGAAAGGACAATGCAACAGTATCACATAGATCTGTCTAGTTTTGTAAGATGAAATAAACTGGGTCATTAGATTATGTGGCACAGCTAATGAGACGTTTTGGTCTAATTACTTGAGAAAAAGCCTCTAATCATCTGAGATGGGGTTTTTTTTTCTTTTTCTTCTTTCGGGAAAAAATATTGTCTGAGAGCAATATTTGGATCTGGGGGACAGATGGATTCCAAAATTCAGCATCCAAATACCACCAGAGCCCCTGTTTTCACCCCATCCCAAGGAACATCACTGGGGGAGGGAAACCCTACTATTTCTTCTAAGATTTCAGCTTGGTCCCAAACCACTTCTCTTTCCTCCTCTCTTGGCTAAGCCTCCTTTAATGAGATCAGGTGTTTTTTTGCTCCTTCATCTGCTCTCTCCAGGAGTGTCGTGTAATTAACCATATGAGCAAGGTAGGGTGCCACAAGAAAGCGTTGAGCAACACGGCTTTGATGCTATGACTTGCGCTAAAATGATTGTCTGGTTTGGAAAGTAAAATCAGATTGCTTTTTTTAGGCCGGCGTCTAAGGCTTAAATGAAATCTGTAGATTTAATGGGTGCAGGGGGGGGGGAGAGAATCTTTGCAGATGTGCATCAGCCTCAGTTTGGGCATGAAACTAATTCAGAAATTGATTGCAATGAGGGGGGGGAGCAGATGCTGAGATTTTGAGAAGCGCACTTCCTATCACTTACTGAAGTTTCCCAACTGCCCACACCTTATTATGCATCATTGCATATGCTCCAATTGCATCTCACTAGGGAAAGCTATAGTTAAAGCTATGGTTTTCCCAGTACTGATGCATGGAAGAGAGAGGTAGGCCATAAAGAAGGCTGATCGCTGAAGAATTGATGCTTTTGAATTATGGTGCTGGAGGAGACTCTTGAGAGTCCCATGGACTGAAGAAGATCAAATCTATCCATTATGAAGCAAATCAGCCATGAGTGCTCACTGGAAGGACAGATCATGAAGCTGAGGTTCCAGTATTTTGGCCATCTCATGAGAAGAGAAGACTCCCTGGAAAAGACCCTGATGTTGGGAAAGATGGAGGGCACAAGGAGAAGGGGACGACAGAGGATGAGATGGTTGGACAGTGGTCTTGAAACTACCAGCATGAGTTTGACCAAACTGTGGGAGGCAGTGGAAGACAGGAGCTCCTGTCATGCTCTGGTCCATGGGGTCATGAAGAGTTGGACATGACTAAATGACTAAACAACAACAATAATAAAGATTTAACTGCACTAACACCGAGGGGTCCCCCCTTTTTTTATTGTTGACCTGCGCTTGCCTCCAGCTCCTGACATTTCCTTTCTCTTTAACTTCTAAAACAAGTTAATCTGGCTACTAGATACACATCTCTGTATCATGGGGGGGGGGATATAAATCCAGTGTGCATTCTGAAGGCATAGATACGTTCCTGGCTTCCTGTGCAGACCCCCCCCCCCCCTTTCCTAATGCAAAGTTGTGAAGGTTCATGAAGTGGAAACTGCTCCACATTCCATAATAATAATAATTTATTATTTGTACCCCGCCCATCTGGCTGCGTTTCCCCAGCCACTCTGGGCGGCTTCCATAGAAACCAAAAATACACTAAAATATCACACATTAAAAACTTCCCTGAACAGGGCTGCCTTAAGATGTCTTCTGAATGTCAGGTAGTTGTTTATCGCTTTGACATCTGATGGGAGGGCGTTCCACAGGGCGGGCGTCACTACCGAAAATGTATGGCTTGCCCTGTTTCTATACAGTGGTACCTCGGGTCACAGACGCTTCAGGTTACAGACTCCGCTAACCCAGAAATAGTACGTCAGGTTAAGAACTTTGCTTCAGGATGAGAACAGAAATTGTGCGGTGGCAGCGCACAAGCAGCAGGAGGCCCCATTAGTTAAAGTGGTGCTTCAGGTTAAGAACAGTTTCAGATTAAG
The DNA here is from genome assembly GCF_964234715.1 of Podarcis melisellensis. Taxonomy (NCBI): domain Eukaryota; kingdom Metazoa; phylum Chordata; class Lepidosauria; order Squamata; family Lacertidae; genus Podarcis; species Podarcis melisellensis. The sequence goes on along the minus strand of NC_138539.1, from coordinate 9,717,024 downwards.
AACAGACCTCCAGAACGAATTAAGTACGTCACCAGAGGTACCACTGTACTTGCATTCTTGGCTGCTGTTGCACAAATGCGTTTGTCCATGGAACAACAACATGGCTGCCCACGCACTTGATGATTCACATGCCAACAGGGATAGGAAGCAGCCTTATTCCAGACAGCTCTGGTTTTCTAGCAACCCATCCTTGCAAATCACTTCTGTTGCAGGCTCGTAGGAACACAAGATCTGCTGCATCAGGCCAGAGACCAATCTTATCTAGCATCCTGTTGTCACAGTGGCCAACAAAATGCCTGTGGGAAGCCAACAAGATAGACCTGGGTGCAACAAGGCTGTCCCAACCAGGGGCAGAGCTACCTGCCCTGGCACCTGGAGCGGTGCGGGGGCAGGGCTAGCTGCCACACGGCGAGTGTCCCTAGCCGCCCACCGCCCACACGGAGAGCATGGGGGGGCACTAGCTGCCCATGTAATGAGTGTCAGGGGCATCGCTGGCCACCCACAGCAGCATTGTCCCTAGCAGCCCGCCGCCCTCACAGCAAGTGTCCAGGGCACCACCCACACAGCAAACGTGGTGTGTGGTGTGGTGGTGTGGCGATGTCACCCGCCCTCACGGCTGGCACCCGGTGTAGAACGCACCCCCCGCACCCGTCTTCCTCTGCCAATAGCCCCAACTGTACTGAGTTTAAGGGCACTTACTCCATTGTTGTTGTTTAGTCGTTTAGTCGTGTCCGACTCTTCGTGAGCCCATGGACCAGAGCACGCCAGGCACTTCTGTCTTCCACTGCCTCCCGCAGTTTGGTCAGACTCATGTTTGTAGCTTCGAAGACACTATCCAACCATCTCATCCTCTGTCGTCCCCTTCTCCTTGTGCCCTCCATCTTTCCCAACATCAGGGTCTTTTCCAGGGAGTCTTCTCTTCTCATGAGGTGGCCAAAGTATTGGAGCCTCAGCTTCACGATCTGTCCTTCCAGTGAGCACTCAGGGCTGATTTCCTTCAGAATGGATCGGTTTGTTCTTCTTGCAGTCCATGGGACTCTCAAGAGTCTCCTCCATTAAATTCCATCAACTCCACATGAAGGGCAGTGCCAATGGTTAGATCTTGCCTCCTCCAAATGCCCTTTGAAAAAGAAGCGTCTCGACAAAGGACTTGTCCACACTTCCTCACTTTCCAGGCACAGAGTGCGCTTTAATGTGCCATGTCTGAGCACTCAGGTTTTGGGGGTTTTTTCGCTCAGGAACTTTCCCCATCAAAGCTGAATTGGAGCAAACAGCAATCCACACAGAACCCAAATTTCTGCTTCTTGAATGTCAGTGTTAAAGGGCGGGTTTCCGTGGGGAAAGCACCAGGGCAGAAAACAGAGCCCTCAAACACAGAGCTTTAAAGAAAGTGGAAGGCAAAACGTAAGTGTGGATAAGCCCTAAGATAAGCTTCACTCCTCCCCCAAAGCCCGGGCAAAGAGTTTCATCATCACCAGATGCCAAAATGATATCAATGTCACCCAAACCTCATAGGAGAGGGCATCCCTGTTGTGAGCATAGCAGCAGGGATCATTCAGTTAGTAACGTAAGGGTCAATTCTGTTTACAATTAGACAACCGGGCAGAGGGAGGGGAGGCATTGCTGAGCAACCCCTTGTGATGGAAAAGTTTGTTTTTGCTGCGCACGTTGGGTCAACGAGTGCTTTCTTTTTCTTTTCCCCTGCCAGCAAATGGTTAACGAACGGCAACTTATGATTGGCTGGGGTTCCAGGAGGGGGAGTTGAAAAGGGGAGGATTTTGAGAGACAGTTGTTAGGTTGGGAGATCCAGAGTGAGAAGAGAGAGAGTTGGTTCTGGGTAGAGACATCCACTCTGAGGAATATATCAAAAGCTACAGAAAAGAGTCTCTGAGCTTGGTGTGAAGGACAGTGTGTGGTGTTCTGTAAGAGTAATTAGGCCAGGAATTAATTGGGAGGCTGAGGCTGAGCCAGGAGAAGTAGAAGCTGTGAGGATACAGTCTACTTAGGTTTCATTCCAGTCAGGAGGGGAGAGATTCTTCTACAAAAAGAGAAGACTCCCAAACCAGTTAAGAGGGGTGTGGAGACCCCTTGGGTCTGTTACTTGGAGTACCTCAGGAGTAGGGTAGTCTAAGGGGTGTGCAACTGACAGGAAGTACCACCTTGTTGAAGAACCAAAGTATTAAGCGGCAAGCAACAACTGAGAAAGAACTGAACTGAAATAGCAATCTGATCTGAAGTATCCTATGTTTTACCCACTTGTGTCATAAAATTCCTTTGTTTAATAAAATCTTTGTTGTTTATTTGATCAAATCCTGCCTGAGACTCCAAATTATTTAGTTTTTTTCTCACACAAGTTAATCTGTGGTGGTTTGTAGGAATTCGTGGAACTGGTGTTCTGTGAGGTGGGTGCACTATATTTAAGTGAGGGCAGGCCCGACGATGCCAGAGGGAAAAGTGCCGTCGCGCCATCGCACCCCTCAGATTGGCAAGATCCTTGCTGAGGTAATTCAAGTTCTGACTGGCTGTGTCATTCCGAAGGAGTCCCCTCCCTGTGTGGTTGTATGCCACTGTTTTCTCAACAAGGCTTGACCGTAGAATACAAAACGTATCTTGTTTCTTTCTCCTCATGTTGTATATGTTGTGGAGCTTACTGCCATGATATACTCCCCTTAAAAGCTTCACTTAGATCGTCTGCATAGTATTAATGTCATGAAATGGTGTGTTGCAGCTTCAAATATCATCAATTAAATCCTTGGCTAATTAGGCTCAGTTGAGAAAATTGCAGCACAATCAAGCCCAAAAGTTTTTTGAGTTGTTGTTTTTTTTGGAATTCAGGGACCTGAATATTCATTTGAGGAGGGTTGGTTGACTCCATCTTCTCAACAAGTGATTGCTCTTTATTGTTTCAAGTGGCCTTTTTGATTAGCGTTCCATGTTCAGCCATGGGGCTAAACAGTTGCACTCATTTGCTGATGATTGTGATGTGAAATACGCTCTCCGAAGGGAGATGCAAAAATGAGCTGATTGTGATTTAATTAGGACTCGAGAATCTCCATGAGCATTCAGGGGATCTGGAGGAAACAAAACAGTTTCCAGCAGTTTTTAGTTTTCTCAGGGTAAAGTAGGATTCAGGCAGGAGGAGCCACACAGGGAAACAGATTTTTATTAGTGGGTCCTTCTTGCCACATGAACAAAAGGCTAGTGGGAGCAGGGATGGTAGAGGCTCTGCATCAGGCATAGGCAAACTCGGCCCTCCAGATGTTTTGGGACTACAACTCCCATTATCCCTAGCTAACAGGACCAGTGGTCAGGGATGATGGGAATTGTAGTCCTCAAACATCTGGAGGGCCGAGTTTGCCTATGCCTGCCTTGCATCAGGGGTGGGTCTGCGTACTATGGTGCCCTGTGGGAGCCCAAAATTTGGCGCCCCCTTCCCCCAGTGAGGTGCTGGGCTTTGGGAAGGAGGCATGAGATTCTGGCAGGGTTCTAGAGCCCTCCCACCTTCTTCCCAAAGTTGGCAAAGCACTAACTAAGCTTTGAGAAAGAGTCGGGAGGACTCTAGGACCCTGTCAAAGCCTCTGTCCTCCTTCCCAAAGCCCAACACCTCATTTGCCAGGCTTTAAGATGGCGCCTCCTCAGCTCAGCGCCTAGTGTGTGTGCACAACTCGCACAGCCCTAAATCCAACCCTGAAATTTATCTTGTGTTGAAATTGCACTCTCGTTGCAATGCCAAACTGATGACCGACGTTACAAACTCCGCAGAGCTGGCTCAACCATTGGGCAGACTGAGGAGGCTGCCTCAGGCGGCAGAAGCCCCAAGGCCGCAGCCCTATGGGTGCCCCAGCTGCCCTGTCCCCTCTGCAGAACCATGCCAGTATCAGCTGAAAAACTGCAAGATCTTGCAGAGTGTGCAAGATCTTGCATGATATCTTGCCCAAGTCGGGCAAAATCTCACCCCAAATTGGGGCCAATGCTGGTGGCATAGTTGGCAGTGTGGGTAAAGTCGTGCTGGCAGCAGGAATGGCAGCAGCAGCAGGGCAAAGGTGACTTCCATTTTGCCTCAAGCAACAAAACAGGACACACTGCCCTTGTTTGCAGGTGAGGGGAGTCAGGGCTGGTGAACATGCATGGATGGATCATGGATCTAATGTTGCTTTATCTATCACTTGGTGCTTGATTAATCAGGCCTGGTGTAGGCATACCGCAGAATGGGAGTTGCAGAATGGATTGCACCATTTCAGACTGCAGGTGAGGAAGGAAATTACAATGGCGGTCACTATTCCCCCCCACCTGGGGGAAATTTTGTGGCAATATATCACCATGCAGCATCTCTTGAGATGGTTTTTGTTGGGAAAGCTGAGGACCACTAGGAACCTCTGGAAGGAACTTTAGCTGTGGTGAGTTCCCCCGTCCACATTTGCCCCCCATCCCTGAAATAAATTGCATGTGTAACAAAAGTCATTTATTTCTTAACACACGCTCAGATCACTTCCACTGAAATCTGTGAACTGCAACCCTATACCCACTTACTTGGAAAGAAGTCCCATTGAATTCAGTGGGTATTTCTTCTGAGTAGGCACGTGTAGGATGGGGCTGGTTACTATTAAAGTGTTTCGATTTGTGCTCTTTGGGCTTCCCTGACTACCCTTTATGCCTCCACAGGAATGCCCATTTCCCTCTTTGGAGAACATTTGGAGAGCATAAATAGATGGATTAAACCGAAAATGTGGCTTGAGAGATATTAAAAATGCAGCACTTTCTGTGAGATCTGACTGCAGCCCAGTCTGGAAATGGTTTGGCAGTTTGTCACCTGGACTCGTCCGGATAAAAGAGCAGCTCCAGTGCAATTGCATTCCTGCATTCCCGTGTTTTGACGTGAATTGGGCTGCGCTCAACTCCTTCACATTCAATTCTGCAGAGCTTGCGTCCATCCAGCACATTGTCTTGGTGCATGAATAATGCATTGGAGCCCCTTCGTTTGCCATTATCATCATTGCGGCTTTAATTAAGTAAAACAGCCTTGCCCGGTTATGGCAGCCGTGCGAGGCGACGCTCAGTTTATTAGCTGGCATAGCATAACACGGACATTGGCACTAATGGCTTGGAAGGGCGCAAGCACGCCTCGGTTTGAACAGTGGGAGTCCAGAGTAGCAGCAACAGCTTCGTACAGCTGAGTGATGTTTAGGAGAAGTGGCACTATAGAGAAACACAATCTGATCGGGAAAAGCCTTTTAGGATTTTACAATTTGGAGCGACGTGAATAACAAGATGGGTTTTACTCAGGTGGCATGGTGGCTGGCTGAGCAGGAAGACTGATGGAGGAGGAAAACAGGGAGAAATCAAGGAGTATGAAATGTATCTGTCTTTTCAATGAAAGAAGCCTTGCTTGTCTCCAGCAACTGGTATTCAGAACTACAAGTGCAATCTGCAACAAAATGTTCCAGCACAGACTGCTTCCTGTTCAGGCTTCCATTCCCCTGAAATTTTAGTCAGCATTCCATGCCAACTGAGCATGCCCAGGCTTCATTGGCCTATTTGTAGGGTCTCCCTCCCTCCTTCCCAATGAAAACCTCAGGGTTACCCCTGTTAGAATTCCTGCTCCATGATTACAGTCATGGGATTTTTGTCTATCACTTGACGGTGTATGTTTTGACACCACTGAGTGGGAAGTGACGGAGACAGGATGTTTGTGTTCTGTGAAGTGGGACTATTGTCCTTCTTTTCTCTTTGCTGTCTGATGCTAGAAAGAGAGGGAGTTGCAGTGCTCCGTGTGTGTTTATATGTAAATAAAGTAGATTAGCCAAAATGCTGAGTTGCTGAAGTCTGTTAACGCAAGTTGCGCAAACTCTGTGGATCCCTAAGTGTGCCAATGTCTGTTGGCATTGGTTGCTGTGATGTTCGGGCAGAAGAAAGCTTTTGAAGCTCCCGAACGATCGACCAGGAGGGAGAGAACATGCCAGTAGGGCATGTGTCTCTGCCAGGGTCCTACTCGAGTGTAGGCTGAGCTCCGACAACCCCAAGCCTAACGATTCCTTTCTTGCGCATGGGTGGTACCATATGAATGACACAAGAAACAGCCCTCACTTCTCAAACAATGGAAATACAGTGGTGCCCCGCAAGACGAATGCGTCGCAAGACGAAAAACCCGCAAGACGAAAGGGTTTTTCGGTTTTTGCGACGCTTCGCTAGACGATTTTCCCTATGGGCTTGCATCGCAAGACGAAAGCCCATAGGGAAATCTCGGGGACCTTTTTTTAAATGCTGGCGGTGGGGAGCAAAGCCTTTTCCCCCCCTCCGGACTTCAGAAGAGGTCCAGGAAGGCCGGCGGGGGCGAAAGGCTTTGCTCCCCACCGCCAGCATTTTAAAAGCGGTCCGGGATAGCAGGGAAGCGCTTCCCGCTATCCCAGACGGCTTTTGAAGGCAGGCAGGGGGGGCAAAGACTTTTGCCCCCCGCCCGCCTTGGGAAGAGGTCCTGGACCTCTTCCGAAGGCGGGCGGGGGGCAAAAGTCTTTGCTCCCCCCTGCCTGCCTTTCTGGGAGAGCAGGAAGGCAGCGCTGCCTTTTCTGCTCTCCCGGAAAGGCAGGCAGGGGGGAGCAAAGACTTTTGCCCCCCGCCCGCCTTCGGAAGAGGTCCAGGACCTCTTCCCAAGACGGGCGGGGGGCAAAAGTCTTTGCCCCCCCTGCCTGCCTAACCGGGGGCTTTTAAATCGCCCCGGGACTGTCCGGGGCGATTTAAAAGCCCCGGACGGCTTTTGAAGCCTCCCCCCGCCGCCCGGCATCGGGGCATCGTCCCGATGCCGGGCGGCGGGGCGAGAAAGCCTCCCCCCACCGCCCGGCTTCGGAACGATGTCCCGAAGCCGGGCGGCGGGGCGGGAAAGCCTCCCCCCGCCGCCCGGCTTCGGAACGATGTCCCGAAGCCGGGCGGCGGGGCCGCGAAGCCTGGGCGCGCTGGCAACTCTCCGCAAGGAGCGCTCCCGCTGCTTGCGGAGAGGTCCGCGAAGCCTGTCCTGGACCTCTTCTGAAGGCAGGCGGGGGGCAAAAGTCTTTGTCCCCCCTGCCTGCCTTCCCAGGGGCTTTTAAATCGCCCCGGACAGCGGAGAAGTCCTCCGCTGTCCCGGGCGATTTTAAAATGCCGCCCGCCAGAAGAGGTCGGGGGAAGGCGGTTTCCATAGGAACGCATTAATTGATTTTCAATGCATTCCTATGGAAAACCGTGCATCGCAAGACGAAAAACTCGCAAGACGAAGAGACTTGCGGAACGAATTAATTTCGTCTTGCGAGGCACCACTGTATGGGGAAAGAAGCTGCCTCTGAACATGGAAGGTTTATTGCATTTTCATGACTGATTGCTGTAGATAGATCTATCCAACCAACCATGAATTTGCCCTGTCCCTCTTAAAGGCCATCTGCAAGGCAGTAGCGTAGCAAGCCAGGGGGTGCGCTATGGAGTTCTATAGGGAGGCACGGGGGTTTGTACTGTTGCCTGGTGGCTGCCAGGTGTTTCAGGTGCTGCAGGGGGGTGGAGCCACTTCCTACCCCTGAAATCGGCAGCCGGCTGCCCTAAAAGAAAGCTCAGCAGCTTTGATTTACTCAACAACTTTGGTCTGCCCCGGGCACCAGCAGGGGTTGCTACACTACTGCAGCAAGGACCACCATTAATGCAATGTTACACCTGTAAGCTGCATCAGGCTCTGCAACAGCTCTATGACAGTGTCTGGGAACAATCTCCATAAGATGTGTCTCCTGTTAAGCAGCTGCAGTCAAATTCGTGGCCACGACGAATTTGCAAAATCCGTAGCAGCAAAATCCATTTTTTAAAAATAGATGCACGAGAGAGCTTTCTACACTGAAATGGAAGGGTCACTCTATAGCTAAGAGAAGCATGAAAATGTCACAGGGATGTGGCGTGGGCAGGGGGGCAGAAGGAGGTTTGGAGTCAGCTGCAATTGCCAGGCCAGAGTTGGCATTAAAGGCTTTGAACATTCTTGGTCTTTTGCTTCCAAAGCAGGTAGATGTTCTCCTGGGCTCTTTAAATCACACCCCTTTTTTTGGACTTCCAAAGCATGCCCCAAAGCCTGAGCCTATGGGAAAGCCCCAGGTGGGCAGCTGACATACCGTGGGCAGCAAATGGGACAGCATTGATTTTGAAATTTATGCAGCTGTTCTAGCAGAAAATCGTTTTAAACGGTGAAGAGCCCCTGGAACACTGTGGCTGGGTGCAGGATTGCTATTACAGTCCAGCGATTTATTTATTTTCAAGTGTGAAAGAAATCTACTGAGTTCCCAGAAGGAGAGAGTATTTTGAACAGGCACTGATGCAAGGAAGGAAATGAAGAAGGTGGAGGGAGGGTGAAGGTTAAACGACGGGATTTGATCCCGCAAAGTAGAGGGGGCACCAACATGGATGGCTTTAGGCAAACTCAGAGAAGGAGAAGGAGAAGAGGAGGAGGAGTTTGGGTTTGATATCCCGCTTTATCACTACACGAAGGAGTCTCAAAGCGGCTAACCATCTCCTTTCCCTTCCTCCCCCACAACAAACACTCTGTGAGGTGAGTGGGGCTGAGAGACTTCACAGAAGTGTGACTGGCCCAAGGTCACCCAGCAGCTGCATGTGGAGGAGCGGAGATGCGAACCCGGTTCCCCAGATTACGAGACTACCGCTCTTAACCACTACACCACACTGGCTCTACATGCTTGACACTATGACAGGGGGTGGAAAACATAGCCATCAGGGTTCATGGCCGCTGATAGCCCTATCGTCCATGAATTTGTCCAGTCCCCTTTGAAAGCAATCCAAGTTGGCGGCCATTGCTGCATCCATTCCATAGTTTGACTATGTGCTGTGCATAAACACAGCTTAGCACATGGAAACTAAGGCTACCGGTGAGGCAATGATGTCAAAATAATTGTTAACGTTTGCCTGGTTTGGATGTTAAAATTTCACCTGGGTGTCCAGTGAAAGTAGCTTCAAACTATGAGAGCATATACCACAAGGTTTTGGTATTCAAAGCACGGGGGATCTCTCTCTAAAATCATTGACTGTGCATTTGCTCTTGAGTTTCCCTCCCATCTTTTTATTTTTTAAAAAGAAAAAAACAGGTGTAACAAAATCTACTTCCTTCAAAGGGGAGATGTGGGGCTTCAATCAATAAAGGCTAATGAAATCCTTTGATGTCCACAGATGAAAAATATCCTATTCATCAAACTTATGAAAAGATTGACTTTTCAGAGCAGAGGATCAAAGTGGGGGGGGGGGGAATGGGAGGGGGCAGATGTTATCAGCACTCATCTTAAATTGTAGGAGACGGTATTGTGGCTTAGGAGGGAAAAGCTGATGGAAAAATACACGTGGATTTAAATGATGTGTATGAAAGAAAGATTTGCTATATATATAAGGCATGTTAGCTAGAATAGAAGGAACACAAGATTTTGTCTGCTCTGGAAAGACACCCTCACACCAGAAATGTATGCATGCTGGAAAGGAGATTGCTGCAGCTTTGAGCTGTAGTAGCCCCAATATTCTCTACTTGCTTACATGTAGGATGAAGTGAACATTCAAAATGAGAGTTCAGTGTTATCTGCTCCTTGCTGTTTCCCCCACAATTACACTTCAGCATGTTACAGACAGAAAAGGCTCTCTGTCAGACAAGATAGCCACTGCCTCTCCCACCCTTTTAACTCCCCAGTCCTGACATTCATTCTCCTCTTACACTGGCTTTAGCAAGCAAGCACGACTCCCACAAGTGAGGGGGTGGATGACAGAAGCAGGGAAAGAAAGGAGCATTGACTGGTGTGCATTGGGACTGGCAGGGCAGAGCACAGGGAGGCCAAGTGGAGGCTGAGTCCAAGCCAGCGCATGATGTGCCTCTCAGCCTAACCTACCTCGCAGGTTTGTTGTGGGCAAGGGCAGATTTTGGTCTTTCACATGTCAGTGGCGCCCTGTGCAAGGCCAAAATTCTGCACCCTCACCTCTCGTCTTCTGTTCTGCATGTGCACTATGTCACAGTTGTGGCACCCTCTCAGTTGGGCGCCCAGTGTGTCGCCACTGGCCTCTCTGCCATAAATCCAGCTCTGAGGAAGAAGGGAGGAACCATGTGTGCCACCTGGGAGGAAAAGGTGTGGTATAAATGCAAGAAACAAATAACCCCTGTCAGTGGCGTAACGTGGGTTGCCAGTGCCTGGGGCTGCGGGGAGGGAAATGGAAGGAGTCTGCATGAACATTCAACTGCCTAATGGCATCTGTGTCACCCAGGAGATCGCAGCCGCATAGATAAGAAAAAAAAAAGTCGTTCCATTGTCTGAGAGATAACTTCCTGGTTTGCATGGAGAGCCCAGTGACAGAAGCACACAACTGTACTGAGGCAGCACCGGGTTTTGAAATTTTGCGGCCCTAACAATTTTGCACCCAGGGCAACTGCCCCTCTGGCCCTCCCACACTACACCACTGAGTCTTTCATTGCCCAGTTGATTTACCCGCAAATACCCTTGCATTAAGTGCTTAAGAGGAACCTGACGGCCAACCTGATGCCTATGAGAAGCCCCCAAGCAGGACAAGAGTGCAACAGTCCACTTCCCACATGTGATTCCCAGCAACTGACAGAACATAGCCATTGTGGCAAGTTGCCAGTGTGGTGTAGTGGTTAAGAGGGGTGGACAGCACATAGTCAAACTATGGAATGGATGCAGCAATGGCCGCCAACTTGGATTGCTTTAAAAGGGGACTGGACAAATTCATGGACGATAGGGCTATCAGCGGCCATGAACCCTGATGGCTATGTTCTCCGCCCCCTGCCATAGTGTCAAGCATGCAGCTGCTGGGTGACCTTGGGCCAGTCACACTTCTCTGAAGTCTCTCAGCCCCACTCACCTCACAGAGTGTTTGTTGTGGGGGAGGAAGGGAAAGGAGGATGTTAGCCGCTTTGAGACTTCTTAGGGTAGTGATAAAGCAGGATATCAAATCCAAATTCCTCCTCCTCCTCCTCCTCCTCCTCTTCTTCTTCTTCTCCCCCTCCCTTTGGTAACTTCTCAGATAAGAATTAACAAGCAGTTGATAGATTTATCGTCCTTTTATTACAGCTTCACATTGCAAGCACAAATACACAACTCTCTGCAAGGAGGGCAGTTGCCTACTCTAAACCCTCCTCCCGACTCCTGAAGCAAGAAAGGCGCCAACAGGAAGTTCCTCCTCCCTCTGCCTCCTTTGTTCTGTGATACATTCAGACCGCTGAGTCCAGGGAGAGGGAGGGTCCCACATACTCTTGATTGATGTCTCTTCTAGCTGTCCCCTCTGTTAAGTTGTGGGTTGACATAGCAGCCGGCACAGCGATTTCTTCAAGTAGCTCTTTATTTTGTAAGCTGGAATAGAACTGACTGCAAACAGCTCAGCCGGCCTGCTTTTATAGGCAGCCAGCTGTCAACATTGTAACAACAACAGCCCAGAGTTCCCGCCTAAAATAACTGCCACGGACCTGAGTGAAAACTATCTACAGACCTGAGTGAAAACTATATACAGTATCCCCCTGTTGGCCCAGGGTGAAACTACACTACATAACACCCCTCCCCACCGAGATAAGGCGTTAGTTACAATCGTAATGGTTTCCTTATATACAGCACTATGCGTAATGGTTCAATTAGGCACAAAAGCATATCGGTTACATTTCCCATACTTAGACCAACAGTGATACGTGTCCAACAACATAGTCCTTTAAATAAGTTGGGCGCTTGGAAACTCTGCCAGACCGCCGGGGACTGGTAGCCAAGTCCGGAGGGCCACACAGTTCTCGCTGAGGCTGTGGTGCGACCCTAGGTGGCGTTGGAACCAACTCCCCTGGATCCGCTGCTGTGGGTGGAGCCTCCGCAAGTGGAGTGGTCTGAGTCTGTTCTGAAGCGGCTTGGTTCGGCTCCACACTGGCAGTTTGCGAGGGAGGTGTAGGTGGGGCCTCGCCATCTGTGTTTCTTCTGGAGCCGCAAGCGCAGTTGGAGGCACCTCGGTAGTGTCCAAGTCCCCAACCCTGCGCCTAAGCTGGTCTATGTGCCGTCGCCACAAGCGTCCGTCTTCGAGTGCCACCTGGTACGAGCGAGGTCCAGTGACTCCCACTACTGTGGCTGGCACCCAAGGAATGTCCCCCACATAGTTCCGGGCAAAGACCTGGTTTCCTGGGACAAATGACCGTGGCGCGTTGGCATAGCCTGGGGGTTCAGCCACGGCAAAGTCCGGGTGTAGCCGGTCGAGCGGTGACCTGAGGCGGCGGCCCATAAGCAGTTCAGCAGGACTCCTCCCTGTGGCCGCATGAGGGGTGATGTGTTGCACGAACAAGTATTCGGCGACCCGCTCATGCCAGTCTCCCCGGTCCAGCCGCGCCAGTGCCTCTTTTGCCGAGCGCACCATTCTTTCCGCTTGCCCGTTGCTGGATGGATGAAAGGGTGCCGTTAGGGCATGGCGGATGCCCAGTCCCAAAAGATACCGCTCAAACGTGCCTGACGTGAACTGTGGTCCGTTGTCAGAAACAAGGACATCAGGACACCCATGCGTTGCAAACAGGCCTCGCAGCACCCGGATGACAGCTTCGGTAGTGGTGGAGAGCATCAGGGCGGTGGTGTAGTTGTTGATTGACTCCCCCTCTGCCTGGTTCCGGTGGTAGAACGCATGGCGGGCAGCAATCTTGGACGGCTTTGGCGCGTAGTGGTTGCGGAGCTTCTCTTGGATCGTGTCCCATGGTGTTGCCTGGACTGCTTCAGGCGCAACCAATGCTCGGGCCGTCTCAAACACCTCAGGCCCACAGAGGCTGAGGAATAGGCCCCGCTTCCGATCCATTGATACTGCTGTCAGCTCGTTGGCTTGGAGGTAGCAGTCAAACCGAGCGAGGTACGAGTCCCATGATTCAGAGGCTGGCGCAAACGGCAGTAGAGGCACAAGTGAAGCCATGATTCCGATGCCGGCGTGAAGGGCGATGGATGGAACACAGTGCTCTAGCCAGAACAGTCAGCTCTGAATTGGTTCTGCCCAGTGATTTCGCTCAGTGATTTCGCTCTGTGATTCAGCTCAGTTCAGAGGCTGGGCGCATCTGGCTGTGCTCTGATGTCCATCGATCCCACCTTCGTCGCCAGTGTTAACTTGTGGGTTGACATAGCAGCCGGCACAGCAATTTCTTCAAGTAGCTCTTTATTTTGTAAGCTGGAATAGAACTGACTGCAAACAGCTCAGCCGGCCTGCTTTTATAGGCAGCCGGCTGTCAACATTGTAACAACAACAGCCCAGAGTTCCCGCCTAAAATAACTGCCACGGACCTGAGTGAAAACTATCTACAGACCTGAGTGAAAACTATATACAGTATCCCCCTGTTGGCCCAGGGTGAAACTACACTACATAACTCCCTCCCTTATGGTTCCCCTGTCATTATCCCGTAGCTAGGTAACTCCCCTCTACGCTGCTCAGGTTCTGTGTCTGCATCTGCCTCCCTTCTGCTTCTGAAAAAGCTGGAGGCAGGTGTGTGTGTGTGTGTGTGTGTGTGTGTGTGTGTGTGTGTGTGTGTGAATATTCCCCCTCCTCTTCTGAGAGAAGCTGATCTGCCTGCGACTGCTTCCGAAATCTTCAGATCCAGACCAGTCCCTAACACATAGGCTGTATGTATGGAAACCATAGGAGCTGAGAGTTGTTGTCTTCAGCAGGCCCAGTGCTGGTCCATGCCCCATGCAGTTTGAGGGAGGGCAAACAAGTGTTGCCATGGTGCCATCAGAGACCAACATGGGGTATGTGTGAGAGAATAAGGTCATTTCTGAGAAGACTGTTAGGATATTTCCGTTCCACCTTAAAAAGGGGACAGGCTGTTGTGAGTCACAGCCTACGTATTTCCTTCTCACAGGAAGTTTCTGCTTTTGTTCTCTCTCCGTGCCTGGACATCGAAGCAGGCAGTCATGTTTTTTTCTTTGTTCTGACCAATGCTGAATAAAGTTGTAAATAATGCTCTCCTAGGTGCATCTTTCGCTGTGCGAACTCTGCTGAAAGGGCATGCACTAGTCTTGGAATGTGGCATGCTATTTCTGAGGCTTGTGTCGCTAATTGACTGATACTGCGTTTCTACGGGAGGTTGGTGGATCGTCCGGAGACGGCGTGGAGGCATGATGGCCTTTGTCTCCCTGGCAGTATCCAGTATTAGGTGCACACTAATTGCCCCTGCTCACATCCATCCCTTGTTATCTGAATGCCAAGGGCTCCCTGGACACTGAGGAGTGGTGGTTGGATATGGATGAATTGGGAGTTGGAAACTGGCTTGGAAGTAGGGATCAGTGATCCGGGGGAGCCTGTAACAGCCAGGAGATGAGAGTCAGAGCCAGGAGATGCTGCAGGATTGGGGAGTAAGGATTGGAGATAGCTCAGGTTGGTGTAGGGTCAAGGGCTTTCACACCTCCTCCTGCTGCCCCATCTTTGCTCCACTGTCTCTCAGGACCAGGAGAGGACTGAAGTGGGAGGAGCAGAAGGTGACCTGCAGGTAAAGTCTCCGCCTGCTTGTGCACAACTTGAGTGGGGGAGATACATAAGCCGAGTTTGGGGACAGGACGTTTCTGTTGCTGCAACTGCCTCATCGGGTGCACACCTAGGAGTAGCTGAGACATGGGACTGATGGACCTGCCTGTCAGGATGCTATAAGTGGCTCCCGGCTGGTTGCCCAGGAAAGTATAAAGACAGGGAAAAGTTTTCTGCAGTCCTTTTTTATTTCAATCTTCACAGAGAGAGGCTATAGAAATCAGCCTCTTGGATAATAGCGTTGTCCTGAATGAATCTCTCTCCCCACCCCCGTCTCTCCCACTTCCTCCTTTGTCATTCTCGTCTCTTCTATGGGTGCTGCTATGTGCCCTCTGTCTTTGAGCTCTTTGCTCTCCTACTTCTAAGGCTCACCAGGTTCTGGGAAATGGAGGGTCTGGAATGCTTTCTAATGACAATGTGTCAGCCAGCTCTTGCTCTGGCTCTCCCATTATTTCCCAACTTTTCCCCTCATCTGCCTCTGAGTTGCTACCTCCCTCAAACCCCTGTTGTAAATCTATACTGTCTTCTTCTTCCTCCTCCCTGGAAGGGTCAGGATGGGGAGGCGGTTTCCACCATGCCTCCTCTACCCAGTCCCTGACACTGCCTTTTCCTAACTTGAAAGCCTACTTTTGACAACAGTTAATTCCTCCCTCTGGACATTCCTTGCCTGGCAGTGCTGTGACACTGACCTTTTCCCACCCTTCTCTGATCTGCCCACTGACACCCTTTAGATTGTAAGCTCTTTGGGGCACGAACCCGCCATACCATGGGTGCAACTTTACCCATAGTAGTAAGGGCTGTGCTGTTTTGCACATTTCCCACATCTGCTAATTTGAAAGGGGGGAAATTGCAGTGAGTCACTGTGGCATGAAGTGTTCCACAGCATCTTTTTTTTTGCTCCGGTGGATCACTGACGCAGAGAGGGAAGCGGAGATACAAATGAGCTGCTGGAGCGGAAGGGAGTGCCAACCCATGAAGCAACAAAAGAGCAGAACAGGGGGAGGGAATCTGCACAAATTTTAGTATCATTAGTGAAGGTTGGGGGTTTCTGGAGGCAGTGAACTTTGACCGGCAATAACACACAGTATTTACTCAAAATCGTTCAGTGTGCACAAATCATTTGCTTTTGCGCAGTAAGCCTTACAATACCCATATCAGTATTATTTCCCTCATACCGCAGAGAAGGATGGGAAATCTTTTTATTTTGGTTTCTCTCAGTTTCCATTTTTTCCCATCTCAAGTTCAGTTCTCTACAGTTCTCCACAGTTCCACATCAGTTTTCTTAAAAGAAAAAAAAAGGCCTCATGAAAATTCAACAGCATTTTAATGTGAGTTTTTATTAAGATGCCTTTTTTGCGAAGCATTTTCCTCCCATATAATGCATTTCTGTGTTATTTTTGCTAATATTTGGGTTTTTAGGCACACTTTAGCCTAGCAAATTGTCAGGGGTTCAGGAGCAGAGGCACAGGGGAAAGAGGAAGCGGAGAGCGAAGGAGAACAATCCGAGGGCAGCGTAGGTGAGGATGACAGTGGGGGAAGAGAGTCCATGAGTCTGTCCAGTGATTCGGAAGATTCCCAGAAGGGAGCACCGATAGCCAGAGCAAGGGGGGTCCTGGGAGGGACGCACCAGAATAATAATAATAATAATAATAATAATAATAATAATAATAATATATTATTTATACCCAGCCCATCTGGCTGAGTTTCCCCAGCCACTCTGGGTGGCTCCCAATCAGTGTTAAAAACAGTACAGCATTACATATTAAAAACTTCCCTGAACAGGGCTGCCAGAAGCAAGGGACCAGCGGTGACTCCCAAAGCAGCAGCTGGAGATCGGGACCAGTTTCCCCACCAGAGCGTAGCGGGGGGGAAGAGTCCCATGTGTCAGGACCGGCTTCCCCTCCAGGGGAAAGAGAGGATGAGTCAGGGCTGACCACGCCCCTATCGCTGAGTGAGGGAACAGAGGGGAAGTCAGATCCAGCGAGCCCCCCCGAAGGGGGAAGCAGTGACAGAAGCAGCGTAATGGTCAGGAGGAAAGTTGCCGGCTGGGTGCACGCGCCAAGTTCAAATGCACAGGCGCGCGGGACAGCTGGGAGTGAGGATTGGGAGCCAGGTCCTAAAGCACGCCGGAGGCAGGGGGGAGAATCCGGGGACTCTTCAGCATCAGAAGAGTCCAGAAAGGGCAACACCCCGGCGGGCAGACGGACCCAGAGGAGAAAGGAGCAAAGGAAGAGGTGGAGCAAGGCTAGGGTCTTGAACTGGTGTCTGGGGAGAGGAGATTCAGATGGAGCTTCAGTGGTCTAGGGTTGAGACGTAGAGCTGCGCGCCGCAGCTTTGGAATGGAAACTGAACCTTAATAAAGACTTTTGTATATAACAAGAACTGGCGTTGGTCCTCTGTGAGCTGGGACCTTGGGCAGCTCTGACACAAATATATTTTGTATGCATTACTGGGCCAGAGAACTTGCATTGCAAAATTCGGAAAAGCGCACATTTTGAAGAATTTTTTTCAGTTTGGGTATCATACTGGAAAATATATATTACGTAGGTTCACCTTTAAATGTGAACAGAATCAAATCCCTCCTCCATCCCTAACTGCAAGGGATAGTGGCAGCTGAGGTTTTTTTAATCTCCATTGCAGACAGTTGCAAATGGGAAAAAGTAAAGAAGCAATGATCATTAAAAAGAAAAACGGAAGAATCTCCAAGTCAGCTCTTGATTATTTTATGCGCTGCTGTAAATGATGAAACGGCAAGGCAGAAAAGATATTTTAATTTGTGCGATCCATCAAAATATTTGGAACTAGTCTTGTTTAAGGAGCCTGGACTGAATTGTTTCTAAGACTCAGCATTCTGGCAAATATATCTGCTGTGACCTACTAGTCCTTTGAGGACATCCACCATCTTACGGGGTGTGCATGATCAATGTTCATCACAAGTTCCTCCTTGTTTTACTGAAGCTTATGCTGATCTAAGGGAGTATTAATGAGCTAGAACTTCTGGTTTTCCCTCTATGCTCTCTTTGTTCTCAGCCCTGAACTAGAGAGAGGTCTAATCCTCTATTGATTGGAGGTGATGTAAACGACACATTTCAATTTACCTGATCGATCGTAGCAGCTGTGGGGAGGCAGAGGCTTCTGAAATAGGTATTTCTCTACAATCAGCTCGTAAATATATCTTTCATTCATGACATGCACTTTTAAAATGTAGAGATAAAAATTCATGGCCCCTTGAAGTATCAAGGTATCTTAGTCGGTCACATGCTGAATGTGAGACAGCTGTGTGATCCAGCTCCAAAAAAAAAGCTAATACAGACTTAGGATGCATTTACAGAGGCACATAATGCCCAGAACACAACCACTAATAGCTCCACCCTATTTCACACTGGTCAGATTTCAGGTGGGTAGGGACGGGAGACAAATAAGATTATATTTGCATTTTAATGAGAAACTACCTAATTTGCTAGGACGTGGGTGGCGCTGTGGGTTAAACCACAGAGCCTAGGACTTGCCAATCAGAAGGTGGGTGATTCGAATCCCCGCGACGGGGTGAGCTCCCATTGCTTGGTCCCTGCTACTGCCAACCTAGCAGTTTGAAAGCACATCAAAGTGCAAGTAGATAAATAGGTACCGCTCTGGCGGGAAGGTAAACGGCGTTTCCGTGGTTCGCCAGAAGTGGCTTAGTCATGCTGGCCACATGACCCAGAAGCTGTACGCCGGCTCCCTCGGCCGATAAAGCAAGATGAGTGCTGCAACCCCAGAGTCGTCCGCAACTGGACCTAATGGTCAGGGGTCCCTTTACCTTTACCTAATTTGCACTTCTCAAACCAATCTGTGATTGAAAACACAGCTATCATCCAGAATTCGCATTTCTCTGAATTCTGAGGTGCAGCCCTCCAATCCAAGAATGTGTACAAAAATGCATATATTACTGAAAATAATATACAAAAATATTAGGGGGAATTGATTGCAAAAAAATGTCAAGACTAAATTACAAAACAATGCATATATTGGGAGAAATGTGCACTAAAATGCTAACATTTTCACGAATCTTTTTTTCAACATATAAATAAATCACAAATTGCTCTGGAAACATGGAGAACGGATTGGAGGAAAAATGAGAAACTGAAAAGATCAAGGGGGTGGATCAACTCCTCTGTGAGGAAAGGTTGCAGCTTTGGAAAGTCATTAATTTAGACAAAAGGCAAGTAAAAGGGAACCTTGATAGAAGTTTGTAAAATTCTGCATAGTATGCATGAAGTGGATAGAGAAAAGTCCCTCCAACCCACCCTCTGTCCAAAGACTAAAATTCAGGGTTGTCTAATGAAGCCGGATTTTGGAAGACTCAGAATAAATAAATCACTTTTTCATGTAGTGCGTAGTTTTACACATCACTTGGGAAGACAGGCGAACTAATGTCACTGTACAGGAAGAAGCAAAGATCACCTGTGTCAAAGCAATGATTCTTCAACATACATCAACTTTGTTGGACTGGTCATGTAGTTGGGATGTCTTCCAAAGCAACTACTCTATTCTGAACTTAAAAATGGAAACTGTAATGCTGGTGGTCAACAAAAGTGGTTTAAAGACCGTTTATACTACTAAAAATGTAGTATAAATACCAGCAATTGGGAAACACTTGCCTGCAACCACTCCAATTGGAGAACAGCCTTTACCAAAGGTGTCATGGGCTACAAAGACACTCAAACTCAGGAAGCAAGGGAGAAACGTGCTAAGAGGAAGGCACACTTGGCAAATCCACACCATGATCAACTACCACCCAGAAACCAATGTCCCCACTGTGGAAGGACGTGTGGATCCAGAATCGGCCTCCACAGTCATTTACGGACTTATTGTTTACGGAAGACAATCATACTCAGCTACAAGTGATCACCAAAGAAGACACGCAGGATATATTCTGCACAGGTGTATTGGCGGGCAGCATTTATTTTCTGAAACACAGGGCAGTGTCAGGTGCCCAGGCTGCCATCTTGATAACACAGCACGCAAGTCGTAATTAGCTTGAATATTTATTGGAAAACAGTTAAGTTGAGCATCCGTGTCTTACAATTCACTTGACCCTTCTAAGGAATGTTTCCAGCTTCTGCAGAACATCCTGAACCTATGACCCTTACATTTCTGGTTTTGTTTTCTGTTTCATACCTTTCCCATTCATCTACTCCTGGGGCTCATGGGGTTAAGTGCCTGCTCTTCCGGTGGGGAAATGCTCCCCCTGCCTTCTGATCCTACCTATGCTTCTTGAGAGCATTGGCTTCTCTCCAGCCCACCCTCTGCTAACAGTTTATCTACATTCCTTTCAGTGTCAAGAAGGGGGGAGTTGACAGCCGACTGCTTCCAGCTGTCGGAAAGAAAATGCAAGCCTCCCTGTTGCTGGCTACCTTCTAACTCATGCTGGACCTCTACTTTGGGCAGACGTTCTCATGACAGGCAGGCCTTTTACTCAACGCTGAAGTCATAGCTCTCTCTCTTGTTATGCAGCCTATATTTCAACACTACCCCAACTCTCTTCCTCGCATGCCTTCTTTTCAAAGCTTCACGCCCAAGCTTCTCCAGGTGTATTGAATTGTTGGTACACTCAGCACAGCAGAAGGGGGATATGCTCTAAAGCTTATCAATCAGCAGCGAAAAGAATTTCTGGTCTGTCTGGTAGATCAGTAAACCCGGATAGATAATGGAAAACTAGACCCTTGCTAGAAATCATTATCAGAGTCTGGGTCAAGCAGAAAGGCAGCGGGGTGACTATTCAGGTAGAAAACAGACGGTTGCTAGCTCTTGGTGGAACGGGCAGCTCTTTTACTCAGGAGCTCCTTGAACATTATTTATGGGAATGTGGAATGTTAATATATCCATACATCTAACACATCGTACATTATACATCTGGGCCATCTTAGCTTTCTTGTGGAGTTGGGAGTTGGGGTGGGACGGGACTTGAGCTTCAGTGGTTCTGCTCCTACCTCCAGGGACATTTCCAGAAAGTAGCCATGAAAAGTTAGCGTTCAGCCCTATGGGAGTTGTCCGGTGTTGTCCTACAGGTTTGCATATTGTCCCCCACGCTATGAAGCCTCAGGAGTTTTGGAGTGATGCATCATCAATATGCAGATGACATCCAACTCCATCTCTCTGTCCCAGCTGACTCCAGAGAGGCAGCGGATTTGTTAGCCGGTGTTTGGAGGTGGTGATAGGTTAGATGTCAACCAATAAACTGAAGATGAATCTTGGTATGATGTGTCCCAGGTTCTCAGGTCTGGACGTGAGTAAACAGACAGTTCTGGATGGGTTGCACCTCCACTCCAGTAAGAGCAGGTCCGCAGCTTGGGGGAGCTCCTGGATTCAACACTGTCACTGGTGGCTCAGGGAACTTTGGTGACAAGGAGTGTCATTTTCAAGCTCGGGTGGTTTGCCAGCCACAACCCCCTTTTGGACAGAAATGACTCGTCCACTCTACTCTGTGTTCTGGTAAGTTCCAGGTTGGATTACTGCAATGTGCCCTGCTTGGGGCTTCCCTTGAAGAGGGAACCACTTGGTTCACAATGCATTGGCCAGATTACTGGCTCAGGTTCTGTTTAGATCTAAGGAAGTCAGACTATCCTCCACCAGGGCCAGAGCCTTTTCAGTGATGGCTCCGACCTGGTGAAATGCTCTGTCCCATGAGACTAGCACCCTTCAGGAGTTAACCTCCTTCTGTCGGGGCTGTAAGACAGAGCTATTCCGCCTCGCCTTTAATTTGAATTCAGCCTGATCTTTTATTTCCCTTCCCTTCCCTCCCCCTCCCCTTTTATGAAGATCACCCGCTCTGAGACCCCACAGTTAATTCTCCCCTGGCCTCCTCGCTGGCAGAAGCAGGACCAATTCAGCCACCTAGCCCTGGGGATTATCTAATGCTTATTTCCCCTAAATTTATTTTTTGAATTTTATTGTTATTCATGTTCTTATACAGTGGTACCTCAGGTTACATACACTTCAGGTTACAGACTCCGCTAACTTTGCTTCAGGATGAGAACAGAAATCATGCTCCGGCGGTGCGGTGGCAGTGGGAGACCCTATTAGCTAAAGTGGTGCTTCAGGTTAAGAACAGTTTCAGGTTAAGAACGGACCTCCGGAATGAATTAAGTACTTAAGCCAAGGTACCACTGTACTGTATTTTCTGCTGCTTTTATAATGTCTTAAATTTGTTGTTAGCCACCCTGAGCCCGTTTTTTGAACCGGGAAGGGCGGGGTATAAATAAAAATATATTATTTATTATTAGATCTCACGTATCTCCTGTATTAAAAGCAGCTGCATTGGCTGCTGGTTTGTTCCTAGCTAAACTCAAGGTGTTCACACGCGTGTTTAAATCCCTAAACGACTCAGACCTCAAGCTACAAAAAGGGAGATTGCGACTAAACATCAGGAAGAATGTTCTGACAGTAGGAGCTGTTGAACAATGGAACGGTCTCCCCCTGGAGGTGGCGGACTCTCCTTCCTTGGAGGTTTTTAAGCAGAGGTTGGATGGCCATCTGTCACAATTGCTTTAGCTGAGATTCCTACATTGCAAAGGGTTGAACCAGATGACCCTCAGGGTCCCTTCCAACTCTGCAATTCTATGATTCTGCCTGAAAGACCACCTCAGGAGATAAGATTGACAGATGGAGGTGACCCAGGGGAAGAGGGCCTTCTCTGCCGCAGCCCCTCCTTCCCCACAGAGTTGCGTCTGGCATCTTCATTCTACAGCAGTGTTTCTCAACCTGTGGGTCCCCAGATGTTGTTGGACTACAGCTCCCATCATTCCTAGCATGACCAGTGGTCAGGGACAATGGGAGTTGTAGTCCAACAAAATCGGGGGACCCACAGGTTGAGAACCGCTGTTCTACAGCTCTTGACAATGCTGAAGATACGACTCTTCGCCCTGGTGTTTGACCCCTGAGATGCACTTTAGGACCCACCGTATTTCTGCAACGAAATTGTTTTCAGGTGTTTCGAACATTGTGTTTGCAACCCACCCTGGGACCTTAGCTTGAAGGACAGGTAATTAATAATTATCATCATCATAATTCTCCTCACAACTGAAGTAAAAATGGCTGCTGTCCTGGGTTTTATTTCTCTGTTGGTGTTTTCCTAAAATACTCCCCCTCACATGAATCTGCCCACCAGCAGAACACTATGGTTTCCATGATCACACACATATTTCACAGGTGCTTTCTAGAAGAGTCTTCGTCGGCAGCTTTCCCTCTGAGGTGTCAACCTTATGAGCACCTGACGCTGCTAATTAGTGAGAAAATTAAGAACACTCTAAAATCAGCTGCATTTCTATTTGGGGTAGCAGGTTGTGGGGAGAGGTTAAATTTGCCCATAATTATTTTTAATTTTAATTTCATATTGAAAAGCACGTTGTATGAGGATGATCGTATGTGCAATTAACATTTAATGGCTTTTCAATATCTCTCTATCTTACTCAGACCATAGTCAGGCTTTTCCTGAATATCGGCATGTTTAATTTTTATGTTTCGTGTCCCGGAATTTGAGATCTTATTAAAAATAAAAAGGCAACAACATTAAATTGATGCCTCGAGTTAATGAAACCATGTATTGCTGTCTTTGTTATTCAATCTGCGCTCAAAGAAGCGTACAAGCATTTCCTATCTGTGGGGGAAAGCCACAGTGACATTTTTTTCCTAAAAAAAATATTATTTTACAGCTGTTCTTTTAATAATTCATGGCGGGTTGAAGTGACAAGGGAGAGAGAGCGCTGGTGTGTGCCTGTGTGTCGGCGGATGGCCAACCACGATTTATTCTGCCTGAGTGACAGCAGTGGCTCTGACACCCAGCCTGTATCTTTGACTATCTGCCCACAAGACATTTTGCTGTCCTTTCTTTGTCATTCAGTGGATGAGATTGCAATGACAAGTGTGACACCACCTGTCATCCTTTCCACCTTCCGATAACAAATGGGCACTGTGCCCCCCCTTGCTCCCTCTCCACCGCCCACCCCCAAGACAATGCTCTTTGCGTTAATGAGATTCCATTATCACATTCTGGGCCCCCCTTCCTCCTCTTGCAGCCTACCTGAAATAACCATTTTGGAAAGGGACCGCTTCTGAAAAAATCTCTCTGCCAATGCACCGTAAAGTCTGCAGCACAATGATGTCCCTGTGGGATAGTCCTCTGTGTGTGGGATTCTGCAGTTTTTGCATTTCCAGATGAAACACCCAATGCCAGAGTTGCTGATGTGATGTAGGATCGGCTTAAGCTTATGCAGTTGGCTGCTGTGGACCTGGTAGTGGCATCATGGCTTTTCGTCTCTCTGCACACTTCCCAGAAGCCATTTCTCCTCTGGTCACTATTATGAACACACAACTTGACGGCCTGTCTCCAGGCACGGCGATAGTCTGTAAGGGATTCTGTCAGGGGTGCAGGCGGTTGCTCACGAGTAAACAGCCAGGACTCTGACCTGCCTTTTACAGGTTTTATTAAGTTCAAACTACAGTGGTGCCCCGCAAGACGAACGCCTCGCAAGACGAAAAACCCGCTAGACGAAAGGGTTTTCCGTTTTGGAGGCGCTTCGTAAAACGAATTCCCCTATGGGGTTGCTTCGCAAGACGAAAAAAATCTTGCATCCCCCCGCGGTTTTTTCCCGCTTTTTCCGCCCTTTTCTTAAGCCGCTAAGCCGCTTATCAGCTGTTCTGCTGATAAGCCCCTTAACAGCTGATCGCTGGAAGCCGCTTGACAGCTGTAGCGCTAATCCGCTAAGCTGTCAATCGGCTTGCTTCGCTAGACGAAAAAACCGCTAGACGAAGAGAATCGCGGAACGGATTCTTTTCGTCTTGCGAGGCACCACTGTATGTACAGTGCAGAGGGATGCGGGTGGTACTGTGGGTTAAACCACAGAGCCTAGGACTTGCCGATCATGAGGTCGGCGGTTCGAATCCCCATGACAGGGTGAGCTCCCGTTGCTCGGTCCCTCTCCTGCCAACCTAGCAGTTTGAAAGCACGTCAAAGTGCAAGTAGATAAATAGGTACCGCTCTGGCAGGAAGGTAAACGACGTTTCCGTGCGCTACTCTGGTTTGCCAGAAGCAGCGTAGTCCTGCTGGCCACATGACCCAGAAGCTGTACGCCGGCTCCCTCGGCCAATAAAGCAAGATGAGCGCCGCAACCCCAGAGTCGGTCACGACTGGACCTAATGGTCAGGGGTCCTTTACTATGTACAGTGCAGAAACCCAAAGTTCATGTCCGTCTCAGTCACTTGCAGATTCCGGGAGTGGCTCCTTCCTGCCCCCCCCCCCAGCATAAGAACTTAGACACCCCAAATCTCTGCCTCCTTTCTTTACATTTGACCCCTTGCAAAAACTAGGCAACGGAAGTGGCATGTCTGTTTCCTGATCAGCTGGGCTGGGCATGGTGCTAGGGCTCACAGTAACCTCTGTGAGCCTTTGCCTCACTTCCCCCTCCTTTCTCCCTCCATTTCACCAGAGGCGTCACTCTCTCCACTCCCTGACGAAGTGTTACTGCTCAGCGACGTTGGAGGCTCCCTGTACGCTTCTGCCCCCTCCCCACTTTCGATGGCAGTACCCTGACAGATTCCCACATGGCGGGTTAATGTTGTCAGCCTTCACATCACGTTTGAAAACATCATTGTAAAGTAGAGTTGGTCTGCCAACTGGCCTGGTGCCAGAAGCCAGCTCCCTGTAGAGCATGCCCTTGGGGGATGCTGCCATCTTGGAGGAGACCAAGCCAGTGTAGAGGTCGCTGAGGCACATGCTGGGAATGTGGGCTTGTGTCAGGCAGCAGAGGAAGGTTGCCAGGAACAGATAAGACAACGAAAAGTCCTTAACATCTGCTTTTATTCAGTATTTACAGAGGAAGACTTGGGAATGCAGCCTCTTGGAATAATGGTGTTGTTCTGAGTAAATCTCCAACCCCCTTCTCTTTCACTTCTTCATTCGTCAACAGGTGTTATGTACTGAGTTGAATAGGATTCAGAATGCAGCAGTCTGATTGGTCCGCAGGAGCCATCCAACTCCAGGTGGAAGTGAATCCGCAACCTGATTGGCCTACAGGTGAATCCCGGAACTAGCCAATCACATGGGGCCCATTGTGTAAATAATGTATACAAACCAGACATTTCGGGGGAAATTCCATTCCTCACTACTATGAGCTGAATAAAGAGCATGAAATCCACACTCAACTCTGAGTATATTTCAACAACACACCCACACACCCGGCTGCCACTTAGGGCCATCTGTATCCGAGCCCTTTGCTCTCCTACTTTTAAGGCTCGCCAGGTTCTGGGAGATGGTGGGTATGGAATACTTTCTAGTGACACTGTGTCCGTCAGCTGTCGCCTCCCTGGTGCTGCTGCTTCCTCCTCTCTCATTATTTCCCAGCTTTTCCCCTCATCTGCCTCTGAGTTGTGACCTCCCTCAAATCCCTGTTGTAATTCTGAACTGTCTTCTTCTTCCCTGGAAGGGTCAAGCTGGGGAGGCGGTCTCCACCATTCCTCCTCTGCCCAGTCCCTGACAGCTTGGGACAGAACATTTCTGTTTGGAGTTCTGTCCTGCCATCCGAGTTCCACCATAAACAGCATAAACAGATTTCTAAGGAAATCAGCCCTCAGCCCTGAGTGCTCACTGGAAGGACAGATCCTGAAGCTGAGGCTCCAATACTTTGGCCACCTCATGAGAAGAGAAGACACCCTGGAAAAGACCCTGATGTTGGGAAAGATGGAGGGCACAAGGAGACGGGGACGACAGAGGACAAGATGGTTGGACAGTGTTCTCGAAGCTACCAGCATGAGTTTGACCAAACTGCGGGAGGCAGTGGAAGACAGGAGTGCCTGGCGTGCTCTGGTCCATGGGGTCACGAAGAGTCAGACACGACTAAACAACAACAACAACATAAACAGCAACCTCTCCGTTGATGCTGAATTGGACAAGCGTATCAGCAAGATAGCTACAGCAATGGTTCTCCTCTCCAAAAGGGTTTGGGGGAATGTGATGTTAACATCCAATGCCAAGATGAAAGTCTACCAGGCTTGACTGCTGAGCACGATGCTTTATGGAAGTGAGCCATGGACCATTTACAATTGTCAGGAGTGATCCCTCAACAGCTTCCACACGCACTGTGTCAGGAAGATTTGGGGTATCGACATTGTATTAAAATACGACATCAACAGTAATTTGAAACAATTTATCCCCCTCTCTCCCTTCAGTTATGCTATAAAGTACCATATAATGATGGTTCTCTAGGTGTTGATAAAAAGAAATGGCACACACTGATATTTCGAAGCATGCAGCCTCTAATTCTCACATGAGGATTTCAAAATCATTTGCTTCCTCACAAAAGCCTTGGCTTATTATGTTCAGTGCCACAGAGATTTCACTGTTCCTTCTTTCCCTCTTCCTCCAGGTGGACGGAGGCAGGTGACAAAAGTTCACATTCTGTTATGAACAGTTGATTAAAGCCGCTGAGGTTGCTGTTGGCTAGCAAAGAAGATTGTTGCTCTCTGTGCTGGGGGCTTGCAAGCAGAAAGGTCACCCGGCCTCCGGAGTGGCGAGATGAACCTCGCAGAAGTTGCCGTTTCTGCGGAGGCACAGCGTAATTACTTCTGCAAGCTTGCAAAAGGATTAAACAGACTTTATTGGGTTGACTCCAGCGTGAGCCAGCCATTGCCATTGTTTCACAATAATTAACATGCAGATTAGAGAAAATAAAGTTAGAAGATCTTTTTTTTTTAACTTGCATTAAGACAAATATTTCCTTTCAAAATGCCAGTGGGCTTTCATGTCTTATTTTAGCACTTGTCTGCTAGTAAGTGTTTTCACTCAGCCCAATTTTTTTCTGTACAGAACGAGAAAGTCTTTGTACATTTCCAAGCCTTTTAATAAAATGCTCTATCCAGATGCTATATCTATTGGGTTCAAGAAGAGCACAGCCTCACAGGAGCTTAGATATAAATTGATTTGCGGACTTTAGAGCCTGGTTGCTAGATAAGATGGCTCTTAAAAAGAAAGAAGCTCTCCGTATTTTATTGCATTACATTTAAGCTAAATAATGCAGTCCTTTTTATGTGGAATGCAATTTAGAATAACCGAGTATGCAAATTAACAAATGTTAAGGAAAGAAACCGGAATAATTTCCAAGATGCAAGGCTCTTTTCTTCTTCTTTTTTGTAAGGACTTAATAGATTCATGGAAGAATTTGAAGGACATTATGGAAGGACATCAGGACACAGGCTTTGTAAGCCAAATTCCCAGGATAATTCATTGAAAACATAGGAAGCTGCCTTAGGTTCAGTTGGACCATTGATTTATCAAGTTCAGTGCTGTCTATACACTGATTGATAGCAGCTCCCCAGTGTTTCAAGCAGAGGAACTACTAGAAGAACTACTACCTGGGATTGAACCAGCGACCTTCTGCATGCAAAGGAGATGCTCTTATCACTGAGCTAAATTTTTCCTCTTTATTGGATGATTCCAGGGTCTTCTAGTGTTAGGAGAGCGCACATTCTTCTTCACTTCTCCACACCACTTTATATGAGCTGGACCATAAAGAAGGCTGATAGCCAAAGAATCAATGCTTTTGAATTATGGTGCTGGAGGAGACTCTTGCTAGTCCCATGGACTGCAAGAAGATCAAACCTATCCATTCTGAAGGAAATCAGCCCTGAGTGCTCACTGGAAGGACAGATCCTGAAGCTGAGGCTCCAGTACTTTGGCCACCTCATGAGAAGACTCCCTGGAAAAGACCCTGATGCTGGGAAAG
Source organism: Podarcis melisellensis (assembly GCF_964234715.1). Classification (NCBI taxonomy): domain Eukaryota; kingdom Metazoa; phylum Chordata; class Lepidosauria; order Squamata; family Lacertidae; genus Podarcis; species Podarcis melisellensis. The sequence goes on along the minus strand of NC_138539.1, from coordinate 9,688,744 downwards.
ATGGAGGGCACAAGGAGAAGGGGGCGACAGAGGACGAGATGGTTGGACAGTGTTCTCGAAGCTACCAGCATGAGTTTGACCAAACTGCAGGAGGCAGTGGAAGACAGGAGTGCCTGGCGTGCTCTGGTCCATGGGGTCACGAAGAGTCGGACACAACTAAACGACTAAACAACAAGCATTCAGAGTCTCTGCTCATCACAAAACACCAGCCTAACAAGAGCCCTTCTGGATTAGACTAAATGCCCCTCTAGAACCTTCATCCTCCTTCCAACAGTAGCCAGCTATCCAACCATGATGTCTTCAGGAAGGCCATAACCCGCATATGAAGACAAAAGGCCCTTCTCATTGTTGCACCCCATGAACCGATGGTGTTCAGTGGCACACAGGGAGGGTCCAAACGGCCACCTTTGCTAACAACCGTCGACAACCTTCTCTTCTTCCATGAATGTGTCTAATACTCTTTTGAAGACATTCAAGTTGATGGTCAGCATGACACCTTGTGGGAGCAGCTTATGTAAGTCACTGAACACCATGAAAATAAGCGCTTCCTTTTTTGTGTCCAGAATCTCCCACCACTCCGTTTCATGGAATGCCCCGGGCTCTGCTGGTAGGAGTGGAAGAATAACTTCCCTTTACCCACTTTCCTTAAACCACACATTTTATGCACCTATAACGTGTTCTCTCCCTTGCCTCTTTTTGTAAACTCCCAAAAACTATGACTTTTCTTCACAAGGGAGTTGGCTCAGCTTATTATTTGGTTGCCCTTTTCTGTCTTGATGATAAAGGTGCCATCTACATTTGCGTGATCAGGCTGCTTTTCTTCTAAATAAAAACACATTTCCTCGATCAATACGTGCTCATCCATTCCAGCCTTAGAGAAGAATTTATGGCACCGCAGAAAAAGAAGATCCAAAATGCAACATTTGGGAAATAACTCAACCCTCCATCTCATATTTTGAGCAAATGAGGATATAAAAGTAACAGTTATGAGGAATATGAAACCAGAATTTGTGAGTTATCCTGAAATGTTTGTTTGCTTGGCACCCAGAAGACTTGAGAAAATCAGTGTAAATTACCATCAAGCGAAATGCTGTTTCGTAGCTGACAAAGCTATGTACTTTTCTGAAGCGAACCCCTTCTACACGAGCCACCAGACTGTGTTGTTATCAGAACAGGAAGTTACTACACATATTCAAAGATCACCTTTCCATTGAACAATGAGTGGTACATTTTATTTATGAAATTGCAATTTAACTAACGCTTATTTCAATGTCTCAATAACAAAACTCTATTGAGAATATACACATGTTTAACTTTAATTGGTTAATTAATCCATTTAAAAGGCAAATAATAACAATTCAGTGTTATTTAATTGGCTGATTTAAATTATGCTGAGGCACAGGTCTCTCTTTTGGAGAAGGTACAGTGGTACCTTGGGTTAAGTACTTAATTTGTTCCGGAGGTCCATTCTTAACTTGAAACTGTTCTTAACCTGACATACCACTTTAGCTAATGGGGCCTCCTGCTGCCACCGCACCACCGGAGCACGATTTCTGTTCTCATCCTGAAGCAAAGTTCTTAATCCGTGGTACTATTTCTGGGTTAGCGGAGTCTGCAACCTGAAGCGTATGTAATCTGAAGCATATGTAACCCGAGGTACCACTGTACTCTGGTGGCAATCCTTTCTGAAACTCTGTCACTGTGGGTGGCATTTGGCCAGAAGGCCCAGTGGTGTGACTCATTGTGCGACAGCTCCCCAAGATCCTATACATTGCTTTCCCTTCTTGGAGAAGCCAGAGACTGAATCTGGACCCTTTTGCACCCACAGCATATACTGTACCACAGCCTTTCTAGGACTAGGCGAATGAAAATGTTTAGGTGCAAATGCCCACCCCAAACCACAGAATATGCTTCCCTTGCTTCTATGCTTACCCAGCAGCCGGTTCAATTCTGCTCTTTTGGCTCCTTCTTCAGTAAAAACTAAAGGAAAAATAATCCCCGCCCCTCTCTATCTCTGTCCTTTCATTCTCTCTTGTGTAGTTTATGCTTTTTTAGTTTCCCTTCCAGTATCCATTTCTCTCTTAAGCCCACATGCCGATGACACAGTGGGCATTCTTCATAAAAAGGTTGTGAGGGTAAGTACATGACCAACAAAGACTCTTGTCCCTACAGATGCTGTTGGGGCTTCAGCTTCCATCAGCTTCAGCCAGCATGCGAAGAGGACAGGGATGATGGGAGCAGTAGTTCAACAACATCCAGAAGGCCAGACTACAAGTTAAGCCAGAGTTCAAAACCCCACTGAGTCATGAACAGGCCAGTGGCTCATCTAGTCTAGCATCCTGTTCTCAGAGTGGCCAACCAGATGCCTGCGGGAAACCAGGAAGCAGAACACGAGCACAAGAACACTCTCCCCTCCCAGGGTTTCCATCAACTGGTATTCAGAAGCATTGCTGCGTCCAACTGTGGAGGTAGAGCATAGCTGTCATGGCTGGTTGTTGTTGTTTAGTCATGTCCGACTCTTCGTGACCCCATGGACCAGAGCATGCCAGGCACTCCTGTCTTCCACTGCCTCCCGCAGTTTAGTCAAACTCATGCTGGTAGCCTCAAGAACACTATCCAACCATCTTGTCCTCTGCCGTCCCCTTCTCCTTGTTCCCTCCATCTTTCCCAACATCAGGGTCTTTTCCAGGGAGTCTTCTTTTCTCATGAGGTGGCCAAAGTATTGGAGCCTCAGCTTCAGGATTTGTCCTTCCCAGTGAGCACTCAGGGCTGATTTCCTTCAGAATGGATAGATTTGATCTTCTTGCAGTCCACGGGACTCTCAAGAGTCTTCTCCAGCACCATAATTCAAAAGCATCAATTCTTTGGCAATCAGTCTTCTTTATGGTCCAGCTCTCACTTCCATACATGACTACTGGGAAAACCATAGCTTTTACTATATGGACCTTTGTTGGCAAGGTGATGTCTCTACTTTTTAAGATGCTGTCTAGGTTTGTCATTGCTTTTCTCCTAAGAAGCTGGCGTCTTTTAATTTCGTGGCTGCTGTCACCATCTGCACTGATCGTCATGGCTGGTAGTAGTCATAGCCTTTTCTTCCATGAATTTGTCTAATCCTCTTTTAAAGCCATCCCAAGTTGGTGGCCATCACTGCCTCCTGTAAGGAGAAAGTTCCATAGTTTGACTTTGCACTGCGTGAAGGACTTTCTTTTACCCACCCTAAATCTTCCAACATTCAGCTTCCTTGGATGTCCATGAGTTCTGGTGTTGAGAGAGAAACGTTTCTCTATTCCCTTTCTCCACCACATGCATGATTTCATAAACTGCTACCATGTCTCTGTGGCGTTTGCCTCCTAGGATGGGTCATAAGGAAAGGGTTAAAATAGGTGTGATGTGATTGGCCAGTGAGAATGCAAGGGGGGAATAAAAGTTAAGAGTGGGAGATTTTGAAAGTCAGTTGTTAGTTGGGTTGAAGTTGAGTTGAGGTTTGGGAGTTGAAGAAGGAAGAGGGAGGTTTAGGTGTGGGTTGGTAGAGTTGTATTGTGAGAGAGCGAGAGGAATTGTGAGGTGGAGTCAGATAGATAATTGGGAATAATCAGTTTGGAGTTGTTAGGAACTAAGAATAAGAAACTGACAAGAGAAAAATTAACTGAAACCATAAGCTTTTTTTTTTAATAATTTTTTTTATTGATTTTTCAAACACATAATAAAAGACAAACACATTACAGAACAAAAACATACACAACAATAAACATATACCGACTTCCCCATACCTCCCTTTCGCTGCATCCTTATTCCAAAGTTCTTTAGCAACCCTTTGATCAGTTTATCTATTGGTTCCCTTTCATTAAAAATTTTTTAAACTTAATAATTACAGCTGTATTTCTCTACTTCTTTCCCTTTGACATCTCAACACTCCTCAATTTTACAACAGTTTTTAAGATATAGTTTAAACTTCTTCCAGTCCTCTTCCACTGTCTCTTTCCCCTGATCTCGGATTCTGCCGGTCATCTCTGCTAGTCCCATGAAGTCTGTCACCTTTGTCTGCCATTCTTCCAGAGTAGGTAGTTCTTGCATCTTCCAATACTTTGCCAGAAGAATTCTTGCTGCTGTAGTAGCATACATGAAAAAAGTCCTATCCTTCTTTGACACCAGTTGGCCAACCATGCCCAGGAGAAAAGCCTCAGGTTTCTTAGGAAAAGTCCACTTAAGGACCTTCTTAATTTCATTATAAATCATCTCCCAAAAGGCTTTAATCTTTGGGCAGGTCCACCAAAGGTGGTAAAAGGTACCTTCAGTCTCATTACATTTCCAGCATTTGTTATTGGGCAAATGGTAAATTTTTGCAAGCTTGACTGGGGTCATGTACCACCTGTAGATCATTTTCATTATGTTTTCTTTCAGGGCATTACATGCCGTAAATTTAACACCAGTGGTCCATAACTGTTCCCAGTCAGCAAACATAATGTCATGGCCGATATCCTGTGCCCATTTAATCATAGCTGATTTCACCGTTTCATCCTGTGTATTCCATTTTAACAGCAAATTGTACATTCTAGACAAGTTCTTAGTATTGGGCTCTAACAGTTCTGTTTCTAACTTTGACCTCTCCTTCTGAAATCCTATTTTCCTGTCCTGCTTAAATGTCTCATTTATCTGACGGTAATGTAACCAGTCTCGAACTTTAGACTTTAGTCTCTCAAAACTCTGAAGTTTAAACTGCTCACCATCTTGTTCTAGGATTTCACAGTATTTTGGCCATTTAGAATCCATATTAAGTTTTTTCACCGCCTTAGCTTCCATAAGCTTGTCCCTGCATTTAAAAATAAACTTGATTATTTGTTTTATGTTAACAACTGACTGGACTCCGTGTGTCCCTGTGAGATACGGGGTGGTGGCAGCGGAAAAAGCAATCGCAGTGGAGGCACAGGGTCAATAGACCGTCAAACGTCCGGGGGCCCTGTGTGTGATCGCCACAGTCTCCTCCTCTTACTCGCCTTTTCTCTTAACTGAAAAGTCCCAAATGCTGCAACCGTTCTTCATAAGGGAGTTGCTCCATCCCCTTGAACATTTTGGTGACTGTTTTCTGAGCCTTTTCCAACTCCACAACATCCTTTTGGAGGCAACCAGAATGGTACACAGTACTCTAAATGCTGTAGATTTGGTAGGGGCATTATGACATTGGCCGTTGTACTTTATTTTCCTAATGATTTCTAGGGTGGAAGTTGTCTTTTCTACAGCTGCCACACATCTTCATCGAGTTAACTACTCTGACTCAAAGGTCTCACTCCTGGTCCATCACCTCCAAGCCAGACCCCAAGAGGGTGTACATGAAATTAATATTTTTGACCTCAACATGCATCACCTTACACTCTTTTGCAATGAATTGTGTTTGCTGTTGTATTGCCCATTTGTGAAGCCTATGGGTGATCAGTCAGTTGAGCATGAGACTCTTAATCTCAAGGTTGTGGGTTTGAGCCCCACGCTGGACAAAATGGTTCCTGCATTGCAGGGGGTTGCACAAGATGACTTCGTGGTTCTATAATTCTATGATCCTGAGCCTGTAAAT